>NC_064630.1:627299864-627909150 GCF_023864275.1 Schistocerca cancellata
TCTATTATTCAATCTCGTATAGCACGTGGAAAGAATGAACACCTATATCTTTCCGTACGAGCTCTGATTTCCCTTATTTTATCATGGTGATCGTTTCTCCCTATGTAGGTCGGTGTCAATAAAATATTTTCGCATTCGAAGGAGAAAGTTGGTGATTGGAATTTCGTGAGAAGATTCCGTCCGACGAAAAACGCCTTTCTTTTAATGATGTCCAGCCAAATCTTGTATCATTTATGTGGCACTCTCTCCCATATTTCGCGATAATAGAAAACATGCTGCCTTTCTCTGAACTTTTTCGATGTACTCCGTCAGTCCTATCTGGTAAGGATCCCACACCGCGCAGCAGTATTCTAAAAGATGACGGACAAGCGTAGTGTATGCGTTCTCCTTAGTAGATCTGTCACATTTTCTAAGGGTCCTGCCAATAAAACGCAGTCTTTGGTTAGCCTTCCCCACAACATTTTCTATGTGTTCTTTCCAATTTAGGTTGTTCGTTATTATAATACCTAGGTATTTAGTTGAATTTGCGGCTTTTAGATTAGACTGCTTTATCGTGTAACCGAAGTTTAACGAGTTCCTTTTAGCACTCATGTGGATGATCTCCCACTTTTCGTTATTTAGTGTCAGTTGCCAACTTTCGCACCATTCGGATATCTTTTCTAAATCGTTTTGCAGTTTGTTTTGACCTTCTGATGACTTTATTAGTCGATAAACGACAGTGTCATCTGCAAACAACCGAAGACGGCTGCTCAGATTGTCTCTCAAATCGTTTACATAGTTAAGGAACAGAAAAGGGCCTATAACACCACCTTGGGGAACGCCTGAAATCACTTCTGTTTTACTCGATGACTTTCCGTCAATTACTACGAACTGTGACCTCTCTGACAGGAAATCGCAAATCTAGTCACATAACTGAGACGATATTCCATAATCACGCAATTTCACTACGAGCCGCTTGTGTCGTACAGTGTCAAAAGCCTTCCGGAAATCCAGGAATACGGAATCAATCTGAAATGCCTCGTCAATAGCACTCATTCACATTATTCATCATGTGAATAAAGAGCTAGTTGTGTTTCACAGGAATGATGTTTTCTAAACCCGTGTTGACTGTGTGTCAATAGACCGTTTTCTTCGAGGTAATTCATGATATTCGAACACAATATATGTTCTAAAATCCTGCTGCATATCGACGTTAACGATATGGGCCTGTAATTTAGTGGATTACTCTTACTATCTTTCTTGAATATTGGTGTGACCTGTGCAGCTTTCCAGTCTTTGGGTACGTATCTTTCGTCGAGCGAACGGTTGTATATGATTGTTAAGTATGGAGCTATTGCATCAGCAGACTACTCTGAGTAATACGTAGGGTAAAGAGCGTTGCCAGTTGTGTCCGTTGAGATGACAGATAACTCTGAGTAGTCTATGTTAAGTACACAGCTGGTAACGCTCCTTCTTTGTGCTACCTTTTGCACTTGGTTTTCTGAAGGTGAAAATAATTACGAGACGTTTCGTCCGCACTTTGTGATTAATGAAGTTATATTTCACCTGCTGTGTGTCATTTTTGTGACTTAACGATCTCGACTACAGATCTAGGCATACACATTCTTCAACCTCTTAAAATAAGTCGTATCATCCTATCCCTTCTTCTTGCCAAAGTTTTCATCATGATTATCTCCTGGGCGATTCTGCGGATAATCTCAGATCGTCTCTTATCAACCTAATTCTCAGCGCCCTTGTACAGAACCATACTTTAAAACGCCAGTTGTCCTTTTCCGGTTTTGTCACAATATTTGATTCCCTCCCGCACAGTGCTGTGCTCCAAACGTATATTCTCACAAATTTCTTCCTCAAATTAAGAGACGTTAAGTTCTGATTTGTTAACATCGAGTATAGATTTAAGTGCAGGAAGTCGTTTCTGAAAGTATTTGTGTGGATTGTAGCCATGTATGGAAGTGAAACGTGGACGAGAAATAGTTTAGACAAGAAGAGAATAGAAGCTTTCAGAATGTGGTGCTACAGAAGAATGCTGAAGATTAGATGGGTAGATCACATAACTAATGAGGAGGCATTGAACAGGGTTGGGGATAAGAGGAGTTTGTGGCACAACTTGACTAGAAGAAGGGATGGGTTGGTAGGACATGTTCTGAGGCATCAAGGGATCACCAATTTAGTATTGGAGGGCAGCGTGGAGGGTAAAAATTGTAGAGGGAGACCAAGAGATGAATACACTAAGCAGATTCAGAAGGATGTAGGTTGCAGTAGGTACTGGGAGATGAAGAAGCTTGCACAGGATAGAGTAGCATGGAGAGCTGCATCAAACCAATCTCAGGACTGAAGACCAGAACAACAACAAGTTCTGATAAAGGACATTGTTCTTCACTGAGGAGCGGAGAGGGAGAGATGAGGGAGGGGTGAAGGAGAGGACATGAGAGGAGAGGCGGAACTGTGGGCGGAGGTGGAAGCGGTGGTGGACACGGAGGGCGACAGGGCGGGGGATAGGGAATGGGATGCGAAGGAGTATGGGGAAGAGAGGAGTAGGAGTAGTTCACATAAGGCTGTTCAGTTTCCATTCCCTTATTTTGCGTAGAGTCAGCCGCTCGTTCACGAAATTGCTCGGCTTCCTCAGCACGTAAGGAAATTGAACTGAGTGGTCGAAAGTTTTCCGTGCCCTTTTACGCCGCAACGTGATGTATACCGGTATCGAAGTATGCTTGTACTGGTATGGCCCCGCCACTAGAGGAGCGGGAGCTGGAGCGGGGCGGGCCCTGACGACCCTGACGGCGACGGCGCGCGCTGGTCAGCGCCCCGGCGGCAGCCACGCCCTGCGGCGCCTCGCACGGCGCTGCCGCCGTCTGCCCCTGCGACTCCTCCCCGCACTGTGGCTGCTGCACTGCTACTTGAGGAGACCTCGCCAACCAACAGCCGACCCCAGAAACTAGTTTTTAGAGTCATCAGTCTTCTGACTGGTTTGATGCAGCCCGACACGATCTCCTCTCTGGGCCAACTCCTCCATCTCAGAGTAGCCCTTGCAACCTACGTCAGCAGTTATTTGCTGGATGTATCCCAGTCTCTGTCTTCCTCCACGTCATCTCTCTGCAGCTCCCTCTAGCTCAAAAATGTTCAAATGTGTGTGAAATCTTATGGGACTTAACTGCTAAGGTCATCAGTCCCTAAGCTTACACACCACTTAACCTAAATTATCCTAAGGACAAACACACACACCCATGCCCGAGGGAGGGCTCGAACCTCCGCCGGGACCAGCCGCACAGTCCATGACTGCAGCGCCTCAGACCGCACGGCTAATCCCGCGCGGCCTCCCTCTAGCACCATGGATGTTATTCCGTGATATTTTAATAGATATTCTACCACCTGCCCGTTATTCTTGACAGTGTTTCCCGTGTATTCCTTTCCTTGCCAATTCTGCGGAGAACCTCCTCATTCCTTGCCTTGTCGGCTCTTGTTATCTTGGAATTGTGTCGATAATTTTCTTCCGAAAGTCTCATCCATTCTACACACCACCGTTAACAGTCGTTTTCTTGGCGTTTCCTCTGATGAGTTTATAAATTCGGAAGGAATGTTGTCTAGCCCTTCTACCTTACTTCACCCTACGTCTTCGCTTACCGCTGACTACATAAATGTTTGATTTATGAGGAGCTGTTCGACCATTAGCTCCCTATGCACAATCATTGTATCAAATGAACTGTTGGTAGCCCTTTGGATCTCACGAGTAATTCTTTCCGCTCATTTGACGGGATTTTCACAATCGTTTTATGCAATGCTCGAGCCGATCGTTGTGGCCGAGCGGTTCTAGGCGCTTCAGTCTGGAACCGTGCTAACGCTACGGTCGCCTCGGGCATGGATGTATGTGATGTCCTTAGGTTAGTTAGGTTTCAGTAGTTCTAAGTTCTAGGGGACTGATAACCACAGATGTTAAGTCCCATAGCTCTCAGAGCCATTTGAACCATTTGCAATGCTCTATCGTCCCCGTCTCCCGTCTGTCAACACATGAAGCCTACCTTGTCTTTGCTTAGCTATGGTTGTTCCTTCGCATTCACACTTCACAGACACATCACCAACTGTCGACTTGAGTAGCTTTAGACGCGTTCAAATGTCGCTGATGTATTTATTCCTCAGATGACATCAAGGAAGTATTACACATTCAAAGTCACTGAGCTATCATGATCGCTTCTCTATTTATACTGGCAGGTCCTCTAGTGGACTATTCGACATGACGATGGTTATATGGGTAGTTCAGTTTAGATAGTCTAATGGTCGGACGGACAGTCTTAAAACCGATGGTCGACTTTAAGGGGTACCCTGGAGCAGAAAAAAACAGATATCACAATTTAATAACGGTGAAAACTGACGTTTAAGTTGGTTTCATGCTCCACGTATCATTTACATGATAAAAAGTGATCGTGAGGAACGACTCATTTCTCATTCAAATGAATTAATCTGTAAATATGGCTACATGCTCAGTTTTATTCTTTTAATCTACTGATGTGAGTTAATAATTCCTGTCCATCACCTTTACACAGCACAATAATAGAACAACTTATGCGGAATAGGACGAGTTATCAAGGTGAAACTTTTTCAGTTTGTTTTCAAATTTTACTTTGCTGTCTTTCAGACATTTTATGTCTGTGGATAAGTGACAAATTAAGTTTGGTTACAGCATTGTGCTAAAGAGGACCTTAATATGGAGTAATGAACGTAATTTTTTCTTCTGCTATTGGAATTATGTACATCATTTTTCCTTTTGAACTGCAGTGGATTATTTATAACAGACTTCACTTCTCCTTCTCCTTCTTCTTCTTGGTATTGTTTTCGGCTGCCGCCACTTCTCCGCCCCCAGTCGCCATCTTTTCCTGCCTTGACTTTCCTCGACATTCATGTTCCTTGCTTTCGTTGCCTCCTCCACATCACTTTGCTAGTTGCGTCGTGGCCGCTTCTTTTCTTCCTCTGGGGTGGTATCCGTTATATCATCCTACTTCATGTCCTGTCATCATTCATTCTGTTCACATAGCCAGACCACATTAGCTGTTTTTTTTATTTCTTTTTGGGTGCCGTCACTGCACTGATATCCCTATTCATTTTCATCCTTTGTCGGATTACGTCATTTCTTATCCTATCCATCCTAGTACAGCTTAAGCTTCGTCTTATGTAATCCATCTCAGTGGAAAGCAATGTTGTTTATCTCTCTCTCTCTCTCTCTCTCTCTCTCTTTTCTTTTCTCCCTAACGCTCCAGGCTTTTGCTCCATAAAAAACTACACTCTGGATTGTAGTCTTACACAGTCTCTCTTATTTTTTTCTTCCACAGAATAGAGTTCATTGCCCTTGTTCCACCTCTCCCTTTATTAATCCAACTAGTCAGTTCATCATTACGCTGTTTATTAAATAATATCCAATGATATTTTGCCTTTTACAAACCTACAATTAGTTCTCCATCTACCTCCAAATTATTTACTTTTTCCATTCCAGCATTCAAGTACTCACACTTCTTCATGTTTATCTACGGACCAGTGTTATTATAATCTTCTTTAAGCTTTCTTATCATGTAACTCAGATCTTGTTCATCTTCTGCTAGTACCATCTGATCATCTGCAAAATACCGACTAAATATCGTGCTGTCCTGTACTGTCACTCCCACAACCTCGCATTTCTATGCCAAATCTGCGGAACTGCTGCTAGATGCTGCTTAAAGGTGATCGGGAATAGCCCGCAAGCCTGCCACAGACCCTCATACACTTCAAATTATTCTGTCTAGCTAGTCCAAATCCTTTATTAGTTTCATACACTTTCATAACTGTCTTTAGAAATCTTTGATCTAACTCTGACTCTTTCACCTATTATCACAGTTTAAGAGACTTCACGAGGGAGTAAATATGCTGCGAAACAGTAGTCAAACTGCTCAAATCCTTAACAAAATGTCCGCAAGATGCTCATGTCTGACATCCACAAGATGAACGTGGGTGAGCACCACATATTATTCCTACAGAACGTTTTGGACCAATGAAGACTTTCTTTCTAAAAGACGAATCGTCCAGAGAATCAATGTAGAAAGAAATGGTATACTCAAGTACTGAGGAGTGCTGATGCCTTAACAATTGTCCCAACATCCTGTCTCTTCTTCTTGTCAGTGTGTTCTATATATTCCTATCCTCACCGATTCTGCGGAGAACCTCCTCATTCCTTATCTTATCAGTCTACAAATTTTCAACAGTCTTCTGTAGCACAACAACTCAAATGCTTCGATTTTTTTTGTTATGGTTTTCGCACAGTCCATGTCTCACTACCATACAATACAGTGCTCAAAACGTACATTATCAGAAACTTATTCCTGAGATTGAGGTTTATGTTTGATACTAGCAGGCTTCTCTGGGCAGGAATGTCCTTTTTGCCAGTGCTAATCTGCCTTTTATGTCCTGCTGGCTCCTCCCGTCAAGAGTTATTTTGCTGCCTAGGTAGCAGAATTCCTTAACATCAACTAATCCATGATTACCAGTCCTGATGTTAAGTTTCTGGTTGTTTTAGTTTCTGCTACTTCTCGTTACTTTCGTCTTTCTTCGATTTATTCTCAGTCCATATTCTGTACTCATTAGACTATTCGTTCCATTCAGCATATCTTGCAATTCTTCTTCACTTTAACTGAGAATAGCAATGTCCTCAGCAAATCTTATTATTAAAATCCTTTCACCTTGAATTTTAGGTCCACTCTTGAACCTTTCTTTTATTTCCGTCATTGCTACTTCGAAGTATAGTTTGAATAGTATGGGAAAAAGTCTATATCCCTGTCTTACACCCTTTTTAATCAGAGCACTTCGTTCTTGGTCTGCAATTCTAATTGTTCCCTCTTGGCACTTGTACATACCTGATATTATCGAAAGCTTTTTCTGAGCCGACGAATCCTATGAACATGTATTGTTTTTTTTGAAAAAAACTTGCTTCAATTATTAGCCGCAACACCAGAATTGCCTCTCTGGTGTCTTACCTTTCCTACACCCAAACTTACCGTCATATAACACATCCTTAGTTTTAATTTTTACATTGTCCTGTGTATTATTCTTGTCAGATACTGGGATGCGTGAGCTGTTGTGCTGATTGTGCTCACTTGTTGGCTCTTGCAATCTTCGGAATTGTCTGGATGATGCTTTCCAGAAGTCAGACTCATACATTCTACACACCAAGTGAATAATCGTTTTGTTGGCCTTTCATCCAATGATTTTAGAAATTCTGTTGGAATATTATCTGTCCCTTCTGCCTTATTCCATCTTAAAGTCTTCCATACTCTTTTAAATTCTCATTCTACGCCGTATCTCTTCTATATCGACTCCATTTTCTCTTCTAGTTTAATTTCAAAAGTTAAAAATCCATAATATCATTAACTGCAAATGTTTTTTGATTATGAGTTTAAAAAAAAAAAAACATGAGATGGAAGCATTAGCCTGACCAATAAATCCTCACAAGTGCTAATACAACATGTAGAATTTCTTACATGTCACACAATTACATTTGGCTTGATTACTGAATAGGCGGTATTAAGAAAAATACAGAAATATTTCCCATGTGTTTGACGAATGAAAACAATACCAAGCCGTAAGAAGAGGAAAGCAGCAACACATTACCTAGGATCCTTTAGCAGATTGCACAGAGAGATGCAACAGGTGCTTATCAAAATCAATTAAAAAATATAGCTTCCCCTCTCAAAACTGATACTGCAGCCCCTCTCAACACCAATAACAATCACATGCAGTCTTTCTCTTCAATGGGATGGCAACAGAATTATCAGAACACAGTCTACCTGATGGAAACAATTGCGAACCAGCTTCATCTGGCTCAACACAGCCTGCTTGCACAAACTCACAACACACAGTTCCCGTGCAAAACTTCTCAGTGCCGACTGAATCACTGCACTACATGTCAAGCCCTCTTGACGACTGTGCCCATGTGACAACGACAGGCTGACTGCCTCAGAATAAGTGCTTCCATACAACTGCCTCTTTTCCTTCCTTCAAATACAATACGCTCACGAAACAGCACTATGCCCTCGGCATTGATTGGTTGAGATACTCACTCCAAACATTACCGGTGGAACCTAAATACTAACCTTGTAGCAAAAGGATATCGATATTGACCAGTGAGCAGTCGTAAAATGTACCAATGAACACTCGCATAGTTGATATGCAAAAATACGTAATCAAAAAGAAGGGTGGATGAATCAACAGGCACCTTTTATGTTTTACATCAGATGGATTTAAAACTTTCTGCATAGGCTCGGCGTCAGACTTGGAACCGCAACGTCTTAGTATGCTAATTTTTCGTATGTGGAAAGGGTGGTTCTGACTTTGAGTGTGGAAAACTGGGATAATATACTCCCATGGTTGGTGACTGCATTTAACACGGCAAAATATGAGAGTCACAAGTCTGCTGCGGCAGGGTTATTTCTGAACTTTAGTACTGCCACCTCATTGAGCAACCTCTTGTCTATTAGTGACCTATTATCTAAAAAATCAATCCCCAGCAAGTGACGGTTCAGCGGAAAAGGGCAAAGAGGAATATTTTGAGAGCTCATCAACGTGAGACGCAGTTTTTCAGTGGCAAAGGGCAAAGAGAAATATTTTGAGAGCACCTCAACTTCAGACCCAGCACAGTAATAACAGAGAGAGGCTAAACCCATACCATATAGGTCCTTAGATTTTTGTTGCAAATTTTCAGGCATCCAGATCAGCGAACGGTTTAAGGTTGGGAGATATTTATAGGGCCGGTCAGAGATCCTGAAAAGGGGAGTGCCATATGTGCTAATTTCTGTCACATTAAGTACGTTAAGTATCGATGGCACTATATGGGCGTACACATGATTATAAAGATCTCATTTGCTGAATTTCAGCAGAATATCTTGTATATTTTAAAATTTGTTCAAATAAATTAAAAATAATGTCTTTTTATCCTACAGCATTATTGTATTTCAAACAGTAAATGAAAATATTGCTGATTGTTGTAATAAATTGTGGGGACCTTGGTTCTGTGTCTACTTTTCCGTAATCAACCACTGCCAAAAGTGTCTGGTCTCAGTATTTCACAAAGCATTAATTGTAAATACACGCATTAAACGATGGATATGAGGGTGTTTACTGTAAGAATATTAATATAAATGTTACTCTGGATGTGAGAGCCGTAGAAGATAAATAGATGTTCTGGATATCCTGCATCGTTTACACTGCATTAGAGGTACAAGATCATAAATCATACTAGAGTTTGCAAAAAATACTGAAAAAATTTATATGCCTGAAGGAAATGTATGGTTTTGCTAAAGTGATATACTCGTATATCATAACAGTCTATATCAAGATAGAACTGTACCTTGATAGGTAGGTTCTTAATATGATTACATTGTGATCCCTCGAAAAAAACTGGTCAGCATTAAAGAAGTGAAACTGCAGATAAGCTTCCACGTGATAAAAAGACACCATTTTATTCATCTTAGGGAGCTATTTAAAACTATTCGGTCTGCACTAAGCAGTTCTCTATCATCTGTTAACAACTGCTTTGCGGGGTGGAAATTGCACATCAGAGGCAGTTTGTTTACTCTGCTAAGCTAGGACCGGACTGACCCAACGCCGTATCAACATGGATTGCATGGAGAATATCTGACTCGGTTAAATAACTACTATAGTTCGTTGCCCACACTCATATTTTGGAATTCTTTACAGTCACCATATTAGTAATATCACACCGACTTTATAGATAAATATAGAAAGAGAGGTAGGGGTAATCGGATCTTATGTTAGAAACTACGGGGCTTTGACATAAGGGATGACATCATGTATCTGTATTTTAATGGAGGAAATACGGATCATTCTAAAGACTGAGCGTCAAGTCAAAATTACCATTCCTACTACAGGGAGCAGCGCTGCCGCAGCAAGAGGTATATTGGAAAAAAGTGGCAAGGAACCCGTTTTAAGGAAATATAAAAGGTCCTGTGGCTATGGCATATGACGTAGAACTGATGACACAAAGTGAATTTTTTTCTGGACCAAGTACCTGGACTGTTGCAACAGCTACATGTAGATGATTATTAACTTATGCATGTGGATATAACACAAGATTCGACTCTGATTTGTAGTGGAATGGAGGCGTATGAACACATAACTTCAAATCACTTATTCTGCCAGGAAAAGTGTAATGTTATTGTAAGCAACGATAAAACTGTTTAATGTGGACGATCTTGAAAAGTAGAGAAGATATATAGAGAAAAATTATTCGTCAAATAGCAAACACAGGCGTCAACAAAGTTATCAGTATCCATTTTATCAATGATAATAAAGTGCCCTGATATGTGTCTACTGGAAATTCTTACATCTTCCTTGGCAAAAGAGGTATTATAAGACTGCAGGCTATGAATTTTAGCTATGGAAAGGTTTGTGTATGTTTCATCCTTTGCAAAACTGTTTATTGTTTTGAATGCCAACAAATAGTGTTTACCGTCGGCTATGGTGAAGTATGTGACACCCACATGCATGTGGTGTAAATTAGTGGATAGCTTAAAGAACAGCTGGTGTATTGTATTTAATTGCGTTTTTAAATTTGCTGAGCAGGGCGATAAGAAAAAATAAAAGGTGACTGCTGTACAAGCAAACATTCCAGTCAATCAAGAATGAGAAAATATTGTAATCTATGTTCCCTCTTTCCATAGTTTTAATTCTGTATTATACAGAAGTCTTATTACCGTTGGATAAACATATTTTTCTCACTCAAGGAAATTGTTGCCTACAGTACTGTCAAATTAAACATATTTTTCCTCTCTTCAGGAGTCTGTCACCTACATTACTATCAAATATGAATGTTACAAAATTATTATTGGTTCCTGCTGACTCTGAGAGGAAGAAACTGCGTTTATTGAACAGATTTATACCATTCCCTGTCAATGATTTTGGGTATGAAACACGTATGCAGCATTACAGTTGTAGCCTAACTGTTCTACAGCAGTTGAACAATAAACGTTGATCACATATTACACTAGTGGGGTAATGGGCGTCAGTATACAATTGCAAGTGTAGTACATGTAATGACTCTTTAATAACATTTGGTGCATCTTCTGATTTTTCTGGTAATAAAAGGTGGTACTACTCGGCAAATAGTGATAATCATTAGTTTTCATGATACTTTGGACATTTATAGAGATTTACGATCCATCATATAAAAATATCCTGATAAATTGCGTTGTTTTGAAAATCAGCCTTATGCAAACACACCTATTTGTCATCTTCTGCGCTTCAAATTTTTATTTCTTAAAATTACATAGCTAACTGAACTGCATTATTATACACTGGTTTTAATGCTATAAAATAAGAAATAAAAAACGGTGTATAATAGTGCAGTTCAGTTAGGGATGCAATTTTAAGAAATAAAAATTTGACCCACAGAAGATGACACACAGCTGTCGAAACACGTCTGGGTAGATATAAAAGTAAACTAATTGTGTTTGCATAAGGCTTACTTTCAAAACAATGCTATTTTTAAATTGTAAACACGGAAGAACATCGAGAGGAGCTTCAAAGCTTAATAAAATAAGCGTCCTGATACATGTCTTCCTGAATCAAGATCATGGTATTAAGCTGTAATTTATAATTCTGCGGTGGTGCTAGGCATTTTTCATAAAAGTAAGCAGCATCTTGTGAAATGTTTTTCAGTGTGTCCACTGGCATTATAAGAATAACATAGTATGCAAGCACAAGCTGGAAATCAGTTTGCCTAGTCTCTAAAACCTGTGGACTAAAGAAGACTTCTATGATTTATAATTGCAGTATCTGTCCCTACACAAAGAAACATTAATAGAGCTGAAAGAATTGACACATGCAAATCCTGTGACTGACTGATTTGGGACCATAAACTGGGGCCTTCTGAACCAGTCCAGCACTTTGTAGCACAGTTGACTGCCCTACTGTGGCTGGGAGCTATTAATAGCTAAGTGCAATGTGTATCCCAGTACCCCAGAACTAATATAGACATGCCCTGTAGGTTTTACGAAAAAGCAGTGACGATAATTTAATGCGAATATGGTGCGAAACTTTGAGAAAACATTCATCCTGGCATGAGGGAAGCAGACATAAGTTGCTTATCGTAGTACACAAGTATGACGGTGGTTAAATGAAGAAAGTGCTATCCAGCGCGTATCATATGGTCAAATCTGATTTTAACGTTGACATAGTCTGGGAAAAGCTTTATGGAGCATACATGCAATGCAACCATGGATTAGATAGGTGTGTGTATCTCCAAGGAGCCATCAGAACAAATCACCAGTTTGTCAGTGATTCCTATGCGGGACCACAACCACAAAAAATGTTGCAAATACATGCGGCCTTTGCAGTATGTGTCACTTTACTCCAGAATGATGCAATATAGCTGGAAAGCTAGAATATAAAAGTCACTTTAATACATACATACCTCAAAGTTTTTATTGCACAAGTAGGTGTTTTGAAGTGGAGACTACTGGTTAGTGTAAACAACACATGCAGGCTACTTCTAATAATATGCAAAAGTTGAATGAAGATGATTCGGATGTCTATAAGAAAAAGATACGAGTGCCAGTAGAATGTAGCGACTTATAGAGGATCGAAGATAGTAACAGAGTCTAAGAGTCGACATTGGATGGAAATACATACAAAATGTTGTGCATGGAGAAGAAACCCAATACCATTCCGTTACATTGCTGAAGGAAACAGCAACTACCGTAAAAAAAAAAAAACTAGGAGTAAGCATCCATAGAGACTTACAGTGGAATGACTACATAAAACAAAACGTAGGGAAAAGGCACACCCCTGGCTCAGATACATTGGAGAAATCCCAAAAAAATGTCATTCGCCCACAAAATATTTGATTTACATAACCCTATTACTGATGAAATCGCGTTATGTGATTGCTTGTGGCTGACTTCTAAAGCAGTGGCATCAACATATACAGAGCTATTACAAATGATTGAAGCGATTTCATAAATTCACTGTAGCTCCATTCATTGGCATATGGTCACGACACACTACAGATACGTAGAAAAACTCATAAAGTTTTGTTCGGCTGAAACCGCACTTCAGGTTTCTGCCGTCAGAGCGCTCGAGAGCGCAGTGAGACAAAATGGCGACAGCAGCCGAGAAAGCGTATGTCGTGCTTGAAATGCACTCACATCAGTCAGTCATAACAGTGCAACGACACTTCAGGACGAAGTTCAACAAAGATCCACCAACTGCTAACTCCATTCGGCGATAGTATGCGCAGTTTAAAGCTTCTGGGTGCCTCTGTAAGGGGAAATCAACGGGTCGGCCTGCAGTGAGCGAAGAAACAGTTGAACGCATGCGGGCAAGTTTCACGCGTAGCCCGCGGAAAATTTTTCTTCTGCAAAAAAAAAAAACGTTACAGGACACGTGTATCTGGACATGCTGGAAAATTGGCTCAAGACACAACTGGAGACCGACAGCGCCGACTTCATCTTTCAACAGGATGGTGCTCCACCGCATTTCCATCATGATGTCCGGCATTTCTTAAACAGGAGATTGGAAAACCGATGGATCGGTCGTGGTGGAGATCATGACCAGCAATTCATGTCATGGTCTCCACGCTCTCCCGACTTAACCCCATGCAATTTCTTTCTGTGGAGTTATGTGAAAGATTCAGTGTTTAAACCTACTCTACCAAGAAATGTGCCAGAACTGCGAGCTCGCATCAACGATGCTTTCGAACTCATTGATGGGGACATGCTGCGCCGAGTGTGGGAGGAACTTGATTATCGGCTTGATGTCTGCCGAATCACTAAAGGGGCACATATCGAACATTTGTGAATGCCTAAAAAAACTTTTTGAGTTTTTGTATGTGTGTGCAAAGCATTGTGAAAATATCTCAAATAATAAAGTTATTGTAGAGCTGTGAAATCGCTTCGATCATTTGTAATAACCCTGTAATGCAGTCGATAGTATCCGAGGCTCCACCCCATGAGGCTGCTAGGATCGTAACCGGTTGGTACGCCGTTTCTAAAAATGTAACAAAAAAGCTCGAAGGATCCTTGGGAGAAAGATGGTTTATTTCTCGCACCGAGCGAGGTGGCGCGCACTGGAGACGCATTCAGGAGGGACGGCTGAAACCAGCGCCCAGCCATCCTTATTTAGGTTTCCCATGATTTCCCTAAATCACTTCAAGCTTTGAAGGGGCACGTCCGATTTCCTTTCCCATCCATCCCTAAGCCGAGATCATGCTCCGTCTCTGATGACATCGTTGTCGACGTCAAACGCTAATCTCCTCCGGTTCCTCTTCCTCCTCCTCGTCCTCCTCCTCCTTATTTCTCGCGAAATGCTCTTGGGTAAAATTAAGGAAACTGTATTCAAAGAAGTTTGTGAAACCATCGAATAACGCACATGATGATCCATAAGAATAAGATGTGATTAGGGCATGTATAGAGGCATACAGATAATCATTTTTTCCTCTATCAGTATATGAGGGGGGAATTGGAGTGATAAATCGATTATATCGTTGTGATGTACCCTCAACCATGCAATGTACAGGAGCTTGTGGAGTATGTGTTAGAAGCAGGTGTGGTTTGTTCGTAGATGATGCCATCGTGTATAAGAAGATAACAGCGCCAGAAGACAGTAGGTAATTGCAGAGAGTCAACGACTGGTATAGAGAATGAATATAAAAGAATGTAATGTATTGCACATACACAGGAGAAGAAATCGTGTGCAGTACGATTGCACTGCTGGTGGAAGCAGTAACAGCTACACACTGATGTGACGTAAGTCACTGGGTATCTCCTCATATCGTGTCGGATCTCGTTTTTCCCAGCGAAGTGCAGCAGCTCGACGTGCAATGGACTCAACAAGTCCCCTGCAGAAATACTGAGACATACTGCCTCCATAGCCGTCCATAATTGCGAAACTGACCTCTCGATTATGTCCCTTAAATCGTGTATGGGAGTCATGTCGGGCGATCTGAGTACCCAAATCATTCGCTCTAACGGCCCAGAATGTTCTTCAAACCAATAGAAAATGATTGTGGCACGCTGACATGGCGCATTGCCACTCATAAAAATTGCATCGTTGTTGAGGAACATAAAGTCCATTTTCTCCAAATAGCTGCATATAACCATTTCCAGTCAATGATAGATTCATTTGGTACATTGGAGTAATAATTATTTTATAATTATTACTTCAGCTATAGCGTTTAATCTATTACCCATTCATACAATTTATGATTTTGTAATTTTGGTTTTTCAGGAACATTATTAGTTTGAATGTGTCCAATATTTTTATTATGGTACGAGAGGAATAGAGAGAGGGTGCCAACAACACCAGAACGACAACAATAACTGGAGGATCAGCATATCATTCTGAAACTGGTCAAAGAACACATGTAAATCGGCATAATGGTGTAAGTGTTGACAAAATCATTAAATTTATCACTGAAACATATTGTTAAAATAATGTATATATTTAAACTTGAGAATTAATGATTAACGACTGGGAATCTTGTTGTGAGTATTAACAATAGACCGGCTCTAGAAATCGTTTTACTCATTCTGCAGTTAATGAAATAAAAGAAAATTTGTTGGCATCCTAACATAATGTGACCCACTTGTGACATTATTACGCACTATTTTGGCACAAGCGTCAGAGCTCGCGCCCGACAGAGAAGAAACCTACTGGTACAACGACTATAGGACATCTTTAGAAGACGTAAGGTAAGCACGTTGCCTACAGTTGTGCTAGGAAAAGTGAACACAGACATTTCTTGCTAAAATCTACCGTGTTTATTAACCTCAGCATATCTTTAAGTTGGGAAGTTTCATTTACTTTAACATATGGTGTAGATTATTGGGGTCAAATCCGCGTTTTCTGTGAAACTACGTTTTACAACTGACCCTAATATTTGTTACAGTATTTCTTGAGGGCATTAACCTAGAAGGTTTGATTACTTACACCCCAAGAGATTGTAGACCAGGGGTGTCCAAGAGCTCGATTCACGAACTGTGTCTTTGCACGAGTGCCATAGCGCTCAGCTTAGGTTGCACATTTCCTCCCCCACCACACCACACTGTCTCAGAGCAAGGGGGAGGGGAGGAGGGAAAACTGCGAACACGCCACACTTAAGTGGCAGTGCTAGTGCACTGCATACGACTTTGTTTTATGTTTCAGTTTCCTACCAACATATATAAAAAACAAACAATATTTTCGATATTATTTAATTATTTTTGGCACTGTGAAGATATAACAATTTTTATCTAGTACTATCTAAGATTGGAAGTGCCTTCAAAACGTTAACGAAACTATCCTAGTAATTCACTCAAGTTCACAAGGAATTCTTCAAACCCTGCTTTTTCTTTAAAGCCAGTAAGCTTAGGTAGCTGGACTGCGTTAGCCAGAGTGTGACCCTTCTACGACACGATTTTCTTTTATATGTATTCCCATCAAATCATAAAGAACTTGTTGCTGACTTTACAGTGTCTCAGTGTCGACAACGTGAAATGAAGTCCACTTAAAATACGAGTTGTGCAGCCAATTCTGGATCTTCTAATTTTTGTTACTGCACTCCTTTGTTCTTCGTATATTCAACAGCGGGGAGTTTTAATTCCAAAAATCGTTCCAGGCATGCCCCTTTACTTACCCAACGTACTTTTCAGGCATATATAAACATAGTTTACAAATCTTTAACATATTACAGCGTGTCAGCAACTGTGAAATGTACAGCAAATAAACAATTTTTTCAGCCTTCAGTTGCAAGGTAAATTTACTCGTTTACCTAGGTTTCGATTCCAGTAATGGAATCTTCTTCAGAACAAAAAATGAAATTATTTTGTGAGCCAAACACTGGCCATGTCACAGATTAAAAATTAAAACATTAAAGACGCATAATCATAATATTATGCGTCTAATCATAAGATTATGCGTCTTTAATGTTTTAATTTTTAATCTGTGACATGGCCAGTGTTTGGCTCACAAAATAATTTCATTTTTTGTTCTGAAGAATATTCCATTACTGGAATCGAAACCTAGGTAAACGAGTAAAATTACCTTGCAACTGAAGGCTGAAAAAATTGTTTATTTGATAAACATAGTTTCCATACTTCTGGTTCAGTTCCAGCGGAAACAGTTACATCTGACAGAGGAATAATGCATGCAAGTTCAGGAATCTTACTATTTGTACCACCAATATCTTCTCCTGCTTCATATCTGCAAATTTAGCACAAACTGCTTATTGACGTACAGAACAATGGATCTCATCTGTCGATCGTTGTAATTTTATGCTCTTTCATTTCAACTAAATCATTAAATTCTTTCTCCATGGTACTGTGATGTCATTTCATAGCAGATTTACTGTACTCGTCGCATATGCGACTGCATCATACATATTGACAATACTCATCCCTCTCTTCTATAATTTTCATTCATTTTTATTTTCTCTCCTAAGCAAAGAAATGAAAGCAGAAGGGTGGAATGAGTATATGGAGGGAGATGTAGTTGAGAGCAGTAGTATGGAAATGGAAGAGCACGTAGATGTAGATGAGAAAGGAGATAAGATACTGCTTGAAGAATTTGACAAAGCCCTGAAAGATTTAAGTCGCAACAACGCTCTACGAGTAGACGACATAACGTTGGAGATGACGATACCCCTGCGAGAGTCAACCATGACAAAAGTCTTCCATCTGGTGAGCAAGATGTACGACACAGGCGAAATACCCTCAGACTCCAAGACAAAAATTCCAATTCCAAAAACCACACAAGTGTGAAAACTACCAAACTATCTAACTACCGAGACTCGAACTCGGGACCTTTGCCTTTCACGAGCAAGTGCTCTACCATCTGAGCTACCCAAGCACGACTAGCGACCCGTTCTCACAGTTTTAATTCCGCCAGAACATCGTCTGCTACCTTCCAAACTTCACAGAAGCTCTTCTGCAAACCTTGGAGAACAAGCACTCCTGGAAGAAAGGATATAGCGGAGACATGGCTCAGCCGCAGCCTGGGGGATGTTTCCAGAATGAGATTTTCACTGTACAGCGGAGTGTGTGCTCATATTACCTGACATTACCATTTGTCAGAACAAATGCAAAGGTAGTTACACAGCAATTTATTGGCTGTCGAATACGCATTGCAGTTTGTTAAGGTTTATTCGGTGTGTACAGTGTCAGCCTTATGTATCTCTGATATGTTATCGCTGTAATACAACGATTGATTTACAAAATCAGATATATTTTATTTTGACAATTACATGTCATTTAAGCACGTCGGGCATTTTAAAACATTTCAACTTGAGCTTGAGAATAACTATAAAGTCTAATAACTGCTAATAACTACAAGACGTTTCAAGTTAATTATTAGAAATTTGTTTCCATCACCGTTTCACTCCTACGCTATTTTATAGTACCCTGAAAAATAGTGTCGCCGTTAAATAGAGTCCGTACAGCCGGGCCACAAGCATCTTGCGGCGCAACAAGCGATGCATGCGCTGTGGCGGCGGTGTGGGGAACTAGCGAGCAACGAGCTCCTCGTAACACGTTGCGTCAAAGTTTCCGCGAGGTTATTACTTGCTAATAGCCTATTCCCCGGATGAAGCTGCAATATTGAGCGACCTGCTAAGTCTTGTCGGCAGTCTTCTCACGTGTGACACCAGCGAGTAACCACTGTAAGCTTCTCATTTAGGAGGACAACAATTCACACCAGAGCTGCTCATGTGGCAGCAGGAATAATTTTCCAAATCATTCTCTTTTTATTACGTTACATTTCCTCATCTTGGAGATGTATTTGCCCACTTCCTACACAGGACAGGATGTATACATAATAATCACACATTTTTAAACGAGAAAAAAAGTTGGAAACTGTGACGTTAGGACAATATATGCAGACCGCTAACCGAACGAGAATCGAAACTAGTTTTTAAGGTAATCTCTAAGATAATTTATGAATACTATTATCTCGTAATCCTAGCGTTCTTTTTAAATTCAATAATTTATCCATGGCGTATAGACAGAAACCTGCAGCTCATCTGAAGTATAGGTTGTACTGAAAAGCCAACAACCAGTCACATTCTTTATGATGAATTTATTTGTTTAAGCCATTACCCTTTGCCAGTATTCCCCTTTCGATTACACCACTCAAATTCCAAAGTACAAGGAATGATGTTAAATAAATATCAGTGAACTGTGGCACGATCGCAATGAAGACACAGCGAAGCAGCTAGTAGACAAGAATAATTATGGTATCGTAGGTTTACCTAAAATTTATATACCTATAGAGTGCTTGATATCAGCGCACTCTTATAAGTAACTTGCATTTAATAACTAAATGTATATGAAAAGCAATAGCTTAGCAATGGGTAACAATGTAACAGGTCTGCTCTCTAATATTTTAAACAAACGCATTTACACATATTCCTTGCAGGTTGTAACAACATAATCCAAAAGAACAGATATTATGAAAGATATACTAGTAACACAACGCAGCTATCATTATCAGTAAAATGCCTACAGGATAATATGTATTGTTGAAATCAAACAATCTCCGTAAATTTCATTGGCTAAAAACAATTTCTGCCACTACACGCAGCGTAAAATAATCTCTTATAAATATTCAATGCACAGTGCACATAATGTTCCTTAAGGAGCCAATCGTTTGGTTCATAAAATCCACATCATTAAAACGAATGATTATAATAATGGTCATAAATTGGCACTTGCGAACACTAACAAATTAAAAATGAAGTCAGCAAAACCAATAACCAATTTCAATCAAATATCTCCCCTGTCGGAGCCACATGTTCAAAGTCACAACAACCAAATGTCCCAAACACTTCCCTTTTAATGAAAATATCTTACAAAGTAGCTGACCTGTTTCATTACAATAACGTTGCTGTAGTGTCCTCAGCTGACAAAAAGTTACTTCAAAATTCAACCTTATCAAAAAATCAACTGGTAATTTTCACCCAGAAATCTGATATTTACAACTGAATTACAAAATCTAAATCCATTTCTATATAGAGCAAGCAAGTTTTATCTTCTTGAGACATCTTAGTTATAATGTCCAGAGAAGTCTCCACTGGGTTGCAGGTGATAGAGATAATAGCAGTCGTCATACAGGATACACACAGGCGTACTCTGGCTTACACCAAGTTGGTGGGCCACTTTCCTGAAGCTTGTACTTGTTTGCCTCAATATCCTGTAGAAGCCGGTCCCCCAAATCAGGTGCTTATGCACAGCCAACTGCCTCCTTGCACGTTCGTCCATTTGAAAGGAACTATTATCACACAAACGCCAAAGAGGGGCTTGAAATGTTGTGTAGTGGGTTGGTGCCTGCGAGGGTACTTGATTTAGTATAGGCCTGCTGCCCTTCGACTATTCCCATCAGCTTGGCAGTACACGAACATCACCTCGGCTTGTCCCCGATATGAGTAGCGAATCATTCTGCTGCTTACAGTATGCTGCGTCAATGATACTGCTTCCTACATACAGTAAACACACAGCACTTGGTAAGAGGAACTGTCATTCGGCAGTGTCATTTACTGTAACATCGATGCGTTTCCATACACATGTACATAAGACCCTGTTTTCCTTCGTTTCCAGCCAGGAATTCGTCCCTGCAATTTGTCGGTGTTACTAATGCTCGCCCTGTATATGAAATATATATGAAATACTTTATAAATAATATTTTATTTTTACTGTAAGAAATTCACTACACAAAGATGATTCTCTATCTTAATGAGACAGTCTGATCGTAGTATATTCTCCAAAATTCTAACTTTTATGATGCTTGTAAATTCTTGTCTTATGTTAATTGTTACTACACTTTAAGCCAATATAAAACAATTTATTTTCTTGTCAACGTTATTTCTAATAAAATATTCGTACAAGGAGGAAAATTAAAGACAAATGTTTCAGTGCACCACAGCAACATTGTGTGATGCATCAGACAAGAAATTTTTAAGAAATCTCCTCTTCAGAGAAACTAAATTTTCCCATTATCCTGTAAATCAAACGAAGCTTATCACTTGCTTCATTCACCTGTGCAACTATGTGATCACATTGTATGCTCAAAAACTGATATATCACTTTATCAGAATCAGTTGACTGATTCCACTGCTGACTCATTGCTAATCGTTACGCCACTTTTAAATCACACACACACACACACACACACACACGCATACATGCTTGAGTGTGTGTGCGTGTGTGTGTGTGTGTGTGTGTGTGTGTGTGTGTGTGTGTGTGTGTGTGTGTGTGTGTGTATGTGGAGTGAGTGTTTGTGAGTGAGTGAGTGGGAGTGTGTATACCACATGGCAAAAAAGTAAAACCTATATGCCCAGAATGAGATTTTCACTCTGCAGCGGAGTGTGCGGTGATATGAAACTTCCTGGCAGATTAAAACTGTGTGCCGGACCGAGACTCGAACTCGCGACCTTTGCCTTTCGCTGGCAAGTGCTCTACCAACTGAACTACCCAAGCACGACTCCTGGCAGACGTGCTTGGGTAGCTCAGTTGGTAGAGCACTTGCCCGCGAAAGGCAAAGGTGCCGAGTTTGAGTCTCGGTCCGGCACACAGTTTTAATCTACCAGGAAGTTTTAGAACCTATATGCTTTTTAGGCTCTCTCTGTTTTATCCATTATGTGTTACAAGTGCTTTGCTTCCAATTTGTCAGAATTCCTTAACTTAATTTATTTTCTGATAAACAATATTGATGTTAAGTTCATCGTTAATATCATTTCTAGTACTCCTCATTACCTTAGTTTTGCTTCACTTTACTTTCAGTCCATATTTTGTACCTGTAATTCTTTGTTACTTACACTGAGGATAGCAATGTTAGCATATCTTATCATCGATATCCAATGACCTGAAATTTTAATTCGTCTCCTGAACCCTTCTTTTATTCCTGTCACTGCTTTTCAATGCATACATACATCGAACACAAGGGGCTAAAGACTGGATGCCTGCCTTACAATATTTTTAATCTGAACATATTGTTCTTAGTCTTCCCATCTTATTGTTACCACTTCTTATACTCACTGTATTTTACCTATCTCACCCTACACCTTCACAAATTTTGCTCAGAATTTCGAACATACGGTACCATATTAAGTTATCATACACTTTTTCTAGGTTGACAAATACTATAAATGTGAATTGTGGAGCAAATTACGTTCTGGAACAGTGTACCCATCGTTCTCCTTGGCTTGGCCTATTTTTTGAACCTTAAATAAACAAAGGGCCATGTATGCTCCTAACTTTTAATCCAGTCAGTTTTATTATCTTAATGGCTATGACTTAATCCACATTCATAACATGGCTGTCTCGCCTTAATCTTAACTACTATAATTTATGACCCAGTATGGCCAACCTGTCCCCATCATTAACTCACTTTCATGGTCACCCCTCCCTTCCATCTAATATACCTGGGCAGTTAGAAATGCAAGGGGATGTTATGCTACTGACTGGCACAGATAAATTTCTTAATGGCTATAATCTATGATCCACATTTACCTTAATTTTTATAACTTGTGACTCACAGTCATAAAGTGGCTGCTTGTATATATAGGTCACACGTAGCTGACATATGTCATCTACCGGTCCCTATCATGCCTGCCAGCAACACCCATAACAATATAAACAAAACTGACATCCCACCGATCAACAGCAGCAACAGGTAAGCCTTACTTTGTATCAGCCAGACATTGGCCTTAAACACATTGTAATAATCTTATAACTGTAATACTTCCAGGAATGAGATGTCATTATTAACATTCCATATCACTTTTATACTGTATTATAATTTTATTTGACATAAATTTACTCGATCCATGCACTATTTAGTTTGATTCACACAGTATGTATATAACACATATACTATCACTAAGTAGTCCATATTTAGAAAATAAAATCATGACTGACAGTAGAAAAAATATTATTTCCCCACTGATTCCTGTGTAAAGAATGAGGCCGACACTGACGTATTAACAGAAAACAGATATTTTATAAACAAGCTCATTACTTACATCTCGTTCCAAAGACGGAACGGAATTGTACGTTTTAGCTTCTAAGTGACAACTGCATGTAAAGGAGGTGACCTACACTACACCTGCGAGTCCCCCATCGGAGTACTGTTGTGTGGTGCAGCATTTCCCCATATTGTCTACTACAAATAGGCACTAACAGCCCTCCCACTCCCTAAAAGTATTTCTTTCATAAATCCTAGCGTTTAGTAACATTTCATCTTACTTATCATTACGTGGCTATGTATGACGGAAGCAAAAATTGTAAAATACACAAGTGGGACATGTCGATGAGTTAGCAAATCACTTCCCCTTAAACACAAATTTTGCTGTGCGATCCAGAAAGAGCAAATTCGTCTCCCCTCAAAAACGACGGCATTCTGAAAAGTAATGCCTCCCAAATTGTTATCTGAAAACTCTCAGGTGACATGCAGACTGACTTTGTGGGTGTTTGTTTGGTACAGACAATTCGATCTGAGAATTGTTCGAACATCCGCAGCATTAATCCCTGGGCTGATTTACCATCTATGCATTATAGATTGTATTCTTTGTATTTTAAGTGCTTTTTGTAGCATATTCTTGATGATTCTTGCAGCAAGACCGTTACATTAATTAGAAAGCTTTCTTGACCGCCAGCCTGTATGCACCAATATCACAATGGGAAAAAATAAACCATCGTTCTTGTCGCATCAACGACAGCATTAGCACCAACTAAACGATCGCTCTGCATTGCACGTAGTTTCCTCAACATTCCTCCATATGATTCTCAAGCCATCCTGGAACATGCTTTCACTCTACATAGTCATTCCAGTTTCGATCATAATGGCTGGTTACTCCTAGGTATTATACACTGAGGTGACGAAAATCACTGGATAGCGATTTGCACATATATAGATCGCTGTAGTAATACTTACACACTTACAGTCGACGTGAGTGACCTTGCTAACAGCATGACATTACCTGCAGCGGGCTCCTGACCAATGGGTTGGACACTGGACGACTGGAAAACCATAGCTTTGTTTGATGATTTCCGATTTCAGTTGGTAACAGCTGATGGTAGGGTTCGAGGGTGACACATATCATTCGAAGCTATCGATGCAAATTGTCAACAAGGCACTGTGCTGGTGATGGCTATTTAATGACGTGGGCTGTGTTTACATGGAATGGATTAGGCCCTCTGGTTCAAATGAATCTATCACTTACTGGAAATGGTTATACTCGGCTATTTGGAGATCATGGACTTCATGTTCCTCAACAACGATGCAGAAGGACAGTGCAGTGACAGAGCTGTCACTTGTACTCAGGTGACTCATCTCAAATGTTTCTGGCGTGTTAATAGCAACACAACGTGGATTAACAGACTTTGAATGCGCAGTGGTGGTTGGAGTCAGAAGCATGGGACGTTCAGTTTAGGAAATCGGTAGGGAATTCAATATTCCGACACCCACAGTTGCAAGAGAGTGCCGAGAATACCAAATAAGCATTACTTCTCACCACGGAGAACGCACTGGCCTAAGGCCTTCACTTAATGACCGAGAGCAACGGCGTTTGCGTAGAGTTGTCAGTTCTAACAGACAAGCAACACTGGGTGAAATAACCGCAGAAATCAATGAGGAACGTATAACGGACGTATAGGACGATGTGGTGAAATGTGATGTTTAATGGGCTAGGGCAGAAATCAGTCGACTTGAGTGCCCTTGCTAACAGTATGAGATCACCTGAAGCGGGCTCGTGACCAGTGGGTTGGACACTGGACGACTGGAAAACCATAGCTTTGTTCGATGATTTCCGATTTCAGTAAGTAACAGCTGACAGGGTCCGAGGGTGACGCAGATCATTCGAAGCCATCGATGCAAATTGTCAACAAGGCACTGTGCTGGTGATGGATCCATAATAATGTCGGCTGTGTTTACATGGAAGTAAGTACCAAGTAACTTTGTAGTCATTAAGTGATGTTTTACGACCCGCTGCGTACACGATAGCAAAACGTCGTTCACCAGCCGCTCTGTCAAGTGCTGCGGCAATCACATTACTGCCACAGCTGGTGGCTGGCAGTCGTCACCCCGCACACCGTTAGCCACGTCTTCAAACAGGTATTATGCATCCATCTGATTTTAACAGTTCATGCTCTGTGCACTCACGCTACTTACTTTATACGTGTTATACAAGCACTATCCGTGGTCAACGCCACACCATATTATCAAAACATTAAAATTACTGCACCATAAACGCTTAGTTAATAGGCACACTTCTAACAATTTAAACAGCTGTATGTTGTTATCATCTACAGCTTCTCGCGCTACTATGACATGACCAGAAGCCATAGTTTGAAAGGGCTATGCTCTTGCACTTAAAACCAGTGAGCGGATTCTTTCCAAATAACCCAATTTTCAGAAAATGTTTTCTGATACTTTCTAAATAGTTTTAGTAATGCTTTATTTTCATCACAACCTGACGCATGACCTATATGAGTATACACTACGTCACTAATACGAATCTTCGAGCACATTAAGTTACACTTTATATTGCAGATTTTACAGTCATTGTTCTGGTTTACGATGTCACAAACAGTATTACTTTCCTCTCGTACTCCTCATCCGTATTACCTGCATTTGCAGTTGTTCCATTACTGCTTCCCTTTGCACAATAATAAATTCATTTTCGATTACTTACCTATTAATATTACTGAGTTTATCTTTTTCAACTCATTTTTCCACATGTTTAACCTCTGCTTCTCCTTTAAACAACTCTGTTCTCATATTTTCATTTACGATACCTTTGTCTGACGTCCATAACCCTTATCCTGGCTCCCGTTTCATCTTCATATTCTTGTACTTTATTTTAATCACAAATAACGTCTCCTAACGTTTCTTGCTCAATATTTAATTCGTCAGTTTCAGTATCCAAGTTCCTAGAAATTAACATATTTTGGCCATTTTATTTTTAATTTCCTTTCTTAATTGGTCACAAGATTGATCAGCTGATCAATTCGCACGTTAATTTCATTTGGCAGATATTCCATAGTTTGTTTTAACTCATCATTGGTTTGTTTACTGGTTAGTTTCAGATACCTACGAAATCCTTTTGACAAATCATTTTTTAACTCATGAAATTTCGTTGACATCTATCTGACTTCACGTAACATTAATCTACATACAGCTTGTGTTAATCGAAATTTTTTTATTGCTTATTATCACTATTTTATTAAACCCATTGATTACATTTTGTTTGCCATTGATCTTAACTTCAACACCGTCCATCTCTTTCTGAGATTTACCAACTCCACCATTGTAACACATTATTAACTGACATATTAACATTACTACCCGCATTACCAATATTTTCCTTCATGGGCGTCTCATTACCCCTATTTTTGTTAACATTACTCATTTTTCCTAAGTTACTCTATAGCAACAGTCCATCACTCATGTTCGCAGCTCGCGGTCGCGTTATCGCTTCCCGAGTACGGGGTCCCGGGTTCGATTCCCGGCGGGGTCAGGGATTTTCACCTGCCTCGAGATGACTGGGTGTTTGTGTTCTCCTCATCATTTCATCTTCATTCATGAAAGTGTCGAGATTGGAAGGAGCAAATGTTGGGATTTTGTACGGGTGCTGATAACTGCACAGTTGAGCGCCCCAAGAACCAAACATCATCATCATGATCATTCATAAATCATAAGACCTATTAATGGTACAATATATTATTCCAGATTTTTGTGAAAAGTCCTTATCGTCAACCAAATACCACTTATTTGTCATCACATTGTTCAAAGCCGGCCGAAGTGGCCGTGCGGTTAAAGGCGCTGCAGTCTGGAACCGCAAGGCCGCTACGGTCGCAGGTTCGAATCCTGCCTCGGGCATGGATGTTTGTAATGTCCTTAGGTTAGTTAGGTTTAACTAGTTCTAAGTTCTAGGGGACTAATGACCTCAGCAGTTGAGTCCCATAGTGCTCAGAGCCATTTGAACCATTTGAACCATTGTTCAAATCAAATGGTTCAAATGGCTCTGAGCACTATCGGACTTAACTTCTGTGGTCATCAGTCCCCTAGAACGTAGAACTACTTAAACCTAACTAACCTAGGGACATCACACCCATCCATGCCCGAGGCAGGATTCTAACCTGCGACCGGAGCGGTCGCGCGGTTCCAGACTGCAGTGCCTAGAACCGCTCGGCCACTCCGGCGGGCCAACACATTGTTGTCACAGTCTACATTCTCATATCAGCCCAATGAAATAATTCTCCACTAATAACCCGTACTTTATCCGGCAAAGCTCATCTTATGTAATTACGTATGCTATTATTTCATAACTGATTAGTATTGTCCTCATCGCTACCTACATCTGTTTAAGTTGTGATCTCATAGCCCATATTTTCATTACTAGGATCAATTCTGCATCATCAATAATTCACAAAATTCATAAATTCTGAAATTGCGAGATGAAATCGCCAGGAATTACAACAAAAATTCTCTTCTTCAATAATTTTGCGTCGAAGTCAGGCACTGTCTCCACATTGCCACAAAACCTGCCAACCCGATCAGACCTCTGTCAATCGCCGGTTAGTTAACGATTATAACCGTATTCCTGAAGGTGAGCTTCAAACCACCATGAGACTTTTTCCGTTATAGGTACGGTATGACTCACCGTATGAACAAATTTTCATGGTAATCCTGTAATCCACACAAGAACACTTGGAAACTGGAGAAGAAATTTTTCACAGAATTTTTGAAATCCTAGCAGAGAAAAAATCCGTGGTACAAGAAGAACTAACTGCCCACCAAAACATCGATGAAGATGATGTGTATGAAGACAATGAAGAAGTCGCTTTGTCCTCATCAGATGATTACAAGGCCTAAGAGAAGCCATTGAAAATGGGCAGAGATTACGTTCCGCAGTATTACAATATTAGAGTCCTCAATCTAGTGACAAATCATGACGTTTGGCCTCTCTCCGTAAAAGGGTAACTTCTTGCTTCAAAAACATAAGGTTTGAAAAGATGGGAAGAACGTATAAAACAAGATGGAACAGGGCATAAACAACTTAAAACAATTGCCCCGAGGACCTGAGATCGTTTCGTAGAAGTTCGAGAATGTTATCTGCAGACTCGAGCCCTCATACCAAAATACGACAAGGATTTTGTTATTAGCACTGATGAAACAGGAATCAGACATAAAAAGTACGTCATTCATTTACATCAACTACAGTACAATTTTTATGGACTGTACGACACTAATTTGTGAGTTTTTGTTCTAGGCTGCCAATATTAATGAAAGCGGAACAAAGGTTCTTGTGCAGCGAATGGTGACAGATTTATGCGGTGCACTATATGCTGTCACTTTATGTGAAGAAATTACTACGTATGGTATTCGTTTACTTACAAGAGACCACTGGTCGTTTGGACCAAGGGTGTAAAAAGAACCTGGTGAGTACGCACACAAATACAAAATCGTTATGATAACTTCCACATCCGGCAAACTCACAACAATACTACACAGGAAATTTCCAATAGATGTCTTGAAGCCGCGCGCCAGATAAGAGCAAGTTCTTTTGCTTCTCGGGTCATGGGGACGGTAAACAAACCTGGTTTTGTGTGACGAAATTTATCAAGATACAAGAGTCTGCCAGTGTACAGTATTAAAGTTGCAAGTAGGCTGTTTAGGTTTTTATGTTGGTAACGCCACGTAGCGCTCTGTATGAAAATAACTGACTGTGCTGTATGCAGTCTGTGGCTGGTTTGCATTGTTGGAATATTCGCTATGGTAGTGTTAGGCAGTTGGATGTGAACAACGCGTAGCGTTGCGCAGTTGGAGGTGAGCCTCCAGGAGTGGTGGATGTGGGGAGAGAGATGGAAGAGTTTTGAGAGCGGACGATCTGGACGTGTGTCCGTCAGAAATAGGAAATTTGTAAGACTGGATGTCATGAACTGATACATACATACATATATATATATATATATATATATATATATATATATATATATATATAATGACTTATGAACACTATGAAGGTAAATACATTGTTTGTTCTCCATCAAAATCTTTCATTTGCTAACTATGCCTATCAGTAGTTAGCGCCTTCAGTAGTTAGAATCTTTCATTTAGCTGGCAGTATTGGCGCTCGCTGTGTTGCAGTAGATTGAGTAACGAAGATTGTTGTAAGGTAAGTGATTCATGTAAGGTTTAGGTTATTGTTAGCCAGTGCTCTTTTGTAGAGATTGTTGAAAGTGAGACTGCGCTGCGCTAAAAATATTGTGTGTCAGTTTAGTGATGATCAGAATAAGTATAGAGAAATGTCTGAATACGTTCAGTTTCGATCAGCTGTTTGAAAATCAAATAACGAGAGGTTTTCCAGCAGTCATTCTTAATTTTTCTAAGGCGATGTTACATAGGCAGTTGGATGTGAACAGCGCGTAGCGTTGCGCAGTTAACATTCAACTGCCCAACACTACAATAGCGAATATTCCAACAATGTCAACCAGCCACAGACTACACACAGCACAGCCAGTGATTTTCAAACAGAGCGCTACGTGACATTACCAACATAAAAACCTAAACAGCCTACTTACAAAGTTGGTGCAGCTCTGCGACGTTTATTTTTACAGGGCGGTGAGAAACCTTATAAAGCGTTTACAAAATTGCTCGGAACACGACAGAGAAATAGCTTCAGGAGAAGACTACATAAAAATTCAAACAATCGTACATAATCAGTTGCCTGCATCAGTAATCGGTGATATGATAAGATATGCGTGGTATGCTGCGAAACTGCGTGATGACCGAGAACCATCTATGAACGTAAACCAAGCTTCTCTTTTGCAGCAGAAACATTGAAAAAAAATCATGCTCTTGCAAGAACTCTACGTTCATTATTTGTGCTGTATAACTGACATGATACTACGATCAATAGCATCCTGATTCATCCAGTGCTCCATACGTTTCACAAACGCAGGTACAATAACGTCAATAAAAAGACTATATTGATTTGATTCAATGTTTTTTTCAATTGTTTCTAATGACCTTACAAAAATATTTTGCTTCATTTCATGATAAATATTAAGCAAATAATATATGAATAATTAAATACTGATAATTTGGACAATCATAATAAATGTGTATTTAGAGTTATGTGGGAATAAAAAAAAGGCACCGGCACCGATATTCTATCCAGAAACCTTGCGCTTCTGAAACTAAGTACTTAATCACTTCCCTACGACTCTTACTTGCCAGCTTCCGCAAAGCAAGATATACACGCATGACTAAAACTCAATTTTCTCGAAAACGGTTGATAGTAACTCCTTCCTGTTGATAAAAGTTGAAGTGCTAGCCATACTATACACCATCTGTCAGCATGAATGAAATCGGTGAGGGCAAGTACGTATGGTTCCCTAGTAAGCATAATAAGAACCGTGAAATGTTAGGATGCCAACTAATTTTGTTTTATTTCATTAATCGCAAAACTATTGACATGATTTCTAGAGCCAGTAGATCGTTAATATTCATAACAAGATTCCTGGTCATTAATCATTAGTCCCGGAGCATCACAAAATATACAAAAATGCCTCAGTCAATCTTAGAATCAATATGAGACCACACAAATACGAGTATGTTGTCGTGGCAGTATTGACACTTACTTCCATCTTTATGTGGAGTTGCACTTCGCGCACCACTTCGTGTGTTTCCCACTCCGAAAACCGATCGAAAACTGCCGTGAACTGACAGAACATCGGATGTCATCCCTACGCAATTTCTCAAGAAACGCTTTCGTTTCTTCCTTTACGGATTCGGCTATTACCCCTGCGAAACAGATCGTAGACTAGCTGTGAGGGACACTACTGGCCATTAAAATTGCTACACCAAGAGGAAGTGCAGATGATGAACGGTTATTCATTGGACAAATATATTATACTAGAACTGACATGTGATTACATTTTCACGCAATGTGGGTGCATAGATCCTGAGAAATCAGTACCCAGAACAATCACCTCTGGCCGTAATAACGGCCTTGATACGCCTGGGCATTGAGTCAAACAGAGCTTGGATGGCGTGTGCAGGTACAGCTGCCCATGCAGCTTCAACACGATACCATAGGTCATCAAGAGTAGTGACTGGCGTATTGTGACGAGCCATTTGCTCGGCCACCATTAACCAGACGTTTTCAATTGGTGAGAGTTCTGGGGAATGTGCTGGCCACGGCAGCAGTCGAATATTTTCTGTATCCAGAAAGGCCCAAACAGGACCTGCAATATGCGGTCGTGCGTTATCCTGCTGAAATGTAGGGTTTCGCAGGGATCGAATGAAGGGTAGAGCCAGGGGTCGTAACACATCTGAAATGTAACGTCCACTGCTCAAAGTGTCGTCAATGCGAACAAGAGGTGACCGTGACGTGTAACCAATGGCACCCCATACCATCACGGTGGGTGATTCGCCAGCATGGTGATGACGAATACACGTTTCCAATGTGCGTTCACCGCGATGTCGCCAAACACGGATGCGTCCACCATGATGCTGTAAACGAAACCTGGACTCATCCGAAAAAATTACGTTTTGCCACTCGTGTTCCCAGGTTCGACGTTGAGTACACCATCGCAGGCGCTCCTGTCTGTGATGCAACGTCAAGGGTAACCGCAGCCATGGTCTCCGAGCTGATAGTCCATGCTGCTGCAAACGTCGTCGAACTGTTCATGCACATGATTGTTGTCTTGAAAAACATCCCCATCTGTTGACTCAGGGATCGAGACGTGGCTGCATGATCCGTTACAGACATGCGGATAAGATGCCTGTCGTCTCGACTGCTAGTGATACGAGGCCGTAGGGATCCAGCACGGCGTTCCGTATTACCTTCCTGAACCCACCGATTCCATATTCTGCTAACAGTCATTGGATCTCGACCAACGCGAGCGGCAATGTAGCGATACGATAAACCGCAATCGCGATAGGCTACAATCCGACCTTTATCAAAGTCGTAAACGTGATGGTACGCATTTTTCCTCCTTACACGAGGAATCACAACAACGTATCACCAGGCAACGCCGGTCGACTGCTGTTTGTGTATGAGAAATCGGTTGGAAACTTTCCTCATGTCAGCACGTTGTAGGTATCGCCACCGACGCCAAGCTTGTGTGAATGCTCTGAGAAGCTAATCATTTGCATATCACAGCATCTTCTTCCTGTCGGTTAAATTTCGTGTCTGTAACACATGTTCGTGGTGTAGCAATTTTAATGGGCAGTAGTGTATCTTAGCAGCCTGGCGCCTGCCATTTTATTTTTATTGTGACTTGTGCTTGGACCATCCATTCCAGCTATAGTAACTAAAACTTTTAATTATTTTTCCTGATGAAGTGAGTGACATTGAAATTATTATTACAAGTTCTCATCGCAGGTACGGTTGAACGGTTGGAATTGTATACTAATTTTTAAACAGTGTATAAGTCATAAAAGATTCGCTGCATGGCGCCCAGCGTAGTAGGTGAATCCCGACTGTCTCTCTCCCGGCCGTGCTCAAGCTATGTGGCCATCTGGTGCGTCATTCGACGAGTTTGCTTTGTAATCACTCCCACTCTCTAGCCTCCTGTAACAAAATCTTCCTATACCGTGCATTAAAACATAGCAACAAAATGTAACAAACGTAGCCAGAGATGTGGCATAAACGCCTCTTATTCCCCAACGTAAACGTTTTCTTAAGAGTATCTGGTTTTGATAGAATTAGAAAATTTAAAAAACGAGAAAGAACTGCAACCCTACTGGGATCTTAACTGCGCTGTTACATCATATTTCCCTATTATTTTTTTTAATATTTCAAAATCCTTTGGCTCCTAAGGTGCTCGTCCTTTCTGTCGCAACACAATAACGTCTGCGTAATCATTCACATAAAGTCGGGCTGGTCCAAATTTCGAATATTTACAAAATTGTTTCAGTATATACATTATTTTGATAATTTATTTCAATGATAAATTTGTTGATTTTGTCAACGATATCAACACCTGATGCTGAGGGAATTAGATTTGTAAATGAGACACGTAAAGTAGTAAGGGAGTTTTGCTATTTAGGGAGCAAAATAACTGATGATGGTCGAAGTAGAGAGGATATAAAATGTAGACTGGCAATGGCAAGAAAAGCGTTTCTGAAGAAGAGAAATTTGTTAACATCAAGTATAGATTTAAGTGTCAGGAAGTCGTTTCTGAAAGTATTTGTATGGAGTGTAGCCATGTATGGAAGTGAGACATGGACGATATATAGTTTGGAAAAGAAAAGAATTGAAGCTTTCGAAATATGGTGCTACAGAAGAATGCTGAAGATTAGATGGGTAGATCACGTAACTAATGAGGAGGTATTGAACAGAATTGGGTGGGGGGGGGGGGCAGAGGAGTTTGTGGCACAACTTGACTAGAAGAAGGGATCGCTTGGTAGGATACGTTCTGAGGCATCAAGGGATCACCAGTTTAGTATTGGAGGGCAGCGTGGAGGGTAAAAATCGTGGAGGGAGACCAAGAGATCAATACACTAAGCAGATTCAGAAGGATGTAGGTTGCAGTAGGTACTGTGAGATGAAGAAGCTTGCACAGGATAGAGCAGCATGGAGAGCTGCATCAAACCAGTCTCAGGACTGAAGACCGCAACAACAACAACACCATTACGCCCATTTACTTGTTATCCGTGACCAGTTGTTATTATTAACTCGCCCCCGCGCCGTGGCGATTCCCCCGGCGCTGCTGCCTCATGCCTGTGTGGCTGCTCCCCACACCGTAACTGCTTCACTGCTCCACGACGAGGCCTGAGCAAGCAACAGCCGACACCAGTAACTTCTTTTGTCAGACATCAATATTCTGACTGGTTTGATACTGCCCGTCACGATTTTCCTCCTCTGCGCCAACCTTTTCATCTTCGAGTAGCACTCGCAACCTACGTCCTCAATTGTTTGCTAGTTGTATTCGAATCTTTGTCTGCCTTTACACTTTTTATCCAGTACAGCTCCCTGTATTACCATGGAAGATGTTCTCTGAAGTCTAAACAGATGTCCTACCGTCCTGACTCTCCGTATTGTCAGTTATTTCCATATACTCCTTTGCTCGCCAATTCTGCGGAGAGCCTATTCATTGTTTACTTCATCACTCCAACTAATTTTCAAAATTCTTCTGTAGTGCCACATCCCAAATGCTAGAGTTCTCTTCTGTTCCAATTTCCCAACAGTCCATATGTCACCGCCATTCCTACATCAGTTTTTTTCTCAGTGACAACTTTTAGCAGTCTGTGATTTTCGAAAAATTGACTTAATAAAGACTTTCCTGAAAACACTGTTCCACCAAAACAGTCATGGCGCTATTCAAGTTACGTAGCGCAGCTGTCTGTTTTGGCACTATGAGGCCGCCACATCAGTTCAAATGGCTCTGAGCACTATGGGACTTAACATCTGAGGTCATCAGTCCCCTAGAACTTAGAACTAGTTAAACCTAACTAACCCAAGGACATCACACACATCCATGCCCGAGGCAGGATTCGTACCTGCGACCGTAGCGATCGCGCGGTTCCAGACTGTAGCGCCTAGAACCGCTCGGCCACTCCGGCCGGCGCCACATTAGTTACTGATACCCATAATTCCTCAGTCGCAACGATTGCCATATTTTGAGGAATATTTTACTCGAAGTGTAAGTTAAGTATCTCCAAATACCTATTGTTTTCTTTCTTTCTTTTTTTTTTTGCTGGGTGGGGGGAAGGAGGGTGGGCAGGGGAAGGGACACTATTTGACGCTTCAAATATTTCGGCGTCAGAAAGGAGTCCCATATACTGTGGCGATCCGAAAGAGGTACCACTCACTATTGGTGGATGACGACGTTGCCAGTTGGTAGCAAAGATAAGACTCGTTGCCTCATCAGCGCCTCTTTCCACTCCGCTTGTTTCCAACAAAGACGCAGCCTGAATAAAAAAATCTGAATGATTCTGAGGAGGAGTCTTTTGTGGCCGATTGATGTTAAACGTAATTAGGTTTCTGAGAGGAAGTGGCCGTACACATAAAAGTGGGCCCTCCCGCGGAGCCGCGTAATTCATATAAATTGCGACTGCTCCCTGAATAACCAGCGCTCTGCGAACGAGAGGCTCGTGTAACGGGATAGCCGACAAGCGGCCGGAATAATGATGCCCTCGAGTGGTGGCTGCGGGCGGAATGCTGCTGCGGCGGCTGACGCTACCTGTGGCCGCTGCGTCGCTGCTGTGCGTCCCCTTCTTCAGCGAGGCCACTCTCGGAATAGGTACGTCTAAACACGGGGCAGTAACCATCTAATTCCGTACTGTGACAAACATTGTTTTACACTAGAGGATCAACAAACATCTACATCTACGTGATTACTCTGCTATTCACAATAAAGTGCCTGACAGAGGGTTCAGTGAACCACACTCAAGCTGTCTCTCTACTGTTCCACTCTCGAACGGCACGAGGGAAAAGCGAGAACTTAAATATTTCGGTGCGAGCCCTGATTTCTCTCATTTTATCGTGATGATCATTTATCCCTATGTAGGTTGGTGCCAAACGTCATTGACTAGACGTTTCTGCAAATTTAATTGCATGTGGCGGCAGTTGCAGTATAATCGGGCAAGGGAGTGAAACCAGGAACTCACATATTGTTCTTTACGAGTTGGTAACACTTCTAAACATGCCTCTGGTTGGTAATAAGTGAATTCTATGGTTGCATTGTGTGCAAGATTCCACTTAGCTCGCATAACGCAGTTTGAACCCGACCTGTAAGAAAACGTGCTATTGCTCACCAAGGGTTTAGATTTCAGGAGAATGGCTGCCATCAGTGTTCCTAACATATTCCAGTGAGGTAGGAAGGGGGACCTCTATCTTAGAATAGACAACAAATATTCCCTGTAGCTGTATTTATTGGAATCACTTTGGCAGTCCGCCCCGGTAGCTGAGTCGTCGCCGGCACGGTAGCTCAGTGTGTTCGGTCGGAGAGCTGGTTGGCCTCTGTGACAAAAAAACTGAGTAGAAGGATCGACAAACGAACTTTAACTGATGTCATGTGACGTTCGCAACGACCAAACACAACGATCAACAACGAATAAAATGAAAAAAAAAAGTGGTCAGCGCACAAGAATGTCAATTCTAAGGGCCCAGGCTCGATTCCGGGCTGGGTCGGAGATTTTATCCTCTCAGGGACTGGGTGTTGTGTTGTCCTTATCATCATCATTTCATCCCCATCGACACGCAAGTCGCCGAAGTGGCATCAAATCGAAAGACTTGCACCCAGCGAATGGTCTACCCGACGCCAGGTCCTAGTCACACGACATTTACATTTCTCTTTTACTTTAGCACATGTTGGGCCATTACATTGCACAAGGGCAATCTCAGGTATCGCCTGTTTAGACAAGGGCATCCTGGTATTAAATTTCTCAAATAACATAAAATACAGGGTGGTCCCGAATTCATGGTACAAACTTTAATGGTAGGTGCAGGACATTGTAACAAGGATATATTGTATAGGAATGTATAGTCCCAGGTGACGCGGTGAGGCGTAAACAGGGGAAATAACGGCCGAAAGGAAAACGAAAGATTTTATTGAAATCGTTGTTGACAAGTGTCATGTTTACAGTAAGTGTTCAAAATTGCGTCCACCATGAGCGATACATGCTTGACAGCGTCGGTGCAGCGATTGGCGTACACGTTCAAAGATGCCTGGTATTTCACGCACACCTGCAGCAGCTACAGCTATGCGAGCAACGAGATCCTCATCTGAGTCAACTGGAGTCTCATAAACAAGACTCTTAAGATGTCCCCATAAAAAGTAATCGAGGCAAGAGAAATCAGGAGATCGGGGTGGCCAAGGGACTGGTCCACCACGCCCAATCCATCTAGCACCAAACGTGGCATTCAGGTAATTCCGTACAGCAGTGCTGAAGTGTGCTGGCGCTCCATCGTGCTGAAACCACATGCGGTTACGAATGGCGAGCGGAACATCTTGCAGCAGTTCTGGTAACACTTCTTGCAGAAAAATAAGATAGCTTTCGCCACAGAGTCGCGTGGGTAGTAAGTATGGCCCAATCAAAAAGTCGTTCACAATACCAGCCCACACATTAATACCGAAACGTTGTTGATACGCATGTGGACGCGTTGCATGTGGATTATCTGTTGCCCACACATGGGAATTGTGCGCATTAAAGACACCCTCGCGTGAAAATGTCGCTTCATCTGTAAATAGCACATGACCTACGAAATCCGGCTGCAACGCACATTGCTGCAACAACCACTGGCAGAAGTTCACGCGAAGAGGATAATCTGCCGGATTCAATGCTTGTACTTTTTGAAAATGGAAGGGGTGTAAGCGATTTTCATTTAACACTCTGCATACAGTCTGATGACTCACATGTACGTCACGCGCAACAGTTCTTGTGCTTGACTCGGGTCTATCAGCCACTATGTTCAAGATGCGTTCTTCCAGTCTTGGAGTGCGTACAGCTCTTAATCGACCAGCGTCATGTCTGTTGACGTCGAACGTACCTGTTTCACAAAGTTGACGATGTAACCGTTGAAAAATTCTATGATCCGGCATTCGTCGATTAGGATACTCCGCGCGATACATTCGTAACGCAGCTCTGGCGTTACCATTTGCACGGCCGTACATGTAATGCATGTCTGCTTTTTCTGCATACGTAAAGTCACCCATCGTCTACGGCAGCACAATTGTGAATGGCGCTTGTCCCTACTGCGATACATCATGTTCATCTACTGCCCTCTACCGGCAGTGACACCAACCGATCACTCCATTTCTCTTTCCCCTGTTTACGCCTCACCGCGTCACCTGCGGCTATACATTCCTATACAATAAATCCTTGTTACAATGTCCTGTACCTACCATTAAAGTTTGTACCATGAATTCGGGACCACCCTGTATAAAATATCAGTAATAACAAAAAAATTTGGATGGTTAATTATTTTAACTGAGAGAAAGACCTTGAACAATGTTACTGGCACTAGTAAATTTTATTCTTTCCCCATAAATGCTAACAAACGTGGCCATCGAGTGCACAAAGGAAATACATTAATTTTGGGAAATACTACAAGGAGGACAGGTCTTCCTACTTTGGGATTCGTATCACTGGAGAAAAAACTGGCTTGTGACACGACATTTACAGTAAATGGCGTGCTGCGTTCTTTACCTTGTGTTGCACAGCGTCGTCAGCTTGGCTTCTCCCGCGTGTCGTCGGACCTGTAAATTTATCAAAATCCTATACTGAGCCTGGCTGATTCTACATCAGCGAACTTGCCCTACGTTTTCGTGAAGCGGAAAACGTTAACTTCACCCTACTTTGCTTTTAATGGCTAAGCACACACACACGGCTGGCGTGCTATGTGTTACTCTGCCTTCGCTGTTCTCGCAAGAATTTAACTATATTGGCTCTCGTTCTTCGCTCTGGAGATTTACCAAAAGAATTCAGCCAGCTCTTGACTGAATTTTTGAGCTGGGTGAACAAAGTGTTTATACCAATATATCTCCTTTCCATGTCGTCACGTCAGAGAGGGATGCCCTCTGACCCACTTGATGTCTCAAGGGAAAGTGCCTGTCGCGCTGCGCAGTTGGGCGTCTCCTCAGCCTAACTTCTCTTCCCCATACTGTGGGATTGGCCACTGGATGGAACAGCCAATGGCAGTCGCTCTTTCATTTCTAGTAGCCATGGCTGCCCAATCAACAAATGGGTTAATAAGTATAGTGCCGTATAATTGGCTCGCCTGGTCTGTTACCCCCTTTATTAACACTCCATCATCCATAAGAGTGGTAAGTTATGTCATCACGCGCCGCTCACGTGATATACTGTTCTTCCCCCAGTTCTCTGCCGTGCCCGTAACCTGCGCCTGACCTTGACTAGGCTGCAGTTCTGAGAGGCATTGTGTCACAGCGTGGCTAACCGATACTGGTTTCCCTTCCAGAGACGCTTCTATCTAACTTAAACATGCAAATTTACCTAAGGGAATTATTCTCGTCACTCTCGATGCCACACGTATTAAATCTCAAAAAAGTGAAATATACACACAAAAAACCGTCCCATGCTGAAAAACATGTGTCTTGCAACACTATAAACGACATGTAAAACTGGTGACAAAATCCCGATGTCTTACACACTGTTGTTGGGTCGTTAGACCTTGAAGACAGCCAGCAACTTCAGTGTTGCCATGTGCCTTGATAGTGCCAAGTGTGTTGAGCAAAATAATTTCTTGGATTCTGGTGGTTGTGTATCTTACTTTGTAACATGTTGTGTTCAATAAAGAACTTATACTGTCATGTTATAAGTTGAAACTAGTAATATAAGGAATAATACATTAAACAGGCCTTATAAACGTATGCCATGTCAAATGTTTCTTCACCTTCCTTTATATGCAGAAGGAATTTTACTGATAAGGTACAGTTGGGGTAAACCCAGGTTCAAGCAGTAGATTAAAGCTGGAGCTACCTGATATTACCCCACGACTTTGTTACATATAACTTATATGTGTCCCGTTACAAGAATATGCTTTTAACGGCAGGCTACTTGTCTGTACATGTTTCAATAATACAATTTCATAATTACATAAAGAATTTACAATTTTTTGCGCCAAGTTATAGTTTAATTTTGTCACTAATAATCTGATTAATTATTCCCATATTTGAGATGGGACCATTAACCGCTTTATACAGCTAGGAAATTGAAACAGTAGCAAGTACTTCAGTTGTTCTAAATGGATATACTACAATTGTAACAATGTAAATTAACCTATCTTGTCTTAAAAAGACACCTGTTTTCTCAATTTATACCAAAGCTTTTGGTGAATGGGAATTTGCATCGTCAAGTACAACAGAAACAATAATGTCAGTTTCCCAGATCGCAACAGAGTCAGTTACTGCTTTTCCATAACCTCGTACGTCGACTGATGTGCAAACACAGTTTTCATTCACAGCATCGTAGGAGAGTGTGAAGCCAGTCCACCATTAGGACAGACCAACATCACCTGCATGAAGAGGAAAATGCGCCATGATCCCGGGGTCTCCGTGCAAAAATTAACTGAATGCAACAGAGAAGCTTACAGGAAAGTTAAAAAAAATGTTGCAGTACTCTGTCTCTAGACCATACAAAAGTGTAAAGATGTGTCTGAAGACATCTGAGGCAAACTGCTCTTCTGAAGATTAGAATGAAATGCCTTCTTCCCTTTGCAGATTTACCCATCAACAAGAAAATCAGGTGACTGGTTAATCTGGGCCCATGAGGATTGCACCAGGTGGACTGAAGACGACTTGCATGAGTACAGGCCTGTCACATGCCTGAGACAAAACAACTAATGCTGCCAGTTTGTGCCGCGCAGAGTACCTGCTTTTTCCCCAACGTATAGGGTATAACCGTATATTGCAAAGTGCTGAGTTATATTCAATATAATTTAAAGAGTCAGAAATGAATCCTCATATTTCATGTATGTTGCTCATGCCTTGTTTGTCTTTCACTGAAATAAATACACTCCTGGAAATGGAAAAAAGAACACATTGACACCGGTGTGTCAGACCCACCATACTTGCTCCGGACATTGCGAGAGGGCTGTACAAGCAATGATCACACGCACGGCACAGCGGACACACCAGGAACTGCGGTGTTGGCCGTCGAATGGCGCTAGCTGCACAGCATTTGTGCACCGCCGCCGTCAGTGTCAGCCAGTTTGCCGTGGCATACGGAGCTCCATCGCAGTCTTTAACACTGGTAGCATGCCGCGACAGCGTGGACGTGAACCGTATGTGCAGTTGACGGACTTTGAGCGAGGGCGTATAGTGGGCATGCGGGAGGCCGGGTGGACGTACCGCCGAATTGCTCAACACGTGGGGCGTGAGTCTCCACAGTACATCGATGTTGTCGCCAGTGGTCGGCGGAAGGTGCACGTGCCCGTCGACCTGGGACCGGACCGCAGCGACGCACGGATGCACGCCAAGACCGTAGGATCCTACGCAGTGCCGTAGGGGACCGTACCGCCACTTCCCAGCAAATTAGGGACACTGTTGCTCCTGGGGTATCGGCGAGGACCATTCGCAACCGTCTCCATGAAGCTGGGCTACGGTCCCGCACACCGTTAGGCCGTCTTCCGCTCACGCCCCAACATCGTGCAGCCCGCCTCCAGTGGTGTCGCGACAGGTGTGAATGGAGGGACGAATGGATACGTGTCGTCTTCAGCGATGAGAGTCGCTTCTGCCCTGGTGCCAATGATGGTCGTATGCGTGTTTGGCGCCGTGCAGGTGAGCGCCACAATCAGGACTGCATACGACCGAGGCTCACAGGGCCAACACCCGGCATCATGGTGTGGGGAGCGATCTCCTACACTGGCCGTACACCACTGGTGATCGTCGAGGGGACACTGAATAGTGCACGGTACATCCAAACCGTCATCGAACCCATCGTTCTACCATTCCTAGACCGGCAAGGGAACTTGCTGTTCCAACAGGACAATGCACGTCCGCATGCATCCCGTGCCATCCAACGTGCTCTAGAAGGTGTATGTCAACTACCCTGGCCAGCAAGATCTCCGGATCTGTCCCCCCTTGAGCATGTTTGGGACTGGATGAAGCGTCGTCTCACGCGGTCTGCACGTCCAGCACGAACGCTGGTCCAACTGAGGCGCCAGGTGGAAATGGCATGGCAAGCCGTTCCACAGGACTACATCCAGCATCTCTACGATCGTCTCCATGGGAGAATAGCAGCCTGCATTGCTGCGAAAGGTGGATATACACTGTACTAGTGCCGACATTGTGCATGCTCTGTTGCCTGTGTCTATGTGCCTGTGGTTCTGTCAGTGTGATCATGTGATGTATCTGACCCCAGGAATGTGTCAATAAAGTTTCCCCTTCCTGGGACAATGAATTCACTGTGTTCTTATTTCAATTTCCAGGAGTGTATGTTGTCTCGACGGTGAAAATTGTAATTGTTATCTTGCTTCACTAGCTTTTTCGGGTAGTTTCTGACGACCTATCAGTATGCTTTAGTTGTATGCATTCAGAGTTGTGCCAAGTCAAGCGGTACAGATGTTCTGCCCGCTGTCAGAGAGTGATGCCTGACAGCGGGTCGCCCTGACGCCACGATAGTGTGGGTTGGACGCGAGCACTGCTTGTGCCGAGGTGGAACAGTGATGGGGCAGAGCCTACAATGGGAAGACTTCTCCTAGCTGGGATGCCAAGGAGCTGACTACGGGACCTTGCTACGGTCAGCGTGGAGCGTGGCCGTTGCGTGGACACTAACTAATGGTTGGAGTGATTGGTGCCCTTTCGCAAGCCAAACGATGGGGGTATCAGTGAAGGTGCAGAAAGAAGCTTCTGCAGTACTACCTAGGAGCTTTAGCATCTCGGTGGATAAGTGATCCAATATAGTGTACAGTGCTGAGCGCATTGAGTGTATTGGTTAACAAGTAATATTACCCATGAAAAGTCCGTTGTTATAGTGTGGTGTGTTATGGTTGGGCTGTGAATTAGTTCTCTGAAGGGGAGAGGCATTTTGACTCTGTTAATTACATGCTGTGAGCGTGATTATTTTGGATTTTTATTGTAAGGATGGTATTTTTTTATTACACTGTAAACATGACTATTTGGTTTAACCCATTTGTACAAAGAAAGTGACATTTAAATTTTCTTATGTTAAAGTGGTTTATTTATATGTTTTACTGTACAGAAGATGTACACAGAGTGTTTCTGTAAGAGCGTGCAACAAAAATAACAGGAATTATAGGATGCTCCATTGAACAATTTAAGATAGGTTCAAATGGTTCAAACGGCTCTGAGCACTATGGGACTTAACTTCTGAGGTCATTAGTCCCCTAGAACTTAGAACTACTTAAACCTAACTAACCTAAGGACATCACACACGTCCATGCCCGAGGCAGGATTCGTACCTGCGACCGTAGCGGTCGCGCGATTCCAGACTGTAGCGCCTAGAACCGCTCGGCCACTCCGGCCGGCAATTTAAGGTAGGGAACCTGGGGTAGGGGTAGCCAATTAAGTCACGTGCGTATGAGATATGGAGATGGAATTAGTTGGCAGAATTGTAGATGCCTATGATGTGATTCAAAACACACTGGGGCATTTGTCAGTATTGGTGAGAATCTTGTTCGACGATGTCATGCTTGCATTGAGGTTGATAGCCGTCAGTTTCAGCACATTTTGTAAGATACAATACTAACGGTACGTCCATTGTGTCAAGATGTTGTTGTTGTTTTTGTGGTCCTCAGTCCTGAGAATGGTTTGATGCTACTCTATCCTGTGCAAGCTTCTTCATTTCCCACTACCTACTGCAGCCTACATCCTTCTGAATCTGCTTAGTGTATTCATCTCTTGGTCTCCCTCTACGAGTTTTACCCTCCACGCTGCCCTCCAATACTAAATTGGTGATCCCTCGATGTCTCAGAACATGTCTTACCAACCGATCCCTTCTTCTAGTCAAGTTGTGCCACAAGCTCCTCTTCTCCCCAATTCTATTCAATACCTCCTCATTAGTTATGTGATCTACCCACCTTATCTTCAGCATTCTTCTGTAGCACCACATTTCGAAAGCTTCTATTCTCTTCTTGTCTAAACTATTTATCGTCCATGTTTCACTTCCATACGTGGCTACACTCCATACAAATACTTTCAGAAACGACTTCGTGACACTTAAATCTACACTCGATGTTAACAAATTTTTATTCTTCAGAAACGCTTTCCTTGCCATTGCCAGTCTACTTTTTATATCCTCTCTACTTCGACCATCATTAGTTATTTTGCTACCCAAATAGCAAAACTCCTTTACTACTTTAAGTGTCTCATTTCCTAATCTAATTCCCTCAGCATCACCCGACTTAATTCGACTACATTCCATTATCCTAGTTTTGCTTTTGTTGATGTTCATCTTACATCCTCCTTTCAAGACACTAAACATTCCATTCAACTGCTCTTCCAAGTCCTTTGCTGTCTCTGACAGAATTACAATGTCATCGGCGAACCTCAAAGTTTATATTTCTTCTCCGTGGATTTTAATACCTACCTCGCATTTTTCTTTTGTTTCCTTCACTGCTTGCTCAATATACACATTGAATAACATCGGGGAGAGGCTAAAACCCTGTCTCACCCCCTTCCCAATCAATGCTTCCCTTTCATGCCCCTCAACTCCTAAAACTGCCATTTGGTTTCTATACAAATTGTAAACAGCCTTTCGCTCCCTGTATTTTACCCCTGCCACCTTTAGAATTTGAAAGAGAGTATTCCAGTCAACATTGTCAAAAGCTTTCTCTAAGTCTACAAATGATAGAAACGTAGGTTTGCCTATCCTTAATCTAGCTTCTAAGATAAGTCGTAGGGTCAGTATTGCCTCACGTGTTCCAATATTTCTACGGAATCCAAACTGATCTTCCCCTAGGTCGGCTTCTACTAGTTTTTCCATTCGTCTGTAAAGAATTCGCGTTAGTATTTTGCAGCCGTGACTTATTAAACTGATTGTTCGGTAATTTTCACATCTGTCAACACCTCCTTTCTTTGGCATTGGAATTATTATATTCTTCTTGAAGTCTGAGGGTATTTCGCCTGTCTCATACATCTTGCTCACCAGATGGTAGAGTTTTGTCAGGACTGGTTTCCCAAGGGCGTCAGTAGTTCTAATGGAATGTTGTCTACTCCCGGGGCCTTGTTTCGACTCAGGTCTTTCAGTGCTCTGTCAAACTCTTCACGCAGTATCATGTCTCCCATTTCATATTCATCTACATCCTCTTCCATTTCCATAATATTGTCCTCAAGTACATCGCTCTTGTATAGACCCTCTATACACTTCTTCCACCTTTCTGCTTTTCCTTCTTTGCTTAGAACTGGGTTTCCATCTGAGCTCTTAATATTCATACAAGTGGTTCTCTTTTCCCCAAAGGTCTCTTTAATTTTCCTGTAGGCAATATCTATCTTACCGCTAGCGAGATAAGCCTCTACATCCTTACATTTACCCTCTAGCCATCCCTGCTTAGCCATTTTGCACTTCCTGTCGATCTCATTTTTGAGACATTTGTATTGCTTCTTGCCTGCTTCATTTACTGCATTTTTTTATTTTCTCCTTTCGTCAATTAAATTCAATATTTCTTCTGTTAGCCAAGGATTTCTACTAGCCCTCGTCTTTTTACGGGGGGGGGGGGGGGGGGTCCACTGGGGGCCGAACAGCACAATAACCGTGGGTTCGGTGTGGGCGGCGGTGGGGTGAGTGGAGGACCGCTGTAGGCTGTTGTGGGGTTGTGAACCACTGAGAGCTACTTTGTGGACGAAGCCTCTCCGTCGTTTATAGGTCCCCGGTTCTATACAACTGTACAATACAACCACATGCCCCTCCGTATCTTCATCCGGTGACGCCTAAAAGCTGAGGCGGCCGTTCGGTACTGTTGTGCGTTCAAGGCCTGTTCGGACGGTCTTTTCTTTTTTGTGCATAAGCGACAGGAGTTTGGCTGACGTTGCGTTCTGTCAGTTCAGCGCAACGTCTGCGCCTGCTTTCCGCACATGCGTAGAAACTGTCCACATCCTTTTTCAGCCTCATGTTTTACCACCGATTTGACCATGATCACTAAACGATACATTCACGGAACCACAACCAGTTTCAAAAACAACAAAACTCTCACCAATTGGGTACTTAGCCATTTTTACGAGTACTGCATCATATTCTTTCGATCTTTCCTTTTATGCTAATGCTCACGATATAATTTTAATCAATGATGACCAAGATGCACAAATAACCAAGGAATTTCGAAAAACCTGTATGAAGGCATATCTCATTATACAATACATAAGTCCGTACAGATGTTTTTTGTCATTCAGCTTTGGATACCTCAGCGCAAGAAAATACCTTGTATGGCACATTACTGGCCATCCGAGGATTCGTTTACAATCGTCTGCCGCAACAAAGTACACAAACTAGATAACGTTCTTCAAGAACTAAAGCTGAGAAATTAGGGCCGGAAACAAAAAGTGTTCTTCGTGAATAAGTACATACTCAAGGAAATACGCAGATCGTGTCTATCTTCTCTCTTCTCTATGACACCGGCAGTCGCCCATCAAGTTTTGGTGGCTGTGTCGTGCTACATCTAAAACCTCATAGAACCTTTCATTAAGGGTTCAGTGGGGCATGTAAGATTCTGACCGCTGACAACGACATTATAACTCGACGCTTCTCTTCCATCTTTTTAAACAGCAGAATATGGAACCTCCAGTTAATCATGGCAGTAATTCTCTTCATCCTAGTTATATGACTTGTATTACCTAGTAAAGAGTTAAATTGGCTACGAAGTAATAAAAACTCGAAGACACTCGTCTACAACGGGCTGCTACACAATTCACAACATACGGTAGTCTGCACGTTTCCGTCCCACGACTGTTCAATGATTTAGGACCACGTATGTTTCGAGACGCTTCCAAATTTTGTACGACCGACGTGGTATAATGCAGTTACGAAAAATATCTCCACACAGGAGGAAAGACATAGGATTTGTCCTACGCCCAGTCCACTTTGAGACCACTTCCAGTTATTGAGTCATCTGCGTAGCGGTTTATCTAAAACTGGAATATCATCATATGAACCTGGACGAGCAACGAACAGGCACTCATTGACCGCTCGGAATCACATATTACTAAAAAAACACACGTATTAAGCCGAGTTGGATACATTTCCCGAAGGCTAAGCGTAATATCTGCGTCTGGTTGGCCACTCATTTAGTATGTTTTTCGCTTAACACTGCCAATCCACACATCCAGTGTTAATTGATGCATCTCCCAGCATAACAATGGAAAATCATAAATTGACTCCACTACTAGTGTCAAGACACCTAACTATTTACGTACTGTGTTATACATACCGAAAGTGTAATGGTTTCCTGGTAATTCTAATGAAAAGGCAGAAGACAAAAAAAGGAATCATCTCAATATTATTTAAAGCGACATTTACACTGTGGCTCCTTAAAATAGGAGTTCTGGAGTTTATTACATTTTAACTTTCCTGCATGTTTTCAAGTACAATCAAATAGAAGGAAATGGTGAAACTTTTTAAATTCACCATTTTTATGGTATGGGACCTCGGTCGCTAGCAACGGAACACATGTAGGATGACTATGTTGTTTTTCTGTGTGTCTGTCTGGCCTAAAGTTAAGACTACTTTTTGTCAGGAATGGACGGAAGCATCCAGCCGAGATTTATGTCAGATACTAAGGCATTTGTTCCCTTGGCGACGTGAAAAATGTAAGCCTATAAGTCAATACCATCAAAAGATACGACTATTTATGTAACACATTTTTCTATTCGCAAACTCGATTAGCAAAAAAACCCATAGGATGTCTCCAATTGACCTGGAATCATAAAATTTGGATGCAGCGACGTTTTACAGTATAAAGGAAATGGTCCGAAAATCGTTAATCTGTAATTATATAGCGCAAAAAGATTCTTTTTCTCATTTGATGTCCGACTCCTTTCAATGTACGATGCTAAGGTCCACGGTCCCTTGGCAGTGTAAATAACTGAAGCTTTTAAGTCAATATAATCTAAAGGTACTGCTGGAAATGGTACATATTTTGATACTTGCAAACTCACTAACGAAAACCTGTAGTGGAGTACTTAAATATATGTAGTGCCTGGTGGTCAAGCAGTAAAGTGCGTGCACGTGAGGACAGGTTGTGGCATCGAATTTCAGTCGGACCACGAATTTCTCGGTTTTCATTTGAACCTAACCTTCATCTCTACATCTACATGGTTACTCTGCTATTCAAAATTGAGCTCGTGGCAGAGGATGTTCATCGAACCACCTTCTGGCTATGTCTCTACCGTTCCACTCTTGAACAGCGCGTGGGAAAAACGAATGCTTACATCTTTTCTGCGCTAACTATGATTTCTCTTATTTTGCTATTACGATCATTTCTTCCTATGTGGACGCCAAAAAATATTTTTCCCCTCGGAGGAGAAATCACATGATATTGTTCTGCTGCAATGAAATAAGCCTTTGTTTTAATGATTGCCACCAAAATCGGCGTATCGTATCTGTGGCACTCTCTCCTCTATCGCGCTATAACACAAAACGAGTGGCCCTTCTGTCAACTTTTTCGTAGTCTTCCGCCGATGCTCTCGGATGCTGACCCCCCACCGCTATGCAATACTCCAGAAGAGGACGGACAAGCATAGTGTAGACAGTCTCTTTGATAGACTTGTTGCACCTTTGTTTACTCTGAAAATACAGCGCAGTCTTTGGTCCGCTTTACCCACGATGTTATGTACGTGATCGTTCCACTTTACGTTATTCATAACCGTTATCTCTAAATCAGGTGAATTTAAAAGCTCTAGATTTGTGTGCTTTATCGTGTAACAGAAATATAGCGAATTTCTTTTAGTACTCATGTGGACCACTTCACACTTTTCGTTATTTGGGGTCAATTGCTACATTTCGCACCATACAGATATCTTGTCTAAATCATTTTGCAGTTGGTTTTGATCATCTGAAGACTTTATATGACGGTAAATGACAGCATTATCTGCAAACAAAAAGAGCTGCTCAGATTGTTTCCTAAATCTTTCATGTGGATCAGGAACAGCAAAGGGCCTGTAACACTTCCTTTGGAAACGCCAGATATTACTCCTGTTTGACTCGATGACTTTCGGTCAGTTACTAAGAAGTGTGACCTTCCTGACAGGAAATCACGAATCCAGTCGCACAACAGAGACGATACTACATACCGCGTAGTTTGATTAGAAGTCACTTGTGAGGAAGGTGTCAGAAACCTTCTGGAAATCTAAAAATACGGAATCAATTTGACATCCCTCATCACCTCGTGAGAACAAAGAGCTAGTTCTATTTTACAAGAATGATATTTTCTTAATCCGCGTGGGCTGTTTTTTTGAATAAAACGGTTTGTTCGAGATTATGCATAAGGTTCGAACACAGTATATGTTGCAAAATCCTATTGCAAATCGACGTTACTGACCTCGGTCTGTAATTCACCTGATTACTTTTATTTCCTTTCTCATCTCAACGATATGAAGAGTCGTCAGAAACAACACGCGGTTGGATATTTGCGGATATTTGAGGAAGGGCAGGGACACGCAGATCACTGAAGTGGCGTCCAATAGAAAGCCACTGAGCCACACGAACTTATTATCTGTATATATTAAGCTGTAAGGAACCCTCAGATCGTGAGTCCTTCTCCCACTTACCCTTTTTATTTTATTTTTTTCTATGTCATCTTCGAAATGCCTCAAAGAAGAAAAATAACTTTTTTGAAAAGTAGATTTGTTTAGTTCCAGTATAAAATGAGAAAGGATTTACTTCGGTTTGTAATCTACTTCCGCCTTCCTACCTGAAGCTGTTATCCACCTTAGTCTTTCACGACGATTTGAGAGGAGCGAAGGTTACAATAAATTTTCTAGTTTACTTATCTTTGCACGTAGAGTTGGCTCCAGTTCTTCTTTTCTAGGGGTCTGAATTTTGGAGCTGAAATTCACACATTTTTAAGTCTTATTGGCTGAATTGATCTAAATAAATATGGAAATTGTTGTTGCAGAATTTTTGTTTTTACGTCAATATATGTTGCCACATTTTAGAATATCAGACACTCTTTTGATTTTTCGCATTAACAAAGCCGAAATTACATTGCTCGCACAAAACACAAAAATACTTCCGATCATATCAGTGGCATACTGTCTCACTCAGCGGAAATAACAATATTCCAAAGGGTTTAGAATTTTTGTTGAGAAATGAATTTCTATTAGTTTCGGCTATTATTTCATAAATAAATCCAGAAATAAACATAGTAAACATTGCTAGATTGCCTAATTAATAATAGAAATTTTAAGTGTACCAAATAATTCGTAATTTTAAATGTTACTAAAAAAGTAATTTTAGCCGTACATTCAGAAGTAGTATTTATCTATTATAACATCCAAAACAAAGTAATTCCCTTTCATAAGTTTTAGCTTGAAATATACTGTGTATAAAATTACATTAAAGATCTCAGAAAAGCAGCTGAGATAATATTGACCTGTCCAAAATTCAAAAAAATAATACTGGTATCGACAACTACTGTTGAAGAAAAGTAATGGTAGAGAATGATGTCCCGTTACAGGTTATTTGCGTTAGAAAATGGCAATTAAACCAGACCGGGCAGTAAAATGGAAAAGAGCGGATAGCTTCTTTGAAGCAATGGAATCTTCTTGGGTACCAGTTTCGTGCCCAGGCACTATTCAAAGTTTGAATAAAAAAACGGACAAGTGGGAGCAGGACCCACACTGTGCGAGTACAACTTGCGCTCTGATAGTTCTGTACTAACTTACTTATGTATAAAATTAACAACAATAATTTCGTGTGGCTGAATAGTCTGCCTCAATCTTTTTATTGGACGTTATTTCGGCGGCTTGCATGTCCCTAATCTGTCTCAGTTATCCACCCGGGGAAAGGGGAACTAAGGTTTAAAGTCGAATTCGAAACACGTGTTGCTTCCGGCGAATTCTAACATTGTTGAGAGGTGAAGAGTGGGTTGAATCGAAGGCTGAAAGATCCGTGGGCACGAGCGAGTTTGCCAGTATCAAAATGTGTGACGTATCTGGCTGTTTCTCTTGACTACATTGAGTTAGCAGCTTAAATTACTTATACCGCCAAGAGAACGTGGGCCATATCTGACAAATGGCAACTTGATATCTCTGCTAGTTCCTGAGAGTGGGAATCTCAACAGGCAGACAGACAGCAGACAGACAACAAATCGCAAAAAATGCTCTTATGTGATATAATTACAAATTAACGATTTTGGTATATTTTTCTGTATTTGTACTGTAAAACCTTCCTTTTTGACATATTTCGTGATTTTAGGTCAACGGGAAGTACGCCATGGGTTTTGATGACTGAGTTTACAAGGATCGAAAAATGCGACATAAACTGCCCTACCTTGTGACTGCATTGTCTTGTTAAAGTTTCCACATCGCTAAGGGACCGTAGACCTCAACATGCGACATGAATTTCCGCTTGATACCTTTACCCATTACCGACCAAAAGTGATCTTAACGCTCGGAAAGACCGACACACAGACAGACAGACATAAGAGTGATCCTATGAGTGTTCGGCTATTACCGACTGAAGTACGGAACCCCAAAAGCCCTCATCAATGACGGGAAATGAAGTCAGCCGATCTTTTAATAGGGATCATACCGGTATTCGCCATCATAAATTTAGGGAAATTACAGAAAAACTGCCGGCCGAAGTGGCCGAGCGGTTCTAGGCGCTACAGTCTGGAACCGCGCCACCACTACGCGCAGTTTCGAATCCTGCCTCGGGCATGGATGTGTGTGATGTCCTTAGGTCAGTTAGGTTTAAGTAGTTCTAAGTTCTAGGGGACTGATGACCTCAGAAGTTAAGTCCCATAGTGCTCAGAGCCATTTGAACCATTTGAACAAAAAAACTAAATCAGGAGGGGTGTACGGAATTTGAATTTCAGTTCCACCTCTCCATATGACTACAGGAATCATCCCGGTACTCTTGTACGTAGATTTACGGAAATCACGGGAAACCTAGATCAGGAGGACTGCACGGAATTTGGCCACCTGCACAGGTGTGCACACTGCTGATCACTGAAACATTTTGCTCCGCCAACAAATGACGCCAGGAAACCGAATAACGCGTAGCAGTCAAAATACTCTTCATTTTTATGTTGAACATGTCAATGATCACCATTTGTATTTGCAAAACTCCATAAATAAATGCTCTCGGGACAGCGTCAATGCTTGTTGCTTCTCATAACCTACAGCAACAGTTATTAGAATATCCAGTTCCATACGAGAATGAAATGTAATTGCGTAGATATTTGTACGGACCACCGGTGCTGCCAGAGGGAATCATTCGTAGAGATGGTTGCTTATCGCATTTCACCCCAGTCTTCACTGCAGTAACCGGCAAACTCAGAAGGATTTTTTAAATTTTTTACGAGAACGAACAGTGAGAATTCTGTGCGCTGTACACCCACAATCATATCGCAGGTGCCTCTGCAAGGAGTTATATATTTTACCGCAAAACACACACACACACACACACACACACACACACACACCTTTCATACACTATGTGATCAAAACGATCAGGTAACCTATCTGAAAATGACTTAGAAGTTCGTGGCACCCTCTATCCTAATGCTGTAAATCAAGATGGTGTTGGCTCACCCCTAACCGTGATGACAGCTTCCGCTCCAATGAGATGCTGGAAGGTTTCTTGGGGGATGGCAGCCCGTTCTTCACGGAGTGCTGCTCTGAGGAGAGGTATCGATGTCGGTCGGTGAGGCCAGGCATGAAGTCGGCGTTCCAAAACATCCCAAAGGTGTGCTACAGGATTCAGGTCAGGACTCTGTGCAGGTCATTCCATTACAGGGATGTTATTGTCGTGTAACCACTCCGTCACAGGCCGTGCTCAAGTGTGTTGAAAGATGCAATCGCCGTCCCCGAATTGGTTTTCAATAGCGGGAGGCAAAAAGATGCTTAGAACATCAGTTTAGGCCTGTGCTGTGATAATGCGTCGTTTCGCATTTACCGTCGTGATGAGTGGCTTATGAGCAGCCGCTCGACCATGAAATCCACGTTTTCTCACCTCCCGCCTAACTTTTACAGTACTTGCAGTAGATTCTGGTGCAGTTTGGAATTCCTGTGTGATGATCTGGGTAGCTGTCTCCCTATTACACATTATAACCCTCTTCAACTGTCGGCGGTCTTCGTCAGTCAACAGACGAGGTCGGCCTGTACGCTTTTGTGCTGTATGTGTCTCTTCACGTTTCCACTTCACAATCACATCGGAAACAGTGGACCTAGGGATATTTAGGAGTGTGGAAATCTCGCGTACGGACGTATGACACAAGTGACACCCAATCATCTCATTACGTTCAAAGCCCGTGAGTTCCACGGAGAGCCCCATTCTGCTTTCTCAATAACCACTGATGTGTCGTACCTGGCAGTAGGTGCCAGTACAATACACTTAATATGAAAAACGTATGTTTTTGGGGGTCTCCGGATTCTTTTGATCACATGGTGTATATTTCCTGGCTCTGCATCTTTCGCAGTGCCTTATGTGTAACCTCTACCCCAGAGAATTCGCTCATCCACCGTTTGGTACACATCCACATTCGTTGCAGTGCTCTAACGATATAACTGTGTGATTTATTCTGCACCGTCTGTGACGACCATGCGAATGAGATAGGAGTCAACCCATCCTGCAGTCGCTTGGTGCGGTCCTGTGCCCACTGATCGCTGTATAGGGCCGTTTTCTGTACGCTGGTTCTATGCACCCATAATGCTGTAACAACGCGGCTGCAGGAGGCGAAATGTGTCAATATAATGAACACGTTTATTACCGATCGATTATACCGCACCGTTAGAGAGGAAATCTGTCATGGCAAGGGTGAAGCAACCATTCCGATACTAATCTGAAGTGATTTATGGAGACCAACGTAGAACCCTGACCTATATGTCCATTAGATCAACGTAAAAAGGATTATCTTCCGAGAACGATAAGACTATATCAGTAATAAATCGTTTCCCTCAGCTCTCTGTTTAAAGACACCCTAATGAAACAGGTATTTAAATGTCAGCTACCGATTTCAAAACCGTTGGTGCGTAATTATATCTTCGCAACCAATCTGTGTTTGTCACAAGATGCGGACATAATCTGCGAGGGTTGTCCAGAAAGTAAGTTCCTATCGGCCGCTAAATGGAAACCGCAGAGAAAATCAGAAACATTTTATTTGCAAGAGTTAGCTACACTTTCCAGATACTTCTCTACACAGTCGCCTCTCCGACTTATACATTTGTCAGAGCGTTATACCAAATTTCCAACACCATCGTGATAGAAGACACCCGTTTGTGCTTTCCAAAAATACTCTACGCTGGTCTATAGCGCGTAGCCTTCGCCCAAGTGTTGTCTTCGTATCTAGTGTTTCATGTGAACAGAGATGATACTCAGAACGAGCCAATTAGGGCTGTCTTGTAGGTGATCGAACACTTCCCATAAAAAAGGCTGCAGGAGAGTCTTCATTGCCCCTGCAGTGTGTGGCTGAGAATTGTCGTGAAGAAGGAAGTGCGTGGCAGTTGTGTTAGGTGGGCTGCATTCAGTAAGGCGAAGCCTCCCAGCGGGCCCTCCTGCTTGGTGGGAGACAACATCTTTCTAGGCAACTTTACTCGCTCACAGTGCGCTCACAACTGAAAAGAGCGTCTTGATGCGATCTACGGTCATACTAGAGACACTACCCAACACATATGTGCAGAGCTTCATCGGGTTTTCACTGTGGTGTCCATTTTGCAACCGATCGGAACTTACTTTCTGGACAACCCTCGTATGCTGTCGGATGACTACTGCCCTGACGAACGGTTTTTAGTCATACGTTGCATTAGAGTGGATATTTCGCCCTGGGGCAGTACCAGTAAATAGGACTTGGTATGAAGTGCAAGTACTACTTTGAGATGAAGAAGATGTAGCTACAAGAGAGGAATTCGTGGCGGGCCTCATCAGACCAGAGCAGCTGAAGTTGCAGTGTGCATTTGTAGGAGGAGAGTTTTCTAGGATCTGACGGCATTGGAGAGCTTGCTACTAAGCTATGTGCAGTGGCAGCTGGCATCTGCCCATGTAGTCATTCACTCTCTGTATTCTGATTACGTGTTTCGCCTTCAGTATTCTCAGCCTGGCGCTATTTTAAGTCATAAAATAGCATATTAAAAGCACTTTCGACTCAGCTTGCAGAATAAAGGCATTTATCAAAGTAGAGTCCGGAATACCACAAAATTTACATTCATTCCAGTACACAGGAACCTTCTTTTGCCTATGACGGACGTCGAGCAGCACGTGTGGCGGGATGTGTACCCTACAACAGTTCTTCAACGGCATTAAAGCATCTCATTCGTCCAAGAATTGGCAAAGTAGAATCAATCTGATTTGTGGTATTTGAGAGCAAAAACATAAAAAATAAATGAAAAAGATCTAAAATATACAGCGTGATTATAATTAAACTTCCAAAACGCTGTAGAATAACACCACTGGTCAGAATGACGTAAGTTGCAACGGATTATTATCGGAGAAGGAGAGAAAACTTATGGAGGAAGAAAAAAATAGTGTGGAAATTGATCAATAGATGGCGCTGTATATGTGTCAGAATACGTAAATGAAAATACCTGTCATGCGCAAGACCCACTGAAGTTGGTATAAACAAGCCGGGTACATACCTTTTCCTCCTTTCGCGTCTGCGACGTTCACCACGAGGGCCTCAATGCAGGATCGCGCTTTGCTTGTAAAGCTGTACTACAAGTATAAAGACTGTGCACACGTCGCTCTGCAGAGGTTCCGGACACTGAAGGGTTTGAAACGATGGTCCGATGACTGCCGTGGGTCTGAACAAAATGATTCGGAAATTCGAAAAGAGGGGTGCTTTTGGTGTGCAACCTGGTAGAGGGAGGAAACGAATTGATTCGATGTCAGAGAAATCAGTAGCTGAAAAACTTCAAAAAAATTCAAATGTGTGTGAATTCCTAAGGAAGCAAACTGCATAGGTAATCGGTCCCTAGACTTACAATCTACTTAAACTAAGTTACATTAACTTATGCTAAGAAGAACACACACCCATGACCGAGGGCGGACTCGAACCTCTGCCGGGAGTGGCCACGCCCCAGAAAGGTCACTCTGTGATGCGGTTTTACAGCATCATTTATCATAGAGCCATATTTTTTCGAAGAGACAGGTGCTTCTGTTCCTGTTACCTGTACCGTCGCTGGTAAGCGCTATGAGTGTCTTTTGCGCAACCAAGTCATTCTAACTCTCCAACGGCGTGGATGTGTGGATGGGATCATTTGTATGCAAGATGGCGCACCTCTGCACATTGTAAATCCAGTTAAGCAGTTGCTGAAGCGCCTTTTCGGAAATGCTAGAATTATCAGCCGCCATTTCCCTATAGCCTTGCCGTCCCGATCACATGACCTTAATCCGTTTGACTTCTGACAGTGGCGCTATCTGAAAGATGATGTGCTCCGTGTTCCGATTCCAAACTTAGCTGCATTGAAGGCACGCATTGCGCAACACACTCTTAACGTGACCCCGGAAACACTTCGATCAGTTATGGAACACGCTGTTTCTCGATTTCAACTTGTTGCAGAAAACGGTTGGCAGCATATTGAACATGTTTTGCGCCAGTCACACGGAAATTAATAATCCGATTTGATTTTGACTGAAGCTTTTTATTCAGCTTTCGGCCTCAGGACAATTAAAAACCGATGTGACTGAAGATTTTCATGCGGTTTTTGGCCTAAGGACAATTAAAAACCGATGTTTTCCCTATCGCATGTGATATGACCTTGCTGTGGCTGGTGGGCTTACGTAACTAACGGTATCATGCCTGTACACCTATGCACACCGAGTAGTACAGTTTGTTTAACGTCAAACGTACACTTGAGGCATTGTTGTATGACTCGTTTGTCGTTTGTAGTCGACCACCACTTACAGCGCTGTCTATTGCTACATGTTGTAACTATTTATTTTTCTTCTGCCATACATTTTCTCCATTCTCCGATAATATTCCGTTGCAATTTGACGTCATTCTCAACATTGGTGTTATTTCTACAGCTGTTTGAGTTTAACTTTGAATGTAATCACCTTGTATATGTAGACTACGAAAGAAACCGAAATATCAGTACCACAGGTACTACACACAATTAAATAAATATGAGAATATTTTTTAAAAAATTTCATCCCGTGACATCACACATGCTAAAACTTTCTGTGAGAATTAGTTTCATAATTACACATACACCCTAAGACATAAAAAGACGGCGCACTACAATGGAATTATCCGCATGGGATGGAAATCCGTAGATGTACATTTTCAAGCAAAGAAATGATTACAATTGCAGAAAAAATGATTTGTTGAAGAGAATGTACTTCAGAAATTGAGCGAGTCACTAACGCATTGGGTCACCTCTAGCCGTTACGCAAACAGTTAGTCGGGTCAATAGTGACTGACATAGTTCATGGATGTCCTGCGGGATATCGTGCCAAATTCTATCGAACTAGCGCGTTAGATCGTCAAAATTTTGGAGAGCCATGCGGTAATGCTCCAAACATTCTCATTTGGGGAGAGATTCGGCGAACTTGCTAGCCAAGGCATGGTATGGTAAGCACGAAAATAAGCATTACAAACTCTCGCCGTATGAGGACGAGCGTTATCTTGCTGAAATGCAAGCCCAGGATGGCTTGCTGTGAAAGGTGCCGTGGACCCCAAAATGACACACCGGACCTTCAATACCGGTTGTCGGGCCGAATGGCGGGCATCAGTCATTCGGTTGACAGACACGTCTTCGGCCTGGAGTCTCTGCGACTGGACTAGATTTGTCTTCAGTGTTGAGTCCCGCTTCGGACTGAGCGCCGATGACCGGCGAGGATGAGTCTGGAGACGTACCCGACAGTGTGGGATGCCAACCTGACTGTCGCCCGCGACACGACACAACAGCCAACAGTGATGGTCGGCAGTGCCATTTCATTTTACAGCAGGACCCCTTTGGTTGACGTCCGCGACGGTCTTACAGCACAGAGGTATGTCAGCGATACTTTACGCCTCATTTTGTTACCCTTCATGGCAAGCCGTGCTGGGCTTACATTTCAGTGAAGTAACTCCCGCTCGCACACGGCAATAGTTTTTATTCCTTGTCTTCGTGCTTGTCAAACCGTGCCTTGGCCAGCGAGGCCGCCGGATCTCCCTCGAGGTAGGAACGTTTGGGGCATTATGGGCTGGGCCCTCCAACCATCTCGGGATTTTGGCGATCTAACTCGCCATTTGGACAGAATTTGGCACGATATGCTGCAAAGGCCATCCAACTCTACCAGTCTCTAGCTGAATAACTACACTACTGGCCATTAAAATTGATACACCACGAAGATGACGTGCTACAGACGCGAAATTTAACCGACAGGAAGAAGATGCTGTGATATGCAAATGATTAGCTTTTCAGAGCACTCAGACAAGGTTGACGCCGGTGGCGACACCTACAACGTGCTGACACGAGGAAGGTTTCCAGCCGATTTCTCATACACAAACAGCAGTTGACCGTCGTTGCCTGGTGAAACGTTGTTGTGATGCCTCGTGGAAGGAGGAGAAATGCGTACCATCACGTTTCCGACTTTGATAAAAGTCGGATTGTAGCCTATCGCCCGATTGCCGTTGGTCATATGGCGACATTTCTGCTAGCGTTGGTCGAGATCCAATGACTGTTAGCAGAATATGGAATCGGTGGGTTCAGGAGGGTAATACGGAACGCCATGCTGGATCCCAACAGCCTCGTATCACTAGCAGTCGAGGTGACAGGCATCTTATCCACATGGCTGTAACGGATTGTCCAGCCACATGTCGATCCCTGAGTCAACATATGGGGACGTTTGCAAGACAACAACGATCTGCACGAACAGTTCGACGACGTTTGCAGCAGCATAGACTATCAGCTCGGAGACCGTGGCTGCGGTTACCCTTGACGCTGCATCACAGACAGGAGCGCTTGCGATGGTGTACTCAACGACAAACCTCGGTGCACGGGTGGCAAACGTCAGTTTTTCGGATGAATCCAGGTGCTGTTTACAGCATCATGATGGTCGCAACCGTCTTTGGCGACATCGTGGTGAACGCACATAGGAAGCGTGTATTCGTCATCCCCACACTGGCGTATTACCCGGCGTGATGGTATGGGGTGCCATTGGTTACACGTCTCGGTCACCTCTTGTTCGCATTGATGGCACTTTGAACAGTGGACGTTACATTTATGATGTGTTACGACCCGTGGCTCTACCCTTCATTCGATCCCTGCGAAACCCTACATTTCAGCAGGATAATGCACGACCGCATGTTGCAGGTCCTGTACGGGCCTTTCTGGATACAGAAAATTTTCGACTGCTGCCCTGGGCAGCAGTTTCTCCATATCTCCCACCAACTGAAAACGTCTGGTCAATGGTGGTCGAGAAACTGGCTCGTGTCAATACGCCAGTCACTACTCTTGATGAACTGTGATATCGTGTTGAAGCTGCATGGGCAGCTGTACCTGTACAAGCCATCCAAGCTCAATGCCCAGGCGTATCAAGGCTGTTAATACGGCCAGAGTTGGTTGTTATGGGTACTGATTTCTCATGATCTATGCACCCAAGCTGTGTGAAAATGTAATGACATGCCAGTCTAGCATTTGTCCAATGAATACCCGTTTATCATCTGCATTTCTTCTTGGTGTAGCATTAATGGCCAGTAATGTACTTGCATACGGGTTAGAAGTGAAACTACACGTTTCTGACTTGCTCAGGCCGGCCGGAGTGGCCGAGCGGTTCTAGGCGCTTCAGTCTGGAGTCTCGCGGCCGCTACGATTGCAGGTTCGAATCCTGCCTCGGGCATGGATGTGTGTGATGTCCTTAGGTTAGTTAGGTTTAAGTAGTTCTAAGTTCTAGGATACTGATGACCTCAGATGTTAAGTCCCATAGTACTCAGAGCCATTTGACTTGCTCAATTTCTGAAGCTCTTTCTCTTGAATAAATCATCTAATATTTCTGAAATTGTAAGCATTTGTTAGTCTGTAGAAGTACATCACATCTACCGATTTCCGTCTCTTTTGAATAATTCCGTCGTGGTGGCTCGTTTAAGTTATGTCTTGGAGTGTAACTTTGTTAAATATTTCGAGTATTATCGTTCATTCCGTACTGATGATTGTTAGATTTTTGTAAGGGTGGCTTGTGTTGAAGACGTCAGTCTACAATGTGGCCCTTTCTAACAGACATCGACAATTGCTTTTCTCCCCTTTTCACAACGGCTTTCAACGGAACAAACGTTATCTTGTCATTATTAAGCGAGTACTGTCTTTTGAATTATGTACTTTAAAGTTTTCTGCAAATATTGCAGCTTTTGCTGTAAAGAGTAATCACGTGGTCATAATTCTGAATATACAGGGTGAGTCACCTAACATTACCGCTGGATATATTTCGTAAACCACGTCAAATACTGAAGAATCGATTCCACAGAGCGAACGTGAGGAGAGGGGCTAGTGTAATTGGTTAATACAAACCATAAAAAATGCACGGAAGTATGTTTTATAACACAAACCTACGTTTTTTTTAAATGGAACCCCGTTAGTTTTGTTAGCACATCTGAACATACAAACAAATACGTAATCAGTGCCGTTTGTTGCATTGTAAAATGTTAATTATATCCGGAGATATTGTAACCAAAATTTCACGCTTTAGTACCACTCCTCCGCTGTTCGATCGTGTGTATCGGAGTGCACCGAATTAAGTAGGGATCCAAAGGGAACGGTGATGGACCGTAGGTACAGAAGAGACTGGAACAGCACATTGCGTCCACATGTTACCACCTTTTTATTTGTCTTTTTCAGTAACGCACATGTACATTACCATGAGGGGTGAGGTACACGTACACACGTGGTTTCCGTTTTCAATTACGGAGTGGAATAGAGTGTGTCCCGACACGTCAGGCCAATAGATGTCCAATGTGGTGGCCATCATTTGCTGCTGCACACAATTCCAATCTCTGGCGTAATGAAAGTCGTACACGTCGCAGTACATCTGGTGTAATGTCGCCGCAGGCTGCCACAATACGTTGTTTCATATCCTCTGGGGTTATAGGCACATCACGGTACACATTCTCCTTTAACGTACCCCACAGAAAGACATCCAGAGGTGTAAGATCAGGAGAACGGGCTGGCCAATTTTTGCGTCCTTCACGTCTTATGAAACGCCCGTCGAACGTCCATTCAAGGGTCAGCCTAGTGTTAATTGCGGAATGTGCAGGTGCACCATCATGCTGATACCACATACGTCGACGCTTTTCCAGTGGGACGTTTTCGAGCAACGTTGGCAGATCATTCTGTAGAAACGTGATGTATGTTGCAGCTGTTTGGGCCCCTGCAATGAAGTGAGGACCAATGAGGTGGTCGCCAATGATTCCGCACCATAAATTTACAGTCCACGGTCGCTGCCGCTCTACTTGTCTGAGCCAGCGAGGATTGTCCACGGACCAGTAATGCATGTTCCGTAGTTTCACTGCCCCGTGGTTTGTGAAACCCGGTTCATCGGTAAACAGGTAGAACTGCAGCGCATTCTCTGTTAATGCCCATTGACAGAATTGCACTCGATGATTAAAGTCATCACCATGTAATTTCTGATGTAGCGACACATGAAACGGGTGAAAACGGTGACGATGCAGTATGCGCATGACACTACTTTGACCCAGTCCACCGGCTCTCGCAATGTCCCGTGTACTCATGTGTGGGTTCATGGCAACAAAAGCTAACACACCAACTGCACCCGCTTCTCCTTTGACGGGCCTGTTACGGACCCGTTTGCGTGCTACGACCATACCTGTTGCATACAGTTGGCGGTAGATGTTTTGCAATGTGCGGCACGTTGGATGCTCTCTGTCCGGGTACCGTTCTGCTACACCCTGCAGGCTTCAGCTGCATTTCGTCGACACTCGCCATAGATGAGTATCATCTCCGCCTTTTCAGAGTTCGAACACACCATGGTCACAGTTCCTACAACACTACACTATCACAGACGTCTGGTAACACGGTGTACTACAGTTGGTCTGCGTGCGGAGACGAATGCAGAATAACAATAGTAGCAAGCGCTGCATGCGGACACTGCGACAGCTAGACCAAACCACAACAGTGCACTACAGCAACACTCGTAAACACGGTCGTCATCGTAAACATGTCCCTGCAGATGCTGCTCGCCTACCGTGGCCCGTGTTTGTTACAACACGCAACTGAACATCGGAGGTTTCAAGCGTCAACGTTAGGTTACAATATCTCCGGATGTAATTAACATTTTACAATGCAACAAACGGCACTGATTACGTATTTGATTATATGTTCAGATGTGTTAACAAAACTAACGTGGTTCCATTTAAAAAAACGTAGGTTTGAGTTAAAAATCATACTTCCGTGCATTTTTGTATGGTTTGTATTAAACAATTACACTAGCCCCTCTCCTCACGTTCGGTCTGTGGAATCGGTTCGTCAGTATTTGATGTGGTTTACGAAATATATCCAGCGGTAACGTTAGGTGACTCCCCCTGTATATATATAGCTTCTTCAGCATTCTCCGTTTCTATACGAGTCGTAACTGTCTGTCCCACTGACCCGAAAGAAGGAACGGCAGACGGTAAGAGCAGTCCAGTAGTCAAGTGTGTGGAAGAGGACACGCCATACGTCGTATCACCAGAAATGCATGACGTAGTGGGTAGGGCACGATATTGGTGCTCGTCCCGCGGACCGCTGTGCAAGCACGCGGCGAAGCAGGCCGCCGAGGAGGTTAGAGGCGGGCGTATTGCGGACACACTGCCGCCGGGGCGGGACAGTTATCCTCAACTCAATAACTCCACTCCTCTAAGAGCGGTCTCAGGGGCTGTCAGCTGTTTTCTTTGTCGACAATCGATGAAGTGTGAACCTTTCACTCCAAATGATCGATGGGCGCAGCTGGAGCGGGTTGCGGCTAATGTCAGTTGACTCAAACCCGTGGCCGCTCGTATGTTCTCCCACGAGAACGTTCATGAACTCAGTAATGGATTAGCTTGCCCTTGTGGACACTACGTCACCCTCTTCAAGTGTCACCTCTTTCTTCTTGTAATGTAAAGTATTCCTGTGCGATTCATAGAGCAGCAACGCGGAATTAAATCCCGTCGAAAGCTTTAATAGCGACGACAATTTCTTATTTTGTAGCTATAGAGGAAAGATCAGAGACAATAAATAAGAAATAAAAAGGGAAAAAGTGTACAGGCAAGTCACGGTGCAAACAGTGTCCCATATGCTGAACGGCAGAATGTACAATAATACAAGAGAAGACGGAACTGGAAACATATATTATCAAGGTTAATGGAGCTTTAGTTTGAGTCACTACGCTTCTTTATTACAGTAACAGTTGTCTCTCTGAATAGCCAAATAATACCATGAAGGCAGTTAGGTGTTTAACGGTTTGACAGTATTTGTCTAAATGGAGATATAGCCTACTTGTAAACAAATACTTCTCTAATTTTTAAACGAACGCAATAAGCAAGAATATTTAACTCAGCTATCGTCTTTTAGACAACAGAATCTTAATAAAATCCTGTTTACACTCTTTTTTGAATGCTGATATTTCAGAAAACAAAATGCTAGGGCATTATCATTAAGAACAGTTTCCATCTACTCGCCGGATCTGTTTCACAGATAAACCACTCCAGTCTCCTAAATACCCCCACCACATGTTCCAGTCCTCTGATTTTCTTCGAATACTCTCCTCCGCTCCTTTCAGCTAACAGTCCCTCGGTCCCCCTCTTCATATTTTGCCTTGAAGATTCATTTCAAGAATATTATTTGAAATTATATCATATGTTGTACTTGCTGATTCCATCCGCTCCTTTAACGGTACTTCCTTTACTGTGTGACTGGTCTGCTCATATTTTGTTCACTGAAGGGGAAGGGAGGGATAAAGGAAAGGAAAACGAAGTAACCAGTCATTTAGTTCTATAGAGACTAAGTGCAGAATCAGCGACGCCGAGTGAAATTATATACCGAAGTGACACTCGAACCCAGGATCTTCTGCTTATTAGGCGCTTGCGTTAACCACTGCGCCACCCAGACACGGTGTTTACCTGGTCGCAAATGGGCGCATTACCTCGTTATGCTCTCCTGCCGACTCACGCTCCCTTCTAGCGCCACCTGTCCACATTCCCCATCCATGTCCTCCATACTCGCTAGTTTTAGATTGCCCTTCAGATCGAAAGTAAATTTGCGTTTGATCTGAACATTGTGGGTTCGTTACCCACTGATGTAAGTCAATCTATTTACGTCAGAAACATCATGAGAAAATGTGCAGTCATTGTCAAAAAAATGTATTATTAATAATTTCCCCTTTTCCCTTCACATTTAATATAGGCCTATTTGTCTTTCTCTTAAAGCACTGTTTTATTTTTGAATTTATTTTCTGTCTCTAGCGATCTGTAGCAGTCTTGATTCAAATGCCTTTTCTAGATACGGACATGCTGTTGTCAATTCCTCGTTAGAAATATAACAATCTCACTAAATTGTTGGTGCTGTGAGAACATAGACAGAGTCATAGAACTTACTCCATATTGCGGCTCACATAAAAATTTGATGGAAACATTTTATAGTAAGTTCAACAAAATTTCACTAAACGCTATAGTCGAAAAATAAAAGTGAGCACCATATTAACAATAATAAATAATGTTTACAGCAACCCTAAAATAGATCTGTTAATTCTACAGGGAATTAGAAAAGTCAGTTAGCAAATGAAAGATACCACATTCTCCAATTACAAGCGAAGCGGTAAGTCTTGAGATCTGATCAACGACTGAGGAGTGAAATTTGAAGAAATGGTTCGACAGAGAGCGGTTTGAAGATGGGCGACTCAATACCGCCGTTGTCAAATAGTTCAGTCGCCAGGGAGAGAATGTCTACGCAGGGCGTTGTGTCACTGCAACGTTACGAAATTTGTTTATAAGAGAACGGCTATCAGGTGGAATACTAAAATACGTTTATATGTAAGTAAAACCACAGCACAAGATCTTTTTCTAAAAACATTTTTAATGACCGAACTGTCGTTTCTTGCATTTTATAATATTTGTAAGTAATTCCTCTGGAAACTGTAATGTTTGTGGGTTAGATAATATACTGGTACGTAAATAATTCTGGAAGCAACTTAATCGCTTTCTGAACAGAAATCTTAAGAAAGTGATCTCACCATGTCCTCCACTGTGTGATCAAAAGTATCCGAACATCCCCAAAAACATACGTTTCTCATATTAGCTGCGTTGTGCTTCCACCTACTGCCAGGTACTCCATATCAGCGACCTCAGTAGTCATTAGACATCTTGAGAGAGCAGAATGGGACGCTCCGCGGAACTCACGGACTTCGAACGTGGTCAGGTGATTGGGTGTTACTTGTGTATATGTCTGTTCGCGAGATTTCCACACTCCTAAACGTCCCTAGGTCCACTGTTTCCGATGTGATAGTGAAGTGGGAACGTGAACGGACCCGTACAACACAAAAGCGTACACACTGACCTCGTCTGTTGACTGACAGAGACCGCCGACAGTTGAAGAGGGTTGTAATGTGTAATAGGCAGACATCTATACAGAAAATCACACAGTAGTTGCACTGCAACTACTATGACAGATACGAGGTGAGAAAACTTGAATTTCATGGTAGAGCTGCTGCTCATAAGCCACACATTACGCCGGTAAATGCCAAATGACGCCTCGCTTGGTGTATCGAGCGTAAACATTGGACGATTGAATAGTGGAAAAAACGTTGTGTGAAGTAACGAATCGCGTGATACAATGTGGCGATGCGATGGTAGGTTGTGGGTATGGCGAATGCCCGGTGAATCTCATTTGCCAGCATGTGCAGTGCCAACAGCAAAATTCGGAGGGGGTGGTGTTGTGGTGTGTCGTGTTTTTCATGGAGGGGGCTTGCTCCTTTTGTTGTTTGGCGTGGGACAATCACAGCACAGGCCTACATTGATGTTTTAAGCACCTTCTTGCTTCCCACTGTTGAAGAGCAATTTGAGGATGGCGATTGCATCTTTCAACATGATCGAACACCCGTTCATAATCCACGGCCTGTGGTGGAGTGGTTACGCGACACGACACATGTAATGGACTGGCCTGCTCAGAGTCCTGACCTAAATCCTATAGAACACCTTTGCGGTGTTTTGGAACGCCGACTTTGTGCTAGGCCTCACCGACCGCTATCTATACCTCTTCTCAGTGCGACACTCCGTGAAGAACGGGCTGCCATCTCCCCAAGAAACCTTCCAGCACCTGACTGAATGTATGCTGCGACAGTGGAAGCTGCCATCAAGGCTAAGGGCGGGTCAATATCATATTGAATTCCAGCATTACCGATGGAGGACGCCATGAACTTGTAAGTCTTTTCAGCTAGGTGTCCGGATACTTCAGAGCACATAGTGTATATGTCGCGTAATGGTCAAAAAGTTAAGATTGATGTAACGACAGGAAATTTTCATCGAATCGAATAGGAGCGGTTATGGGAGGTTGGGGGGGGGGGGTAGGGGGAGTGAAGGTAACACAGGTTCATCCGGTAGAGTCTTGTACTGCAAGGAAGCAAGGGAGAAGATGTTGTGAGTGGCCAGTATCCTCTTTCTGCAACACAAACGCACACGTGGATTAACGTGGTTCCTGATTTACTTGAATATTTACTTAGCCTGAATAGAGTGCATGTATTGTGGTACAAGCTCATCTGTAACAGTCCTCTTGCAGACAATATTGGTACTCTTGCTATTAGACACTTTATTCTCATTGTTAGTCCCGCTGTTGTCACTAATCTGGTTGGTATGTACTGTCGTAGCCTGTGGCATGCTCTGCGAGTTTATTGAAAGACGCCAACTGGAAGAGTGAGGAAGTGGGAGAGTGAGAAGAGTGGAAAAAGGACAAGAGAATTAATAATTCTAAAGTCCACATTCAATGTAGGTGTACCAGTTGAAAGTAAGGATGAGTTATACATGCTGAGTGGAATAGACAGCAAGCATAACACAGAATTTCATTGGAGGATAAACAATAAAAAAGCAATCCGTCCTCAGGCCAGAAGTGGCCCATCGGGACCATCCAACCGCTATGTCATCCTCAGTTCAGGATGTGGATAGCAGGGGCGTGTGGTCAGCACACCGTTCTCCCAGTTGTTATGATGGTTTTCTTTGACCGGAGACGTTACTATTCGGTCGAGTAGCTCCTCAATTGGCATCACGAGGCTGAGTGCACCCCGAAAAAATGGCAACAGCGGATGGAGGCCTGGATGGTCACCCAGCCAAGTGCCGACCACGCCCGACAGCGCGTAACTTCGGTGATCTCACGGGAAACGGTGTATCCACTGCGGCAAGGCCATTGCCTGGAGGATAAACAATGATAAGAGGAAAAAGATAAGAAGCATCAGAGTAGCGAATAGAGGATAACAGATCTTTAAAATATGTAAATGAATAGTAGTAAAAAAAAATGAAAGGAAGATCACATGGAACAGGCAAAGCGCAAGTGATACACTAGTAAACGTCAGTTGACATAGAAAGCTTTGTTCCAAAAAAGACCCATCAAATGTTAACATGATACTGATGATGTTGTTGAAAGTGGAACAGAGTATTGTGTGACACTTAGTCGCTGATAATGGAAAAACTAGAGAAAAAGAACATTAAGTGTATTAAAAGCGAGACTGTAGTACTTTTATAATTAACGAAACACATAAAACACGAAAAAAATGATACTAAGTAGAAAGTATATGCGGAATCAAAATCATTGTTTAAACCATAACTTCTCACTAAATAAGAGGGAGATATTTTAATGCTTAACAGAGTAACGGTTTGACGGTTCCGCACCTCAGTCGGCAAAAACGCAACCCTTTTAGGATCACTGTGTTCTCCGTATGTCTGTCTGTCTGCCTGACTGTTAAGACCCCTTTTTCTCTGGAGCGGGTAAAAATTCGTGTCACATTCTGAGGCGTACTGTCCCGTCGATTTGTGGAAAATTAGAGCTCCTAAGTCTGTGCAATCAAAAGATACACCCATTTATGTCACATATTCCGGTACTCGCAAACTCAGTCATAAGAAGGTATTGGATACTTCCCGTTGTCCTACAGTCATAAAATTTAATAAGAATCAATGATTCACGGTATAAGTATAGCAAAAGCTCCTAAAATCGTTACTCTGCAGTGTCGTCACGGTAGTCTCTTTCGTCCTAAAATATTAGAGCAGTTTCTGATTCGTAAATAATGTGTATGAAATGTGTTTTTATATTATTATTATATGTTGTTTACGTCTGTCCTTTCGAACCATATGTAATAGTATACCAATGCTGATGCGTGTCTGAGTTCGAGATTCGAGCGGCAATGATGCCATTTACCATGTGCGGATAATGTGAGTGGTTCGAACGGCAAGACTACTCTGATAGCAGCTTGCCACGAGAAGAACAGTCGAAGGGCATCTAAAAATTGCATTAATTGTGAGAAGTAATAGTATCGCTCTACATCTGTTTGGTAAGTGGTTCCTAAATGATTTTCACGTGGCTGTACTGTGCCTGGGTGAGAGTCAAGGCAGAAGAGTCTGGCTGAACTGGGTATTCTTAGTAGAGGTAACATGTGAATATTCATCGCTAACTATAGTGGTGCTAACCGCAGCTGAATAATAACACTTGTAGTGTGAAGTGAATTAGGTTTTTTTGATACCAGTCTTGACTGATTCGTAACAGTCGAAGGACAGATACTGCATGTTTCCACATGTGAATTCTTAGTAAATTGTTAACGAGGTGAATAGTTAAATAAGGAGGGAGGTCTGGCTATTTGATGTTGAGGAGTGGATGAAATATTGCCTTGGAAGCAAGAGTTATGGTGCAGACTGTACGCCGACGAGATTCTTGTTAATGAATCGTGATTGTAAATAGGGAATACATGCTGATCTGAATGGTTCTCTAAATTCGTATTAGTGTTACAGTTTCCGCAAACTCACGTATGGTTGAGTGCTGCGATAACTGTTTGGTGTAGGAATTTGGTCCAGTGTGAAAGAATCGAGCGTTAGACGTAGAGAGCTACAGAATTATGCTCTCACTGAGAGAATAGTGCGGTCCATTATTGTTGTAAGAGTTCATTTTCACTTGAGTTACATGAACTCTATTGACGACGACTGATATTTCTCTGATTCTAAGGAATTCGGGACGTAATAACTGACTGATCGTACAGTGTTACTATCGCCCATTCATTGCCAAGATCTTTCCTCAAAAGTTGATTAATAAGTAGTTAGACCATTTACTTATGCTCGTCAAGGATTTACCATTAATTACATTTTTTTGTTTGACGAGCGACCTTTTAATGTAGGAGAAGATAGAGAATCACTATTAGCCAACACCAGAAGATACTTCATTTTGTCCCAGTTGTTTAAATGGTATGGCATAAAGTGATGGTGGAATGTAGGCTTTTTATTTATATTTTTTGAATGTCGAATCGCTTTATTGTGAGTTATAACTTGCTGTCACTCGTTCACTATTATCGACTTCTTCTGTATACGAAAGTCTAATAAAGCAAAGGTGCGTCAAATTGAAATAAAGAAGATCCCATTTTTAATTTCAAGAATGAATTGAAATTACCCCCATAACAGAAAGAAATATTAAACACAATGTCACCATAAAAAACATATTATCGAAATGGATGTGTTTCTGTATGTGTGTGTGTGTGTGTGTGTGTGTGTGTGTGTGTGTGTGTGTGTGTGTGTGTGTGTATGAGTGTGTGTGTTCCGTTCCACATCTCCTCCTGAATCACAGAATCGATTTCAGAAAAGCTTGGTAAACATATCCCTTACTGTTAAGCAACAATGCAGTGGGGGATAAGAACCAGTTACCTATCATGCGTAAGAAACTACCGCATCATGCACGACGTATGACGTTTAAACGTGTTACTGCTTTTTACTAACTATTCGCAACAGATTTTTCATATGGTATCCACATATGCCGCTGAATGTACCTACAAAGTTATGTCATTGCATGTCACATAGATCAGGACATATTATGTCATAAAACTGAGAAGAGTGAAAAACTGCCGCAACATGCGTGACGCTTAAATGTATTACTTCTTTCTGCTATCTCTGTTCGTAACACATTTCCCAAACCTATCTGCGTATAAGCCGCTGAATGTACCCACAAAATTACATCATCGTGTCGCACATAGATCAAAAGATATGACGCCATAAATACTGAGATACGTCAAAAATGTCCCAAAATGCACTAAGTTCGAGTATTTTTATTCTTTTAGCCTAAGACTGTCCTGAAGTTGAGTCAGCTTGAGGAAATCTCTGACATCGCGCAGCGCTTCTGAAAGCTTTCAACTGTGAAGCGCAAGCAGCTGTAGGCGAAAACGACAGCTGTCCACAGAGCTATGAAGAGGCGTTACCATAGAGACGTTTACAAAATCGTGTTGAAGACACGCGAAGCAGCTGCACCCAGCATACAGAAACTGTCTGGGATCATGTTTCCTAATTTACCTACTGTACACTTGACAGCAAAAAAAGTGGGTCACTCCTGAATTCCAACGTGTAGGCTGCACCTGAATGTACGCAACCAACATAGCATATCTGTGTAGCACATAGTCGCAACCCTCCACAGTACAGTCATTGTAAGATACACAATGGGTACCACAAGAGGCTACTAGAGAACACTGGTCTTTATGACAGTCTGTCCAGATGTAAAGTAACACCACAATAGTACAGAAGAGATCAGACAGTCCTTAACGTTTGTAAACTAAACTTAATTACAATAAGTGACGTTTCAAATGTTATGGGCCAACTAGTTTTGTCACATATATCGTTCAGTAATCCTTAGGCACAATTAAATATTTGAGACAGTATATGGATTTATAAAGTTGTATGGCAATTGGAAACAAGTTCTTTGCTGTCTAAAAGGTTTACCCAACACATGCTGAACGTCGTTCAACGTTCAACGGGGAGTGGTTTCGCATCAACTTTATGTAATACTAAGCAGTTAAAAGAAAACGTGATTAACGGTGGCAACCACTTTACAGAAATCTCAACATTAACAGCGAATCACAGGTAATATCATTGTTCACATTACTCATCAACAGTTACTTGCACACGAAGTTGTACTTTAAATGACATGACCAACGTCTTTGTTCTGGATCCGGATGCAAACCCAGAACGTAAAGCCATTGTTAACCAAGCAAAGCTTTGTGCCTTATCGAGACTCGATCACTAGGCAGAAAGAGACGTCAAATATTGACGTTTGCAGCAGTATCAGTTATCAATTCTCAACTTGAACGTAAATGACGATAACATTTGTAAGAAAGCAGGAACCCTAACATGACAATTACCTTCTTGGTAATTTACCTCGAAAGACGTTGTATAGTGTTGCATTGTCAAGGAATAAAGGATGCATATGTTTAAAATTGAAATGCCATCAGGTAATGCTGAGGACAAGGATGCGAACCCAGCACCTAATCGGATTGTTGAATAAGTACGTAAAATCCGAATGTAGATATCACAGTTTGTCACCAGTAGTGGGGCTGGAACCTTAAATGACGACTGAAGTTGTATTGCCTAATCGGGATTCGAACCCAGCGCCTACCGCCGTCGTTGTCTAACCAGGAACAGACGAGAAATGTCCAATGTTGGTCCACCATCAGCGAGATGTGCACACGTTTAACTAGAAATAAGATGACGAAAACGTCTATGCTGACTGAGAGTTGAATGCCGCAGACATGGTTATGAAGACACGTTAATAATCACCTTCATATTCAGTAGTAGCTAGGAGTAACATGTTTAGTTGCAAACCTTAAGGCCTTACTCATCCCTAGTAACGTGTTGCCTAATATTTGCGATGTCATGATGTTAATTTACAAGTGGATTGACTGCCTTAAAGAGCAATGTTCTCTAGTAGTCGTGTATCATTGAGATGTAAATGAAGTGCCTCAGCAGAAAGTAATTTCCGTCGTGCAGCACGTATTGTTTCAGAGACACTGAGTACATGTTATAAGTGCACAAAACGTGTATTATATACTAAGTATATACTATTATTTGGAGAAGCTGCCTCCAAACCTGTTTACTTTTACATTCCGCTTAGTTGTCGTGGTTGTATACAGGTTTTCTTAAGGCTACATCTAATGCACAGCGCTTACAAGAAAGTATAGTTTCCTGCGTCATGCTATTGCTAGCTAGGCGAAATATTTTGTGGTAGCTATGTTTAAAATGAATGTATTTTTGAAAGTATTGTTCGTCAAATATTTGAATAAATCGTCAACTGTAGGTGTGCCTGCACATGTTATAGCATAATAGCTGTAGCTGCGTTAGTTTGTACTACAGACTTGGGTAGGTTAGGTGTAACTTTTCCTCCTTCAAGGGGTGATCGTGGCCATGCGGCCCGAGTCTGTATTAGCCGCGGCTCGCGAGCTGCGGGATAGCCAGGCTGGCCGAGGCGAGACGCAAGTGAGCGAGCTGGCGGTGGCGTTGGTGGGCCAACAGCCCGGGACGAGCCAGCACGGCTGCGCCGCATGCCTCTGCCTCTGCCGCTCTGTTTGACGTAAATATGTTTACCTCCTCTCCTGGAATCAGTATAAGAGCGGCAAGCAGAAATACACGTCAGGCTGTCTGCCGTAATGGCTCACTGGAAAAGGTCTATTCGAGGTTGAGTCAAAAAATGGTTCAAATGGCTCTGAGCACTATGGGACTTAACATCTAAGGTCATCAGTCACCTAGAACTTAGAACTACTTAAACCTAGCTAACCTAAGGACATCACACACATCCGAGCTCGAGGCCGGATTCGAACCTGCGACCGTAGCGGTCGCGCGGTTCCAGACTGAAGCACCTAGAACCGCACGGCCACTCCGGCCGGCCGAGGTAGAGTCGTCGCTCTCATTGAGGAAGGAGGATGTTCCATCAGAGAAGCTGGCAGACGGTATGGCATACAACATACCACTGCAACGAGATGGTGGAGGGTCTGCCTTGAAATGGGCACCACCAGCAGGGCTTCTGGCTCAGGCAGGAAGATAGTGATCTCACAGCAGGAAGACAGGGACCTAGTGTCTAGGAGCAGAGAAAATCCCTTTCTGAACGCGAAGCAGTTGCGGAGGGAGACCAACTTCCCCAGCTCCAGTGACACGATTCGCCGAAGGCTGAGGGACGCTGGACTGCATGCACGACGATCCGCTGTGAAACAAGAGCTCAGCGAAGACAACGTTTTATACCGGCTAGCATTTGCGCAGCTTCATCTAAGGGCGTCGTGGGACAACGTCATTTTCAGGATGAGAATGTGTTTTCCACCAATAACGACCGTCCACGAATCGTTTACAAGCCGCAAGGGACTCTCCATCGACGCGAATATGTGACCACGACGAGAAGAAGTGGCCCGCTATCTGTTACCTGCTGGGGTTGGAATTCTGCGAGAGGAGCGGGAATTCTTCACAGGATAAAAGGAACTCTGGACAGCGCGCAGTATGCCCACATATTGGAAAATGTGATGCTTCCGTCAGTGCGAATGCTGTACGCAGAAGGGGACGTCACATTGGAAGAGGACCATTCTCCCATTCACAAGTTTGCATTTGTTCAGCAACGGCTCTCCACGATTGGCGTCAACGTCATGGACTGGCCACCACGGGCGGCTGATATGAATTCCATGGAAAACATGTGGGCTGAGGTCGCCAGAACATTAACAGAGAACTGGCCACGAAACCAACCAACTACTGCGGACGCTCTTTGGGACTGCGTCCTGGAAGCCTGGGAGGAGTTTGCTTCTTCAGGCTGTTACGTCCGACGGCTTATACATTCTATGCCAAGACGCGTGATAGAAGTACAAAATAATGAAGGTTTCTGGATAAAATATTAGAGTTCTTAAAATGTTTTGTTATGTCATTTTTCCTCACTGGGAGCTAGTGGAAGATCGCGTGGCAACAGAAAAGATACAATATGGGTTAGCTTTCCTTTTAATTCAAGTGGATTTCTTTTGAATATACAGTTTGTTAAGTATTCTATTTTGATTTCATTTGTACCCTGTCTACATACTTACAAACTAATCAGCGTAGATGTACTCTGTCACAGTAGTTTTTGTTATTTCAAATACGTCTCTCTCTTCCCCTCCATCCATGAATACACCCTCCGTCCTCCACACAATACGCCAAAGATTTCATATTATGTTTACTCGCCGCGCGGGATTAGCCGAGCGGTCTGGGCGCTGCAGTCATGGACTGTGAGGCTGGTCCCGGCGGAAGTTCGAGACCTCCCTCGGGCATGGGTGTGTATGTTTGTCCTCAGGATAATTTAGGTTAAGTAGTGTGTAAGATTAGGGACTGATGACCTCAGCAGTTAAGTCCCATAAGATTTCACACACATTTGAACATTTATGTTTACTCGTTGTTAATATCTCTTCTATTCTCTCTCACACACTCTCTCTCTGACACTATCGCTGCAAGTGCCCTTCTATTACACTCCCCCAAAACTTTGTAAACAAATCTAGCGTTTTCCAATGACGCTACATTTTATCTTTTAATTGCTGCTGTCTTTACTCTTATCATTCCTCTCACCACCTACGAAACCGTATTCTTTGATCTCCCCTTCCCTATAACCCATTCTTCGTTCTGAGGACAGTCGTTAAAGGCGCTGCAGTCTGGAGCCGCAAGGCCGCTTCGGTCGCAGGTTCGAATCCTGCCTCGGGCATGGATGTTTGTGATGTCCTTAGGTTAGTTAGGTTTAACTAGTTCTAAGTTCTAGGGGACTAATGACCTCAGCAGTTGAGTCCCATAGTGCTCAGAGCCATTTGAACCATTTGAGAACAGTCCTTCCTTATCTCTCGGTCCTAAGATAAAACGAACTGTGGCACACATCTAAGTAAGCAATACTTTGCAAGCATTTCACGCTTATATTTTGCACTTCTGCACTTCTATCCATTCCCAGATCCCGCCTTCCTTCATGTTACGCGTCCCTTGACATCTGTACCTACATCTAAATGAATACTCTGCAATTCATAATTACGTGCTTGGCAGGGGATTCTGTGGTCTGGTGGATTAATCTTGTATTGATGCGTAAAACGTGTAGGTTCACATCTCACGTCAGGCGTAGATTTTAACACACACAAGAAGCTCTCCTTCACCCCTAGTAACGCCAAGTGCAGAACGCCAGTAAGCTCCGTAGTACAATATCCGCAGTAAAGATAACATCCATTCGCTGCCGACTGGGCATTCGTTTGAGCTGTGACAGATGAAGACACCCCGTAAGGCAGAGACTCTGTCACCAGCAAGCCGTCGTAAACTAGAAAACGTATTTCATTTAATGAACCAATGGCCATGTAAGTTCACAAGGCTCTTACTTTATTTGAAACTGAGACGTTGAAAATTGTGGTGCTGGACTTGGATTAGAATTCGATTTCACTGTGTTCTCGAATATTGCAAACTCTTCTAGGCGTCCTCGAAAGGCACCTATCTGGTTTCGAATCCTGATCAGCACAAAATATTCATTATTTTATTTCAAGCCCTAGCATGTGAACTCCGAACTACTGGTGAAATATAGTTGCATTATCAACATCTCTTCGTGCGTTGTCAGCTGTAACGTTTTCGTTTCAACTCACAACCACATGATGAGCTTTTTATCACAACATTACAAGATCAAACGTTTCCTTACATCTTTTCAAGTTCAAACATTCCTGCCGGTCGTAGTGGCCAAGCCGTTTAAAGGCGCTACAGTCTGGAACCGCGCGGCCGCTACGGTCACAGGTTCGAATCCTGCCTCTGGCATGGATGTGTGTGATGTCCTTAGGTTAGTTAGGTTTAAGTAGTTCTGATGACCTTAGAAGTTAAGTCTCATAGTGCTCAGAGCCATTTGAACCAACCATTTTCAAAAAATTCAAATGGCTCTGAGCACTAAGGGACTTAACAGCCGTGGTCATCAGTCCCCTAGAACTTAGAACTACTTAAACCTAATTAACCTAAGGACATCACACACATCCATGCCCGAGGCAGGATTCGAACCTGCGACCGTAGCAGTCGCACGGTTCCGGACTGCGCGCCTAGAACCGCGAGACCACCGCGGCCGGCACCAACCATTTTCAAACATTCCTCTCCATCCTACTGGTGAAAATGGATTTGGGTTTGACGTTCTGTTCGTTGTGATCACCAACGACGACATGTTGGGGATTCAACTTCTAGCCAGCAGAGTATTTTCCATCACATCATTGAAAGTACAAACATGCCATTTCCAGCTATTATTGGAAAAGAATTTGATAGTTAAAGTTTCTTCATGACCACGTGTGCGGGGTTTGAATTCCATTCAGCACAGAACTTTTCGTCGCCTGATGTCTGGCTAAACATGCGCCCATCTCACTACTGGTGAACCAACAATAGCTATTTATCGTCTGTTCCTGGCTAGAAAACGACAGTGCTAGATGCTGGGTTCGAATCCGAGTCAGGCAAAAACAATTCTATCGTCAATTAAGGTTCCAGCATTTCGCTATTGGTGAAAACATTTGATATATAACTTCTGATTTTATGTACAGTCGTGCTCAAAAGTATCCGAACGACCTGAATTGCATTTCACCTGATTCCCATGCGACCAACATAACGCAGCTGTCTAGCAGGTCCTCTAATCGTTCCTTGGTACAGTCGTTTGACTATTGGAAATGGTTCCAACAAATCACCACTAGAAAACACTGCTCTGTATCGCAATAATTCAAGATGTAAAGTAATACGACGATACTAAAAATATCAGGGAACACCTCATCACAGATAAGACTGTCCTTAAGGCTTGTAAGCTCACATTTATTGCAATAAATGACATACCTGAAATGTTAGCACTAAAGTAAGTTCGTCGTATTCATGATTTTCTCTTCAAAGTAACATACCATACTTGTTATTTAACACAAAATGTCATTAAAATTTTACGTTATTCACGAGCAGCTAGTTGAGAATATGTATGAACTTCAAATGACACTACGAACCGCCTCGTTCTGCATATGGATTCAAACCCAGGTCATGCAGGCTAGGTCGCGGTGGCCGTGCGGTTCTAGGCACTTCAGTCCGTAACCCCGTGACTGCAACGGTCGCAAGTTCGAATCCTGCCTCGGGCATGGATGTGTGTGATGTCCTTAGGTTAGTTAGGTTTAAGTAGTTCTAGGTTCTAGGGGACTGATGACCTCATATGTTGAGTCCCATAGTGCTTAGAGCCATTTGAACCAAACATGCAGGCTAAGATTTCGTGGCTGACGGAAATTAACAGTCATTCCTGACTAGGCATAAAGAGATGGATATACCACATTTTAGGACAGTATCAGTTAGCAAATATCAACTTTAAATTACATAACGTAACATTTTTAACGGATGCGAATTCCTAGCCAGCATCTATTGTCCCTATTAACGAACTACGAGAGATGTTAAATACTGCTTCTTCACAAGTTACTTACTTGAAATGCAGTGAGGTAAAGCTGTGTGTTGGACAGGGATTCGAACCCAGAACCTAATCGGATTGTTATCGAATCACAGTCAACTTTGACATATCGGATTTTCTCGGCAGTAGCTAGATGTATTAAATGAAATGACGAGACGAAACATTAATTTTTCCTTCCCACGACTCCAACCCGGCACGTATCGCTGTTATATTCTAGAGAAAAGGAACGTTAAGTATGGGTCTGTTACACCAGCAGCGACATGTGAGCATGTTTGAACTAGAAATAATATGACAAAGAGTTCAGTGCTGACTTGGAATCGAACCCCACACGTGTCGTTGTCGACTACACACTAAGAGACGTCAATTACCGAATTTCTCTCCACCAGCAGCTCGGAATAACATCCTTGAACTTACAGTGATCTCGCAAATAGTTCTGTGTCTCACTGGGAGTCAAAAACGTCAGAGATCGTTAGTGTTGACAAAGAATGAAAATGCATTAAAAATAAAAATTATTATCCACCAGCAAATAGGTGTTCTCGTGCTAGGGCTTGACAATACATAGTGAAAAGTTTAGTGCTGGGCCAGGATTCCAACCCATTCATGCGCAATATGTGGAGATGTTGAGGAATCTGCAATTTTGAACAAACAACAAGTTGTAGTCGAGCTGTATTGTCACGAAGGGATCAAATTCCGCGTTTTAAGGGCGGTCTGAGTTGCATTCCCAGTTCAGAACCAATTTTATCGACATACAGAAGCTCAAATAAAAGACGGAATAAGTGTCCTGTGACCATACACAGGGTTTGTTTCGCACTAGAAATAAATGACTAGTATAAGGAAGGTAACTGGTGATAGAGTTTCTACATGTCGCCACTCCTTACTTTATTGTGGTTCAACCTAACGTCTACTTGGTAGAGAAGGAATATCATGTTGAATGTGATTTTCAGACCACAATGCCATTATACCTTCTTCACTTGGCGTAGCCAGAAGAGAATAGAATCTGCCTCTCCATATCAAGAAACATGGGCAGAAGTTCGAATCGAACCGAGACCATCATCATATGAAACCATCATCAGTCCAACAGACTACCAAACCCTCTACTCTACGACTCATTTCTCTATCATAACACCGTTGAGGCACACAAGATGAGAATTCTGACACACATGCTCCCTGTAGTGGTTTGCAGGATGTTCAGTACATTCATTTACTTGGTTGACCGAATCGCCATGAACTAGCTGCCTTGGCTACCCAGTGCATACATTCGACTGTATTTTGTAATCACCGAAATAAAATAACGTAACTGTCACCTACACAGAACTGCTAACAGTGTAGGATGCAGAAATTTAAATAGGAAGTGTTACTTTCCATTTGAGCTACTCTATTGCGCTATCTGTTTGTTGAAACCATCGTGCAGTGCAAAAGAAATGCCGTAACTGTCTGTCTCTCAGAAGTCTATGTCCGGCCATATGCATTGTCTCACAGCACTGTGGAATGCCGAATTTCTGGAGGAACTGTTGTTCTCTTCCAGAGGTGCTGTAGCTACGTCACAGCTAGTAGCGTAACGGTAAGCGTCGCGCACTGTTGATAAGACGTCGCGTGTTCTATACATGCGCTACTACATTTTTTTAAAACGCAATTCTGCTGTCTGCTGAAGTTAACAATTTAACGGAACTTTGAACACAATTCTCTTCATTTCTCAACCCAAAATAGTCGCATGTGCAAAAAAGGCTAACTTCTGCGTCATTTTGTTCTTTTCAGGTGTAATAGACGGCCAGGCAGCAGATGCGCTCGAAGCTTTTGTATTATGTATGGGGAGAGCACATCGTGCCAAAATAGTCAGAAAAGTATTTTCTACATTATCTGTCGTCTGGTAGTGGCATTTTATTCTTCTTCAAACCTTGTTTGACAGCTTTAACTCAGAACAAGTTTTCTACATGCATGTAATCAATAAACTGCATGTGCATTGTCAGACTGTTATAGATAACATTAGAGAATTCGCATATTTCGTTGATGATTAATTTCTCTCTCATGTTTAGTATTGTTTTAACGACACTATAAGAAACCTTACGAAAGCTGTGCACTGTATTGTAAGAAATGAAATAAAACTACCCACGATAACCTTACGACGAAAGTAAGTCTGTTTTAACAAAACTAAGTATCTGTACACAAGCGTGCCTCTATCTGCACGAATTAGTAAAACACTACTCACTTAGATTTCGATTGGGTCTGTGTTTAAATGGTATGCTGTGTCACACTCATCAGGTATGCAAACGTGGCATTTCATAAATAAAGTTACGTAATCCTAGAAACCCAAAATTTGCTTGTCAGCAGCGGAAAGAGGCGTACCCGTTGGGCAGCGTTGTAAGTTTTTCACCATTGCATTTTTAGCTGAAAGTTTTTTCTTGCGATTTGATAATCAATTTATTTCATTCATACTTATCACCCTGGCATGGGAGTCTTAAGTGAAGAACATAATTGAATTTCGTATCGATGACGGTCGATTCGAATTTCTTCAGTGACGCTTGTATTGTATAGCAGCTTGGCAGTCAGAAAGCCGAGATCTACGACCATTAACACAACTTACTGAGTCGAGCTGTTAAGAGGATTTGATGTGTAAAGGTTTTCTTCTGATTTTGTTACAGAATTTTTTCTGGCAATTCGCAGCTCCATGAAATAATACACAAAAAAAGCTCGCACGCGCTGCCCCTACCACGGTTAGAACTGACGATTTTCTTAACCGTTGGAAAACGAGACACGGGCGGCACCACGGAGCTACGGACACACTGCTGCCCTCACGCCACTCTCGTCATGGTATTGGTCGCTCAGCCACATAACGCATCGTGAAAGATATTAAACGTTTTCACTTATGTGAAGAATAGCGTTTCTTTAGCCAAGAAATTGAATTATCTGTCTCAGTGTCTTAGTATACGTGAGGATTATATACCATGAGTCATTCAAATGGAAAGGGAATATCAAGTGAATTTAGCCAGTCAATTCAGTACTATACGCGGAAGTGACTGCACTGTCACAGTGTTGCCAAATGTTTGTGACGATGTTGCCAATTCTCAGCTGTCCTAGGAACAGCTCTGTAGCGTTGTAGGAGGAGAATCCTGTGCTCGTGTCATAGGAGGATACGGAGAGGAGGCGCGGGGTTTGGTTAACATGCAGCGTTTTCTCCTACCAGCTGTGTCAAACATTCAGGTGTGTAATCTTCCATCACGATTACAGTTTCCCACAAAATATATACGAATAAACACTTACCTTGTTACAAAAGATTATTTCAATACAATAAAACGTCTTTGGAAATCAACTTTCCCAACCTGTCACGAAAAGTAAGATAACGAACACTTTGCACCTCGAAATGGATGCATCTATGTGCAGTCGTATGATCATACAAGTAGAATTTCATAAATTGCACGAGAGTGTAGAAAAATGTTGGTGCGAATGGAAGCTGTAAGAAACACAGTTACCTAATTATTCTGTACCACGTAATAATCAATTCATTTGATAATTCAGAAAAGAAGAAACTAAAAATTATGCCCATTAAGACAGAAACTAAAGTGCAGATGCGGGCACTGTGCAGATCTGCGCTTTTTCATCTTCAGATCTATACAAATAATGTATACTAACCAGCGTATTCATTGCTTTCGTAATGTTTCCCTCTTGTTTAGTCTTCTAATGATGAATTGGATCCACACTCATGAGTCTGATTGTTTCTTTGTATGCTTCCATCTACTATCTTTGTGTGTTATTGTTCGGTGTTCAAAAAGCAAAATATTATACCTGCTCCCACGATGTATTAAAACGAGGTCTCAAGAAGGCTAACGAATTATGATCAAAATAAAGTGAGACGCCAGTTTGTCTGTCGTCATGATGTTAAGTAGACAGAAATAGTTGGGTGTCATTGCCTGCATCACCGGTATCCCGTTGTCGTCTTCTCTTATTGAGATTTTCATATTACCCTGAACACAAGACGCCGAGATAAATGTGTATATTCTCCGTGACGAAACATCCCACATTCCATTCATCCTGATCCATTCGTTACGTGTATCGGCAGTAATGAGTGATAGGAAAGCTGTTGTGAGATTCCTAATAAATATAACAGTGGTAGTAATAACAAATCAACAATCAAGGATGTTTACTGCATTACAGACGATTAACAAAATAACCAAGAAAGGCTGAGTGTTTAATTGGCGCATTGCGAGGGATTCTTACCACTGTGTTACTGAATTCTGTTCTGGTTGTTTGCAGAGAGAGCAGAAGGAACCCTGCAGCCATAGATATCGCTAGTACAACGAGATATTACCTATCAACTATCCTTGCTTTACATCACGAGACGAACATGGCGTCACTGAGCTGATATTTGAAATACATTTCTGTTTTCTCTCTCTGTCCCTCTCTTTCTTTTTCTTTTTATTTTTTGAGGAAAGCATCGAGAAGCGCGAATAATAAGCAATTAGACATACAACCTGCTTACAGTTATTTTCCAAAATAGCTCTGAGCACTATGGGACTTAACTGCTGAGATCATCAGTCCCCTAAGAACTACTTAAACCTAACTAACCTAAGGATATCACACACATCCATGCCCGAGGCAGGATTCGAACCTGCGACCGTTGCGGTCGAGCGGTTCCAGACTGAAGTACCTAGAACCGGTCGGCCACGCCGGACGGCACAGTTATTTTCATCAGGATACATAATACAAAAATACAACTTTTAAGTGTATGATTGCGTAATCCCAGTTATTGACAGTCTATTCGTGAACATGCCCGCATTCAGTGGGGTGAAACCTGTCACAGAAGCAAGCAAAACACAAATATTTCTTGCACCATGCAACACACAAACGAAATCTCGCTGCACTGACGTGTTGTTCGATATATTGCACGGAAAACATATCTGATTCACGCTGCTAAATACAGCTCTATCAGATATCATTTTGGATGCGTACCAAGTGTATAAAAGTATATCTTGAAATACGCAGAAAGGCACATGGAGGTATTTGACTGAATCATAGCCATGACCAAGATTGTAACTGGGGTCGACAGCATCGTCGTCTACCACTTGACAACTCGAACAGTGACAGTGCTCGGCCGGTTACTTACGTTTACTGGTGTCAAACCTACAGCATGAAAACACAAAAATATTAATAACCCGAAGATCATTAATTTTGGAACCCATAGAAAGTAAAGCAGTCATCAGTCGGAAGAGATGTTTGAACACCACAGTACTTTAATAGGCACGGTCTTGTTGGAGGTGGTATGCCGCTGCTTTCCTTCGACCTTTGAGTTGACTTACCTAGCCAGTTAATAGGGGAACCTACAGTTTTACGTGGCTTTCGGACCACAGTGCAATTCGGCATTTTTCACATCAACAAACACTGCCCCAGGGGAAATATGTGTAAAACGGCACATAAAAATCGTGGGACTGGTAAGGGATCGAACCTGAGACTTTCGTATCCATACTCTTGCTCTTTATCACCTTCCCACCATGCAGCCAACACTGTGCATTCTGGTTGGCATTAAAATGAAGGATCTCTCGTTTGTGCCTGCGTTGGCACTTGCGTGTCCCTTAGGAGACCTTACCTTTGGGATTACCCTCGTATACGTGTGTGTAAACGCCTTCCAATGCCCCCTCAAGGAAGACAAGGATACACGTCTAGCTTCAATATTACAAATACGCCTCTGTTTGTGGATGAACGCAGACTTAGGTTGATTATCATTTTGAATATTTATCAGTACTGTACCCATTGGTGTGAAACTCGTTTTCTACCAATGATTCCCACAGCTACAGTAACAGTACCTTCATACCTCTTACACAAAATACTTACGCAGTGCTATCAGACGAAAAGATCAACCTGACACAAACTGTGGGAAGTTTGTTTTACAACCTTCGTACCTAGATAAAGAGCTTTTCCTGTTTGAGATATCTGTGAACGTTGCTGCATAAGACGATTTAAGAAGAAACTTAATTCCGTCAGCTACGCCAATGTTTAAAGAAATCGTGTTAGCGGCACTAAATCGTGGTTTGTAAATCGTTTAGCAGCCGTACTCTGCCGCATTTCGCTGGTTCGAAGGCAAAAAGCTTACTGACAAATTTTGACAGAAGGAAAAGGGGGACGAAATGTCTCCCACTCGAAGGTCATGTTTTTGATATTAACGTGAAAAGGATTCCGTAGACAGGGAAAGAACTTGTTCTTGGGCAACTACTTCCATAATGATCAAAAGGACTTAAATGATCTTCAAGCACATGTGTTCCAGCAGCGGTATGAAGAAAATGATAGTAATTATCCGGTAACTTCACACTTCACAGTGGATTTTCTCGAACTAAGAAATTTTCTGAATTAGTGAAAATTTCAAAATGGCTTCAAATCGAGGCTATGACGCCTAGAAGAGTCTCTACATCCTTCTGACATGAGAATAGCATAATCTCCACGTCAGAAGCTTGCTTCTACTTAACCATTTAATTGACTCGCGTTTTTTTTTTCACCGTGACTAGTTTAGTAAGCTAAGTATCATCCATTACAGCACACTCCTGGGGCTGGGAAATGTGGCCACAATGGTCTGGTGGAACTAACTATCACAAGTGCAATGCGTGGGTTCAGGCATTTACTTTTAAGAGGCACAAACAGATTTACTTTACCTCTAGTAACATCAAGAGAAAGATGTTATAATACAGAATCCGCATTAAACATCACGTTCCTTCATTCCCAACTGGGCAGAGCCGCTTTACGATGGGAAATGACATAGGTGGAGGTCATGGTAAACAGAAATACTGTCGCCAGTAAACTTACTTACATTAGAAAATTTTATTTTATTTGATGAACCGATAGCCATTTAAAGGAACAAGGCTCTTATTTTACTTGTACTTGATTGAACTAGAGACGTTGAAAAATTCGGTGCTGGACTGTGATTCGAATTCGTATCTCCTCTTTCGAGGATCTGAATCTCTCAGTAAAGTATAGTTCAATAATTTGATTCCTTTTCCCAAGACTGCAACCTTCTCTAGGTCTCCTCCAAAGGTAAATATGTGGGTCCGAATCCTGATCCAGTACAAAAACATTCATAATTTCATTTCAAGCCCTATCACGTGAACACCGGCCTGTTATTGAAAATTAACGTGCATTTTTAATGTTTGTTCCTGTTGCCAACAATTTCTGGACAAACACGCACACATCTTACCTTTGGTGAGTAAGCAGTTGATACTTAAGCAATATTCGATAGGAGTGCGGTTCGATTGTCGCTCAGGCACAAAAATTTGTTTCCTTATTTTAGGTTAAACACCTACCAACTGGCAAGAAAAACCGATACGTAACATTTAATTCTACTTAGTTAACAATCCGATTACGTCTTGGGTTCGTATCTCCGTCGCAGAACTTCACATCATGCGCTTCATCTTTAAATTCATACACACTTCGTTACTTCTGAATTGAGGAATATCAGACATCTTTCATGGTTAGTTAACAGGGATGAAAGGGTCTTGATAGGACTCCCGGTTTATTACAAAAACTGTCGTCTTTTATTTTCAAGTTTAGATTTGGTTACTGATATAGGCGAAAATTTCGGTACTTCATGACTCTTCATGGATAGTCAGCAATATGATATGATTAGATTAGATTAGATCAGAGGTTCCCAAACTTTTGTTTGTCAGGCCCCCGTCTGCCGAAAAGAAAACTTCCGTGCCCCCCCCCCCCCCCAAAAAAAAAATTATAGAGATTTTTATTAATTATCAAGAAACTATTGAAAAATTTGTGATGGTGACGTCATGTAACATGGTGGGCTGTTAATATATCGAGTCGCAGTTATTACGTCATCAGTCTAGTCTAGTGATTATAAGCCACTCCTAAAGTAAAAAAAGTCCTTGGTAAATAAGGAAAAGTAGTTGCGACCTTTGCAGATTTGTGGACGCGGGCCATTATTGTAAGTTGACTGTAGCTTATTACTTTCACTCATTATCAAAAATAGTCACTCGGTCACGGTTGTAACGAACATCACTAATGTGTACACATATAGTGCTCCCCATTGTCATTGCGCATAGGTTGGCATTTATATCAACGACGATAGTTACCGAACGGCGACAAAGGCCCAGTTCCCAGAACCAGACAAAAAATAAAAAATAAGTTTTACGAAATAATTTTACAGACTACACAGAACTTTAAAAAATATGAATAAAACAACTTCCTTACCTTGATTACATTCCCTTGCTGCACACCATTTCTTAAGCAGTATACGATTTTAGGACTACTCTTCGCTTGCTATATCTAGGATAAACTTTCGCTGTGTCTTCATCCAGAAGAAATACTATTATTAGTCGAAATAACATACCACACGTAACATCAGAATCCATAAGGATCACACGCAGTATTTATATTTAATTCAAATTCACTATGTTTATTTTATATTGTTTCTTCGAAATAGTTTTTTGTAATTTTACAGTATTACCTACATGTAAGGATAGTTAGGAGGAAAATAACAAGTTCTCCTGTAATGTGACGTATTTATTATATAAATATTATTTACACACACATATGGCAAGAAACAAACAAATAAATCAATGTAAAGGATGAGCTTGCATATTTTTTACAAGATTTTGAATTCTTGGCTGAATAGTAGAAACTGCGCAACGTAAATCATTGGCAATACTGAGTTTGCTTCTAAGCCTATTTTTTATCGCCATTACCGCTGAAAGTGCTCTTTCGCACAAATAAGTGCTTGAAAATGGTAAATACAGTTTCAGTGCTTGTTCTGCCGTGCTGGGATACACCGTGAGGTATTTCACACAAAATAAAGGCTTATCCTTCTTCTCAAAGTCATACTTCGCTGCAGAATCATTTTTAATTTCTAAGACTTCCTCTTGTAGTCTGTCTGGCAATACATCCACGTCAACGTGAAATGGGTCCGTCGCTAACCTAGAATAAATTTTATCATCACAACTGTTAGGGAAGTATCGTTCGAATTCATCAATGAGGTGCTGCAAATGGTTCGATATTTTACTCTTAGTATCAGTATCCTTAAAATCGTTTTTAAAGCGGGCTTCTTCCAGGATTACAAACAATCTGGGAAAGCAGGAATAATTGCAGGCTAAAATTTTACGTTTCCATAGTTGCAACTTTTCAGTAAATGCTTTGATGGCATCCCGATGAAACATTATGTTTGACTCTCCACCTTGTAATTTCAAATTCAATGTGTTTAAAGATTCGAAAATATCTGACAGATAAGCCAATGCAACATGAACGCTGGGCTTTCTAAATTCCACATACAATTCAGTTTGCTTGTTATTTTCCCAAAACTGCACACTTCGTCTCGAAGTTCAAATAATCTTCCTAGCATATTTCCTTTTGAGAGCTAGCGTACTTCTGTATGAAATAAAAGTGTTTTATACTCTGCTCCCAAGTCTTCACAAAGAGCCGTAAATAACCTGGAATTTAACGCACTCTTTTTAATATGATTCACGATTCTGATGCACAATTTCAAGACATCCTTGAGTTCCTTTGGAAGTGTCTTAGCTGCCAATGCTTGACGGTATATTACACAGTGGATAGCAGTAACATAAGGGTTTTTTTCTCTGACCATCTGCACGAATCCTGAGCGACATCCAAGCATTGATGGGGCGCCGTCTGTGCATACGCCTATCAGTTTCTGCCATGATAACTCATTTTTACAAAAGAATTCAGAGACGGCTGCCATTATATGAATTGCTTTAACTCTGTAGAAAACAGCAACTCTTCTTTGATTGCTTCATTTCCTATATGGCGGACGAAAGCTAGCAGTTGGCAACAATTCGCAACATCAGTACTCTCGTCTAACTGTATTGCGAAAAACTGCGATTGTTTGACGGCCATAACTAATTGATTTTGTATGTCTTCGACCATATCATCAGTCCGACGTTTCCCAGTATTGTCAGAAAGCGGTATTTGTGAAAGTTTTTGTTTACTTTCTGACCCAAGAACAATATCAGCAGCTTTCAACAAACAGTGTTTGACTACTGTCTCTCGGATAATATGACTTGGTCCTTGAAATAAGTAGCGATAACTCATACGAGGCTTCCAGTACCTTTTATGATGTCTGAGCGAAGGATCCAGCAGTGTCCAACTTCATTCGTTTCAAATTATCACATTTTGCAGCAAAAAATTCCTTCGGCTTCTCTTTCAATGCACCATGCTTTGCCCACAAACGGCGATCCAGACGACGTGATCTCATGGAATCATTGCTCAATACCTGATAGCAAATAACACATTGCGGCTGGTCAACACCATTTTTTTGTATAGAAGCAGAACCGTATTCGATATAATCATCATTGTATTTACGTTTTTTCACGACACTCATGGTGAAGTAAAAAAAAAAAAAAAAAACGAGAAGTTGACAGTATAATTTCTCACTACCACTGATTTTACTGAGGTACAACTGTGAAAGATTCAACGCGATTTCAGCAAAATCCAATACATCAGATGTGTCAACAACTGCAAGCAACCAACTGAAATAAAGGAAAGCTACTGTCGTCAGTCAGCACCTCGGATGACTGCCTGTGAGGAGTGGGGCGAAGAACGGGGAAGCCCAGCCGCAGCGCAGGTAGTCAGTGCACTGTCTGTCTGCGACCTGGTGGCCGAGCAGGGCTCTTGCTGGGAGAAATGGGCTTTTCCCGGTTTAGGGCGGAAACAGCCCACAGGCACCCTAAGAATTTGCTACCTGTTCTGCGGTGCTGTTCTGAGCAGCGTAGCCTGGGATTTTATGCGAAAATCGTTTTCGTGCCATCTGTCGTTACTTATAAACGAAACGTTATAAGTTTTGAGATTAATATCAATGAATTGGTTGTCAAATTTCACAGTAATTAAGTAAGGTCATGGATACACCTCATACATCGCTGGAAACTGTGCACAATGCCAAGCAGTTATCTCTGTACTTGTACCAAAAGAAGCCACTGTCGCAGCAAAGAACGTACACTAATATCAAACAAAATTATGCCGTATTTCAAAAAGGCAGAAGAAAAATAACTGTTTTGTCAGATAAGTAATCCGAATGAAAGAGCTGTAGTATTGACCGTTCGAAAAAAAAGCCTCACTAATGGAATTCATTGTCTACCTAGCTGGGTTATGTTTCATTGTTAGCAGTCACGACAATGTTTCCAGAACGGCGTGAAGTACTCTGTTCAGAACGAACACTTGTACTAGTTTTGCATTCACGTCGTGCCATTTTTCTGGTGACAAAGGGCATAACCCTGGCGTCCAAATTACGAACCCGCCAGTTCATTTGAAGCGTATAAAGTCTATTAAAGTCACTGTAATCGCATCACATGGGGATCCGCGGGTTGACAGGGTAATAAAACGGCATTTTTGCAGTTACGCAGTATAAGTGATTATTACTCTGATGAACATAGCCTACTACGGCTAAAAGTTACAACATGATTACGTTCAGTTCATGTGTACAAATGCACGGAATAGTTAATACCTGACTTTCCTGTTTACCAATAGTCAGAAGTAAGTTGTTTACAAATCTGATATATTAGAATTAACGCATATCGCCTTCGTAATTTTGAGAGTTTCTGTGTGTGACATTCTAAACATGATCTTCAAAAGCTGTATGTTCTATCACAGGTTATTGAGATAGGATTGCGGGAAGTGGGACGCCAAACGATTGCATTTAGCACCATAATCTATCATTAATACCTGCACATTCATTTTTATTAAAATATCGATATTAAAAAGAAATATTAGGTTTATACCGCTAACTCCACCCGCGCCCCCCTTGCGACATCATCGCGCCCCCTCAGGGGGGCGTGCCCCCAGTTTGGGAACCCATGGATTAGATTAATACTTGTTCCATTAATCATGAGTATGACATTTCGTAATGATGTGGAACGAGTCATTTTAATGAAAGATTTCTTTACATACCAGTATTTCTTTACAACAATTTTTTACCCTCTCTCTCTCTCTCTCTCTCACTCTCTCTCTCTCTCTCTCTCTCTCACACACACACACACACACATTCTCTTTTTATTTTCATTTGTTTGTTGTGCTCGACTATCGGCGAAGCACGAAAACGTCCGTGAATGAGTTTCTTAGTTTTGAGTGCAGCTACGAAAGAAGTATAAAAACAACTATGAGAGTTACTGATTTATGATGCTTAGTAGCAGTCAGTTCTGAGTATTATTAGTAACTAAGCTCCAGTCCCTAAACCTTGTTACAGAAATGCGAATCAGACGCATTACGTATTCCAGGCCGTAGCAGCCGCGTCTCTTAGGCGCCAGCTATTGTCACTTCCCAGCCCGCTGTAGGATCACATCGGTTCGTCTTCTTCCTGCTGGTAATGTAACTGAGATTTGGCAACAACGCAAGGTATGTTTGGCAACTCTGTGATCGACGAGTTACTTCCTGGTGTGCACGGAATTAAGCCTCAAAGTTCACTTGATTTCTCGTGTCATTTCCATTGAATAACCTGAGTTGTTATCGCTAGAGGTATAACAGAAGATTGTAAATTTACGGTTTTCAGCCCAGCAAAGTCATTGAAAGTGGCAATCACAACTAATCTCGTCCTGTAAATAGCGGTTTTACGAGTTCTAACCACTATTGGCCTCGTAAGAGGAAGGCGTAAACCATATGTATCCGCTAGCTCTGTGTTGACGTGCTGACCTGTGGAAACGCGACTGTTACGGTTCGCTGTTCCAGCCTCGCTGAATGTAAAGTTTTAATGCCTTCTGTGTAAGATCTGCAAGCAGTCAGATCAAAAATCGATAAGCAAATCGTAAGAAAATACTTTCAGCTCATTGTACAATGATGAAAAACTTACAATGCTGCCCAACAGGTAACGCCTCTTTCCGTTGCTGACAAGCAAATTTTGGGTTTAAGGAATACGTGACTTTATTTATGAAATGCCACGATTGCATACCTGTTGAGTATGACACAGCATACCATTTAAACACAGACCCAATCGAAATCTAAGTGCAGACAGAGGCACGCTTGTGTACAGATACTCAGTTTTGTTAAAACAGACTTACTTTCATCGTAAGGTTATCGTGGGTAGTTTTATTTCATTTCTTACAATACAGTGCACAGTTTTCGTAAGGTTTCTTTTAGTGTTGTTAAAACAATAGTAAACACGAAGAGAAATTAATCATCAACGATATATGCGAAATCTCTGATGTTATCTATAACAGTCTGACAATGTACATGCAGTTTATTGATTACATGCATGTAGAAAACTTGTTCTGAGTTAAAGCTGTCAAACAAGGTTTGAAGAAGAATAAAATGCCACTACCAGATGACAGATAATGTAGAAAATACTTTTCTGACTATTTTGGCACGATGTGCTCTCCCCATACATAATACAAAAGCTTCGAGCGCATCTGCTGCCTGGCCGTCCATTACACCTGAAAAGAACAAAATGACGCAGAACTTAGCCTTTTTTGCACATGCGACTATTTTGGGTTGAGAAATGAAGAGAATTATGTTCAAAGTTCCATTAAATTGTTAACTTTAGCAGACAGCAGAATTGCGTTTTAAAAAAATGTAGTAGCGCATGTAATAGAACAAGCGACGTCTTATCAACAGTGCGCGACGCTTACCGTTACGCTACTAGCTGTGACGTAGCTACAGCACCTCTGGAAGAGAACAACAGTTCCTCCAGAAATTCGGCATTCCACAGTGCTGTGAGATAATGCATATGGCCGGATATAGACTTCTGAGAGACAGACAGTTACGGCATTTCTTTTGCACTGCACGATGGTTTCAACAAACAGATAGCGCAATAGAGTAGCTCAAATGGAAAGGTACACTTCCTATTTAAATTTCTGCATCCTACACTGTCAGCAGTTCTGTGTAGGTGGCAGTTACGTTATTTTATTTCGGTGATTACAAAATAGAGTCGAATGTATGCACTGGGTAGCCAAGGCAGCTAGTTCATGGCGATTCGGTCAACTAAGCAAATGAATGTACTGAACATCCTGCAAACCACTACAGGGAGCATGTGTGTCAGAATTCTCACCTTGTGTGCCTCAACGGTGTTATGATAGAGAAATGAGTCGTAGAGTAGAGGGTTTGGTGGTCTGTTGAACTGATGATGGTTTCATATGATGATGGTCTCGGTTCGATTCGAACTTCTGCCGATGTTTCTTGATAGGGAGAGGCAGATTCTATTCTCTTCTGGCTACGCCAAGTGAAGAAGGTATAATGGCATTGTGGTCTGAAAATCACATTCAACATGATATTCCTTCTCTACCAAGTAGACGTTAGGTGGAACAACAATAAAGTAAGGAGTGGCGACATGTAGAAACTCTATCACGGTAACCTTCCTTATACTAGTCATTTATTTCTAGTGGCGAAACAACCCTGTGTACGGTCACAGGACACTTATTCCGTCTTTTATTTGAGCTTCTGTATGTCGATAAAATTGGTTCTGAACTGGGAATGCAACTCAGACCACCCTTAACGCGGAATTTGATCCCTTCGTGACAATACAGCTCGACTACAACTTGTTGTTTGTTCAAAACTGCAGATTCCTCAACATCTCCAAATATTGCGCATGAATGGGTTGGAATCCTGGCCCAGCACTAAACTTTTCACTATGTATTACCAAGCTCTAGCACGAGAACACCTATTTGCTGGTGGATAATAATTTTTATTTTTAATACATTTTTATTCTTTGTCAACACTAACGATATCTGACGTTTTTGACTCCCAGTGAGACACAGAACTATTTGCGAGATCACTGTAAGTTCAAGGATGTTATTCCGAGCTGCTGGTGGAGAGAAATTGGGTCGCTGACGTCTCTTTGTGTGTAGTCAACAACGACATGTGTGGGGTTCGATTCCTAGTCAGCACTGAACTCTTTGTCATATTATTTCCTGTTCAAACATGCTCACATGTCGCTGCTGGTGTAACAAACCCATACTTAACGTTCCTTTTCTCTAGAATATAACAGCGATATGTGCAGGGTTGGAGTCCTGGGAAGGAAAAAATTAATGTTTCGTCTCGTCATTTCAGTTAATACATCTAGCTACTGCCGAGAAAATCCGATATGTCAAAGTTGATTGTGCTTCGATAACAATCCGATTAGGTTCTGGGTTCGAATCCCTGTCCAACACAGAGCTTTACCTCACTGCATTTCAAGTAAGTTACTTGTGAAGAAGCAGTATTTAACATCTCTCGTAGTTCGTTAATAGGGACAATAGATGCTGGGTAGGAATTTGCTACCGTTAAAAATGTTTACGTTATGTAATTTAAAGTTGATTTTTGTTAACTGATACTGTCTAAAATCGAGGTATATCACTCACTTTATGCCTAGTCAGGAATGACTTTTAATTTCCGTCGCTCACGAAAACTTAGTTTGCATGAACGAGTCGGTTCGTCGTGTCATCTGAAGTTCATACATATTCTCAACCAGCTGCTTGTGAATAACGTAAATTTTTAATGACATTTTGTGTTAAATAACAAGTATGGTATGTTACTTTGAAGACGAAATCATGAATACGACGAACGTACTACGTGCATTACTTACCTAACGTAATAATGAGAGTGCTAACACTTCAGGTATGTCAGTTATTGCAATAAATGCGAGCTTACAAGCCTTAAGGACAGTCTTACCTGTGATGAGATGCTCCCTGATATTTTTAGTATCGTCGTATTACTTTACATCCTGAGTTATTGCGATACAGAGCAGTGTTTTCTAGTGGTGACTTGTTGGAACCATTTTCAATAGTCAAACGATTGTATCAAGGAGCGATTAGAGGACCTGCTAGACAGCTGCGTTATGTGGGTTGCATGGGAATTAGGTGAAATGCAATCCAGGTCGTTCGGATACTTTTGAGCATGACTGTACTTCGTTAACAATCCGATTAGGTGCTGGGTTTGCATCCCTGTCACAAGCTTTATATGATGGCATTTCAATTTTAAACATGAGCATACCTTGTTCCTTGTAAATGACACCATATTAAACGTCGTTGGGGGTAGTTCCCAGGAAGGTAACTGTTATGACAGGATTCCCAGTTCAGTACAAACATTTTTGTCATTTATTTTCAGGATATGAATTGATTACTGATACTGGTGCAAACGTCTATACTTCACGTCTCTTGATGCCTAGTGATCCGGTCTCAATAAGGCACAAACAAAGCTTAGCCTAGTTAGCTTACGTGCTGGGTTTGAATCCAGGTCCAGAACGACGACGTTGGTCATGTCATTTAAGGTTCAAATTTGTGTACACGTGGCTGTTGATGTGTTACGCGAACAATGATATTACTGGTGATTCGCTGTTAATGTTGAGGTTTCCTTAGAGTGCTTGTTGCCGTTAATCGCGTTTCTCTACTGGTTCATCCAATATCCAGTTTCCAGAGCCACTCGCCGTTGAGCGACCTTCAGCACGTGGATGGAAAACATTTTAGAGAGCGAAAAACTTTTTTCAAATTGCCGTACAGCTTTGTGACTCCATATATTCTCTCAAGTATTTAATTTTGACTAAGGATTACTGTTCGATATATGTAAAATAATCCGTTTTCTCAGAACTTTAGGAATGTCACTTGTTCTAATTAAGGTTAGTTTATGAGTGTTATGGGGTGTCTCATTGCTAAGTACGTGTTTTCTAATATGTTTTGTATGACGATATTAGTTGACACTTAGACTGACTGCCATAAAGACCTTTGGTCTCTCAGCAGTCTCTTGCGGTACCCATTGTGTGTAGTCAAACGACTGTACCCCACGGGATTTTGGTGTTTAGGGGACCTGCAGCACAGCTACGTTATGTTGGTTGTATTCGACAGTGACCCACTTTTTTTGCTGTCAAGTGTACATAGACATTTGTACATTATGTATATTTTTGTACGATTGTTTCATAATTTGATAGGAGTTTCCATGAACATATAGAAATGAATTTCTTTCAGGATTTCACTACAAACACACTTCTTTTCTTGTTTTCGTTACTAATAGAAAATTGGGAAAAATGAATACCTGGGTAATGCCGAATTTGTCAGCTATTTGAAATAATACAATAAATTAAACGAAATTCCAGTGAATGTTATCAGACAGAAATGTTCTTTGGTGATAATATTTAATTGTATAAAGTAACAAGAATTCAAATATTTTGTAGTTTAACATCACATCTAAAATAATATAATCAGAAAATAATTTCTACCTGAAACCACGAAATATTCTAAGTAGTTTGTTTAACGTAATGACAAGAGTTACGAAGTGAATAATCCTGAACTGCAAATTAGAGCCGGCCACTGTGGCCGAGCGGTTCTAGGCGCTTCAGTCCGGAACCGCGTGACTGTTACGGTCGAAGGTTCGAATCCTGCCTCGGGCGTGGATGTGTGTGATGTCCTTAGGTTAGTTAGGTTTAAGTAGTTCTAAGTTCTAGGGGACTGATGAACTCAAGATGTTAAGTTCCATAGTGCTCAGAGCCATTTGAACTTTTTTAACTGTAAATAAATAGACATATAGCAAAGATCTTAATTTTATTTCGTGAACAAAACAGAAACAATTTGTAGCCCTGGAGGTAAAAAAAAAACTGTGCAGTCCTATAGTACCGGCTACACACCGAACAGCGCAGAGCTGCGAAACGGCAAGACGCCGCTGACCCATGCGCCAATGGAAAGAGCGGACGGCGCCACATTTCCAGGAACACCAGAGTTCAGCGCCCCCTGTCCACTCTGACGTAATCAGCCATCCATCGCTGGTCGGGTCCAGTTCGGTCGCAGACTTCGAGATTATCAGTGTTGAGCAATAGGAAGACGATGCTTAGGCTGCGTTCCACGGGTAACAGTAGTGCGCAAAAGTAATTGCTTGTAGGAGGCACAGGAAGAACAAGCCACGTTATAACGAGAAGTTATATTTCTTTCATTTTTAAAAATGAAGTGTTGTGTTAATCAGGAAGTGTTATCTATATATCATTTTGGATTCCTGCCACCGACCGTCGCAATTTCTCTCCTTCCTTGCTTGTCTCGGCCCTTACTCCCACAGTAGACAACGCAACAAAAGAAAGGAATTGAAATTACGTCACAAACTTGAAGCCGACGTCAGCCATCTTATGTAGCCCAAAACATTAGTTTCACCACATTTATACCTCTATGGTTCACCGCGGTGGTAATTCCCTGTGATGTCACTCTGACGCGCCCATGCCAAGTTTCGACCATAAGTGATATCTGTCGCCTTTTGCGGTCGTATGCGAAATAGCGTCTAGTACTTTGATTGTATGTAGACGTAGATGTTTCATTTAAAAATGCCAGCTTGCGTCGTATACGCGTGTACTAATCGATCGGATCGTAATCTAAAGTTTGAAGGAATCACATTTCCTTCCTAAGTGGAGCCGTTGTAGCGATGTTTTCTTTTGCTTATATGAATTATGGTTGCGCGCTTTATTTTCATTCATTCCTGTGTTTTTCATTGCCTTCCAAAACCTCAAACGCTACGACATCCTAGCCACACTGTATCAACGGTCCCCCCACCCCACCCCCCCTCTACACGCACACATAAAACACGCCGATGAGACCGTGTTTACTGTTGGTGCAGCATCTCATGCCCTAAATTCCTGTCGTCGATAATTATTAATTATTCACATTTCATTCCTCTCTAAAAAAGTTCTGAATAGAAAAGCTGGAGTCAAGCCCTAAATTCCTCTCCTCGATAATTATTCATTATTCAGATTCCCTTCCTCTTATAAAAGGTTCTGTGTGCGTGAGGTTTGTATGTATGATTCAATGAATGTGTGTTTGTGTGTGTGTGTGCTTTGCTTCCTTTCTGAAGAAGGCTTTGGATGAAAACTCATGTCAACAGTATTTTCATTGTACTTGCCTGCTGCTCGGCGTGTGAGTAGCAATCAATCTGCTTCACAATATAGTTATTCCCTCAAGAAGTTTCTTGTAAATAATCCACTGCACTTCAACAGGAACAATCTTGTACATTATTACGATAACAGAAGAAAAAAATACATTACTTACAAACAGGGGTTCACAATGCTGGTTGGTTGGTTGGTTTGGGGAAGGAGACCAGACAGCGTGGTCATCGGTCTCATCGGATTAGGGAAGGATTGGGAAGGAAGTCGGCCGTGCCATTTGAGAGGAACCATCCCGGTATTTGCCTGGAGTGATTTAGGGAAATCACGGAAAACCTAAATCAGGATGGCCGGACGCGGGATTGAACCGTCGTCCTCCCGAATGCGAGTCCAGTGTCTAACCACTGCGCCACCCCGCTCGGTCACAATGCTGGAATCAAATGTTTTTATCATCTATCCTACCAAAAGTTTTGATCACTTACTCAGTGATATAAAATATCTGACAGAGAGAAAAGTAAAATTTTATACTGAACTGAAAAAATTTCTTTGACAACTCCACTTACACCGCAGAAGACTGTCTATTATTGTAATATGCAAAGGGTGATGGGAAGGAACTACTAACATCTTTCTGTCTGTAATTAAGAACAAAAATTTAATAAACGATCAGCACAATTAAAAAATTATTTGAATATAAATTGACTCGTTCCACATAATTATGATTCATCATGCAAATGATATATGCAACAGCAAACTAACCCCACTGGGGTTGGGGTGGGAGGCAGCTTTAACATGTCAAATGGGAACCGCCATTTTTATTGCAGAATCAGATTCTACATAAGAAATACTGCGTACATTTTGTCTTAAACATTTGGTTTACGGACTTGTAAAACTATGATTCCTCTACCTCAAACCCTACCCTTTGGGAAAAAAAGTTAGAGTTTTAGTTTTAGTGAATCAAAATTTATGGAGTAAATAAGTATTTTTTATTTACCCGTAATTATTTTCCACGCAAAAATAAGAACATGGATTTTATTGAATTACAGCGCTAACTACCAGGAACCAAAACAAATGTTTAAGACAAACTGTACGTAGCTTTTTATGTAGAATCTGATACTGCAATAAAAATGGGGGTTCACATTTGAAATTTTAAAGGTGCCTCTCCCCCCCCCCCACACCCCCTCCCGCTACCCGGGGGCTGGCGCGGCGGCCTAATTTGAGCACTAGCAGATGTCCCCCTTGAAAATAATCAACTTTGGATTCTACACATTTTTTCGTGTGAAGCAGCTTCTTTCTCGAGTTATCGGGTTTGTCAACTTAAAAAAATATACACCATGTATACTCTGAAATCCTCATAATGAGATTCAAAAGTAAACTGAAGCACATGATCAAAATAGACGTACATTCAAGTCATGAGATATTTGGTTATTCTAGAAAAACAGGCAGAGTTACTGGTTAGAAGTATTCCGGGAAAATAAGCAAATTGGGAAAGTAAGCCTATATGTTACACAGCGTAGGCTATCTTTAGTTAAAAGAATACTTACATATATGTTACAGCAAAATATCAATTTTGCGGTGTCTAAGCGTTTGAGATCATTCTCTTAGTTACATTTACAGTATTGCACAATGCTGGAATATGCTTAAAATTATATCGTGTTTTTCTTAACTTGTAAATTGTTATTATTGGTCACACACAGAATGACACATCATACGTTGTTGTTGTGGTCTTCAGTCCAGAGACTGGTTTGATGCAGCTCTCCATGCTACTCTATGCTGTGCAAGGTTTTTCATCTACCAGTATCTACTGCAACCTATATCCTTCTGAATCTGTTTCGTGTATTCATCTCTTGGTCTCCCTCTGCGATTTTTACCCTCCACACTGCCCTCCAATACGAAATTGGTGATCCCTTGATGCCTCAGAATATGTCCCACCAACCGATACCTTCTCCTAGTCAAGTTGTGCCCCAATTTTTTTCTCTCCAATGCTATTCAATACCTCCTCATTAGTTATGTGATCTACCCATGTAATTTTTAGCATTCTTCTGTAGCACCACATTTCGAAAGCTTCTATTCTCTTCTTGTCCAAATTATTTATCGTCCATGTTTCACTTCCACACATGGCTACACTCCATACAAATACTTTCAGAAACGACTTCCTGACTCTTAAATCTATACTTGATGTTAACAAATTCCTCTTCTTCAGAAATGCTCTCCTTGCCATTGGCAGTCTACATTTTATATCCTCTCTACTTCGACCATCATCAGTTATTTTGCTCCCCAAATAGCAAAACTCCTTTACTACTTTAAGTGTCTCATTTCCTAATCTAATTCCCTCAGCATCACCCGACTTAATTCGACTACATTCCATTATATTCGTTTTGCTTTTGTTGATGTTCATCTTATATCCTCCTTTCAAGACACTGTCCATTCCGTTCAACTGCTCCTCCATGTCCGTTTCTGTCTCTGACAGAATTACAATATCATCAGCGAACCTCAAAGTTTTTATTTCTTCTCCATGGACTTTAATACTTACTCCGAATTTTTCTTTTGTTTCCTTTACTGCTTGCTTAATATACAGATTGAATAACATCGGGGAGAGGCTACAACCCTGTCTCACACCCTTCCCAATCACTGCTTTCTTTCATGTCCTTCGACTCTTATAACTGACATCTGGTTTCTGTACAAATTGTAAATAGCCTTTCGTTCCCTATGTTTTACCCCTGCCACCTTCAGAATTTAAAAGAGAGTATTCCAGTTAACATTGTCAAAAGCTTTCTCTAAGTCTACAAATACTAGAAACGTAGGTTTGCGTTTCCTTAATCTAGCTTCTAAGATAAGTCGTAGGGTCAGTATTGCCTCAAGTGTTCCCACATTTCTACGGGATCCAAACTGATCTTCCCCGAGGTCGGCTTCTACCAGTTTTTCAATTCGTCTGCAAAGAACTCGCGTTAGTATATTGCATCAGTGGCTTACTAAACTAATAGTTCGGTAATTTTCACATCTGTCAACACCTGCTTTCTTTGGGATTGGAATTATTATATTCTTCTTGAAGTCTGAGGGTATTTCGCCTGTCTCATACATCTTGCTCACCAGGTGGTAGAGTTTTGTCAGGACTGGCTCTCCCCAGACTGTCAGTAGTTCTAATGGAATGTTGTCTACTCCCGGGGCCTTGATTCGACTTAGATCTTTCAGTGCTCTGTCAAACTCTTCACGCAATATCCTATCTCCCATTTCATCTTCATCTATATTCTCTTTCATTTCTATAATATTGTCCTCAAGAACATCGCCATTGTATAGACCTTCTATATACTCTTTCCACTTTTCTGCTTTCCCTTCTTTGCTTAGAACTGGGTTTCCATCAGAGCTCTTGATATTCATGCAAGTGGTTCTCTTTTTTCCAAAGGTCTCTTTAATTTTCTTGTAGGCAGCATCTATCTTACCCCTCGTGAGATAAGCCTTTACATCGTTACATTTGTCCTCTAGCCATCCCTGCTTAGCCATTTTGCACTTACTGTCGATCTCATTTTTGAGACGTTTGTATTCCTTTTTGGCTGCTTCATTTACGGCATTTTTATATTTTCTCCTTTCATCAATTAAATTCAATATATGTTCTGTTACCCAAGGATTTCTATTAGCCCTCGTCCTTTTAGCTACTTGATCCTCTGCTACCTTCACTACTTCGTCTCTCAAAGCTACCCATTCTTCTTCTACTGTATTTCTATACCAGATTATTGTCAATCGATTGCTAATGCTCTGCCTGAAGCTCTTTACATCCTCTGGTTCTTTCAGTTTATCCAGGTCCCATGTCCTCAAATTCCCACCTTTTTGCAGTTTCTTCAGCTTTAATCTACAGTGCATAAGCAATAGATTGTGGTCAGAGTCCAGAGTAATACAATTCAAAACCTGGTTCCTAAATCTCTGTCTTACCATTATATAATCTATCTGAAACCTGTTAGTATCTCCAGGCTTCTTCCATGTATACAACCTTCTTTTATGATTCTTGAACCAAGTGTTAGCTATGATTAAGTTATGCTCTGTGCAAAATTCTGCCAGTCGGCTTCCTCTTTCATGTCTTCCCCCCAATCCATATTCACCTACTACGTTTACTTCTCTCCCTTTTCCTACTAACGAATTCCAGTCACCCATGACTATTAAATTTTCGTCTCCCTTCAGTATCAGAATAATTTCTTTTATCTCGTCATAAATTTCATCAATCCCTTCGTCATCTGCGGAGATAGTTGGCATATAAACTTGTACTGCTGTGGTAGGTGTGGGTTTCGTATCTATCTTGGCCACAATAATTCTTTCACTATGTTGTTTGTAGTAGCTTACCCACATTCCTATTTTCCTATTCATTATTATACCTACTGCTGCATTACCCCTATTTGATTTTGTATTTATAAGCCTGTATTCACCTGACCAGAAGTCTTGTTCCTTCTGCCACCGAACTTCACTAAATCCCATTATATCAAACTTTAACCTATCCATTTCCCTTTTTAAATTTTCTAACCTACCTGCCCGATTAAGGGATCTGACATTCCACGCTCCGATCTGTAGAACGCCAGTTTTCTTTCTCCTGATAACGACGTCCTCTTGAGTAGTCCCCGCCCGGAGATCCGAATGGGGGACTATTTTACCTCCGGAATATTTTACCGAAGAGGACGCCATAATCATTTAACCATACAGTAAAGCTGCATACCCTCGGGAAAAAATTACGACTGTAGTTTCCCCTTGCTTTCAGCCGTTCACAATACCAGCACAGCAAGGCCGTTTTGATTAGTGTTACGAGGCCAGATCAGTCAATCATCCAGACTGTTGCCCCTGCAACTACTGAAAAAGGCTGCTGCCCCTCTTCAGGAACCACACGTTTGTCTGACCTCTCAACAGATACCCCTCTGTTGTGGTTGCACCTACGGTACGGCTATCTGTATTGCCGAGGTAAGCAAGCCTCCCCACCAGCGGCAAGGTCCATGGTTCATAGGTATGACTTCTTATTCTGCATGAAGGTACACCTCTGTGCTGTCTGTTTCATTGACATTACAACTATCATCTCTTCGTTGACATTACAAGATACGATTACATGCCTTGCGTCTTCTTCATTGCATACGTTTATGGGTTATCAAAGAACACGTATGTAAGTTCTTTTGCAAAAGTGAACTTTAAAAAATGTTGTGCATACGAGCCGAAAGCTGAAAATGTTACGAACAAGAAGCAAGTACCAGTAACAAAAGAAGCATTGGTTTCGGAGTCCCCTTGTTTGCAAACGATAGACACACAGTAAAAGGGGAATTACATGGATTAAGAAAGCATGCTTTGCACATCACTTCCTTCTTTTCTTGATTAGTCCAAATGTATCAGCAAAATGTAAGTTACATTAACGAGGCCGAGTGTGCCGTATTACTGGATCAAACACGCATTTAAGATCAGAAAAACTTTCCAAATTGCCCTCCGACACTACGTTATTCATATAAGCATTTTAATTTTAGTGTTTAAAAAAATTGTGCATGCACACTACAGAAATAATGAACAAGAAGCAATCGTAAACAGTGATTTGCTAATTTTTTGGGCTATTTAGGATGACGGTAGGTCCTGCACACTCTGGTTTCAAAACAACGTATAGTGTAAATCTGTAGTGGCGTCTCCATTCTCCTTTTACCCCCTTGTTTGTAGTGAGAGACTATTATATCGCGGACTGAGCAACCAGATGCATATCCAGATCTAATTCCCAGCAGATATAATATATGGATATTTAGTTTTCTTTTATAAACCTGTATCTTAAGTAATTTAATCATGCCCCTCACAATAGCGAAGCATCGTAGGTAGAAAATGATTGCTTCCTTTGTGATCAGTTATAAGAAGTGTACTATTCTACGTAGTTTTAAAGCAGGCAATGATGATATGAATGAATCAGCGGCACACGTAGACTCACTTTCTGACTGGAATTATGGAATTATAATTTTAAGAGGTTTTAGTAGTCCGCGCAACCACTCATGCAACGCATGGCGTACCTCTTCATCAGAACGGAACTTCTTTCCTCCCATTGCGTCTTTGAGTGGTCCAGACATATGGAAATCACTTGGGGCAAGGTCTGGTGAGTATAGTGGATGAGGAAGGCACTCAAAATTCAGGTCTGTAATTGTTGCAACTGTTGTACGGGCAGTATGCGGCCTTGCATTGTCATGTTGCAAAAGGATACCTGCCGACAGCAATCCACGTCGCTTTGATTTGATTGCAGACCGCAGATGATTTTTTAGGAGATCTTTGTATGATGCACTGGTGACAGTGGTCCCTCTAGGCATGTAATGCTCCAAAATGACGCCTTTTTCGTCTCACAAGAGAGTCAGCATAACCTTCCCTGCTGATGGTTCTGTTCGAAACTTCTTTGGTTTTGGTGATGAGGAATGGCGCCATTCCTTGCTCGCTCTCTTCCTTTCCGGTTGGTGGAAGCGAACCCAGGTTTCGTCCCCAGTAACTATTCTTGCAAGGAAGCCACCACCTTTTCGTTCAAAGCGCCGAAGAAATTCTTCACAAGCAGCAACACGTCATTCTCTCATTTCAGGAGACAGCTGCCGTAGCACCAATCTTTCACACACTTCGTGAAACTGGAGCACATCATGCACAATGTGGTGTGCTGACCCGGGGTCAGGGATTTTCTCTGCCTCGTGATGACTGGGTGTTGTGTGCTGTCCTTAGGTTAGTTAGGTTTAGGTAGTTCTAAGTTCTAGGGGACTGCTGACCATAGATGTTAAGTCCCATAGTGCTCAGAGCCATTTGAACCATTTTTTTGGTGTGCTGACCTATGACTAAACTGTAAACACGCTGCAGTGTCATTCACTGTCACTCAGCGGTTTTCCTTCACAATGACTTCAACTGCTGCAATGTTCTGTGGAGTCACAACTCGTTGTGCGTGACCTGGACGAGGAGCATCTTCCACTGAAGTCACACCATTTGCGAACTTCCTACTCCATTCGTAGACTTACTGCAGTGACAAACATGCATCACCGTACTGAACCTTCATTCGTCGATGAATTTCAATGGGTTTCACACCTTCACTACGCAAAAACCGAATAACAGAACGCTGTTCTTCCCTGGTACAAGTCGCAAGTGGGGCGGCCATCTTTATACTGATACTGCGACGGTAAGTGTGCGTCTGCACTATGCTGCCACCTACAGGCTATTCTGCACGCTGTTTGTAGCACGCTTATCAACTTACAGCATAACGGTGCGAAATTTCGATTTGTTATTACAAATTTAAAGTTTTAATTCGACTCACCCTCGTAGAATAGTAATGGACCACATGCAAGTTACTGCGAAGTTGACTCACGCGGTCGGAGACGAAACAACTTCACGAAACAGTTTTATATTTCGATGACGGCTCTCAGGTCGGATGTTTTAACAAGTAAATACTGGCCGTGGGAACGTATATAACTGTATGAATGATGGATCACGTCGCCCTTGTCTGTGCACTGCGTTACTCGTATTTACGTTCAGGGTCAACTGCCAGCCCATGCATCACGTCATCGATCCTTAAGCCGTGGGCACAGGGACCGTGCATTCGAACGTAGACCTAGTGAGATGGAAGTGCGCCACATACGCCACATGCAGGCTATCGCTCTTCAAAAATTCAAATGGCTCTGAGCACTATGGGACTTAACTGCTACGGTCATCAGTCCCCTAGAACTTAGAACTACTTAAACCTAACTAACCTAAGGACAGCACACAACACTCAGCCATCACGAGGCAGAGAAAATCCCTGACCCCACCGGGAATCGAACCCGGGAACGCGGGCGTGGGAAGCGAGAACGCTACCGCACGACCACGAGATGCGGGCTATCGCTCTTCAGTACATTGTATAATATATTATAAGAATATCAAAGGAAATGTCAATTGTTGGTTGGAGACTTATTGTAATCTGCGTGTTATGAAACTATGTCGTTGCAAGGCCACGCCTCATTGAGGGTCGATCAAAAACTCATTTTTTGTTGAAACAATTTGCTATAATGAAATGCCAGTTAATAACGTAGGCACGATTAAAGCGTTCAGGAAACGGCACGATACAAAGTACGGTCGAAAATTATTCATAGTCGGCACAGCGTAACGAATAGAGTCGCCGAAGTGTCACGTAAGTGTCACTATTTGTAATGGAATTTTTACAAGCCGATTTTCTTATTGACTGGACATAGCATTTTCCTTTTTAACGTATGACATGTCCATAGATATTGAAGTTTTTATTTACCTATACCACATACAGAAGAACATGACCAGCACATGGGCAATGGAGGAAATTTGCATTTCACAAGACCTATCGTAGGAATTTTACGCAGGAGCGCGCTGCGATGGCGTGAACCACAGTCTACGATACCACACCGAGGCACACTTACCGTATGCGTAAGTCGCATTGTTTCTGTGCGTTCACCAGCACGTTGAACTCGGCACGCTCAACGTTGGCTTTCGAAAGCACGGTCAGTGTGCCGACGGGTACAGCTGGTTCTCCTGCATTGTGCTACAGGCTTCTGGCATGGCCGACAGCATCGACCGCAAACAGCCACACCGAGGCCTTATACACGGAAGACGTTAACAGTGACACCATGTGTGGGTGACTACCAGAAATCGCTTGCCCAGGGAAGAGAGGTGTTCCCAAGGGGAGACGCTCCCGCAAGCCGTGCTGGATAAGCATTATGGAGACCCAGTTTTCGTGCTAGATTGCCATTCAAGGACTTCACATGTCGTATTTGCTACCACTGGAGAGGTTGTATCACAGGGCACTCTTTAGTGTTCCTTATATTATGTCATGGATCTAGACGTTCCCTTAACTTAGGCACGTGAGTGTATTACTCACAAAGGCAAAGGACAGAATATGGTAAACGCTTCAAAGCCCACTTGAGTTTTCTCCAAATGAGAGCAGCATATCGGTAGAGAAGGGTGTGACAACGCTTCCAGACTTATTCAGAGGTCTAAATTGCTGTCATGCATCCCTCTGTTTTCTGTCAGAACTCGTTCTAGTGCCTGAACACATTTTGATAAATTATCGGCCGCGTCGAAGTCCATCTGTCTGTGAAATTGAAATTGCCAAAAAATTCCTCAATGCGTAGCGTCGCAGAAAATTATCAGAGCAATAAATCCGCTGGAGAAATTCATTTGGAAAAATTCAGTTTTATGCACCTACTACGTTACGGTCATTGTGGTGTTTCCGAACTTCATTATCTATCACTTAACTTCTTACACGTTCTCTGGCAGCATGAGAACATTAACTCCATTCCTATTGAATTCACAGCCTTTCACAGAGCTCATTTTAACTTATTTCTGTATAGTTTTTCTTTTTTTCTGTTATTCCTTCTTTCTTTGGGGCTCATGATTAATTACTGCCGAAAGACTGTTTGCTTCAAATAGAAAGTCGGGATATTAGTTTTAAATTGTTCATTAATCAAAGATTATTTGACCTCTAATTATATACAGCAGGTTGTCGTTGGATGTGGACGAGTACTAGCAAAACAAATAATCAAACCAAAAACTGTAGTAAATTAGGAAAAATACAAACAAACCACCATTGTGCCACCACCAATTTAGTCTCAGAAGTTCCACAATTAAAGGAAAATTCTGTCTCTTTAGGAGTTGGAAAACGCGTCTCACTATCTTTTCTTAAATGAATGATTACTCGCCACAACAGTTGTGCAAGTAATCATAATTCTGTACAAAGCTGACTTGCATGGACAGGGAGAGCTTTCGTTTTGAAATCTCTAGTGCCTGTTAAACAAAATAAACTGGAAATGAACCAGTACCTCGATCCCCAAACCAATCTCCAAAACACATAAAGCAAGTACACGGTTACCTTTGAGGCTACCAACAAACAAACCATTCGATTACCTTATATGGCCCCAAAGAAGTAGCAGAAATGAGAACAGTGTGAAACTTGACATTATAAGAGGAAGTTAAGGAATTCTGTTACCTAGGCAGCACAGTAACCCATGATGGATGGAGCAAGGAGGACGTAAAAAGCAGACTAGCACCAGCAAAAGGGCCATACCTGGCCAAGAGAAGTCCACTGGTATCAAACATAGGCCTTAATTTGTGGATGAAAGTTCTGAGAATGTACTTTTGGGACATAGCATCGTATGGTAGTGAAACGTGGAGTGTGTGAAAACGGAAAGCATCAGATTGGTTCAAATGGCTCTGAGCACTATGGGACTTAACTTCTAAGGTCATCAGTTCCCTAGAACTTAGAACTACTTAAACCTAACTAACCTAAGGACATCACACACATCCATGCCCGAGGCAGGATTCGAACCTGCGATCGTAGCAGTCCCGCGGTTCCAGACTGAAGCGCCTAGAACCACTCGGCCACCCCGGCCGGCCAAAGCATCTGAGACGTGGTGTTGCAGACGAATGTTGAAAATTAGGTGGACTGATAACGTAAGGACTGAGGAGTTTCTCCGCAGAATCGGCGAGGAAAGGAATATGTGGGAAACATGGTCAAGAAGAAGGGACAGGATGATAGGACATATGCTAAGACTTGACTGAATAACTTCTATTATATTAGACGAAACTGCAGAAGTTAAAGACATGGAGAAAGAGTTTAGAATACGTCCAGCAAATAATTGAAGACGTAGGCTTTAATTGCTAGTGTGCGATGAAGAGGTTGGCATAGAAGAGGAATTCATTACTGTCTGCATCAGACCTGTCAGAAGACAGATGAGAAAAAAGGCAGTTTCACATGTGAACAGAAAAAGAGAAAAAAAACTCTTACCAGCATCCATGTTGAAACCTATCAGAGTAAGAGTACGAAGAGTCGAGTAAACATAAAGTTTTAAAAGGTATTTGTCTGTTGGACATAAAGTTTTAAAAGGTATTTGTCTGTTGGAGCCCAGCTTAACAGTATTTGTACATGAACTGAAACACAAGTAAAACCACTTTTTTCTTCACCATATACCTGCTTAAGGTGTTGAACAGATGGACAGTTGTGCGGTTCAAATTCGCAAATTGATAAATTGTTGTAAATTTCTCACTACCACGGCCCAGTCTCATGGCTTTTGGAGTAAACTATACCGTTTGTGTGGTCAAAGATTCGGAGCGATGTCACCGTATCTTCCTTCCAGAATCATACCAACGTTTTCTGCGGTAAAAACGCGCTAACTATGCCGAAGTTCTTCGTGTCTTGGCACACTTTACTGTTCTGAATGGTTTCGATGAAATGAGGACTGTGAAATATTTCCTTATTAGACATTCAATATTTGTGAATGTGACGAAGGCCATATCCACAAATACAAATTGTTTACGCTCGTTATTCAAAGTCTGTGAGTCCAATATGATATTCACATTTCTAAATGTCATAGTGGAATGCATTGGGTGTGACATGACACTTGTTAATGTATACAGTTTACTGCACAGTTCCAGTTTCTGGGGAATAATTGATGACGTAGTCATATAGTAATAATGTTTATGCTTCAGTGCTTTGGAGGAATTTACTTGATGGTTCAAACTGAATACAGACATCTATTGATCCAGGTTTCACGAATTTATTTTGCCTTGAACTATGTATCATGATAGTAAGCACCATCTCCTTAAATTGCCGTGAGTTGAACATAGCTCAGCATTCATCATTTTCGTAATAAGAAGAGCGAAACCTTGCATACATTTCATACAGTAGGCTGATATTGTTATCACCTAATTAGGCAGTAAATTGTTTTATGGGCAGAACTCAAAATTCAACTAAACTTTGGCTCTCGTCAGTTTACAATATTCCATATTTTCCCTTCTGTTTGTTTGCAGTGCCAGAAAACAGAATCGAGGTGTTTCTACATGTACAGTAGTTTGATGACCCACGTCTGCCTTGAAGTGATCAGTAGAGTAGGATAAACATTTCCCATGAACCGAAACTTAGTGACAGTGAAATAGCTGTATTCGATACAAGTAAAAATAGTTATACTAAAATGATCACTTATAAAAATGTCTATGAATAACCCTGCATTTTGTACACCATTCAAGTCCAAAGATGATTCGCAAGTGTATGATTGAAGGGTCGACCTGATTCCAAAATTTCCTTTACGATCGATCTAGAAATAGTTCAGTTCGTATCTTATTTCTTGAAACAGGGATGCAAAAGAGCTGTTGATGTAGGGTCTCCATGTTTCTTCCCATATTTCTCTTTCAACTATTGAAAACTGTTGCTCGTGATCGTTAGATCGTTTTTGGTGTTGAATGAGAATCCTTATCTCTTCATTATAATTAAATTTTCCTTAAGCAAAACATTTATAGGAGAAATATTGCTGGAGAAAGATTTTTTTCGTCATACTGAACTCGAGCTGTTATGTAATTATTGTAATTCTCCCATGTTATTAAGCTGTGCTGCTGCAAAGAGATATGTTGATGGCTGTTTCATGGATCTTACCTTATATCCAAGCTGCTACAAGTGAAGATGTTCATAATATCCTCGTATTGAAAATCGAATAAATTCTCATCCTGGTGTAGATATTCAATTCAAGATCGTCTAATGTCAGAACAGTCACTGGGAGATACATAATGTTGATAGGCATCTCAGAGAGTTTATATCTTGCTACATCTACATCTACATCTACATACATACTCCGCAATCCACCATACGGTGCGTGGTGAAGGGTACCTCGTACCACAACTAGCATCTTGTCTCTCTCTGTTCCACTCCCAAACAGAATGAGGAAAAAACGACTTCCTATACGCCTCTGTATGAGCCCTAATCTCTCTTATCTTATCTTTGTGGTCTTTCCGCGAAATGTAAGTTGGCGGCAGTAAAATTGTACTGCAGTCAGCCTCAAATGCTGGTTCTCTAAATTTCCTCAGTAGCGATTCACGAAAAGAACGCCTCCTTTCCTCTAGAGACTCCCACCCGAGTTCCTGAAGCATTTCCGTAACACTCGCGTGATGATCAAACCTACCAGTAACAAACCTAGCAGCCCGCCTCTGAATTTCTTCTATGTCCTCCCTCAATCCGACCTGATAGGGATCCCAAACGCTCGAGCAGTACTCAAGAATAGGTCGTATTAGTGTTTTATAAGCGGTCTCCTTCACAGATGAACCTCATCTTCCCAAAATTCTACCAACGAACCGAAGACGACTATCCGCCTTCCCCACAACTGCCATTACATGCTTGTCCCACTTCATATCGCTGTGCAATGTTACGCCCAAATATTTAATCTACATGACTGTGTCAAGCGCTACACTACTAATGGAGTATTCAAACGTTACAGGATTCTTTTTCCTATTCATCTGCATTAATTTACATTTATCTATATTTAGAGTTAGCTGCCATTCTTTACACCAATCACAAATCCTGTCCAAGTCATTTTGTATCCTTCTACAGTCACTCAACGACGACACCTTCCCATACACCACAGCATCATCAGCAAACAGCCACACATTGCTATCCACCCTATCCAAAAGATCATTTATGTAGATAGAAAACAACAGCGGATCTACCACACTTCCCTGGGTTACTCCAGATGATACCCTCACCTCCGATGAACACTCACCATCGAGGACAACGTACTGGGTTCTATTACTTAAGAAGTGTTCAAGCCACTCACATACATTAGAGGGAAGAATGTATGTTCTAAATAATCTGTGAGGTACAAATTAATTGCGATATTACACTCCCAAACTCATTGCGATAGAGTAATGGGAGACAATTTGTGCTAACTGGTAGTATATCCATTGGTCGTCTTGACTCATAAATTTCGTCAGGATTGTTCTGAAAAACTTGATTCCCTGACAAACGCTTTGGAAGTCCTACTGAACCTTCCAGTCTAAAGTTTGTAGTCTGTTTTGGCATTTTTATTTCTATTTTAAATGTATTAATGTTTGCACGTAACTCAAATCCTTTTGCAGCTCATTTTATAAATTCATTTAAATCGGCCCTATCGTATGAGCCAGAGGTACTTCTACAATTTTACCGTCATATATGCAGACCAATCAGTGCAATAATCCGTCCCGCCTTGCTTGGATCTATTGGTGCAAAAGTAATACGTGCGTAATATTGACGATCGTTCTTTCAAAGTTAAGGTGTACACCATCACATTCAAACCCTAAGTGGTGAGGAACTTTGTATTATGCTTGTTTTTATGCATGTGCCATGAGGAAGGTGAGGTTGAGATGTGTACAGAGATATGAATCGATGTTCTGGTAGTGTCGAAAATTGTATAACACACAGTTGTTGGTGAAGAAACGGCACTTTGACGCTAGATTCCACATCCGTTGCTTGCAAGTGGAAATAATGGGAAACGCTGGGATTGAGCATCACTCAAAAAATTGACAAGTTTCAGAACGCCATTTATTCACATGCAGGAACATTTGATGATACATAAACCAAGGCATGGAGTTGAACATATTAGTTAAAAATGTTCCACTATTGAAATGTGAAAGTAATTTAACTAAACTCTTTAAGCCAGTTTATTTAAAAGAAACATCTCATCACTTATTAAAACACGAAACTGGTTTGCCAACATCAACAATATTTAATGGTTTGCCAGTACTGAAATGTGGATTTACCGGCACTGAAACGTGAAAGTAATTAATCTATACTGTTCAAGTCAGTTCATTCAGAAAAAGATTTGACTACAAAGCATGGAGAGCTGCATCAAACCAGTCTCAGGACTGAAGACCACAACAACAACAACTTATGAAGAGATGAAGCTGGATTGCCAAAATAAGCAGCATTAAAAATATTGAGACCCACGATTTAATAAATTCACTAGGGAGTCCAAAAAGTCACTTACTAAGATTAAGACTTGGGAATGAATAATAAATAAAGTTACACACACTACAAAAATGTTTTGCATCGCCCATATTGGCAGCATTCGTCTTCATGGACGACAATTCGCACTCCCATCGTGCACATCTTGTGAATGACTTCCTTCGGGATAACGACATCGCTCGACTAGAGTGGCCAGCATGTTCTCCAGACATGAACCCTATTGAACATGCCTGGGATAGATTGAAAAGGGCTGTTTATGGAGACGTGACCCATCAATCACTCTGAGCGATCTACGCCGAATCGCCGTTGAGGAGAGGGAGAATCTGGACCAATAGTGCCTTGATGAACTTGTGGATAGTATGCCACGACGAATAAGGCAGGCATCAATGCAAGAAGACGTGCTACTGGGTATTAGAGGTACCGGTGTGTGAAGCAATCTGGACTACCACCTCTGAAGGTCTCACTGTATGGTGGTACAACATGAAATGTGTGGTTTTCATGAGCAACAAAAATGGCGGAAATGATATTTATGTTGATCTCTATTCCAATTTTGTGTCCAGGTTCCGGAACTCTCTGATCCGTGGTGGTGCAAAACTTTTTTTGATGTGTGTGCTAAAGTCCTAGATCAGAATACCAAAAGTCTTTAGAGCACACCTTAGCTAAGCTCTGCCCAATCGAATGTCAGGAAGACCTGTCGAAAAGCCGGCCGGAGTGGCCGCGCGGTTCTAGGCGCTACAGTCTGGGACCGCGCTATCGCTACGGTCGCAGGCTAGAATCCTGCCACGGGCATGGATGTGTGTGATGTCCTTAGGTTAGTTAGGTTTAAGTAGTTCTAAGTTCTAGGGGACTGATGACCTCAGAAGTTAAGTCCCATAATGCTCAGAGCCATTTGAACCATTTGAACCTGTCGAAAATGCATTATAAAGACAACTGATCCACAGGGCCCACGGCTACTGACCTGAACCAGGGCTGTGAAACCGTATGGCTCAGAAATTTGGCTCTCGCTTTCTAGGATACGCGTGGGAGATATGGAACTATACAGATATACAACAGAATTAACAGACAAGTTGTAATTTTGGAGGGGGGGGGGGGGGGGCGAGGGGCACAGATTGAGGACGCTGCATCAGCCAGCACCAAGATGCCCAAGGCATTTGTGTTGGGGAATTGACATGAGAACTGCGAAATTTGTGTGTAAATTATAGAACCATTGCAAAACAGTAAACAAATTGACATCAATCCGCTCAGATTAATTTCTAATAAGAAAATCTCTCAAACCGAGGTAACTAATATATCAAGTTGGAATGGCCTTGTCCACTTGGTCCCTGTAGACTGGAATAAGTTTAACTACCAACTGTTGATCAAATTCAAACATCACGCCGTTGTTGTGTAAATACTACTGAGCAGTTGGCTAGAGAGCGTTCTCCAGGCTGTTCCAGAAATCTTTTATTGGCAGGTGGTAGTAATTAATAGTTCACCAAAACTTAGTATCGAATGCCACAAAACTTAAGATTCTAGGCACATGTTAGTACTGGCTGGGGTCACAACGACACTTCAAAAGTAATGCATGAAACTTAAGTGAACAGAAAAGGAATAAAATTGGACACGCTTTGCCACAGTAAAGGCAAATGCGACGGCGGTGTGACCGACAGGGAAACGGCATGTGTGGTAACACAGGCCTTTACATTCAAATTTGGAGACAGTACATGTGCAGAAACCACAACATCTCATCAGGTGTCTCATCCAGGAAAGTGGCGAAATTGGACTGAGCAAAGATTGGGAAATTGTACGGGCGCTGATAACCACGCAGTTGAGCGCCCCACAAACCAAACATCATCATCCTCATCAGGTGGCTGCGCTGAAGCAATATCCGAGATACACCGCACTTCATTCATTTAAATCACAGAGTGACGACTAGAACGAAGGCTCCTATTGCAACAGGAGTGATACTAGGAACATCAAACACTGAGACTTGGTTAATGCTCAGAAATGACTCTTTTTCGGCTGATTTAGCACTGAAAAATGTGATAGTTCCCAAACGTGTTCATTGGGAAGGTCTGTGAGTTGTTAGGTGACAAATAACACCCAGTGTTGTCTGAAGTTCGGTGGTACAGCAAACGGATTCCTCCCACTTGCTCGCCATAGGGTGTGCTTTCGTCGATCCACTGGGTGGCCTTTCCCACCTGCACCTCGGGAGCAGAGGAGAGAAATCAGCAAAGAACCAAAGAATTCCAAACAAAACGGCCCACATCCAGCACATCAGCTGAATTCAAGACTGATGCTTGCACACGCTTCACAGCGCCCACTCCTCGCCACTGCTCACGTACGTCATCCGATACCAAGTCTCTGTCTCACGGCTTGCCAATCCGTGCAGCTCACGATCCAAAAAAAAGATTATGTGGAGCATGGAGTGACCTGTTGATTCGCGCAATGTCTTAGGTGCAATGCTTAGATGAGTGTAAATTGCCATAAGAGACAAAGTAGTATGTTATTCCGTTCTCAAATGTGCAGTCCAGTGGGTCCAGATCGCCCTGCAACATGTAACTTTATATTTATTCTTTAGATTTCAGCACACAATTTCAAATCTTGGAAATTTGAATTTTTGGCAAATGTAAACATACCTTTTTTTTGTAAGTTGTCAGTCACGTGGTACAGGAGCATATTTTATTTTGTTTTTTTCCTCTACAGCTCCCTTTAGTACCGTGGAAGTCAGTCCCTGATGTCTTAATAGATGTCATATCATCCTGCCTCTTCTCCTTGTCAGAGTCCTCCACATATTCCTTTCCCCTCCGGTTCTGCGCAGAACCTCCACATTCCTTACACTATCAGTCCACCTAATTTTCAACATTCGTCTCTAGCGCAACTTCTCAAATGCTTCGATTCTCTTCTGTTCCCGTTTTCCCACAGTCCATGTTTCACTACTATACAATGCTCTGCTCCAAATGTACATTCGCGGAAATTTCTTCTTCAAATTAAGGCCTATGTTTGATACTAGTAGATTTGTCTTGGCCCTTTGCGAAAGGCTACATTCCTGTCTTATACCCTTACTAATCCGAGCATTTCGTTCTTGTTCGTCCGCTCACATTGTTCCCTCTTGTTTCTTGTACATATTGTATCTTACCCTATAGCTTACCCCCATTTTTCTCAGAATTTCGAACACCTCGCACCATTTTTCATCGTCAAATGCTTTTTCTATGTCGATAAATCCTATGAAAATGCCTTGATTTTTCTTTACTATTACCAACCTCACCGTCACAATTGCCTCTCTCGTGCCTTTACCTTTCCCAAAGCCAAACTGATCGCCAAGTAACACATTGTCAATTTCCTTTTCCATTCTTCTGTATATTATTCTTGTCAGCAACTTTGATGCATGAGCTGTTAAGCTGATTGTGCGATAATTCTCGCACTTGTCAGCACTTGCAGTCCTCGGAAATGTGTGGATGATATGTTTCCGAAAGTCAGACAGTATATTGCCAAACTCATTCATTCTTCCCACCAACGTGAATAGTCGTTTTGTTGCCACTTCCCCTAATGATTCTGATGGAATGTTAACGATCCCTTTTACTTTATTTGATCGTAAGTCCTCCAGAGCTCTTTTAAATTCTGATTCTAATCCTGGATCCCCTATCTATTCTAAATCGACTCCTGTTTCTTCTTCTATCATATCAGACAAATCTTCCCCCTCATAGAGACCTTCAATGTCGTCGTTCCACCTATCCGCTGTTTCCTCTGCATTTGACCATGAAATTCCTGTTGCACTCTTAATGTTCCCACCGTTGCCTTTAATTTCACCGGAGGTTGTTTTGAATTTCCTATACGTTCAGTGAGTCCTTCCCACAGTCAATTCTTTTTCGATTACTTCACATTTTTCATGCAGCCTTTTCATCTTAGCTTCCCTGCACTTCCAATTTATTTCATTCCTCAGCCCTTGTGTTTCTGTATTCCTAAATTTCCCTGAACATTTTTGCACTTCCTTCTTTAATCGATCAGTTGAAGTATTCCTTCTGTTACCCATGGTTTCTTTGCAGCTACCTTCTTTGCACCTATGTTTCTCTTTCCAGCTTCTATGACTGCCCTTTCTATAGATGTCCTTCACTCTTCAACTGTACTGCCTACTGGACTATTCTTTACTGCTGTATCTACAGCCTTAGAGAACTTCAAGCGTATCTCGTCATTCCTTAGTACTTCAGTGTCCCATTTCTTTGCGTATTTATTCTTCCTGAGTGATCTCCTAAACTTCAGCCTACTATTCATCACTACTACATTGTGATCTGAGTCTTTATCTGCTCCTGGGTACGCCTTATAATCCTGAATCTCTGTCTGTTCACGACGTAATCTTCACGAATCACTCGGTCTTTTCCAAGTACACCTCCTCCTCTTGCGATTCTAGAACAGAGCATTCACTGTTACTAGCTGAAATTTATTACAGAACTCAATTAGTCTTTCTTCTCTCTCATACCTTGTTCCAGTCCCATATTCTCCTGTAACCTTTTCTTCTACTACTTCCCCTACAGCTGCATTCCAGTCCCCCATGACTATTAGATTTTCATCTCCTTTTGCGTATTGTATTATCCTTTCAACATCCTCATATTCTTTCTCTGTCCATTGATCTTCAGCTTGCTACGTCGACATGTATACCTGAACTATCGTTGCCGGTGTTGGTTTGCTGTCGATTCTGATTAGAATAACCCAGTCACTGAACGGTTCACAGTAACGCACTCTCTGCACTACCTTCCTATTCATAACGAATCCTACTCCCGTTATACCATTTTCTGCTGCTGTTGATATTATCCTACACTCATCTGACCAGAAATCTGTGTCTTCTATCCCTGTCACTGCACTGACCCCATCTATATCTAGATTGAGCGTTAGCATTTCACTTTTCAGATTTTGTAGGTTGCCCAACAAATTCAAACTTCTGACGGTCCACGCCACGACATGTAGAACGTTATTCTTTCGTTGGTTACTCAACCTTTTTCTGGTCGTCACTTCCCCCTTGACAATCCCCCCTCGGAAATCCAAATGGGGAACTAGTCAGGAATTTTCTGCCAGTGGAGAGATCACCATGACACATCTTCAATTACAGGTCACATAGGCTTGGAATATTTATTATTTGTCTTTTAATGCAGTGGTCTCCAATTACTTCTGCATCCTCTTATGCCGTAAGTCTTCGGCTGCTAATGCTCATTATTAATCAAAATTTAAGCGGTGGCGGGGTTCGAATCGCGGACCCCAAGGACGTTTTGTTTATGAATCAAAGACGCTATGTGGAGTAGAGGTACAATGAGCATCTTTTATTTATTTATTTTTATTTTCCTTCTTTTTTAATTTAATTATGTACTAATTAATTTTTGTCATTAATGTCACTGAGATTATCAGGAAACCAGCGTCACGCGAGGAGGAGGGCGCAGCAAAACGTAAGACTAAGAAGAACGTTCCAATTACCAGAGAACATATCGGTTCTAACAAGGGGAAGGCCTCAGACACGGCCAACCGATTCGGCTTGTATTTGGCAGGTCGTTTGTGTACAACCTAAAACGAAGGACTCTAAGATATTTTGGATCAACTCCCCCGCAAATTTGAGAAAATCACCCCTAAAGGTTATGACGAGCAATCGTCTCAAAATTGGAGGGATCGATAGATAATTATAAATAGAGCATTTTTCATCATCAGGTATGGGGTCCGAAAACGCAAAATTTTCCACAAAATCTAGGAAAGAAACCTTTATAACTGTCGCTTCTGTACTCACATCATGGTAACCGCTTTTCGTCGACAGCGCCGACAGCGGCCAAGGTTTGACGGCACGGTAGCTCATCGTGCTCGGTCAGAGGGATGTTCGCCCTCTGTAATAAAAAAAAAAACTGAGTAAAGGAATCAACATCAACTTGGACGGATGTCTTGTGACGTCCGCCCAGACCAAACGCAACGAGCAATACCGAACAAAATGAAAGAAAAGGTGACTAGCTGGGAATCGGAAAACCCGTGTTCGAATCTTGAAGAAACGTAGCGGATGTTATTCTCTCTGTTTGTATTTTTCCATATCTCAATTGATAGGGATAGGTGGGTTAATAAGGTAAGTAAATCAATAAGGAATGATAATAATAAGGTAGGCAAACTAATTTCCCAAACACCGTGAGTTAGTAAAGTATTAAGCCTTGTCACATGAAAACAACTCCGAGTAAGAGTGCTGCGAATTCCTCACGAGGGATCACAGATAGCCAACCGCGCGACGCTTGTTTACAGAGAGGCACGGGACACAATGCACTCGGGGAGAGTTATGTTGTCCCGGTTGCCTCTTCGTCATATCGTAGTTGTGACCCTGGAAGAGTGAAGGTGTCCATCACGAGCCTCATAGAAGTCAGTCGGAAAGAGTTGTTTTCCGTCATTAGGCTGCCGCGAACCACGCAGATACATGTAGTGATTTTTCCATTGTTAATGCGCCGAATGAAATACGTTCTGTGAATGACTGCAGTGTTTTTCCGTGCTGGCCGCGGTGGCCGAGCGGTTCTAGGCGCTACAGTCGGGAACCGCGCGACCGCCACGGTCGCAGGATCGAATCCTGCCTCGGGCATGGATGTGTGTGATGTCCTTAGGTTAGTGAGGTTTAAGTAGTTCTAAGTTATAGGGGACTGGTGACCTCAGAAGTTAAATCCCATAGTGCTCAGAGCCATTTCAACCATTTGTTCTTCCGTAAGTAATATATGACGAGTACTGTATGTAGTTTGTAGTAATTTGCTCGCCTGTTTATGCCGTAGTAACTAGTTATTGTTTGTTGTGTCATATCTTTCAGGTGGATAATCTGAATAATGGAGGATGTACACCCTTCGACTAGCGCTGTAATATATAGTTGGGAGCCTGTCACAGACAATGGCAAGCGGAAAGTTACCGACGCTGTGTTTTGGTTTGTAAAAGTGTTGCAAGACAGATACATTATCAATGGACTACCAGAAGCATGCAATTCTGTTTCTCGGCATTCCACATTGATAGGAGCGGCTATCGTCGAGATGGAGCTGACGAACGAAATTACTTTTATTGATACTGAAGTACTGTACCGTGAAGACGAAGCAGAAGGTGATTCAGTGGAAGATATCCCGAATATTGAATCGCAAAATGGTCATAACACTTTGGAAATATCCACGTCACTGGGAACGTGTGCTTCATCTGTTCGCCGGCCGCGGTGGTCTTGCGGTTCTAGGCGCTGCAGTCCGGAACCGCGTGACTGCTACGGTCGCAGGTTCGAATCCTGCCTCGGGCATGGATGTGTGTGATGTCCTTAGGTTTAATTAGTTCTAAGTTCTAGGGGACTGATGACCTAAGATGTTAATTCCTATAGTGCTCAGAGCCATTTGCTTCATCTGTTCCCGATGAGTATTACGAACCCGTTACTAAACGATTGAACTACGGCGCTATACCCCTTGAAGTAAAAGTAAAGGCGGTAGCGCTAGCCAGGAATCATCCAAATTGGAACTTACAAACAATGCAAAGTAATGTAGCAACAACAGCCCTGAAAAGGAAGAAGGACTTGAAATTGTGGGAAAGTGATATCGTTAAAGGAGGGACAAGATACAACAAATACCAGGCGATAAATAAGTGGACATACGACCGATTTGTCGAATCTCGTTGTCGTAACGAGAATGTAACAACGAGAACACATCAGGAGTGGGCTGCAGGTGCAGCGCTTTAATATACGGCCAACAAGGATTTTAACTTTGCTGCATCCTTATCTTGGGCAAGAAATTTCAAATCGGAGTATAAAATTCGTCAACGTCTCTCATAAGGAAGTACAAAATATAAAATATATACAAAAAGTGGCGGCTCCTTTCAGCACGCAAACGGCATCACTTATGATCGGTTTTAATCGTGATTACATGATCAACACCGATCAAACAGGATGCGAGTATCGGGTGAACATTCGACGCACGTTATCGCATAAGGGAGAAAAACGAATCCTTGTCGCAGTTGGTAGTAAAAACAAACTAATACATCCGTACACGGTGCAATATGCCATCACAGCCTCTGGAAAAGTGTTGCCTAAGGTTTTCCTGTGTTTACAAGAAACGAATGTTACATTCGGTCCTCGGGTTATAGAAGAAGTCAATTGTATAACCGAATCGTTGAAAAATGTTTACATTACCTGCTAAAAATCCGGGAAATTGACGAATGCGATTTACAGAACATTTTTTGAGAATGTTTTAAAACTATACGTTTCTGATAACAAGTGATTCTTGAGTTTCTCCCGGCGTATTTGATAATCAAAATATCCGCGGGTGTACTGCCGGTCTAGCGTCCAAGGGGCACAATATTTCGGCGATCATACATGTCGCCATCATCAGGTGAACTGACGGACTGAGCTCCTGTGAACGTGCCGGTACGGAGATCCGTACGCTATGGCTACTCAGGGGGAACTGGATTCGGTCGCGTCGCGTGGATCTTCACGGAGATGACTGATCCTCCGATGTGTGATGGAGTTCACAGCAGTTAGTGCTTTGCCTCCCATGCATGTTGGTGTTGCGTCTTCATATGTGGATTGTCTTCTGGGGTGCCTCCTCAGCACAGGTCTGCAGAGCTAGCTATGCAGCGAGCAGGTGTGGCCAGCGGGTGGTGACGTTGCGCTGCAGTTGGCGGCCCAGCGTCCGGATTTGGGCATTGTGCGACCGGCCAGCACGTTCGTAAAAGGTGCGGGCGGTCGTCTGGAAAAGGTCACGGAGCAGAGGTACTTCCGCGACGTCATGTAGATGAGCGGTGGGAAAATCGTAAGGCAGGTGTAAGGCCAGCCGAAGGATGCGGTTCTGCAATGTCTCCAGCTTCTTCAGGTTCGTGTCGGCGGCGTTCCCCCAGACGACAGCGGCATATTGGAGTACAGGGCGGAGCAGCGCCTTGTACAGGGTGATGCCCAGCCGCGGTGGTAGTTGGGAGTCGGGATTCAGCACCGGGTACAGGGTGCGGAGCCTGTTCCGCACTTTGGCCTTGACTTCGCGGATGTGCGGAACCCACGTGAGGCGGCGGTCGATGGTGACGCCGAGGTAATGCGCCGTTGGGCGCCACAGGACAGGGCTGCCACCGACGGTGAGCGGTTGCAGACCCGCAGGTACGAGTCGCCTGGTGACGATCAGGAACTGGGTCTTGGCACCGTTGAATTGGAGACGCCACTTGACTGCCCAGGCTGCCAGGGTGTCAACAGCGAGCTGCAAACGGCGGCGCATGACGGCGGCATTGAGGCTCCTGGTATAGAGAGCCGTGTCATCCGCGTACAGGGCGAGCCGCACACGGTCGATCTGCGGTGCATCAGACGTGTACAGCGAGTACAGGAGAGGCCCCAAGACCGAGCCCTGCGGCACGCCGGCGTTGATGCGGCGGACGGAGGACAAGCCCTGCGCGGCCCGCACATGGAAGGTCCTATCGGCAAGATAGGAAGCGATGAGACGGACGTGCGACGTCGGGACCCCAAGTTCAAAAAGTTTGAACAAGAGGCCGCGGTGCCACACACTGTCGAAGGCACGCGACACGTCCAGGAACACCGCGCCGAAGAACTCGCGCTGCTCGAGGGCGACGAACGCATCTTCCACTAGCCGAAGGAGTTGGTGAACTGCCGAGTGGCCCCTGCGGAATCCGAACTGCTCTTCGGGCAGGAGGCCTTCCTCGTCGACGTGGCGCTGCAGCCGCCTGATGTACACCCTTTCAAAGACCTTGGAGACGGCCGGCAGTAAACTAATAGGTCTGTAGTTCACTGGCTGCCGCAGATCCTTCCCCATCTTCGGAATCGCCACGATTTCCGCATGCTTCCAGGACTGAGGAAAACTGCAGGACCGGAGGATGACATTAAAAACGTCGGTAAGATGAGTGACGGCCACGGGTGGCAACTTCTGCAGTAGGGCGTTGGAAACTTCGTCTGGGCCCGCAGCTTTCCTGGGGTTTAGGACACGCAGGATGGACGACACCTCCTCCGCCGTCGTCTCTTCAATGACGTCGTCGTCGTCGCGTGCCTCCAGGTAGCGAGGGAGCCGGTCAGCAACCAGGTCGTCGTGGACAGCGTCGATCGGGTCTGCGATAGGCGTAAACGCAGCCTCGAAGACGTCCGCGAGGGCATCAGCCTTCGCAGCCGGTTCGCAGACAGCCTGACCATGTACCAGCAGCGGAGGGATACGTTGTGTGCGTCGTAGAAGGCGCTTCGTCGTCTGCCAGGCTGTGCCGTCTTCAAGACAAAGGGTGGCGACCTTGTTAGTCCAGTCGCGGTTGCGATGGTTGTCAATGGCGGCCCGGATGTCCCGACGCATCCTGTTGAGGAGGCGCTTGGTGTTGGCATTTCGCGTCCTCTGCCACTCCCGGTAGACCCTGTTCTTCTCGGTGATGGCGGCAAGGATGTCCGGCGGCAGCTGTCGGGAGTAGTCTGGCGGAGGGCGAGGTCGGGGCGGCGTCGCCATGGTGGCAGCGTCGATCGTGGTGGCCGCGAAGTGCAGAAGTGCTTCGTCCGCTCCAACTTCCGCAGGGGGCGGCGCGACGGCGAGTGAATGCGTCACGGCTGCTTGGAACCTGTCCCAGTCGATGCCAGCAAGTGAGATGTGGGCTGTTGGAGGGCGTCTAGGTCGATATCAAAAACTACAGGGACATGATCCGAAGACAGCGCCGTCCTCGTCGTGGCGGTGATCTGATGAGGGACGCCCTTGACGACCGCGATGTCAATTATATCTGGGAGCCCACGGGCAGGGAAGATTGTCGGGTCGTACGGCCCCACCACCAGCGCATTGTGACGTTCCACTACCCGGAGCAGGCAGCGGCCAGCGGCATTGGTGATCCTGGAGTTCCAGGAGACGTGTTTGCTATTGAAGTCCCCGGCGACGAACACCTGCCCCCTCAGGGAGAGCAGAGCATCGATGTCAGCAGGGTCCAGGGGACGAGACGGCGGCCGGTAGGCCGCGACGAACGTGATGGCGCCCGCCGAGGTGTGAACAACGACACCAGTGGCCTCCAGCGTTGCCAGCGGGGGAAGTTGTATCACATGATGACGAATGCCGTTGCGGACGTAGACGGCTGTTCCGCCACCCGCCGTCGGTCGGTCGGTGCGATAGCTGGAATAGTTAGCCGCCCTGACGTCGACCCCAGGCTTGAGGTGTGTTTCATTGATAAGGCAGACGTCGACGGCTTCGTCACGGAGAAATTGGCGAAGTTCGCCAGCTTGAGTGCGGACGCCGTTGGCATTCCACGCGACGACTGTGAGCCCTCTAACGCTGCCCATGGTGCGGCTGGGGAGTGTGGACAGCGGTCGGGGCCGTAGAGGCCATCGGCACTGCAGCGGTGAGTTGCTGCGACAGGACGTCAATCAACTTCGTTGCACTGGTCACCAGAGCGGTGAGCTGCGCGACGAGGTTGGCCAGGTCAGCGGGGGAGGCAGCCGGCGCGGCCCCGGCGCTGGAAGGGGGAGGCGTGGCTGCTTCGCTGTGAGAGTCCGTCTGGGGCTGCTCGACGGATGATGCCAAGGGCTGGGTACCCTCAGGGCGGCGACTCCCGCGCCGGCGGTTAGCGGGGCGTGGCCTGGCCGACGTCCCGGGAGAGGCAGCAGCCGGTTCCGCCACTAGCAGCTGTGCTGGAGGCGCAGGAGCATCAGGTGGCAGGACGGCCTCGGATGCGGCAGGAGCAGGAGCAGCCGGCGCAGTTGGAGCGGCGGAGGGCGCCCCTGACGTTGCCGCCGCGAAAGAGACGCCTGGCCGTCGCGTTGCTGGCCTCTTCTGACGTGGCGCCGGTGTTGGGCCACGTTGTCGAGCGATGGCACGCTTCCACACCTCACACCCACGATAACTGGCCACGTGAGCACCGCCACAGAGTGCACATGTGGGCTTCTCGGTGGGCGGACGGGGGCACGCACGCCCTGCATGAGCGCCGGCGCATTTAACACATCTGTCCGGCATGGAGCAGTGGCGCGCGACGTGATTGATCCCCTGGCAGCGAAAACACTGCACAGGGCCTCTCCGGGAGCGAAGATCTTCGGTCTGAACCGGAACGTCGGCGACCCGCGTCAATTGATAGAGTTTGCGGTTCTCCACGGTGTCAGAGCAGACGACCAGGAAGAGCGGCATATCTTCGCGTGACTTCGGCGACTTCATCTTCACGACCGCTCTGATATAGAAGCCCAGGTCAGCGAGTTCCCGATGCAGGTGATCGGCTTCCATGTTGAACGGGAGGTCGCGGAAGACAATCTTCAAGACCTTGTCAGGCGCTGAAGCGTGGGTATAGAATGGTATACCACGATCAGACGCCTCCTGAGTGACCCGTCGATAATCTTCAGTAGAGCGCAGTGTGACCCTGTACAGGTCGCGCCCCGCAGGCTTCACGGTGTACACTGCCGTTGTCCAGCTGCGCAACAGCTTCTGCAGTTCCCCATACGGCGGCCGAAATTGGAGGACCACCGGCGGGAGATGGGAATCTCTCTTCGGCGCAGGAGCGCGCGGCGGCGGGTCCGGCGCGTCTTCAAGCGCGTCGAATGAGTTGGCGACGGCAGTTGGAGGCGCCGTCGATGACAGCATGCGTCTTGCAGTGCGCCTGGCCGGAACGAAACCGTCGGCGTCAGGGGCGTAATCCTGCTTGGATCGCTTCTCGAACGGCGGGCTGCGAGCAACGGACGTCGCGACAGTTGCCCTCCTCTTCTGTTTCCCGCTGCGTCCGCGTGGCTGGGGCGCGGTAGAGCTCTCATCTTCTGAATCTGGCAGCGGAGTAGACAGCGCAGTCTTCAACGTTTCCGGAGTCGTGTCCGTCAAATCCATAGCCATAGCCATAGCACTGGTCGTCATAAGTGGGGGGCCAGATGGGGCCGCCGGCGGCGCAAGCGCGGCCGGTCGGCGATCTGCCACACCCTTCGCAGTACGTAGCTCCGTTCGCTTCGACATCTCAAGCGCGAATGCTGGATTCGGTCGCGGCAGCAGCCGATTTAAATACCCTCGGCTCGCGGCGCACTCCCTCCGCCGTCCGCGCCCCGCGCCACGGTCGCGCGGTGGAACAGATAGCGACGGCGTCTGAGATGACGTCGGTGTGATGGCTCTGTCCGCCGTGGTCGTCACAACTATACGTTTGCTCGATTTACTCTTGATTAACCGTATCGCTGGTTCCCGAGCCTTGCTAAGATTATAGCCACAGTCATTGGTGCGAATTTCGATGGCCTCTCTAACAACGCTGTCCCAGTATCTCGACGTCTGTACCAGAATCCTCGTGCGTTCATACTCCATAGCATGATTTTCCGACAAATAATGTACAGCGACCGCCGACTTGCTCGGATACATCAGTCGAGTGTGCCTCTGGTGTTCACGGCATCGATCCTCGACGGTACGCATCGTCTGACCAATATACGACTTGCCACATTGATAAGGAATCTGGTACACGCCGGCCTTCCTCAAACCGAGGTCATCTTTGGCGCTCCCCACCAGTGCACGAGTTTTATTCGGAGGACAAAACACAGTACCGACCCGGTGTTTCTTCAAAATGCGGGCGATTTTCCCCGAGAGTGCGCATGTATATGAAATAAACGCAGTGCCTACCTCCTCCCTCGTGATTTCATCCATCTCCACAAGTTGCGCTGTAGTGGTTGGGCGGAGAGCACGTTGAATCTGCCACTCTGAGTACCAATTTTTTCCGAAATACAGTTCTCAGACGTTCCAATTCCTGGGGTAGACTCTCTGCGTCAGAGATAGTGCGCGCCCTATGTACTAGAGTTTTAAGTATCCCATTGCTCTGTGAAGGGTGGTGGCAGCTGTCTGCGTGCAAATACAGGTCATACGCCGTCGCAACCTGTTCCACCGCGCGACCGTGGCGCGGGGCGCGGACGGCGGAGGGAGTGCGCCGTGGGCCGAGGGTATTTAAATCGGCCGCTGCCGCGACCGGACCCAGTTCCCCCTGAGGACCCATAGCGTACGGATCTCCGTACTGGCACGTTCACTGGAGCTCAGTCCGTCAGTTCACCTGATGATGGCGACATGTATGATCGCCGAAATATTGTGCCCGTTGGACACTGTAGACCGGCAGTAAACCCGTGGATATTTTGATTTTCTGATGACGTCTAATATTGGATTCCTGGAGTGGACAAATTAATAATATAATATATGACACAATGTTTATAGATGGCGGGAGTTAGCTCACGTGCACAGTAAAATAATACCGCCAAACTGCACACCTGTGTGCCACCCGTGTGATGTTTATTTCTATCGCCAGGTTAAAAACTTTATTTACAGGCTTAAGAATTGCAGTGTGCTTCTGGAAACCCAGCGGGAATTGCACTACTACACGGATGCAATAACTATTCACAGCATAATTCATAACCAACTTTCAGCACCGATTTTTCAGGCAATTGTGTCGTATGCGTGGTACGCATCAAAATTAATTCCCGAAAAAGACATATTTTTAAATGTAAACCAAGTGTGTTTTCCGCCGACTCTTCGGAAGGAACAGTGTAGCTGTCGAAACACTGCATTCATTAGATGTGCTTGGTACCCTGAGTATATTTGTTTCGAATGTTTATATGACAAGCATCATCCATCTAGTTGTTCGAAGAAAAGTGAGGACACGTAACTGTGACTGGAAGCGCCATTGTAAAGTGACCTGGAGTAGCATTTTAGTTGTTTACTATCCCAAGACGTTTGAGAAATTTTTTTGCCTACCTTATTATTGTCATTCCTTATTGATTTACTTCCCTTATTAACCCTCCTATGCCTATCAGTTGAGATACGGAAAAATACAAACGAAAAGAACATCAGCTAGGTTTCTTCGAGATTCGAACCCGGGTTCTCCAATTCCCAGCCGTTGCGCTATCGGAGCTGTCGCCGAAAAGCGTTCACCATGTGAGTACAGAAGCGGCAATTGTAAAAGTTTCTTACCTCGATTTCTGGAAAAGTATGCGTTTTCTGACCCCATACCTGATGATAAAACGTGCTCTATGTACAATTAACTATCGATCCCGCCAATTTTGAGTCGATTATTCGTCATAACATTTACGGGTGATTTTCTCAAAAACGCGGGGGTGTTGACCCAAAATACGTTAGAGTCCTTCGTTTTAGGTTGTACACAAGCGACCTGCCAAATCTGAGCCGAATCGGTTGGCCGTGTCTGTGGCCTTCCCCCCTGTAAGTGTGGAAGAGGTGAGGAACAACTCTTAATAACATGAACACCCCAATTCTGGGGTGGATTAAGGAAGACACTCTAGAGGAAATTGTAGAAAAATTGTCTGTATTTTGGATTGCTGACAACTGCACAATGGCTTTCATTAAGGTACTGCCAAAAGTCAAGGATACTATTCTCACCATCAGGAAACAAGTAATGTGCTGCATGTCCACAAATTCACTTCACAGAGTTCCTCTTTGCTTTCGGGAAGTATCCTGCGTCCGAAAAGATGCGCAGTTGAATAGGTATCTGATGAGGAGTCGTACGGGTAATTAGGAGCAACACCTGTCGCACCAAGAACTAGACACCTCTCGCCGGTCCGCACACCAGGCAATGCTCGTCTCTGTTCGTAACATCAGAGTCGACACACAGTGCGGTGTCTGCGAGGTGAATCCTGTGAAGGCGTGTCCGGCATGCTTGACAGTAAGGCACCACGCAGTCTGGACGTCAGGGTCGAGGTAAGGAGAGCACACCAATCACCGAACGGCACGTCAGTCGACGTGGCGGAGCTTCCCCTCAACCACATTCGGCGACCTGTGTTGCTGAAGGAAACTATAGATCGCCTTCGTGGATGTCAATTGCGCCTGCAGTATCGCAGTACGGACGTAGCTCAGTTCAAAGAAAACGTGGCGGAAGTAAGAGAAGGGCAGCGGGACTTTCGAATATGGAAAAGGTACTGAAAGAGAAGAGTACGGCGCCACAACGTCATGTGAGAGCCAATGAAAAGGGCTACCGCTCTGATACAGACCTACAGGGTGTTTCAAAAATGACCGGTATATTTGAAACGGCAATAAAAACTAAACGAGCAGCGATAGAAATACACCGTTTGTTGCAATATGCTTGGGACAACAGTACATTTTCAGGCAGACAAACTTTCGAAATTACAGTAGTTACAATTGTCAACAACAGATGGCGCTGCGGTCTGGGAAACTCTATAGTACGATATTTTCCACATATCCACCATGCGTAGCAATAATATGGCGTAGTCTCTGAATGAAATTACCCGAAACCTTTGACAACGTGTCTGGCGGAATGGCTTCACATGCAGATTAGATGTACTGCGTCAGCTGTTCAATTGTTTCTGGATTCTGGCGGTACACCTGGTCTTTCAAGTGTCCCCACAGAAAGAAGTCACAGGGGTTCATGTCTGGCGAATAGGGAGGCCAATCCACGCTGCCTCCTGTATGTTTCGGATAGCCCGAAGCAATCACACGATCATCGAAATATTCATTCAGGAAATTAAAGACGTCGGCCGTGCGATGTGGCCGGGCACCATCTTGCATAAACCACGAGGTGTTCGCAGTGTCGTCTAAGGCAGTTTGTACCGCCACAAATTCACGAAGAATGTCCAGATAGCGTGATGCAGTAATCGTTTCGGATCTGAAAAATGGGCCAATGATTCGTTTGGAAGAAATGGCGGCCCAGACCAGTACTTTTTGAGGATGCAGGGACGATGGGACTGCAACATGGGGCTTTTCGGTTCCCCATATGCGCCAGTTCTGTTTATTGACGAAGCCGTCCAGGTAAAAATAAGCTTCGTCAGTAAACCAAATGCTGCCCACATGCATATCGCCGTCATCAATCCTGTGCACTATATCGTTAGCGAATGTCTCTCGTGCAGCAATGGTAGCGGCGCTGAGGGGTTGCCGCGTTTGAATTTTGTATGGATAGAGGTGTAAACTCCGGCGCATGAGACGATACGTGGACGTTGGCGTCATTTGTACCGCAGCTGCAACACGGCGAACGGAAACCCGAGGCCGCTGTTGGATCACCTGCTGCACTAGCTGCGCGTTGCCCTCTGTCTCTCAGCATGTTCATCCGTCACGTTCCCAGTCCGTTGAAATTTTTCGAACAGATCCTTTATTGTATCGTTTTTCGGTCCTTTGGTTACATTAAACCTCCGTTGAAAACTTCGTCTTGTTGCAACAACACTGTGTTCTAGGCGGTGGAATTCCAACACCAGAAAAATCCTCTGTTCTAAGGATTAAACCATGTTGTCTACAGCACACTTGCACGTTGTGAACAGCACACGCTTACAGCAGAAAGACGACGTACAGAATGGCGCACCCACAGACTGGGTTGTCTTCTATATCTTTCACATCACTTGCAGCGCCATCTGTTGTTGAAAATTGTAACTACTGTAATTTCGAAAGTTTGTCCGCCTGAAAATGTACTGTTGTCCCAAGCATATTGCAACAAACGGTGTATTTCTATCGCTGCTCGTTTAGTTTTTATTACCGTTTCAAATATACCGGTCATTTTTGAAACACCCTGTAAACCGACTCTGCACGGCGGGAGGGCGAGGATTTCGTACCTTATCTTGAATAGCAAGCTGTGGCAAAAAAACGAATCGAGTGCCGCTACCATGTGGCGGGCCATGAATGGCGTAATAGGAAGTGTCTGTGCCACGTTGGGGATACGTGACGCCGAATATACATTTACGTATCGTGTGCGTTGCAGAAGATCGAGTGCTCGTAAACGGTGATCTAAGAGTTAGGAAAGTAGACGTCGGCAGTTGAGAGCAATTGTCCGCCGCAGATCACTTGCAAAATGGAGTCCTAAGCATCGGAAAGGAGGAGCACTGTCCGTAGGAAGTCCCGCACGTATAGCCATGGTGCTCGATTTGCGGACGTTAAGGCAGCTACCAGGAGCTTGGCCGTAGGTGGTAACCCAGACCAGTGCCTCCCTGACCTCAGCACCGCTACGAAGAACGATGACGAGATCGTCTGCATACGTAGTGCAGCTAAGTCCCAGTGAGGCGTTGACGGAGGCCGCATATCAACGGTTCCACGGCGAATGCATACAATAGTGCAGAGAGTGGGCAGCCTTGACGCACTGACTGACGTATAAAAAAAAATGCCTCTGAGCACTATGGGACTTAACTTCTGAGGTCATCAGTCCCCTAGAACTTAGAACTACTTAAACCTAACTAACCTAAGGACATCACACACATCCATGCCCGAGGCAGGATTCGAATCTGCGACCGTAGCGGTCACGCGGTTCCAAAATGAAGCACTTAGAACCGCACGCCGACGGATCGAGATGGGAGGAGTAAGTAGAGTACGGGAGACGTAGCTCCACGAAGGAGACGCATTACGACGTCGACGGTAGTATCAGGTTAGCCCATATTGCGCAGAACCCCTTTCAGTAAATCATGATCGACGCGATCGAACGCTTGGCTGAAGTCAAGAGCTGCGAAAAGTTCAGGCGTACGACGAGCGTGAGCAAGAGCGATTATGAAACTTCCTGGCGGATTAAAACTGTGTGCCGGACCGAGACTCGAACTCGGGACCGTGGCCTTTCGTGGGCAGTGCTCTACCATGTGAGCTACCCAAGCACAACTCACGCCCCGTCCTCATAGCTTTACTTCTGCCAGTACCTCGTGTCCTACCTTCCAAACTTTACAGAAGCTCTCCTGCTATTGTATCGCTACTGAGTTACGTAAATGGGCGGTAATCGCATATCCGTGACGTACCCCGAGGTTTGTTGATGAGAATGAGGAAACCATTGAGGAAACCGTCTGGAATCGGCACGAAAGGTGACATAAGGTCCTGACAAATTTCCGTTCACATTGGCGCTAGAAGGGGACGAAGTGTCCGATAAAACTTCAGTGGGAGGCCGTCACGACCAGGCGACCTTTTCGTAGAGTCCGCCTGGATAGCGTCATGAACTTCGTCCTCCGTGACGTTGGCTATCAGATCCACCGTCGCACCGACCGACCGACCGACCGAGCCAAAGAATAGTATGAAGACTGTCGTATGTTAGCAGGGCGGTGACGTTGTTCAGAGTACAGCGTCACATAATGTGCATGGAAGGCAGGCCCGATATCCCATTGGGTATCAAAACGCTACGCGTCATCAGTCGTAAGAACATTAATCAAATCCCTTCGACGGTGATGTCTTTCCGCTATGACGTGATACATAGATGGACGCTCTTGCACTAACCTATCGTGTGTGCGCACCCTGATCATAGCTCCTTCAAGATGGGGGCGAGGAAGGAACGTGAGCTGTGCCTTGGCACGATTCGCCATCGCCTGGTGCTCTGGCGAATACGGCATCATAGTGCATTCCCGGAAATGGCAATATACACTCCTGGAAATTGAAATAAGAACACCGTGAATTCATTGTCCCAGGAAGGGGAAACTTTATTGACACATTCCTGGGGTCAGATACATCACATGATCACACTGACAGAACCACAGGCACATAGACACAGGCAACATAGCATGCACAATGTCGGCACTAGTACAGTGTATATCCACCTTTCGCAGCAATGCAGGCTGCTATTCTCCCATGGAGACGATCGTAGAGATGCTGGATGTAGTCCTGTGGAACGGCTTGCCATGCCATTTCCACCTGGCGCCTCAGTTGGACCAGCGTTCGTGCTGGACGTGCAGACCGCGTGAGACGACGCTTCATCCAGTCCCAAACATGCTCAATGGGGGACAGATCCGGAGATCTTGCTGGCCAGGGTAGTTGCCTTACAACTTCTAGAGCACGTTGGGTGGCACGGGATACATGCGGACGTGCATTGTCCTGTTGGAACAGCAAGTTCCCTTGCCGGTCTAGGAATGGTAGAACGATGGGTTCGATGACGGTTTGGATGTACCGTGCACTATTCAGTGTCCCCTCGACGATCACCAGTGGTGTACGGCCAGTGTAGGAGATCGCTCCCCACACCATGATGCCGGGTGTTGGCCCTGTGTGCCTCGGTCGTATGCAGTCCTGATTGTGGCGCTCACCTGCACGGCGCCAAACACGCATACGACCATCATTGGCACCAAGGCAGAAGCGACTCTCATCGCTGAAGACGACACGTCTCCATTCGTCCCTCCATTCACGCCTGTCGCGACACCACTGGAGGCGGGCTGCACGATGTTGGGGCGTGAGCGGAAGACGGCCTAACGGTGTGCGGGACCGTTTCCCAGCTTCATGGAGACGGTTGCGAATGGTCCTCGCCGATACCCCAGGAGCAACAGTGTCCCTAATTTGCTGGGAAGTGGCGGTGCGGTCCCCTACGGCACTGCGTAGGATCCTATGGTCTTGGCGTGCATCCGTGCGGTCCGGTCCCAGGTCGACGGGCACGTGCACCTTCCGCCGACCACTGGCGACAACATCGATGTACTGTGGAGACCTCACGCCCCACGTGTTGAGCAATTCGGCGGTACGTCCACCCGGCCTCCCGCATGCACACTATACGCCCTCGCTCAAAGTCCGTCAACTGCACATACGGTTCACGTCCACGCTGTCGCGGCATGCTACCAGTGTTAAAGACTGCGATGGAGCTCCGTATGCCACGGCAAACTGGCTGACACTGACGGCGGCGGTGCACAAATGCTGCGCAGCTAGCGCCATTCGACGGCCAACACCGCGGTTCCTGGTGTGTCCGCTGTGCCGTGCGTGTGATCATTGCTTGTACAGCCCTCTCGCAGTGTCCGGAGAAAGTATGGTGGGTCTGACACACCGGTGTCAATATGTTCTTTTTTCCATTTCCAGGAGTGTAGAATTACTGAGTCCGTCGCCACCACACCGCAACCTCTCTTCCTTGCACAGAGCACCCACCACGACGAGGCGTAGACGACAAGCTACCGACGTGGCCTCGATGAGCTGCCGGCAGTCGGGTGAAGTAAGATGGATTGTGTTCAGTTTCCATAGTCCAGGGCCGCGCCACACCCTTTGGCGGCAGAGACTGATGGCGCAGATGTATGCGACATACTCATAGAACCCAGTGGGGCAGACTTCAGCAGCCTGCACCTCACTGACAATATCGCGGGAGATGTAAACACGATCGAGTCGGCTGAAAGAATGGCTAGTGAAACGTATAAACCCCGGACGATAGCCATGAACATGCTCCTAAGAATCCACTATGCTGAGGTGCCGGAGAATTGTCGCTAGCGCCGCGCACGGGGAGTAACGTGGGAGTTGGCCTTTCAGTGCCTGGGTGAAGTTGAAATCTCATGATCAATGCATCCTGCCGACCCAGGAAGAGAGGCGCAATTGTCTCTGAGAAGAAGGTGGAACGTTCACGGCGGCGACCCGAACCAGATGGCGCATAGACTCTGACGATCCTGAAGCCACTAAACGTGAGAGCCATACCTGTGGTAGCAAGGAGGTAGGCAACTGCATAAGCGAGGATGACGTCACGTAAGACGATCGCCACCCCACTACCAGTAGTGGGAGGTATGAGAGACATGTGCTGTAAAACCATGGGGGGGGGGGGGGGGGCACAAAAATCTGCATCGTACACCACCTGAAAAACTATATCAACGTCCGCGGCCTACAGCATGTCATAGAGTAAAGCCAGTTTGTGGCGTACGTGAATAGTGTTGGCATTGGCCGTGACTATGTGATAAGCCTGGAAAGCTGCCATCGACAGGAGGACAGGCAACTCAAACACCGGGGAAGCAGAGGGAACTCCCTGTTAGGCCCTCACGGTAGGCGAGCCGACTCCATCAAGGGGGTCCATGGTTCAATACACTTCCAGAATGTCCATCCTCAGCATCGCCGTCGTCCGCCCAGGAGACAAAGTGTCACCGGGCCGGTTCAGTGGAACATTATCAAAGGTGCGCCCAGAGGTACGAGGTGCATTCACGTTCTAAGGCCTCCGATTATTTTTCTAATTAACTACTCACCCGAAATCAATGAAACTGGCGTTACTTCTCGACGTAATCGCCCTGCAGACGTACACATTTTTCACAACGCTGACGCCATGATTCCATGGTAGCGGCGAAGGCTTCTTTAGGAGTCTGTTTTGACCACTGGAAAATCGCTGAGACAACAGCAGCACGGCTGGTGAATGTGCGGCCACGGAGAGTGTCTTTCATTGTTGGAAAAAGCCAAAAGTCACTAGGAGCCAGGTCAGGTGAGTAGGGAGCATGAGGAATCACTTCAAAGTTGTTATCACGAAGAAACTGTTGCGTAACGTTAGCTCGATGTGCAGGTGCGTTGTCTTGGTGAAACAGCACACGCGCAGCCCTTCCCGGACGTTTTTGTTGCAGTGCAGGAAGGAATTTGTTCTTCAAAACATTTTCGTAGGATGGACCTGTTACCGTAGTGCCCTTTGGAACGCAATGGGTAAGGATTACGCCCTCGCTGTCCCAGAACATGGACACCATCATTTTTTCAGCACTGGCGGTTACCCGAAATTTTTTTGGTGGCGGTGAATCTGTGTACTTCCATTGAGCTGATTGGCGCTTTGTTTCTGGATTGAAAAATGGCATCCACGTCTCATCCATTGTCACAACCGACGAAAAGAAAGTCCCATTCATGCTGTCGTTGCGCGTCAACATTGCTTGGCAACATGCCACACGGGCAGCCATGTGGTCGTCCGTCAGCATTCGTGGCACCCACCTGGATGACACTTTTCGCATTTTCAGGTTGTCATGCAGGATTGTGTGCACAGAACCCACAGAAATGCCAACTCTGGAGGCAATCTGTTCAACAGTCATTCGGCTCTCCCCCAAAACAATTCTCTCCACTTTCTCGATCATGTCGTCCAACCGTCTTGTGTGAGCCCGAGGTTTTTCGGTTTGTTGCCACACGATGTTCTGCCTTCATTAAACTGTCGCATCAATGAACGCACTTTCGACACATCCGTAACTCCATCACCACATGTCTCCTTCAACTGTCGATGAATTTCAATTGGTTTCACACCACGCAAATTCAGAAAACGAATGATTGCACGCTGTTCAAGTAAGGAAAACGTCGCCATTTTAAGTATTTAAAACAGTTCTCATTCTCGCCACTGGCGGTAAAATTCCATCTACCGTACGGTGCTGCCATCTCTGGGACGTATTGACAATGAACATGGCCTCATTTTAAAACAATGCGCATGTTTCTCTCTCTTTCCAGTCCGGAGAAAAAAAATCGGAGGCCTTAGAACTTGAATGCACCTCGTAGCGTCAGACACAGAAAGGGAGGCAACTGCGTCAGACGCAGGCGGAGGAAGATCGGTATGTCCGGAGGTCGACGCTGACTGGAGACAGGGAAGGACGTTACGTCGTCAGGTGTCAGGGCGTCAGTAGTAGGGTCTTCATCCTGTGCTCACTTCCGATGGACGCAGTCATCAGAAGGGGTACGGCGTTGTCTCTTCCGTTTCCTCGTGGCCGTTGCTTCCTAACATGCTGTTCCGTGTCGGATGGCGAGTGGTTACCGTCTGACATGTGGCCAAACGGCAGAAAGACAGCAGTAGGCACAGCTCCATATCAACAACCATGAGGTCGGGACAGACAGGTTGCGCCTGCTAACGGTCGCCGTTCGTTTGTATTGTCTCTGGAAGCGGTGTCGGAGAGACAGGCGAAACGTCCATCGCATCGTATAGAGGAGTCGACACGATTACCGACTGATTCAGAGGGGGCGTAGCAGGGCAGCACCGCCGCAGACGTGTAAGACAGAGAGAGTACAGTGGACGCCGCAGGAGAAGAGATGTCTCCGGTCGGCGTCTGAACCAGTCTACGTCGGAGACGTTAAGAACAGACATGGCCTTCCTGGCCGGAACCTGAACAGGTGCGCAGTGGGCCGTCCTACATGGCGACAGCCCTGCAGCCGGCACTAACCATGAAGGAAGGCACGTGTTTCCGTAGTTAAATTTTTATCTGACAGACACCACTTAGGACACGGTACGTTTCTAACGTCTTCCTCGTTTCAACCATGTGAGTGACGACTTTGCCATAATGTTTAAAAGCGACGGTACTTTTCAAACGGGAGTTCGAAAACCGGAAACGTTGGGAGGCCAAAAACGGCGTAATCAAACACTACAGTCCCTACATATCCGTCAGAGTATCGAAACTTGAGATCATTAGCGCAGCGTCGGCTCACAGCTCCTCATTCGCCAGCTTTATGTACACAGTAGCACTGAGGACTGAAAAATGCATTCCTAGAACATCTTGTGGCAGGAGATGCGTTTCATTCCATATAAAACGTTCAGCTTCAAACGCCTTCGGTCTTTCGTGATCTAATGGAAAATTTAATTTAATTGTGGCTTGGCAATAAGAATGCGCCGAGATTGTCGATGAAGTCGGACTTTGAGACAAGCCGCTACGCGGAAGTAAACAAACGCGCGCTGGCTCGTAAGCAGCACAACAGGCGAGACGCAAACAAGACGTGCGCCCCTCGCCACAGCCAAAGGCCGACTGCCCCTAGACTACTGGTGTACCCTACTATGCCTTTTTGGCTCCTGTAGTTGATCTTCTGTGCTTTGTTCATTCTTCATCGTTCACAATATGGCTCCAGCTAGAGAACTAGTAGAAGATAGTCCCACTGGTGCTGAAATTATGAATGGGATAATTCCACCAGATTTCTTAGCTATTGGTAGAATCCTAGCAATTTGACCAGTCTTCTTCTTTTTCCCTTCAACTTCTTGGCACTTTTAGTTACAGACACTGCTGATTAAACACAATTTTTTAAGCATTTCATAGGTGTTTTATTCTGCTTGTTTAGTGTATTATGAAATGTGTTCATATTTAATAAATTATATCAGCATCTAATTTAAATTAGGCACACGTTTGCTTTGTCTACTGCAAATACTGCAATACCGACCCATCCCTATGTCTCTTCTTTTCCTTATTTTCTTGGTTTTATCGGCTAAAATTCGATCTGAAGCATGATGTTCCTACAATCCTTTATTTGCAGTGCACGCTAAATCATGTTCCTTGGAGGTCTCGTAGATTCATTCCCTTATCACCACGAGACAGATTCTTTTGCTGCTTAGTTCCACGTCAACAATAGTTACATTTAGGTATGTGCAATGCAACTACTAATACTGCAACCGCTTCCGATGTACATCTCAGCCCTCATGTTATGCTACTGCACTGTTTCATGTTTACATACACTGCTGTGTACCAAACATAAGCATCCACCCAATTGTTGTGTGATGGTGGAATGCAAAGCCATCGTTCCCTCGACATATGATCAAACTCTCAATGAGAAACACATGTAGTTCAGAGCTTCCCTGCAGTTCTTCCATGTAAAAACAGCTCTGGAATATCTTTACCTTCAGTGTCCTTTAAGATGTAAGTTTAGGGTTTTTTCATTGCTCTTTGAAAGCTGTAAATACCTACACTGACCAGCTTGACAGGCAATATTTCTTATATGCAGTCTTGCATTGAGAAGTACGCACCAAATACTTAACTGGAATATTGATCTGTGTGGACCCACGATTGTAATACACTTGTATTTAGCAGCTCGTTATTATAAAGATCAGTTAATCTTGTTATTATGATACAGTTTATTTTTTGGTTATTTTTGTGAGAATACCTACTAATTTGTAGCCAGTTCAAATAGCAACCATGTTGTTGTTGTTGTTGTTGTTGTTGTGGTCTTCAGTCCTGAGACTGGTTTGATGCAGCTTTTCATGCTACTCTGTACTGTGCAAGCTTCTTCATCTCCCAATACCTACCGCAGCCTACATCCTTCTGAATCTGCTTAGTGTATTGATCTCTTGGTCTCCCTCTACGATTTTTACCCTCCACGCTGCCCTCCAATACTAAACTGGTAATCCCTTGATGCCTCAGAACATGTCCTACCAACCGATCCCTTCTTCTAGTCAAGTTGTGCCACAAACTCCTCTTCTCCCCAATTCTATTCAGTATCTCCACATTAGTTGTGTGATCTACCCATCTAATCTTCAGCATTCTTCTGTAGCACCACATTTCGAAAGCTTCTGTTCTCTTCTTGTCCAAACTGTTTATCGTCCATGTTTCACTTCCATACATGGCAACACTCCATTCAAATACTTTCAGAAACGACTTCCTGACACTAAAATCTATACTCGATGTTAACAATTTTCTCTTCTTCAGAAACGATTTCCTTGCCATTGCCAGTCTACATTTTATATCCTCTCTACTTCGACCATCATCAGATTTTTGCTCCCCAAATAACAAAACTCCTTTACTACTTTAAGTGTCTCATATCCTAATCTAATTCCGTTAGCATCACCCGACTTAATTCGACTACATTCCATTATCATCGCTTTGCTTTTGTTGATGTTCATCTTATATCCTCCTTTCGTGACACTGTCGATTCCGTTCAACAGCTCTTCCAAGTCCTTTGCTGCCTCTGACAAAATTACAATGTCGGCGAAGCTTAAAGATTTTATTTCTTCCCCATGGATTTTAATACCTACTCGGAATTTTTCTTTTGTTTCCTTTACTGCTTGCTCAATATACAGATTGAATAAGGTCCGGGAGAGGCTACAACCCTGTCTCACTCCCTTCCCAACCACTGCTTCCCTTTCATGTCCCTCGACTCTTATAACTGCCATCTGGTTTCTGTACAAATTGTAAATAGCGTTTCGCTCCCTGTATTTTAGCCCTGCCACCTTCAGAATTTAAAAGAGAGTATTCCAGTCAACATAATCAGAAACTTTCTCTAAGTCTACAAATGCTAGAAACGTATGTTTGCCTTATCTTAATCTAGCTTCTAAGATAAGTCGTAGGGTCAGTATTGCCTCACGTGTTCCAATATTTCTCCGGAATCCAAACTGATCTTCACCGAGGTCGGCTTCTACCAGTTTTCCATTCGTCTGTAAAGAATTCGCGTTAGTATTTTGCAGCCGTGACTTATTGAACTGATAGTTTGGTAATTTTCACATCTGTCAACACCTGCGTAGCTACCATATAGGTTTTTAAATAGATCTGTTCAAACATACCACCGTACTAGCTTTCATGTGGGAGATTGTTGGATAGTGCTGTATTATGTATTGATCTATTAGTGTCTTGAAAATATCTATTGTATACTTCATACCTATGGTCGGTGTTCTGGTTGTCTGGGCAACATTTTGCCCTGTCTACAGAAACTCTTTAGACACCTGTGCAACTTCTTTCCTAGTGTTTGCTATCACAGGTAAGTCCCAGACAAACTGGGAATACACGTTTATAGCCATTAAAATATATTTGAAAACCTTATTGCCTTATTCACTTGTGAATAATGTCTCACATCTATGTGACCTACCAGCCATAAATCATCCACACCTTGTATTATGACAGGTCTATGCAGGAACGTTTTGCACACTGATATGTTTAGTTCTTGGACCACCACTTCCATAAATATTATTTCGTAACGCATCTTTCTCAAATCTCCAAAATTACTGAAAAGATTTTGTTCGTGTGAGCTGTATTCCCTGTGGCAGCTGATGCCATTAATAGTCATAGCCTTTCTAATATTTCGTTGGAGTCATCACAACGTATTTACTCTTTTATGCTGAATGTCAGTGTGTTCCCCTGGCTTACGTGCTCCAGGTCGAACAATATCCCAGAATTTCCTAGTGTTTGGGCTTTTTATTTATCCATTTGGAGTGTTGTTTTGCCTATGTGCATTAATAATATGTAATACTTAAGCATACTTTTGTATCTCTTTTTTGCAGATACCCGCCAGTGTTAAATGTTTTTAAGCATATAAGTTCTACTAAACTAGATGTTCCTTCAAATTCCTTACCCCAGGCTGTACTGCATGCCTAATTAAATGTATTGAATGCTTTGCCAGAATGTATATGATGATCCTGTACGTTAAATCTATTTCCCTAAAACTGTGATTTTTTTATCTTCTAATTCTTTCTCTTCTGTTCCGCTCTTCTACTCATCATATGTGAGAACTGTTTAGCACTTTCACTTACTTGTTTAGAGCTTTCAAAGAAAGAATTACATTGCTCCCACTGCTCTAATTTTAGCGGTATAAATTTCATATCAATTGGCTGCCAAACCTCAATGACTTTATGTTTTGCTGACATGCTGCTGTATAGTAAACTGACTTTGAGATAGTATGTATCTTACATACTCTCACGAACATACACAGATTTTTCTCTTTGTATGTCTAAAACTCTTCCAGTCTCATTAACCTTTGCATTAACTACATTGATTACCCTCAGATGAGATTTAGTGCTTTCCTCTTGAGTATTTATTTGCTTAATATTTACAGAAGAAGGTTTTTCTATTTCTTATAATTTCTTTTCAATTTCCTGGACCTTTACAACAACTGTTTCCATAGCATCTCCCAACTTTTGCATGTGTGTAGTATGAAGTTTAAGACTTTTGTTTATACATAGTTTTAAGAATTATGTTTATCACATCGATTCTTCTATCAATACATAAATTGGTGTTTGGCCTGTGCATGATACCCTCGGTATGAGTGCACAATATGCACGTGAATTTGTCCATAGTCTACAATATACTGACTTTATATATGTATTTTAAATTAATATTGTCCCACTTCAAAGGGTTTGCATTATCCATTATAAACTGCTTTGGTGTCCAGGAATGTGTTTCGATCAAATAAAAGAGATCAATTTCCATATGGCGACCAAAACAACCATTAGACTTCACTTTTTCAGGTGATGGTACAACATGATAGAAGGTTGTATACATGGAAGAACCCTGGAGATACTAAAAGGTATCAGATAGATTATATAATGGTAAGACAGAGATTTAGGAACCAGGTTTTAAATTGTAAGACATTTCCAGGGGCAGATATGGACTCTGACCACAATCTATTGGTTATGACCTGTAGATTAAAACTGAAGAAACTGCAAAAAGGTGGGAATTTAAGGAGATGGGACCTGGATAAACTGAAAGAACCAGAGGTTGTACAGAGTTTCAGGGAGTGCATAAGGGAACAATTGACAGGAATGGGGGAAAGAAATACAGTAGAAGAAGAATGGGTAGCTTTGAGGGATGAAGTAGTGAAGGCAGCAGAGGATCAAGTAGGTAAAAAGACGAGGGCTAGTAGAAATCCTTGGGTAACAGAAGAAATATTGAATTTAATTGATGAAACGAGAAAATATAAAAATGCAGTAAATGAAGCAGGCAAAAAGGAATACAAACGTCTCAAAAATGAGATCGACAGGAAGTGCAAAATGGCTAAGCAGGGATGGCTAGAGGACAAATGTAAAGATGTAGAGGCTTATCTCACTAGGGGTAAGATAGATACTGCCTACAGGAAAATTAAAGAGACCTTTGGAGACAAGAGAATGACTTGTATGAACATCAAGAGCTCAGATGGAAACCCAGTTCTAAGCAAAGAAGGGAAAGCAGAAAGGTGGAAGGAGTATATAGAGGGTCTATACAAGGGCGATGTACTTGAGGACAATATTATGGAAATGGAAGAGGATGTAGATGAAGATGAAATGGGAGATACGATACTGCGTGAAGAGTTTGACAGGGCACTGAAAGACCTGAGTCGAAACAAGGCCCCCGGAGTAGACAACATTCCATTGGAACTACTGACGGCCTTGGGAGAGCCAGTCCTGACAAAACTCTACCATCTGGTGAGCAAGATGTATGAAACAGGCGAAATACCCTCAGACTTCAAGAAGAATATAATAATTCCAATCCCAAAGAAAGCAGGTGTTGACAGATGTGAAAATTACCGAACTATCAGTTTAATAAGCCACAGCTGCAAAGTACTGACACGAATTCTTTACAGACGTATGGAAAAACTAGTAGAAGCCGACCTCGGGGAAGATCAGTTTGGATTCCGTAGAAATACTGGAACACGTGAGGCAATACTGACCTTACGACTTATCTTAGAAGAAAGATTAAGAAAAGGCAAACCTACGTTTCTAGCATTTGTAGACTTAGAGAAAGCTTTTGACAATGTTGACTGGAATACTCTCTTTCAAATTCTAAAGGTGGCAGGGGTAAAATACAGGGAGCGAAAGGCTATTTACAATTTGTACAGAAACCAGATGGCATTTATAAGAGTTGAGGGGCATGAAAAGGAAGCAGTGGTTGGGAAGGGAGTGAGACAGGGTTGTAGCCTATCCCCGATGTTATTCAATCTGTATATTGAGCAAGCAGTGAAGAAAACAAAAGAAAAATTTGGAGTTGGAATTAAAATCCATGGAGAAGAAATAAAAACTTTGAGGTTCGCCTATGACATTGTAATTCTGTCAGAGACAGCAAAGGACTTGGAAGAGCAGTTGAACGGAATGGATGGTGTCTTGAAGGGAGCATATAAGATGAACATCAACAAAAGCAAAACGAGGATAATGGAATGTAGTCGAATTAAGTCGGGTGATGTTGAGGGTATTAGATTAGGAAATGAGACACTTAAAGTAGTAAAGGAGTTTTGCTATTTGGGGAGCAAAATAACTGATGATGGTCGAAGTAGAGAGGATATAAAATGTAGACTGGCAATGGCAAGGAAAGCGTTTCTGAGGAAGAGAAATTTGTTAACATCGAGTATAGATTTAAGTGTCAGGAAGTCATTTCTGAAAGTATTTGTATGGAGTGTAGCCATGTATGGAAGTGAAACATGGACGGTAAATAGTTTGGACAAGAAGAGAATAGAATCTTTTGAAATGTGGTGCTACAGAAGAATGTTGAAGATTAGATGGGTAGATCACGTAACTAATGAGGAGGTATTGAATAGGATTGGGGAGAAGAGAAGTTTGTGGCACAACTTGACCAGAAGAAGGGATCGGTTGGTAGGACATGTTCTGAGGCATCAAGGGGTCACCAATTTAGTATTGGAGGGCAGCGTGAAGGGTAAAAATCGTAGGGGGAGACCAAGAGATGAATACACTAAGCAGATTCAGAAGGATGTAGGTTGCAGTAGGTACTGGGAGATGAAGAAGCTTGCACAGGATAGAGTAGCATGGAGAGCTGCATCAAACCAGTCTCAGGACTGAAGACCACAACAACAACAACGGTACAACACTGCTTTCACTGAGTGTCTGGAAGGTTACACTATCCATCGAGTGCAGAATCTCCTGTAATTGCTACTATTTCGGTTGAAATAATGGTTTTGAAAGTATGTATATGCTCACAGCCAATCCATTGAGAGTGTGTTAGCAATGACATAACAACATCACACTTACTGTAGTCAGATGGATCAAAAATTAAAACTTTTGTATCACTAAGAAAGAGTGCTCTATTCTTCTCCTTCTTATACAAATTTCCAGTATCACTGCAGGACCAGTCAGCACAAGGCCCTTGCCGTGGGGGTATTTCGTCCACTCTTTCATGGGAATAGCTTTGTGTTTATATTAACATTCAGGCGGTTTTATAAAGAAGTAAAAACACACATAAATTAGTTGCTACACTTTTTGTTTTTATTTACATGTAGTTACATATACCAGGAAATATTAGCATACTTAAATAAGAACATAGTTCTGTGCCTACATGTGTTGGAGTACATATTTACATGTTTTGATGCAGAACTTGAGTAACACTTTCTTCCAATGGATGAAGAGTTTGACACACAAACTCCAACAGATTGCTCCAAATTCTCTCGTAGAATCAGTACACACATGGTTGTCACCTTATCCGAATGTGTAGTTCACGTAACTGACCAAACATTAGGTTTTAAATGTATGCTCTTGTAGATGAGTGCACTCTCTCTCGTAAAACCATTTAACCTGATTGTGAGAAGTCCCCAGCAGTGATCATCTGAACACTCAGTATCACTGAAGGAAAGTGTATATTCCCCTTTGAATATGGAGATAATCAGCATTGATGTATTGCTTCAGCAAATCAACTCGCCCAGGGATGATACACTGCTGGAAAAAAATGCGACACCCTCAGGGACTGTGTTCAGTGGCACCAGGGCAGGATGTGAGTACTGAGGGGTTCCAGTCATTTGTCACAGTCATTGGGCGATCAGGTGGTACTGAGGAGGTTTTTCTGTGTACCCATTGGTCTTCTCTGCAGGCGGGAATTGTGCTTAGTTTAAAGTTCAACAGCGATAGCAATATAACATTGTGGCTTACAACCATGCCCCATTGACGAGTACATTCTTCTGTTGACCAGTCACAGCCATTTTATGTGGGTTAGCATTGTGTTTTCGAAATCCACCACTGAGTGTAGCCCAGTAAGTGACTTTCTTATGGCCCCTGCTCTTCTAACTGTAAATAACATTAACGGCCTTATTTTCAAGTCAGACAGCTGCTGAAATGACTTTACCACACCTGCAAGGACAGAGAAGAAATTATGACCTACAAAAAACTTTAACTTTTTTACAACTACATTCTTATTCAACAACACCACTAATACTTACAGGATTTCTGAATTACTGTTGGGGGAGTTGTTACGCATTTCAACATGTCTAGCCTTTGAGATTTATTAAACAAATGGATGACCGATTTGTTAATTGCTGTAAATATATATGTACAGAATGAGGAGCAGTGTATGCAAATTTAAAAAAGTAATTTGTATCATACTTGCTGTTTTTTAGGTATGAAAGAAATATTACTCTGTGCTATAACTCAATTCATCGCTATCAATTGTGAAAACGAATATGGCTTTCATTCTTGACACTAAACCTGAGAGATGCGGCTCGACAGTTAATGTTAATATGTGTGAGGATAGTGAATGCATGGTGAAAGTTTTACCTGTACTTTGAACACATCCATTAGGTCACCTTTAAAGGTGAATGATAACTGCATGACATTGTTGTACGCTAGAAATCTGCTTAGCTTAGAGATCCTAAATATTCTGAAATAATTATTCCTGAATTCCTAGGGAGAGAAATACAGATTCAATGAGAAGAAAAAGTAATGTTTAATATTTGTTACTTGTTCTAGAGGCTCAAATTTATAAATGTCTATAAACTTCCTTTCGACTTTTATAAGAAACTTAAAGAAAGGCGTCGTAGTTTCAATGAAACTGATTATTATTATTTGTTTCCTAAACAACTTACACGACTGTTACGTGAAATTTCACACCGATTTCATTGGATACCTCAAATGTTAAGAGTTATGTTCTTATTTGCTGGTATGAATCTTGCTACAAGCATTATGATCTGAATGAATGATGTGAAACTGATGGACATCCTGCTACTAAACTACGCTGTGAGGGTTGTAAAAGTGAAGAGAAAAAAATATTTCTGAATGTATAATTTTTACTTAATAATAATAATGACAATAATACGTGTATTCATCACAGGTTGGATTACAGTGATGAATCATTTCTGTTTAAAAAACTACCATCATACTCGCTGAACCAGGATGAGTACAGGTCTTTATTAACTTTTAACTGATATATGTATTCTGGCTGCTGCTATTTCTAAAGGAGGTATTGAAATTAATATCCATCTCTATTATGTGTTTGTGTAGCCTCTGGGAAGAGTAGGGACTTCATGATCACTATCTGATTCTATGTAACACGTGTTGCAGACAGCAGCCAAGGCCATATCCAACAAAGTTGTCTAACAAGTATATGTGTGTGTTTGTGAAGACTGAATGCTGAAATCAGCCAGCATTCCTCTCGCATATTTAGCTGCCAGAAGGATGACAATTCCTTGACTGTTAACAGGAGCTACTCAAAGTGGAGATTCTGCATGACTCAGATGTTTCTTACAGTTCAGAAGCTTATATGCAGGTGGCAGCAGGTTGTGATACCTGCTGGTTTATTGGGACTGGAGCTCTCAGCGTAGATGGGATTGCTACAGCTCTCTATGGCTGTGTGCTGTATGACATATATGTGATACAGGATCGGTGGCGGTAGACTCTGGGCCAGTACATGTAGCCCTTAATTCCTTGTAGACACAATATGTTTTCGGTATTGCAGTGTGACATTTGTACAGTCTTGTATTTACACGCATCCTCTTGAAAAACCATTGATATTGCAACTAACTGTAGATAGAAATAAGAGATGCTTACAGAAAACACTGTTCTTTCTGATGTTTGGGCAGCCATATCTTTCCAGCGAACTGTGGCTACACGTGTTTGTAACACATTTGAATGCCAGTGTGGGGATGGAGAAGTATAAAAAAAAAACTTTGTAGGAAATATTACTTTTGTTATATATACTTCTGTAATCATTTTTAATCATCACAAATTTACAGTCATTCTATTTTGGAATATTTTGCTAAAAATTATGTTCTGTATGACATAAATTGATCTTGTATCACTTTCAGCACTAGAGAAGCAACAAAATACGTATTTCGTCTGTAAATTCCACTTCTTTAGATTTTGATCTTACACAGTCAACGGTACCATACCCTGGCACTGTATGAACACAGGAATTTATACAGTGTTCTAACTGACTCAGATTTACATTATGCTTGCACAGATAGCTTACGAAGCCATAGAGTGACCTTTGGCCGCCAGTAACTTAATCTGTTGGTTGCAATCGCTAACACACTGTATAAGGCAAGCAAATTCACAACACTTTAATATATAATGTAAAAGCAAATGTCTCCAGAATTTAATTCCAGCATCACTTCTCCATACATATTGGCGATGGACACCTTTCCTTCTCATATATGTATGTCTTTTGGGGTATGAGATGGGCCATATTCGATAGTGACCTTCCTCTCAATGTACTCAATCATGCTACACACACACAGTACCACTCATTCCATCTATACTACATTCTAACACCAACACATTTACTCAGTTTCAGTTACTACATCAAAGTCTGAATCTGGTACTAGGCCTACATTCAAGCACTTAAATACACTTGCAATCATGTTATACTTATTGGCAAAGAATAGTATACATTGAGAAAGCTTCAATAGCTGCTGTTGCTGCTGCAGTAGTGGTGGTGCAGCATATTCGAACGGTAGATCCGATAAATCAGGAACTATTCGAGGAAATACACACAATTAATAATCATAGGCACCTGGTTAATAATAATACTTACTTAAAATGTGACAGACTCTTTATTCTTTTTAATATGGCGGGAGATGGTCGCTTATCTGCACAGGTGGAGGGGTTTTCCATCATTTATAAGCCATCCCGATGGCCTAGCCCAGTGGGGAGAGGGTGACATAGTCTTAGGTCATTACCTGAGCCAGAACCCGCACAGAGCAGCGGTGACCTTCATTATTATGTCACACAATTGCCTCAGATGCGTGGACAGGGTGTCCGGCTACATCATGGTCTTGAATGTACCATGCACAATTTCCCTACAGGCATTAGTGGCGTAAGGCGTGAACATAAGACAGGTACCTGGCTACATCCTGACGAATGTACCACTCTCAGTAGCCTCAGCGCATGGGTGGCGTATGACGTTACATACTGGCGAATGTACTGCAGACAGTGGCGTCAGATTTGCGTGCGGGGTGTCAGATCACACCGCGACTTTGAGATACGATCGTTATCTTTGCCTGAACGTGCCCTGTACCACTACTGGTATTTGTATGATTGATTTCATACGCGACTCACCGATATTGCAGTTGCAAGATAAAACGTTATTTCGCTTTATAAGTCACAATTTTACAATGATGATGATAAAGTCCCATACTCCTTCACAGAGCATAGGGGAACCGTACTAGGCACGGTCCTAGCGGTGGTGATTTCCCATTGCCTTCCTCCTACCTAATGGGGGATGAATGATGATGATGAAGACGACACTAAAATACCCAGTCATCTCGAGGCAGGTGAAAATCCCTGACCCCGCCGGGAATCGAAGCCGGGACCCGGTGTTCGGGAAACGAGAACGCTACCGCGAGACTACAAGCTGCGGACAATTTGCAATAGGGCACATTTAAAGCAAAATGTCGATGTATCCGATGTATGTACTACTTTGAAATCTTATGGAGACCTAACTGAATGTTTGTGCACTTTTTCCAGACTACTTCCTTGCAGATAACCGCGTCGTGTGCAAAACGCCTGACATTGCTATTAGTGTTGTCAGCCAGTGATTAATGTACAAAATGAAGAGCAAAGGTCTCGACACTGTTTCCTTCATACACCTGATATTACATGTATATTTGCTGGCGAACTAATATCCAAGATGACATGCTGCATTCTCTGTATTTTCAATGCAGTCACAGATTTCGCTATCACTTCTATATGATAGTACTTTCGATGGCATCTAACGCTTTACACAAGTCACGACGTACTACATCCATCTAACTACCCCGATTCGAGAATTTAAGAATGTAGAAAGAGCGGTATGTGCTTAGCATAACTGATACACTACTGCCCATTAAAATTGCTACACCACGAAGATGCCGTGCTACAGATTCGAAATTTAACTGAAGATGCTGCGATATGCAAATGATCAGCTTTTCAGTGCATTCACACAAGGTTGGCGCCGGTGGCGACTCCTACAACGTGCGAACATGAGGAAAGTTTCCAACCGATTTCTCATGCACAAACAGCAGTTGACAGGCGTTGCCTGGTGAAACGTTGTTGTGATGCCTCGTGTAAGGAGGAGAAATGCGTACCAACACGTTTCCGACTTTGATAAAAGACGGATTGCAGCCTATCGCCCGATTGCGGTTGGTCGTATCGCGACATTGCTACTCGCGTTGGTCGATATCGAATGACTGTTAGCAGAATATGGAATCGGTGGGTTCAGGAGAGTCATACTGAACGCCGCGCTGGATCCCAACGGCTTCGTATCACTAGTAGTCGAGATGACAGGCATCTTATCCGCATGGCTGTAACGGATTGTGCAGCCACGTCTCGAGACCTGAGTCAACAGATGGGGACGTTTGCAAGACAACAACCGTGTGCACGAACAGTTCGACGACTTTTGCAGCAGCATGGACTATCAGCTCGGAGACCATGGCTGCGGTTACCCTTGACGCTGCATCACAGGCAGGACGGCCTGCGATGGTGTACTCAACGACGAACCTGAGTGCACAAATGGCAAAACATCATTTTTTTCGGATGAATCCAGGTTCTTTTTATAGCATCATGATGATCGCATCCGTGTTTGGCGACATCGCGGTGAACGCACATTGAAAGCATGTATTCGTCATCGCCATACTGGCGTATCTCCCGGCGTGATGGTATGGTTACATGTCTCGGTTACCTCTTGTTCGCACTGACAGCACTTTGAACAGTGAACGTTACATTTCAGAGGTGTTACGACCCGTGTCTCTACACTTGATTCGATCCCTGCGAAACCCTACATTTCAGCAGGATAACGCACCACCGCATGTTGCAGGACCTGTACGGGCCTTTCTGGATACAGAAAATGTTCGAATGCTGGCCTGGCCAGCACATTCTCCAGATCTCTCACCAATCGAAAACGTCTGGTCAATGGTGGCCGAGCAACTGGCCCGTCACAATACGCCAGTCACTTCTCTTGATGAACTGTGTTATCGTGTTGAAGCTACATGGGCAGCTGTACCTGTACACGGCCTATCAAGGCCGTTATTACGCCCAGAGGTGGTTGTTCTGGGTACTGATTTCTCAGGATCTATGCACCCAAATTGCCTGAAAATGTAATCGCGTGTCAGTTCTTGTATAATATATTTGTCCAATGAATACCAGTTTATCACCTGCATTTCTTCTTGGTGTAGCAATTTTGATGGCCAGTAGTGTATTTTCGGAATCCGTGCCGGTAATAACGGACGTCGGTCATGAGCAATTCGAGGTCAGTTCACCGCACCGTCGGGCCTTAAGCCGGCTTGCCCACACATTCCCGTACCGTAATTGTTGTTTCTCCTTCACGTAGCCCTCCGATGCGGGCTATGCGAGACGGGGCGCAGCCAGCAGTTCCGAGAATCGACGGCGGTGGGGTGTGCCCCGCCGCTGGGTGATGTCCGCCAGCGGGCGGCGCCGGGCAGAGGAGAGCGGGCGGCGGCTGTGACGTGGGCGCGCGGCCCTGGGCGCCGGACTAATTAGCGAGCGCGCTCGACGGTGCTTGTGGCCGGCCCTCGACGCGCGGCCCGCGGCGCCGCCGCCCGCCTTAATCATTCACGACGCCCTGCGACGCACGCGGGCGCCGCCCCGTCCGGCTCGTCCTGCGCTGCTCGCCGACACCCGCGCCGGACTCCACACTTGGAGCGGAACTCCACCGAGCCGAAATCTGGAGAGTGGCGACAGGCAGGAGAAATATCGCTTTTCAGAAAGGGAGACAAGGATTTGTGTAACACTAGAAGGAATGAATAACCAGTGTGTCCCAGTGCCGTTACCACTGGGGCTGTGAGAAACAGAAGTTATGGATTCACAATACAGGGTGCTACAAAAAGGTACCGCCAAACTTTCAGGGAACATTCCTCACACGCAAATAAAGAAAAGATGTTATTTGGACATCTGTCCGGAAACGCTTAGTTTCCATGTTAGAGATCATTTCAGTTCCGTCAGTATGTACTGTACTTCCTCTATTCACCGCCAGTTGGCCCAATTGAAGGAAGGTAATGTTGATTTCGGTGCTTGTGTTGACATGCGACTCATTGCTCTACAGTACTAGCATCAAGCACATCAGTACGTAGCATCAACAGGTTAGTGTTCATCACGAACGTGGTTTTGCAGTCAGTGCAATGTTTACAAATGCGGAGTTGGCAGATGCCCATTTGATGTATGGATTAGCACGGGGCAATAGCCGTGGCGCGGTACGTTTGTATCGAGACAGATTTCCAGAACGAAGGTGTCCCGAGAGGAAGACGTTCGAAGCAATTGATCGGCGTCTTAGGGAGCACGGAACATTCCAGCCTATGACTCGCGACTGGGGAGACCTAGAACGACGAGGACACCTGCAATGGACGAGGCAATACTTCGTGCAGTTGACGATAACCCTAATGTCAGCGTCAGAGGAGTTGCTGCTGTACAAGGTAACGTTGACCACGTCACTGTATGGAGAGTGCTACGGGAGAACCAGTTGTTTCCGTACCATGTACAGCGTGTGCAGGCACTATCAGCAGCTGATTGGTCTCCACGGGTACACTTCTGCGAATGGTTCATCCAACAATGTGTCAATCCTCAATCCAGTGCAAATGTTCTCTTTACGGATGAGGCTTCATTCCAACGTGAAAAAAATGTAAATTTTCACAATCAACATGTGTGGGCTGACGAGAATCCTCACGCAATTGTGCGATCACGTCATCAACACAGATTTTCTGTGAACGTTTGGGCAGCCATTGTTGGTGATGTCTTGATTGGGCCCCATGTTCTTCCACCTAAGCTCAATGGAGCACGTTATCGTCATTTCATACGAGATACTCTATTTGTGCTGCTAGAACATGTGCCTTTACAAGTACGAGACAACATGTGGTTCATGCACGATGGAGCTCCTGCACATTTCAGTCGAAGAGTTCGTACGCTTCTCAACAACAGATTCGGTGACCGATGGATTGGTAGAGGCGGACCAATTCCATGGCCTCCACGCTCTCCTGACCTCAACCCTCTTGACTTTCATTTATGGGGGCATCTGAAACCTCTTGTCTACGCAACCCCGGTACCAAATGTAGAGACTCTTCGTGCTCGTATTGTGGACGGCTGTGATACAATACGCCATTCTCCAGGGCTGCATCAGCGCATCAGGGATTCCATGCGACGGAGGGTCGATGCATGTATCCTCGCTAACGGAGGACATTTTGAACATTACCTGTAACAAAGTGTTTGAAGTCACGCTGGTACGTTCTGTTGCTGTGTGTTTCCATTCCATGATTAATGTGATTTGAAGAAAAGTAATAAAATGAGCTCTAACATGGAAAGTTAGCGTTTCCGGACAGATGTCCACATAACATCTTTTCTTTATTTGTGTGTGAGGAATGGTTCCTGAAAGTTTGGCCTTACCTTTTTGTAACACCCTGTATAACTGTATTTATGCAAAGTAGCCTTCCCTTGAATCAAAGCATAGCTTTTTTGGAGTTGCATTTAGTACTGCAGTGCAGTTTTCTTGGTTGTCCTTAACTGCGTCATTACGATGTCCTTTCACTGTCGTCTTCAATTCGGGGAACAACCATAAGTCGGCTGGAGCCAAATTAGCCGAATACGGTGCGTGATCCAGGACTGAGATACGTTTGCTGGCCAAACACTCGTGCACACTCTTTACTTTGTGGGCTGGGATGTCATCATGGAGGAGCAGACATGAACCTGCCTCTCGGTATTCGGGTCGAAATCGACAAATTCTCGCTCACAAACGCTGGATGACTCAAAAAATGGGATGTTGCCTCACTGCTCCATTGCCATTTTCCGACAAGTGTCAGACGTTTGCTGTCACACTGAAAGCATGACGTCTGTTGCCCAGCTGTTTTTGAAACTTCCAGTATGGTAACGCCAAAGCTCATTACAAGATGGCATTGCAGTCTTGAGTTTCACACAAGCAGTCGTAACGGAACTGGAACACGCTGTGTAGAATAGCTACACAGCGGAAATGTACTTCGACACAATATTACAGAATCGGGAGAGGAAGTCAATGAACTTGTGAAGTTAGGTATGATACCACGAGGAGAATGTCACAGATTACTGAAACAAGACTGCTGGACTACACTGTATTCCCTCAGATTTACTGAGATTTTTGGGCGATCCAGCTATGTCAAAACTATTCCACCTGTTCTGCAAAATGTATGGGACAGGCAAAATACCCTCAAGCTCAGAGAAAGATTTAATAATTCCAATTTCAGTGAGGGTAGCTACTCACAGGAGAGTATACTGTCGAATTATCAGTTTAATAAGTAATGGATCCAAAATAATGAGACTAATTATTTGTAGAAGAATGGAAAAACTGGAAGGAGTCCTACGGGACTCTGGGTTCCAGAGAAAAGTAAGAACACGGCAGGGAATATTGACCCTACGACTTATCTTCAAAGATATTTTAAAGAAAGGTAAACTGATGTTTATAGCAATTATAGATTTAGAGCTGTGAAGGAAGTCTAGGAGAAATTTGGAAAGTGAATTTAAGATCATGGAGAAGGAATACAAACTTTTAGTAAGAATGCAGTCTCGCAGCGATAACACTGAATAAAAAGTTCTCGGATTTCCAGCCGCGTCAAATGATTAAAATTACAGGAGTTCTCAGCTAAGCTCTCCCTGGCTACTCTCAAGTAGTAGGACTGCCAGTGTGCTGCTAGTTCGCCCCTTATGTACACTAGATGCCGGCTGTGACGTCACTGGTGCTCGTGGCATCGCCACATATGGACATAAGTTAACTCTTTGTTCGATGTACCCATCGTGCTGTTACTCGTCTCCTTAGGGTAAGAAAGAAGTATTTTGCGACGACACTGTTGTATAATACCTTCTCGGACTTTTGCCGAGTCATTTCAGGTTAAAACCTTGAGCTTTCGATGATAACCTCCTTAATCTTTATCAGGAACAACTGACTGTCAAAAATGCTGCTGTTGTGGCTTCATATAGCTGAAATCCTGCTTCTTACTGATCGCTAATTATGTCATTCTATCGTAGATCGATGCCCAGGAGAAAGACAGGCTGTGGCATGTGCGTCACAGCACGTGTCACTGCAGGTCTTACGCGTGCCAGCAGCCGTCTCTGGCGCTGAGCGAGTAACTATTTCAGAAGCGTTTATTAATTTTTGACTGCGCATTTAAATGCATGCAAGTTCTTGATATCACAGGATAAAATTAAGACCTTTAGTCGGTATCTTTTCACTTAAATATTAATATTCCATGGGTCCTGCATGGAGCCGAGAATTCCCGAAGTGTGGCGGACAAGCCTACTAGTGTGACGTCACAGCTCGTTGGCGGCGGTCGCAGATGTTGTGAACATGTGCGCTGGTGGCGCTACAGATTCCGCTGTGGAGTAAACATTGCGACGAATATCTCTGACTCTTCTCTGCATCGAGAGCTCGCTTCCATGCCTCGATAAGATTATATCCGCTGTCACGATTGAACATTCCTCACATGTTCTTAATTCTACAGCCGGCCGAAGTGGCCGTGCGGTTCTAGGCGCTGCAGTCTGGAACCACGAGACCGCTACGGTCGCAGGTTCGAATCCTGCCTCGGGCATGGATGTGTGTGATGTCCTTCGGTTAGTTAGGTTTAATTAGTTCTAAGTTCTAGGGGACTAATGACCTCAGAAGTTAAGTCCCATAGTGCTCAGAGCCATTTGAATCTTAATTCTACAGCCTCTTTAACTGCAGGACCCAGTATGTAGAAGCGTGGGACAAGACTTTTGTTTTGTCCAACAGCATTTTATGTTATTTTGTGAGGGTGTGCTCAGCAACTACAAATTTCTCCAGTTCACCATTTTTGATATGTCGTTTGATATTCTGCACAGTAGGCGGAAACCTTTCGGATGGATTGATTGATCTAACTGTTACCGCACTGACAGGGGATATTGTAAATTCCATGGATCCTGAGGCTAAGACTGCCCTTCTCGTAGCATCTCCCTTATCTTCTTAGGAGGTCGGAAAATCTGATTACTCGTCTTCCCAGGATTCTGCCTATTGTCCTGGATGTAGTGCTACAGTAGGGAAGGAATGGAATTTGTGGCTCATCACGTGAATGATCAACATTTTCAAGTTTCCTTTTCTTGGAGAACGCTGACTTCATATCGTGTGACCCGTAGCCATTCTTTCGGAACACATACTTCAGATGATTAGTTTCGGAATGCATGTGGTTCTCGTCAGAAATAGTTTTTGCTCTGTGTACCAGTGTATTTAAAGCTTCTCTCTTCTGGACTGGATGATGAAAACTCTGGGCTTAAGATGTAAATCGGTGTGTGACACTGAGTGGCCGAGACGTCCATCCGGCTTTCGTTGTATCAAAACATCTAACAATGACAGTCTTCCCTCTTTCTCTCTCTCGACGGTGAACTCGATGTTTGGATGCATACTGTTCGTGGAAGTCCTCAAGAGCTTCTTCGTCGTATGGTCAGACCATAAACGTGTTATCAACATGACGATAATGTGAAGATGGACAAAGGTGAGCCAAATTTAATGCACGTTCCTCAAAATGTACCCTAAAAATTTTGGCCATTGCTGGAGACAACAGAGAACCCATAGCCGTTCCGCCCGTCATTTCATAAAATTTACCGCGGTACAAGAAATACGTGGTCATTATAACATGTCGGAACAACTTTACCATTTCGGAGGAAAATACCCTGCGAACAGTTCCACTGTGTCCACCACAACAACTTTTGTAAACAGTGAGATGACATTCAGGTTGACTAAAATGTCATTTGGCCAACACTAATCTGTGCACTTTTCTCAGTGAACATCTGTGAGATTTTGATGACATGTTCAATGCGGCCAACTATCAGAGTCACGAACTTCGTTAAATAGGAGAAACAACAGCGCTAAGAATTGATCTCAATGTAACACTTTCGTTGTGGATTTTAGATAATCCGTGCAGCCGTGGAGGTCTAGGAGCTCGTGCTTTTGATGACATACTCTGGTATAGTTCTTCACGAGTTGCACCGTTTTTCTGCTGTTTAACAGAGTTGGGTCCCGTTCTAGACATTTATACGTGTTATCTTCCAATAACAATGACACTCTGCTGTGATATTCAATGACATTAGCAACAATCGTAGCATTTCCCTTAGCAGCTGGAAGTCAAGATCTTCATCTTTCCGCAACGTACGAAGCCGCTCTCTCTCTGTGCTACGCTGGTGTTACATTTCGGTGGCTCGGTTGAGGCGAAAGTGCGACTGGTTGTAAGTCTTACGTCGTCGGCGTCGTCTAATGAGAGATGTTGCGCCACCTGTCTCACTCCACTTATGAGCTACACGATAGGTACAGCGAATGGAGTGGGAGCGAAATTGAATCCTTTATTAAGGCCCGAGATGGCTCCTAGGTCCAGGTTACTGTCCGACAGGTTGATGATAGCGTGTGCCGTTCCACGAGATGACTGTGGTATTTGCGTAGTTGTTAGTCGCTCAAATTTCTTACTGTGATTCTTGCTTGACATAACTTCATTTATTTGATGAACACTTTATTCATCTTTCCTGAAGACTTTGCATAAATGGCTGGGCTCATGGGACCGGTTATCGGCGTCTTGCACGACGCACCAATGTTTCTAAAATAGTGCGCTTCTGCCCCGCGTGTGATATTTGATGTCGTGCAAGTACCGATCGGTGTGGGTGGGTTTTCTATAAACGCTGTGGACAGGACAACCATTTCGTTTGCTGTGGATGAGAACGTCAGGAACGGCCATTCACTGTCTTTTTGTACCTGATGGCTCTAAGCACTATGGGACTTAACATCTGAGGTCATCAGTCCCCTAGACTTCGAACTACTTAAACCTAACTAACCTAAGGACATCATATACATCCATGCCCGAGGTAGGCTTCCAACCTGCAACCGTAGTAGCAGCGCAGTTCCGGACTGAAGCGCCTAGAAACGCTCGGCCACAGCGGCCGGCTCTTTTTGTACCTCCATGGTGATCTTCTCAAATGGGCAAAAAATATATACACTGAAATGACAAAAGTCATGGGAACCTCCCAGTATTGGGTCGAACACCTTTTTGCCTTGAATACTGCAGCAACTCGACATAGTATGGACTTCAAAAGTCGTTGGAAGTTCTCTGCAGTAATATTGAGCCATGCTGCCTCTATAGCTGTCCTTAACTGGGGACGTGTTGCCAGTGCATGATTTTGTGCACGAACTGACCTGTCGATTACATCCAATAAATGTGATTCACGTCGGTCCATCTTGTTGGCCAAATTATTCGCTCGAGTTGTCCAGAATGTTCTTCAAACCAATGGCAAACAATTATACCTGCTGACATGGCGCATTGTCATACATGAAAATTCCATCGTTGTTTGGGAACACGAAGTCCAAGAGTCGATGCAGATGGTCTCCAAGTAGCAGAAAATAAACATTTCCAGCCAATGGTCGATTCAGCTGGACCCGTCCATTCCACAGCCCATAGCACTACGGAGCCACCACCAGCCTACACAGAGCCTTGCTGACAATTTGAGTCGATGGCTTCGTAGGATCTGCGCCAAACTCGAACCCTACCAACAGGTCGCGATTCATATGACCAGGCCACTGTTTTTCAGGTTGTCTATGGTCCAACCGATATGATCGCAAGTCCAGAAGAGGCGCAACAGGCAAAGTCATGCTTTCAGTGAAGGGACATAAATCAGTAGTCTACTGCTATAGTCCATTAACGTCAAATTTCTCCGCAGTCTCCTAACCGGTACCTTAGTCAAAGATCCCAAATTGATTTGTGCGGTTCTTTCAAGCAGTGTTGCTTGTATGTTAGCACTGACAACTTTACACGAACGCTACTGTTCTCAGTCGTTAAGTGAAGGTCGCCAGTCACTGTGTTGTCCGTGGTTGGAGGTATTTCATGAAATTTGCACACTGTTGAAACAGTGAATCTCAGAATACTGAATTCCCTAACGATTTCCGAAATGGAGTGTCCCATGCGTCAAGCTCCAACTACAATTCCACTTTCAGAGTCTGTTAATTCCCGTTCTTGCGGCCACATCACCTGAGTACAAAGACGGCTCCGACAGTGCACTACCCCTTTATATCTTATGCACACGATACTACCTCCATCTGTATACGTTCATATCGCTGTCCCATGACTTTCGTCTCCTCAGTGTATATGTAATAACTTTCAGAATTCACAATCATAAAATCCTTTGCTTCTTTTTGTAACTATGGTTAGACTTTTCACCGGAATTAATTTTAAGTTTATATTTAAAGTGCAACTGCGGGGACTTTTTCTTCACCTTCTGTAAGAATAAAATTAGCTGTGTACATATTGTAGTCAAATTCGTTAACAGATTATCTTTTTGTTGATGTCTGATTGCTTTTCTTGGCCACCTGAGTTACTGATACATCACGAATGGCCGGCCGATTTGGCCGAGCGGTTCTAGGCGCTTCAGCCCGGAACCGCGCTGCTGCTACGGTCACAGGTTCGAATCCTGCTTTGGGCATGGATGTGTGTGATGTCTTTAGATTAGTTAGGTTTAAGTAGTTCTTAGTCTAGGGAACTGATGACCTCAGCTGTTAAGTCCCATACTGCTCAGAGCCATTTTGAACCATCGCAAATGGCCGTCAATATACTGCTTTCCTCTGTTATGGGTGCTCTTATTCATTGAAGTAGTTATCATTCTGGCTACGTGCATTGCAGCCTCATTTACTAGGGGTTTATACTTGGTAATTCCAGAAGAACTATGGTAGAAGATCACATTATATTCTGATGACGTAGTAAGAGCAGAAAACCCTTAGAAAGACCAGAACAAGACGCTAAGTTCTCACTCAATAAAATTCTTCTGGGTACATGACCCAGTTTTGCTACATGCGTCAATGATGGCCATGCTGTCAACGGTGGCCACATAGAACATTTATAACATTTATCACATTTACAATTATTCAATAATTACTAAAAACTAATTAATTACAAATTATTAATTTTGTTAAATTGATATCGAACATTATAAAAAAACTTTGAAACTTCCTCTTTTCATTGGTATAAAGTTTGTTCATTTTGGATTTGTACTTGAATAAATACGAAGTTTTGAAAATGGGTCCATCATTTAGAATAACCCTCTAGTATGATGAATGTCAAAAAAAAAATTATTCATCCCTAATGTCATATCTCAAAATCAGGTGCACTGTAATATTTCTCCTCAGCACTGGTGTAATGAAACGGATCTGTCTCAACCCCTTCCACATAATTCTTATCTGGCATAGTTAATACACATTCAGCTAGTAGATTGCTTTTCTGTGCTTTGTTTCACATAAATCATAGCTGGGAGAAGAACTGCATAGGGAACCATCGTGTACTGTTATATAAATCCTACCACTCCACGGCTATGGTGCAGGAACCGTGTTATTGCATATTTAGTAAGAAAAACGATCTAGGTTTAAAATGACAGCAGAAGCTTTATTTACGCTTTTCGCATTTTTGAGGCATTTGAGTCCTAATGCATCTTTGGCGATGGAATACAGCAGTGATAAGATTCTATGCTGAAGCTTCTGGCGACTCATCAGGTCGTCGAGAGGTGAGGGCTAGCATAAAACGAAAACTGAAAAAAAAATCTGTAGTTCGACCGAGGTTCGATCCCGTGACCTCTAGATATCCAGAAAGACGACATACGATTTACAGCGTTTTTTTCTTTTTTTACTCCATGGCAGTCAGCCACACTGGCCACGTTTCCACATTTTATTTCGTATTAACTACAATTTTGTTCTAGAGATCTTTAAAATCGAAGTCAGCTAACACTGTCGCAAAAAAAATCAAAATGATGACTACCCCACTCACCGACTGATCTGCAAATTTTCAGAATATCAAATACTGTGAAAATCTGCTTATTTTCAAATTTTATGAATCTACACTCATGCTCATAAAGCAGAATGTGGTGCCACACAACGTGGCACTACACAAAACTGATGCTAATAGCATAGGCACATAGGGAACACAAACGACACAGATCTGCAAGTCCACGGTATTGGTGATAAGTTGAGAAAATCGTCCCGAAACACATGCGCTACAAAACGCCATTGTTTCCTTCGTATGAACCCCGATATCAATATGGGATATGATCACCATGCAAACGTACACAGGCCGCACAACTGGTCCGTATACTCTGGATCAGGTGGTCGAGCAGCTCCTGGGGTATTGCCTCCCATTCTTGCACCAGTGCCTGTCGGAACTTCGGAAATGTCGTAGTGGGTTGAAGACGTGCAACGATACGTCGACTGAGAGCATCCCAGAAGTGCTCGATGGGGTTTAGGTCTGGAGAACAGGCAGGTCACTCCATTCACCTCGTATCTTCTGTTTCAAGGTAATACTCCACAATGGCAGCTCGGTGGGGCCGTGCGTTATAATCCATTAGGAGGAAGGTGGGACCCACTGCACCCCTGAAAAGGCAGACATACTAGTGCAAAATGACGTCCCGATACACCTGACCTGTTACAGTTCCTCTGTCAAAGACATGCAGGTGCGTACGTGCGCCAATCATAATGTCGCCCCACACCATCAAACTACGACCTGCATACAGGTCCCTTTCAAGGACGTTAAGGGGTTGGTATCTGGTTCCTGGTTCACGCCAGATGAAAACCCGGCGAGAATCACTTTTCAGAATATACCTGGACTCGTCCGTGAACATAATGTGGGATCATTGTTCCAATGACCATGTACTGTGTTCCTAACACAAGGATTTATGGGCTCTCCTGTGACCAGGGGTCAGTGGAATACACCTTGGAGGTCTCCGGGCGAATAGCCACGTTTGTTCAGTCGTCTGTAGACTGTGTGTCTGGAGACAACTGTTCCAGTGCCTGCGGTAAAGTCTCAAGCAAGACTACCTGCAGTACTCCATGGCCGTATGTGGACACTGATGGTGAGATATCTGTCTTCTTGTGGTTTTATACACTGTGGACGTGCCGTACTGTAACGCCTGGACACGTTTCCTGTCTGCTGGAATCGTTGCCATAATCTTGAGATCATACTTTGTGGCACACGGAGGGCCCGTGCTACGACGTGCTCTGTTTCACCAGCCTCCAGTCGCCCTAGTATTCTCATAACGTCACCAATATGTGCTCCTTGAGCCATTTTCAACACACAGTCACCATTAGCAAGTCTGAAAACGTCTGCACACTTACTCGCTGCACCGTACTCTGACATGCAACAACACACCTCTGTGTATGTCACCGTGCGACGACCGCAGGTTAAATGCACCGCATGGTCATAACCCGAGTTGATTTTGTATGTAGACTGTTTAGGTTATGTTGGTAGCGCCAGTAGCGCTCTATTTACAAATCACTGACAGTGCTGTGTGAAGTCTTTGGCTGGTTAGCATTGTTGGGATAGTCGCTATTGTAGTTTTGGGCAGTTGTAGGTGAGCCGGCAGCAGTGGTAGATGTGGGGAGAGAGATGGCGGAATTTTGAGAGCGGGTGATATGGACGTGTGTCCGTCAGATACAGTAAATTTGTAAGACTGGATGTCATGAACTGATATATATATATTATGACTTTTGAACACTAGTAAGGTAAATACATTGTTTGTTCTCTATCAAAATCTTTCATTTGCTAACTATGCCTATCAGTAGTTAGTGACTTCAGTAGTCAGAATCTTTTATTTAGCTGACAGTATTGGCGCTCGCTGTATTGCAGTAGTTCGAGTAATGAAGATTTTTGTCAGGTAAGTGATTCATGAAAGGTATAGGTTATCGTTAGTCAGGTCCATTCCTTTGTAGGGATTATTAAAAGTCAGATTGCGTTGCGCTAAAAATATTGTGTGTCAGTTTAGTGATGTCAGAATAGGTAAAGAGAGAAATGTCTGAGTACGTTCAGTTCTGCTCAGCTGTTTGAAAATCGAATAACGTAAGGGGTTTACCAGCACAATCATTCATAAATTTTTCTAGGGGGACGTTTCAATTTAATCCCGCAAACCGCCCACCAGAGCGTTGTTTCACCATGTATCAGCATTATCCTTAATTTATGAGCATGAGTGTAGGTCAACGGGAAGTACCCTATAGGTTTTGATGAGTGAGTTTGCGAGTATCAAAAGACGTGGCGTAAATGCCCTTATGTTTCGATAGCACTGACCTAGAAACTTAAATTTCTTACGCTGCCAAGGCACCGTAAACTTTTGTACCTGACATTAATTTGAATTATGTTCTTGAGAAAAAGGGGTCTTAATGTCTGGCAGAAAGACCAACAGACACATGGACAACGAAGTGATCCTATAAGGATTTCGCTTTACTGACTGAAGTACGGAAACCTAAAATACGTTTTTAATAGAGCGTACGGACAGAGGTACAGCCTTTGACTTCACCATGCCGTTGCTGAATCCGCCTTGGTGTCGGTGACATGTCATTGCCGATTGTTCTAAGCTGGTTGTAAGAAGAGCAAATCTCACCGATGGCGATTCAGGTTAGATCAGAAGGCTCAATACGACTATGGTCAGGCGACCTGGTGGTAAAAATTGGTTACACACTGTACTTCCTGGTGGTGTAATTTTGACAACCAGCATTGTCATAGTAGGGTTTTGGTAGCGCACCTCATTGTCATGGGCAGCGTTGTGGTTACGAACGAAATCGGTGTGCTAAATGAAGAGCCGCACGCCGGGAAAGAATACGACGTCAGAAACGGTGCAAGTCATCATCAGGAAACCATCCGAGGACAACGTTAATTACCCTTAACAAAGTACTAAGGACCGTGCGAGTTCCACAGATACATGATGAGCATGCCCTTGAAGTGGAATTAGTCCCCCTTTGGCGACATGCCAACTCGTAAATACGTACTTTCAGTAGACTGTTGAGGTTAATATTGAAATGGGTAAATTATGACTCACCCGTGTAGTCCTGCACTTTGAACTTGTCTTCATAACGATGGATTTCAGTGCCAAATCACCTTTTTGAAGCGTAAGAGTGACAGATTCCGCAGCCTTCAGTAACAAGTGCTACAAATTCGCGAACAAAATTTGATACCGATTTACTGAGGACATCTAAGGCGCTGCAGTCGTGGACTGTGCGGCTGATCCCGGCAGAGGTTAGAGTCCTCCCTCGGGCATGGGTGTGTGTGTTTGTCCTTAGGATAATTTAGGTTAAGAGGTGTGTGAGCTTAGGGACTGATGACCTTAGCAGTTAAGTTCCATAAGATTTCACACACATTTGAACAACATCAAATATTGATATTACCGCGATAAATAGTCAAGCCTGTAGACCAGGACAAAACTGGCGAGTGAGGCAACATCCAGCCAGACGTGACCTCTACTTAATTCATTTCGTCCTAAACAAGGAGCAGCTGAAATGCAGCTATAAAAGAAGAATGATTAAAAATTGCTTTAAGTTCTAAAACTGCAGGGTGGGAACTACTAAGTAAAGTGCAGATCATTCGATACGTATTAAAATCTGGGGAAAATGTCGAGGAGAAGACTGTAGAGATCACAGAGAGTGTAACTGAAGCAGTTCCTTGCGGCAGGAGGTCACGCCTCCAGTAAGTGGTTCCTGTTTCCTGGAGCAGTGAGTTCCCTCTACTGAGCTGAAGTTTTCTCAGTTCTCGCAGAGCGTAAGAGAGAAGTCTCCATCGCAGCGCCGTAGAGTCTACCAGTAAACCTACGATAAATAATTGAACTCCTATATGTATAAACAGCATCAGTTGCATGGGGGCTTAATAAAATGAAATGCAAATACTTTTTAATTTTCTGTCTGTCCGATTACGCAAGTCTCGTAAACGGATGGCCCTGACTAGTATTATTACGCTATCTGACTGCATAGAACAACAACAAGGAATGAAATGAAAATTTCAGTTAATACAATTAATTAATTAAGTCCCCAGCAACTATAAAACCTACGAAACCAACAAAGCACAAGTGTCGCTGTTCTGTGTGTGGTAGTGTGACTCAACGCACATCTGGCACGGTTCTTCTTCAACAAGACAAGAAATTTTAAATATCATTTATACTGACGTGATAAAAGAAAATCAGAAATACTATAATTGAGCAAGAAAATCAGAATTACACTCTAATACAAGAACACAAGCCAGATGCTTTGTTGACTGAACCTGTAATGGCACATTATTCAGGACACACAAATAATAAAAGAATAAAAGAAAATACCTCCATATATATTGACGAAATGCACTCTGACCATTACAATATCTCCATTAGAACAACATCTGCTATCTCTCCCATCAAACCACTGCATAAAACATGGAACAACACTCTCCACTACCGCATCTCACTCTAACTTCAGCTACAAGCAGTGTCCACCACAACTTCCCGGCAAGAACTGCCTGCCGCTACCTCTCAATGAGCACCGCCAGTGGAGGCGGCGGAACAATACTCTCTCTGGCGCGATTTTTGGCGCTGTGGCTCAGTGTAGCCACCTTTCATATGCCCTTCCTCCACGGGCTAGAATTTGATGGTATTTTTGCCAGCATTGGTGGTGAAAATACCACCAAATTCGTCAAAAAAAAATACAGACAAAAATAAAAGATAATATTAATACGTAAATATCATATAACTAGATAAAATTTTGGCTTTGCACTGACCTTTCAATAGCCTAATATATAAAATACACTAAGCAATACAAATTCTTTCATACATGTGACTTTACATAATAGTTTACAGAAATATCATGTGGTTAAACAATTCAATCGATAACGTCAGCAATGACGAATATGAGCAGGTAAGAGTCTTATAACTTTTCACAAACAGTAATACACAAAAAATCAGTTAATACAAATATTCACAACAAGTAGTTCACAGTTCCAGCAGTAGCACCCAGCACTGTTGAATAGGTGCTGACAGCAACAAGTGACATCATCTCAGTAGAAGCAGACCATCAGTGGCACCCAGCATTGTGGAACAGGTGCAAACAGCAACAGGTGACATCATCTCAGTAGAATCAGTCCATCAGTGGCACCCAGCATTGTGGAACAGGTGCAGACTCCAACGGGTGACATCATTTCAGTAGAAGTAGTCCATCAGTGGCATCCAGCAATGTTGAACAGGTGCTACAGCAGCAAGTGACACCATTTCAGTAGAAGCAGTCCATCAGTGGCACCCAGCATTGTGGAACAGGTGCAGACTCCAACAGGTGACATCATTTCAGTAGAAGCAGTCCATCAGTGGCACCCAGCAATGTTGAGTAGGTGCAGACAGCAAGAAGTAACATCATTTCAGTAGAAGCAGTCCATCAATGGCACCCAGCAATGTTGAGTAGGTGCAGACACCATCAAGTGACATTATGTCAGTAGAAGCAGTTCATCAGTGGCACCCAGCATTGTGGAGTAGGTTCAGACTCCAACAGGTGACATCATTTCAGTAGAAGCAGTTCATCAGTGGCACCCAGCAATGTTGAGTAGGTGCAGACACCAAGAAGTGACTTCATTTCAGTAGAAGCAGTCCATCAGTGGCACCCAGCAATGTTGAGTAGGTGCAGACACCGACAAATGACATTAAACAACTATCACTGATCACACTGTTCCTCAGCACAAATTAAACATGTCCTAGTGGCACCAATCATGTAGAAAAAGTACAAGTAACAGTCCATAATTTCATCATCACTAATTAGACAGTTCAAGCATGAACAATAGTTTGAATGCACATACAAATGCTTTTACAATGTTCTTACACTAAACATACAAATCATAACAAACACACAAATGATATCAGATAATTGTCATATTACTATTACAAATACACAAACATCAGTAAACCTATAATATTTATGGGTGTCAGTGCAAGCCACTACAAACAAATAAAATAATATTTAGGAGATAGGTGGGTAGGATTAGGAAAGGAAAACACACAAAACACACTCACTCATCTTTCATCCACATTAAGTACTACTGTGTAATTGTATAGTGTTAACTGTCTGTATCCACTTCTGTCAAATTTCATGTTCATCATGTGTATCAAGTAGTAGTGGCAGCAATGTATAACAGTCAATAATAGTTAAGTCAACGTCATAGTCATCATGTCAAGACCAATGTTTGCCAAGCCAGATCAAAATGTACGGTTGCTGAACAACTGTCAGTGTGCCAAGATATGCAACTTCCTCTCTCCAAAAAAAATACATACTGCTTAGTGATTTAACAAATTGTGTGTAGACCATCTTCCTTCCATTTTAGTGTTCTAGTCTGCTATCTTCATCCTCCTTGTTCCATATAGACCAACAACAAAAAAAAAATGCACCTCACTTACTTTACCTCTTATCCACAAAAACTCCAATCAACTTCATATAATCTCAATAATACCTCAATAATACCTCTTCAATACGTCGATACATATAAACCTTAGCACCAATATCATTTCACTTCCATAACAACTCTTTCCTCAAGTCAGTCTCCTCGAATAAGTACAGATAAAATCCTAATGCAAACCTCCTCATCCCATACAATCCGAAGACACACTGTCAACACACAACCTTTGTGTAATCCATCTGACCAAAATCTTCTACTCATTATGAATTATAAACAAAGAATGCATACATGACCTCTAACAGACTTAGTTCGAATAACTCTCAGTAAGTAAGTACGATTACGGAGTGTGAATGATCCTAATATTTCACAGTGTGTACACCACTTCAAGAATTATGGCAAACAGAAGCAAACGTGTGGAGTATTTCTTGTGTCAAGTGTCACTTCCTATTTCAATTTCTCACGAAAAATGCAGTGTAATAACTGTGTTGGTATGTCATGTCGTTAGCTTCCTTCCTATTGGCATACATTTATACAGCTTTCATAAAACCTCCAGCTCATGTGACTTCTATGACGTTTCTTGTACTAAAGTCGCTCGTCGAATTACTGCAGTTCATTTTCTTATGTTAAAATATAAAGCACTGAGCGTAAGCAAAACAAGCAATAGCGATTAAATATACCAGTAGTGAACAGAATGTCAACAAGTGGATGCAGCACAATTCTTACAACGAGGCTCTGCCAAGCGAACAATCTGTAACTAGTACCATAGTGTAACCTAAACTCTATGTTCATACACAGTATAATAGCATTTCTATATACAAAATTAAAGAGTAGTTGTGACAACAAACAGAAATGTATAAATATGCAATCCATACGCATAGCAGCAAACATATCTTACGTAATAAACAGATCAGCAGCATCGTATAACCGTAAGCAAATAAATGTTCATATGTAATCTAATAAATAAACATGAAGGCGCAAGCAAATAAGTAAACATGAAGGCGCAAGCAGATAAATCACAAAGTATAACTTACATACCTAACCACATCAGCACAATTAATCAGGTAACAATTATAATTTAAATAAATAGGCACAGCAGGCACATAATTAAAAATATGACATCAGTGAAAAAGCAGTGCAGCCAAGCGATGCGTAATATACACAAGTTACAACTCAGTTCATTAATCATTATTGTCAAAATCAGTTAACGTACGCAAGCACGTCGCTTCACAAGTAAATTCATAGAACATGAAATTTAGCACAAAGTATGAATCAAGTAATCGCGAGCAGTAAATTACGTCTAAAGTACGTACCTAAGTGGAAATATGTTACCTGAAAAATAAACTCAATTAATAATTACCTTTTTTGTTTATTACTTTCTTCTTCGAAATGACATTTTTCCTGAAATTTTCTCGATAGCAAGTCGTCTTAACGTCGGACACGCACAAAATTTACCTGAAGTTCTTAAATATTTTATAGAACCGTATCCTGAAAAATACTGAATGTTAATAACAGAATTTATCAAGTCACTATAGCTTTATACTGATTTTAGTCGGAGAATTAGACTGTATTTATTTACGGCTGTCAGTGCATTCGCACTGAGCGCTCGATCAGCTGTAGGCGCGTGACGTAGGAAGTGATTGTTTGCGGTCAACGACTGCCTTTAGCGGCGCGCAGACTTGACTGTTGCTTTGAGTATGTGCCGCCGCCAAAACACAGCGCGGTGTCCTTGTACTCTCCGCATGTTTACATGTAGCTGTTAGTTCCTCAAAAGTATGTCATTCTACAAAAATTTTTCAAAAGTATATCATTCCACAAAAATTTTAACGTTAGATATATGATGTATTCCCTTAGAGCGTCGTGATTTAAGAGTTTCTACTTCAACAGTGTTATCATGTATAATTTTGCGAACTCTGTATGGACCGTTATAAAGCAGAAAAAATTTGCGACACAAGCCTTTTCCTTTGTGAGACAATCGATGAGTCTTAATTAACACCTTCTGACCAACTGACAAGATTTTTAAACGACCAGGACGCTTTGCTGATTTCACTCTTCTAGCAGCCGCAGATGCAATATTTTGTAGAGCCAGATTGACAACTTCAGACTGCCGCAGTTTCCGTGAAGGCGGAAAAGGAACGATTTCAGAAATGCGATTTGTCGGTGCTTTGTTTTTTAATATCAGTATAGGTGGTAAAGAAGTTGAGTCGTTAGGAAGTTCATTCAGAATGTTTTGAAAAGTATGAAGATACTGATCCCACGTTCTGTGATTCTGATGACAATAAAGACGACACAATTTATTGATTTCCTTCATCCATCTCTCTGAAGCGTTAGATTGAGGGTGAAAAAGTGAAATGAAAATTGGTTTAATTTTACGACGCCGTAGAGTACGAAGCCAAATTTTAGAACGAAACTGTGATCCATTATCTGATATAACCTTATCAACATGACCCACTTCTTTAAGAAAATGTTTGATGAAAGCGTTAGATACTGAACGAGCTGTTGCTTTGCGTAACGGTGTAAAACACACATATTTTGATGTCAACTCCACTGCTACGAAAATGTACGCAAAACCATTAGTAGATCGAACCACTGGACCGAACAAATCAACTGCAGCCATGTCCTTTAATTTTGCTGGAATGATAGGAAACAACGGTGCTCTGTGAGAAACTGTCGGCGGTTTAGCCTTTTGACATAATTTGCATTTGGCAAGAACAAATCGAATACGTTTTTCCATATTATTGAAGTAGCAATTTTCTCGTAATTTATGAAAGCATTTTCTGGGACCAAAGTGCGCATAACTGAAATGCGTATACCAAATCAGCTTATTAACCCACTCATCAGGAATACAAACTAACCAAACAGAGTTGTCGACCGATTTTCGTTTGAAAAGAATGTCATTGCGAACTAAATAATGCTGTCTAATCGCTACGCTTTCCTTTCTCCTCCACTTCTCCTTAATGTCCTTCCAGATTGGATCCTTATTTTGCTCCTTAGCAATGTCCTGGAGTGAAGATGAAATAAAGTTCTCAAACGCAACACCTTGAATATACATCAAACAATAATTGTTTTCCTTGCAGTCCTCTTCAGCACTTTGTTTCAAACCCATAGGTGCACGTGATAAAGCATCGGCAACAATATTTGAAGAACCCTGTATGTAAACAATACTAAAATCAAATTCCTGTAGGTACAACGCCCATCGTGACAATCTGCCGTGAGTTAATTTTGTTGACATAAGAAATTCCAGAGCTCGATGATCGGTGTAAACCTTAGTATGTCTGCCAAACAAAAATGTGCGAAATTTTGTAAAAGCCCAAACAACAGCCAAAGCTTCAAGTTCCGTAATCGAATAATTCTTTTCTGATTTCGAGAGAACACGACTTCCAAATGCAATAGTCTTTTGTACTACAACGCCGTTTTCTTCTATCTCTTGAAATAAATGTGCACCTAGCCCTTTGTATGATGAGTCCGTCGCCAAACAAAAATCTTTAGATAAATCCGGGTGTGAAAGAAGTGGAGCAGCAACTAAGGCATCACGAAGTTGTTCAAATTCTGACTGAGCTTCTTCATCCCAACACCAATTAGATTTCTTTCCGGATAGTTCACATAAACGAGGTGTGGCCAAATTGTCCAATCTAACAAAACGTCTAAGAAAATTACAGACGCCAAGGAAACTACGAACATCACGTTTTGTTGTAGGAACAGCATAATTACGAATAGCGTCAAGTTTTTCTGGATCAGGAAGAATACCTTCTGTAGAAATAATGTGACCGAGAAATTTCACCTGAGAACGACCAAATTCAGATTTTTCTAAGTTCACCGTAATGCCAACTCTTGCAAAAATACGTAATAATGAATCCAAAATTTTGTTGTGCTCACTCCAAGAATTTTTAGCAATAAGAATGTCGTCAACATATGAAGTAATGTTGTCACGAAGATAAACAGGTAAAATTTCATTTAAGCTACGAATGAATGCTGCAGAAGATACAGTAAGTCCAAACGGTAATTTCCGAAACTGGTAACAGTTACCAAAGGTTAAAAAGGCAGTATATTTTCTACAATCAGGGTGGAGTTCTATTTGCCAAAAACTTGCGCGCATATCAATCGTGGATAAAACTTTAATTCCATGAAAATGTTGAAGAAGTTCATCTAAATTTTGTGGACGGTCAGTTTCAGGAATGATGATATTATTTATCTGTCTGGAATCTAGAACCAAACGAATCGACCCATCTTTTTTAAGAACAACGTGTAATGGGCTGGTATAAGGACTGACTGCAGGCTCAATAATGCCCTGATCTAACATGTACTGAAGTTCATTCTTAACCTTGTCTCTGTAAGCCAAAGGAATAGCGTACGTTTTCCCGCGAAATGGTGTGTGTTCCTTTCCTTTAAATAAATATTGTAAGCCTTGTATAGTTCCTGTGTGATGACTAAATACTGTAGCATGTGAAGTCAAAATGTGGTGCAGCTCTTCTCTTGCAACGTCATCTGGCACTTCAGCTTTCTTAACCTTTTCATTAATCAGTTCTTCGCTATTAACTATATCATCCATCGCGTCTCTGTATCTATTATCATTGTCATGAATAAACACATTGTCGTCATAATGCTCAACGAAAACATCAGAAGTAAGAAACCTTAAACATTTTGTATCTGACTCAGATCTTGTTAAACACTCGAAAAATTTCAAACATTTCGGCATTCCGGCAACATTCAAATTCACACTTCCTTCTTTAAAGTTCAAAATTGCCTTATGTGCGTTAAGAAACTCCATACCTAATATAATTTGTGTACTGAGTAATGGAACAATAATAAAATTAGCAGAAAATTCGTATCCTTGACAATTGAAATTTAGGTTGGTCTGTTGTTTAACTTCTACACCTTTTCCAGAAATCGCTCCTCGAATTGTAGTTTTAGAAATAGGTAACACAGGACAGGCAATAGTCCTTTCACATATACGAAAAACTGATTCACTAATGACGTTCAATGGGCTCCCAGAATCTAAAACTGCAGTGAACTTATTCTTACCCACACATACTTCAATAACAAAATGTCTCTCATGTCTTCCAGGCGTACGTAGTGTAAAGTCGTAGTGTCTTTACTTTCTGAACCGTCTATACTGCTGCCAGAAGCCGAAGCTACAAGTCATTGTCGATTGTTTGCGTCACGTCTTTGATTATTCGCGTCACTTCGCGGATCCATTTCTATGATTTGCACTTGTCTCTCTGAAGTTCTGTCACGTGGAGGATGCCAATTAGGTCCCTCCTGTCTGTTAGATACAAATTCTTGGTTGTGTCTGTTATTAAAATTTCTGTTTTCCTGTCTGTCTGCATAGCTACTTCTTGTGTAGTTTCGACTGTCACTTCTGAAATTATTGTTGTATCTACTACCCTGATTATTTCTGTAGTAAGAATTTCTATTACTATTTGAATAATTTCTGTCTTGATAATGCCGATTACTGTTTCCGTATGATTGATCATTCCGGTACGAATTACCGTTATTATAATTGTCTGTGTAATTTCTGTTAGAACGTCTGTTATTGTCATAGGGCTGGTATCTATTGTCCTGTCTGTTACGTCTGTCATTCTCAAAGTTCCCCATATAACGCCCGTTCCGATCATTATCCCTTTTCTCTGAAAATCTATTGTAATTACTGTTACTGAAAAAGTTACAAGAAGTGCCGTCATCGTTGTCATACTCAAGTTCTTGCAACAAAGTCTTAAAGGTCTCAATGTCGTCTTTACATCTTCCGGCTAAAGCAATTTGTCTTATGGATTGTGGCAGCTTGGTTAAACAAATGCGAATTAATTCGGTCGGGCTATAAGTGTTGGAAAGGAACTGATTCTTTCGAATCATGTCTTCAAAATATTCCGCTGGCGTGCGGAATTCAGACTGTTTGAAATTACGCTGCATGATAAGACTGTGTTTGACTCTGTCTTGCGTGTTTTCGGACCAATATGCCGATAGAAATGCATGATAAAAATCATTTAGGCTATTACAATCTCTAATGATTGCGCGCATCCGCGTCGCCGGTTCGTTTTCTAAATACCCACACATAAATTCCAGTTTGTGACTTAGTGGCCAATTTGGTGGAAGTGCGTACATAAATTGATCTAACCATGAACATGGATGTATGTCATTCTTAGAATTGCGGAAGATCTTAAATTCCCCAACAGTCAAAAAGTGTTTATAGTCAAAGTTTTCGCCTCGTGGCGACAAAGACCTACCGCGTTTGTCCCAGTCCCAAGGTCGATTATTGTCAAGTTCGCGCGCCTGGCGATCTCTTGTTGCATCCCGTAAATGAAACAAATTATTTTCTTCAAACCCCTCTGCTATCTGTGATTCTAAATTTCTTCTACTGTCTTTACCTACAATTTCGCCTTCAATTTGTTTCACTTGCTTTCGTAATGCCTCAACTTCCTTTTTAACGCGTTCATTAAATTTTCCCTGATTTTCAACATGTTTATTTATGTTCTGATACTCTTCGGTTTCTGCAAATGGCAATGGTGCTGTGTCATCTGAATCTTTGTCCCCATTTAAACTAAGACTTGTCAGTTTATCTGAAATCTCTTCAACTCTTTCCGATAAATCACCTATTTGTTCTTTCTGTTTATTTACGTCTTCCGTAAGTGTCGCGACTCGCGTTTCGGTATTGTCACCTTTAATAGTTAACTGTTCACACTGTTGCGTTAAGTTATTTATTCTGTCAATTGGTACGGATTCCTCGATTCTCTCAAATATTTCTTTCTTATCGTGTGCACGTTGTAAATTTAATTCTGAAAATTTCTGTACTATCACGCGATCTTTTTCCTCCTGTTCTCTATCCTGTTCCCTTTGTCTAATCTCTACTGCAATTAATCTATTATTGTGAGAATTCAAAATCGGTTGTACTTCTTCTCTGATTTCTTTCTTTAATTCATCTTTCATATTTTTGAAACATGTCCCTATTCGTGAGTCTAACCGGGTTTCCATTGTTTCCATATCAGCTTCTAGTCGTGTTGCCAAAGTTCCCATCTGTGATCCCAGTGAGTCTAACCGTGTTTCCATTGTTTCCCTTTGTGAGTCTAACCGTGTTGCCATATCAGTTTTAATTTCAGATCGTAACTGTGATCCCATATTTAATATAGCACTCATCAACCGCTCCATAGTAACTGGTTCGAAATTCTTTTCGCCCATAACGTTTCCCGCAAAACCAGCTTCCTTTGTCATAGCTGTAAGACTATCTGTGTTCGATACTATTCCAGAATCTTCTGTCGTTAATCTCGTATTCTGTGAATTTTCTGATTGAGAAAAACCTTGAACTGGTTCCGGACTATTTTCCCGACTTATTACATTGTTTTCCACTTCATTATCCATCATACTGTTGTCCTGTGTTGGCGAGTTCGCCATGTCAACAATTTCGTTATTCTCACTATTCATCATTTTTGCCTTTTTCATTGATCGCGTAATCATTTACAAAATATACAAAACTCGTCACTATATGAAAATTACACACAATTACTCTTTATCTCCAACAATACCATTTACATGAAATGTTTCCCTCAAACACGATTAACGAACAATTGAAATAATTGCACTAGATTGTCAAACGCGTATACAAGACAACAAAATTAAATTATGAAATACCATTGGAAGAATGACAATTACCAAATCTACACATGCAATCTAGACTACAATTACTAAACTACAAATTACTACAACAATACTACTGTCTACTATTTTTGCAATCAGAAGATTCCAAGGGACGATCCGAAGCAGCGGTCGCCACGTGCATGGGGGCTTAATAAAATGAAATGCAAATACTTTTTAATTTTCTGTCTGTCCGATTACGCAAGTCTCGTAAACGGATGGCCCTGACTAGTATTATTACGCTATCTGACTGCATAGAACAACAACAAGGAATGAAATGAAAATTTCAGTTAATACAATTAATTAATTAAGTCCCCAGCAACTATAAAACCTACGAAACCAACAAAGCACAAGTGTCGCTGTTCTGTGTGTGGTAGTGTGACTCAACGCACATCTGGCACGGTTCTTCTTCAACAAGACAAGAAATTTTAAATATCATTTATACTGACGTGATAAAAGAAAATCAGAAATACTATAATTGAGCAAGAAAATCAGAATTACACTCTAATACAAGAACACAAGCCAGATGCTTTGTTGACTGAACCTGTAATGGCACATTATTCAGGACACACAAATAATAAAAGAATAAAAGAAAATACCTCCATATATATTGACGAAATGCACTCTGACCATTACAATATCTCCATTAGAACAACATCTGCTATCTCTCCCATCAAACCACTGCATAAAACATGGAACAACACTCTCCACTACCGCATCTCACTCTAACTTCAGCTACAAGCAGTGTCCACCACAACTTCCCGGCAAGAACTGCCTGCCGCTACCTCTCAATGAGCACCGCCAGTGGAGGCGGCGGAACAATACTCTCTCTGGCGCGATTTTTGGCGCTGTGGCTCAGTGTAGCCACCTTTCACAGTGTCTCATTATAAATTTGGTGTTACAGATTTGACGTTAAACATGTAAACGAAGAAAAATCTAGAGAAACTTTGGAAGTATGTTTAAAATTTGTTGTAAGTCACTAAGAGCTCGCATTATCAAATACAGGGTAGTAATTTACACTTCGTTTTAAGCAAACACTAGCTTTTCCCGCATCTCAATGTTCATGACGTCATATCTCCTCAACTACGTGTTCGCAGGTACATTCAGTGGTATATGTGGATACCGTCTGCAAAATATGTTGCGAACAGAGTTAGCAGTAAATAAGTAATAAATTGCAACACATGCCGGATGCTGAAGTTTTACTCCATAAAAATGTAGTAAGCGATAAAATTTTTCCTCTGATCATTTTGTGTGTGTGCGTGAGGGGTGGGGTGTCAGCGAGAAAAAAATTTCGTAAGCGTTTGAAATTATGTGCACAGGTTGTCGGAAGTCGCTAATTCCTCTCTTTCTCAATTACTGGATGAACATAGTTCCGACAATTTGCGTCCCATAAGTTACGATGCATTTTCTAACAGCAGTGCTTCTCTTGCTGTGTTAAACCTTTAACATAAGATTATACCATCCAATGATTAACTTATGACTATAATTTAAATTTTAAAATTTTATTAACACTTATATGAAGTGCCCTTTTTATTTTTCTTGTGCCTTTATACCGCACAGGCGCACGATCAGTGCGGCTATAAACGCATGTGGTACGGTTAATTTGAAGTGGTGGTCAGAAGCTCCCCCTGTAGCCCCGCCGTTACCCCCCGGGAGGCAATATGTGTATCCCAACCGTCTGCGTATGGTTTTATTCACGTCAAAATGAGCGAAAGTTTTGAATTGCTTGCGAAACGTGTAATTGAAGCGGGACGTGGATACTATCCCGGTATTCACATAGGGGGATATGCTAATCGCCGAAAAACACACCGGCACACCAATACCTTACGTCGGCCGGAGTGGCCGTGCGGTTCTAGGCGCTACAGTCTGGAACCGAGCGACCGCTTCGGTCGCAGGTTAGAATCCTGCCTCGGGCATGGATGTGTGCGATGTCCTTAGGTTAGTTAGGTTTAATTAGTTCTACGTTCTGGGTGAATGGATCAACGAAGAACCTGCATCTGAATTCCGGCCCGAACAAATGAGTATAGTGGGCAGGGACACTACAAAGTGTGAACAGCAAGTTGCAAATGTCGGTATCACGGGAAGCGTAGCAAAGATAAGTCCCTGCAGTCGCGCTATTCTCTGTGTCCTCGATGGCTCAGTCGGATGGAGTGTCTGCCATGTAAGCAAGAGATACCGGGCTGGTGTCCCGGTTGAGACACAAATTTTCAGCTGTCCCCGTTAATACTTATCAATCCCTGTAAACAGCTAATGGTCTCGATTTTCTCGTAATTTCATTCTTCGAGAGCTGCCAGATTTCCATATAGATAAGGCTTACCAGCCAACGATCGTGTGTGGATGATGTACTCATATTGCTCAAACTCTTATGGAAATCGGTAGATTGATTGCCGCGAGTAATGAATATAGTGGACAGGGGCACTACAAATGTAGTGTTCGAAAGTGTAGGTCTCACGGGAAGCGTGCCGGAGATAAGTACCGCGCTGCTGGTACGGTCGCAGGTTAGAATCCTGCCTCGGGTATGGATGTGTGTTGGCCTTAGGTTATTTAGGTGGTTCGGTTGCACTGCTACGATCCATTTGTCACATTAACTGGCACAATGCAAATAGTGTGTGAGAATGTGCCTCTACATCTGCGTGTCAGAGGAAGGGCCATCTATTGGATGAAGGAAAGTAGGGCACTTAAACTACGTGAATAGCTTGGGACTTGTGTAAAAGAGAAGAATAACGCCTGATCATCGCTGGGAATATTATTGTTTTGTGGCAAGAGAGATAGGACACCTCTGCCACTGTAAAATGGAATATTTCTTCACACTGAAATAACAGCTAGTCTTGTGCAGTGTCTGACAGGATATGATTGGATTAGCTCTCACAGACTGCTAAAAGGGAGACTGCTGAACAGCTGATGCGTGCCCAGGACGGAAGGATGTGACCTGACGTTAGATAATGGAGGAGCTAGGTACTGAGATAGAAATGAATACAAGCAGGTCCACTAACCGTCAGCTTTCCGTAATTTGTCTCCGGATATGAAATTAAGTGAGAAACTTTATCTCCATTTCCGGATAAAAGGAGTTTCTCAAGTTAGTGCGAAAAATAAATTGTACATAGAATATATAGCCACTGAATCACATTAGAGCACTGACACTTGTCTCAGCACTTGCCACTTCGACATGTCATTTTAATAACGGCAAATTTCTTCCTTATATTTGTCTCCCTTTACATTCTTCTGCCCACTATCTCTCTCCCTGTCTCTCTTTCCTTCTCTCTCTCTCTCTCTCTCTCTCTCTCTCTCTCTCTCTCTCTCTCTCTCTCTCTGCCGACCACTGTGGCCCAGCGGTTCTAGGCGCTTCAGTCCAGAACCGCGCTGCTGGTACGGTCGCAGGTTAGAATCCTGCCTCGGGTATGGATGTGTGTTGGCCTTAGGTTATTTAGGTTTAAGTAGTTCTAAGTCTAGGGGACTGTTGACCTCAGATGTTAAGTCCCATATTTCTTGGATCGATTTGAACTACGAGTATCTCTCTCTCTTTTGATTGATATTTTAGTGTTGTGCCTAGGCGAAAATACTTTAGTTCAGCCATGACTGTGGTTTCTTTGATTGCTCTGGTAGAAGGCTCTTTCATTTGATTACATAAATGAATAAAAGATTTACTTAACTTTGAGACACTTTTTTAACACAGGAGTACTGTATAAGTTACAACTGTCACTGACTAGCAAAGCATTTCTTGATGCACAAAGTAACGATGTGTTTTCTTTAGAAACAATGTTCGATCTTAACAACGTCACAGTTTCATCAGGCACTAACTACTCGTTGGTCCTAGACGACTGTGTTGACTACTGTATCTGAGGTCTCGAGCGGGGGCTGAGCTCTTGCACACTCGATACTACTGACCGCAATGCAAGAGTGCTGCGTATTGGTGAGGGGGAAGCGTGGCCTTTTGGAGTGCCTCCCACCCATATGTCGTTGCGGACTGCAGCAAGCAAGTTGCAGTATCGATTTTTGTTGCTGTGGTACCGCGATCTCTGGACGATACTATAATTAGTTTTCTCTCCTTCTTCTTGCCGGCCGGGGTGGCCGAGCGATTCTAAGCGCTGCAGTCTGGAACCGCGCGACCACTGCGGTCCCAGGTTCGAATCCTGTCTCGGGCATGGATGTGTGTGATCTCCTTACGTTAGTTAGGTTTAAGTAGTTCTAAGTTCTAGGGGACTGATGACCTTAGAAGTTAAGTCCCATACTGCTCAGCGCCATTTGAACCATTTTCTTCTTCTTCTTCTTCTTCTTCTTATTTTTCTTGTTTATTTTGTAATATTTGGTGTAGGGAAGTTTCCGTGGCCAATTTAGTAATAGTTTATATCTACTTCTTAGAAGAAACATATACGTTACGTGGGAACGAGCGAGTGCATGGTGCGAGCGACGTTATCAATATATATTAGGTATTTTAAGAAATAATGAAAATTAATATTTATGTATAACGTTTTTGAAAAACTTAATCGAAGAAAGAGTCAATTTGTGTAGCTAGGTAACGGACCATAAATAAACATAAATATTTAGAAAAAATTAAACTCTAATTTAGTATCTAATTTGTGTACATGCACCATTAGTATTCAATGAAACGTTGAAGTCCTCTAGCGCAGGAAGTAGAAAGGAGAGAGACTGTCTTAGGCCTGCTAGTGGGGATGCGTAAAGATTTAATCAAAGTGGATGAAACATTTTGTATCCATATAAAAATAATGTGCGTTTCTCTTATGACAGTGGTCAAAGAGAAATCCGTCCATCATGTGATCTGTATGTGTGTGGGGGTTCTAGGTGGGTGAGTGGGTGCTTCGGTGGGTGTGAGATGTTGCTGGGTCGCGTGGGTTTCTGTTTGGCAAGCAGCTGGGCGGGCGGGGGTGTTGTGTGACGGCGAGCCAGCAGGGAGCAAGGCGGCCCGCAGCAGAGATGAAAGCAATACCCACTTTGGCGCGGCCCGGCGTGTCATTGTTGGTGACTTTGAGGCGGGGCACCATTGTGGCGGCCGCTAAGTAATTGCACACCTTTCTGCGGTATTAACGCCGCGGCGGCCTTCGCGCCCCACTGCGGCATCGCTCCATCGCGCGTGCCGCCCCCGCCGCTCGGTTCACTGTGCCTCGCTTCTGCCTCGTCCCTGCTGCTCGACGGTTGTCACCAAAACTGAAGTGCGCCACACACTCCAGCAATATTCGCCCATTAATCAAGTGATCTCCAGTATTACGGAGTCAGCACGTTGCATACGATCATAGCCACAGTGTATCATGTATCACCTTACTAGGACCTGATATCACAGTTGGACGAGGGACTTCGCGCGTAATGTAAACTAAGTCACATGTCGTTTGGACGCGAACAGTACTTACATGGGGAAGGGGGGGGGGGGGTAGGGGTAACGGGTAATGAATACCACAATTGACAGTTCAGTATTGTTTAAAAACAGTCTTGGTTGCAATTTCAGCTTTTTATTTTTAAACGACGCGTTTCGCCTTATTTAGGCATCTTCAGGTTATCCTTTCTAGATGGACGCGAGACGCAGAGTTACTCTGTCCTGTGAACGGGAACGCGTTATGCAGTTCTTGGTGCCTCTCGCGTCCTTCTAGAACTACCTGAACCCCCATCTAACTCTGTTACTCGGTCCTGTTAACGAGAACGCGTTATGCAGATATTGGACCCTCTCGCGTCCATCTAGAAAAGATAACCTGAAGATGCCTAAATAAGGCGAAACGCGTCGTTGAAAAATAGAAAACTAAAATTGCAACCAAGACTGTTTTAACCAATACTGTTAAGCACTGGTTTGCTGTATACTACATATGAAGTGGAAGAATTTCTATTGGCAGTTGAGTTGAAGAGGAATGGAAATCTTTAAAAAGCGCGATCGCTCAAGCTGGACAGACAAACAGAGGTACAAGGAAGATAAATTCGAAGAAACCTTTGGCAAAGTGATTACATTATGTGATTCTTCATGGAGGGAGAACCGGATGGGATGCTCCCCTTCTTGGATGTTCTGTGTCAAAAAAGGGATGACGGTAAAAAGGGGCACAGCGTGTATAGAAAGAATACCTTACCTTATACCTATACGCGGATAGCTGCCACCACCCTGCTCAGAAGAACGGCGTGCTAAAAACTCTTGCACACAGAGCTCGCGTCCTCTCTGACGAGGACAGTCTCCAGGAAGAATTGGCGCGGCTGAAGTCCGTCTTTCTGAGGAACGGTTATAAGGAAGGGCAAATCCGGGATGCTCTACGTTCGACACTCGCAAGACAACCGGTGGAAACTAATGAAGACCCTGAGGAGAGCACGGCCATGGCATTCATTCCGTTTTGTGGGGCCTTATCGGGAAAAGTTGGACGCAATTTACTCAAATATCAAGTAAAAACCGTCTTCTGTCCTCCAACTAAAACCAAAGCAATTCTTCGCAGTGTTAAGGACGATCTAGGTTTACGTAAATCAGGGGTTTACGAAAGACCGTGGAAATGCGGTAACGAATACATAGATCAGACAATTCGCACAACTGAAGACCGATGGTGTGAAAACCAACGGTACACGAGATTGCAACAGCCAAATAAATCTGCAATCACCGAGAATTGCCTGTCAGAACAAGGATTATGACAAGACCAATCTCCTAACACAGACTTCGAAATATTGGGAGTATCATCAAAGAAGCTATAGAGACCAGAGTAAGAAAACCTGAACTGAATCGTGACAGCGGCTATTCCTTTAACCAAGCTTGGGAACCAGCCATTACCCGGGTTAAGGAGAAGATAGAAATATTCCAGAATGTACCTACTTCGATGGTAGGGGGGAGGAACTTCCGGAACGCCGCCGGCAAACCTCCCTGGGCGCGGACCTACGAGGGAGCAACCAGAGGCTGGGCCACAAGCCCGGCGTCGAACCCCGGCGCGGACGGCCGAGAGCGCGCCCGCGGCCGCGGAGGGCGGAGGGAGCGCCCGAGGCAGGGGGAGGAGGAATCTGACATATACCTCACGCCTGCCGTCCTTTGGCAGTATATCAGGGCACCTGATGACGGTAACAAGGTCGATTGCCGAAATATTGTGTCCTTTGTACACTCACACCAGGCTGTTCACCCGAGATTTATTTCGTGATGATAGTATGTTCTGGCTTCATTGCCGATTCTTCTTACCATGTACTTACAATTCTGGAATGTACTGACGCATCGCCCCAGGTGCAACTGCCTTCCTAGGGCAAGGACTGGTCAGCTCGGGTGTAGGTGCACCAATATATCGCATCCCTGGCGGTGTCACCAGACCACTGACGTCACAGTCATTATACCGGGTGATCAAAAAGTATAAATTTGAAAACTTAATAAAGCACGGAATAATGTAGATAGGTAAAAATCGACACACATGCTTGGAATGACATGAGATTTTATTAGAACCAAAAAAAAAAGTATTGCTAGACGAGTGAAAGATCTCTTGCGCGCGTCGTTTTATGATGATCATGTGCTCAGCCGCCACTTTCGTCGTGCTTGGCCTCCCAGGTCCCCAGAACTCAGTCCGTGCGATTATTGGCTTTGGGGTTACCTGAAATCGCAAGTGTATCGTGATCGACCGACATCTCTAGGGATGCTGAAAGACAACATCCGGCGCCAATGCCTCGCCATAACTCCGGACATGCTTTACAGTGCTGTTCACAACATTATTCCTCGACTACAGCTATTGTTGAGGAATGATGGTGGACATATTGACCATTTCCTGTAAAGAACATCATCTTTGCTTTGTCTTACTTTGTTATGCTAATTATTGCTATTCTGATCGGATGAAGCGTTATCTGTCGGACATTTTTTGAACGTTTGTACACTCCTGGAAATTGAAATAAGAACACCGTGAATTCATTGTCCCAGGAAGGGGAAACTTTATTGACACATTCCTGGGGTCAGATACATCACATGATCACACTGACAGAACCACAGGCACATAGACACAGGCAACAGAGCATGCACAATGTCGGCACTAGTACAGTGTATATCCACCTTTCGCAGCAATGCAGGCTGCTATTCTCCCATGGAGACGATCGTAGAGATGCTGGATGTAGTCCTGTGGAACGGCTTGCCATGCCATTTCCACCTGGCGCCTCAGTTGGACCAGCGTTCGTGCTGGACGTGCAGACCGCGTGAGACGACGCTTCATCCAGTCCCAAACATGCTCAATGGGGGACAGATCCGGAGATCTTGCTGGCCAGGGTAGTTGACTTACACCTTCTAGAGCACGTTGGGTGGCACGGGATACATGCGGACGTGCATTGTCCTGTTGGAACAGCAAGTTCCCTTGCCGGTCTAGGAATGGTAGAACGATGGGTTCGATGACGGTTTGGATGTACCATGCACTATTCAGTGTCCCCTCGACGATCACCAGTGGTGTACGGCCAGTGTAGGAGATCGCTCCCCACACCATGATGCCGGGTGTTGGCCCTGTGTGCCTCGGTCGTATGCAGTCCTGATTGTGGCGCTCACCTGCACGGCGCCAAACACGCATACGACCATCATTGGCACCGAGGCAGAAGCGACTCTCATCGCTGAAGACGACACGTCTCCATTCGTCCCTCCATTCACGCCTGTCGCGACACCACTGGAGGCGGGCTGCACGATGTTGGGGCGTGAGCGGAAGACGGCCTAACGGTGTGCGGCACCGTAGCCCAGCTTCATGGAGACGGTTGCGAATGGTCCTCGCCGATACCCCAGGAGCAACAGTGTCCCTAATTTGCTGGGAAGTGGCGGTGCGGTCCCCTACGGCACTGCGTAGGATCCTACGGTTTTGGCGTGCATCCGTGCGTCGCTGCGGTCCGGTCCCAGGTCGACGGGCACGTGCACCTTCCGCCGACCACTGGCGACAACATCGATGTACTGTGGAGACCTCACGCCCCACGTGTTGAGGAATTCGGCGGTACGTCCACCCGGCCTCCCGCATGCCCACTATACGCCCTCGCTCAAAGTCCGTCAACTGCACATACGGTTCACGTCCACGCTGTCGCGGCATGCTACCAGTGTTAAAGACTGCGATGGAGCTCCGTATGCCACGGCAAACTGGCTGACACTGACGGCGGCGGTGGACAAATGCTGCGCAGCTAGCGCCATTCGACGGCCAACACCACGGTTCCTGGTGTGTCCGCTGTGCCGTGCGTGTGATCATTGCCTGTACAGCCCTCTCGCAGTGTCCGGAGCAAGTATGGTGGGTCTGACACACCGGTGTCAATGTGTTCTTTTTTCCATTTCCAGGAGTGTATTTTTTTTTGTTCTAATAAAACCCCATGTCATTCCAAGCATGTGTGTCAATTTGTACCTCTGTATCTACATTATTCCGTGATTTATTCAGTTTTCAAATTTATACTAACTTTTTGATCACCCGGTATTTTACAGCCTACTGTGGTTTAATAACAATGTTACGCACGGTCGGCTATAAGGATTTTGCCGACCCGTGTGAAAATTTCCAACGCCAAGCCCTACCTCCCCTTGTGTATCCAGAAATAGTCGACCTTTCCAACTGTCTCTTTCATCCATGACGTTTTATTTCATATATTACATTCACTCACACTTCTTTTTGACGTGAATACAGGACCAGAGCCAGATAAGGGGCACCACGCAGTGATACAGAAGTGAAACGTTAACGTTGTAACACATTTTCAGCTATAACTCCAAAATTAATTATGTCAACAACAATTGAGTTATATTACTCGCAGGTAACGTAACTAAAATCTGTCAAGTTTTTCTCGTATCAGACGGGACCGTCCGTTGCGCAAGGAGGAACACCGGACTGCCGCGGGGAGAATAAAAAGCGGGGAGCAGAGGCGAGCACAACTTTCGCACCCCTCGCGCTTCGTACCGTTTCCCTGCTGCGGTTTAAATGAGGTGCGGCAGTGACTGGGTGCGTGTAGGCGCCTGTTTACTCAGACGTTTGCCTCACTTGCGGCACACATTCGTAGCGCACACCAAAGACAAAGAAACATATCCACATCTTTTCACTGAACACTGAAGGACGCTTCAGTGCAGGTGAACAGTAATAGATCGCATACGGTGGCAGAACCTGCAAAAGACACGAAACTTTCCGAATTATTTCAACGAGTTTGGAGCAGAACTTTGGATCTCAGGGAACAACAAAATGTTACACGTGTAAACAGCGCTTAATCACTAAAGACTGTCATGTGACGAGCAGTGCATATTTTACTTATTCCCTAATTATTTAGTACAAAGGGTTTCTCTTCGCATTGGTTCGATAAGTGTTTGACGTTCCTGTACTGGAACTGTTAGGCCATCATAAGCCGACATTTACCTTTATTTGTTTATTGTAAAGCTTTTCGCTTCCGTAGGGACTTTGAAGCTGACGAAGGTACATTTCAAGTATTGTGTAGGCGCATGGTAGAAACTGAGTTGGCAACATTGCTACTAGCAAGCTTTGCTATTCTGAAAGACGCAGACGCTACTACAGGGCTTCATTTGTCATCACAATACCGTAGATAATTTCCAGCAAGATACTATATTTTATGTATGATTTGTATTTCAAACTTATTCTGACACTACTTCACTTACACATTGTCCTATGTGACTCACCCATTTGGAACCGTTTAAAAATTTAAGATTTTGTCGTCTTCAAATACCTCCCGCCGTGGGTGATGGCACTGTTGCCCCGCACCCCCTCCATAAAGCGCCCCATGGTGTTAGGGAAATGCTAACGAAACAGAGATAGAGTTGCAATCTCGTTTCAAAAACGAACTCAGAAGTGTCGACAGGCAAAAGTTAGTAGTAATTCGAGGGTCTATTAAAAAATACCCGAAACATAGTTAGCAATAGACCTTATCGAGACTCCTAGAAAATTCTGATCGAACGCAATGTCGCTAAGCTCATCTCTGTTCAGTCATTTGTAGACCAGTCTTGTGTGGCAATAAAAGACAGCAAAAGGAAAACTGAAGTTTTAATTAGCACATTTAAAAATTTGATACTGTACTGTGAATCTCTCGCCCAGTGGAAAGTCCAAAACTGCTGGATAGCACAGGTGAATCCTATCTATAAGAAGAATAAAAACGCACCCACAAAATTACAGACCAATATCATTACCGTCTGTTTTGTCACAGAATGTTTCAGCATATTCTCTATTCGAATATTACAAATTTTCTTCAGACAGAAAACCTTCTATCCACAATTCAGAACGGGCTTAGAAATCGTCTCTTCTACGAACCTCAACTGATCAGCAGTGCTAGGAATAAATTCGTCTGACAGAATACTAGGGAGTAATTACTTCTATATGATGTTATGATGACTGTCTATCTCGAAACATATGAATAAATAAAAATTTTCAACCAAAACAGAACTGTTGTTAATGGATACTAATTAAAGAGGTGGAGAAACAAAGAATCTCCAGTGTTCACATAATGTTTGCAGGCTTCCGGCGCCACATAGTGTTGACACAGTGCCGCACTGCGGACTATTAACGGAGGTCCCACCATATGAAACAAGTTCTCATATAAGCGACTCGGTTGAAGACCCTTACTATGTTGGCCTGGAAAGAGTATGCATCGAAAACAAAGGCATCGTCAATTGTGGCCCTAGGAATAATACAGGATCGCTCTTTTTCTGTATATAGATTAACGATCTGGCGGATAGGAATAGCAACAATCTGCGTCTGTTTGGTGATGGTGTAGTGTACGGGAAAGTGTCGTTCCCTGTACGAGGATAAAGTATGACTTGGATACAATTTTTATTTCATCTGATGAATGCGAGCTTGCTTGCAGTGTGGGAAAATATATCCCGTATGCTCGAATACTGTATTATAAGTATTGATGCAGTCAGGTTGATTGATTTCTATGCCTAACGTCGAAAAGCAACAGATAATGGAAGGAGCACGTAAGATCGGTTGTAGGGAGTGTGGGTGGTTGACTTCGATTTACTGGGAAAATTATAGGAACGTGTAGGTCATTCATAACAAAAACCACATAGGGAACTTAGATTTGTTACCTGTAGGTTCGATCAACACTGAGAGTTATGCAATGGTTGTACAAACTCAAATGGGAATCTGTAGAGGGAGGACGTCGTTCTTTTATTGAAAAAGAAGAAAGATCAGGCATTTGCGATAGACAGCACGGAAGTGTGATTGCCAACAACATGGATCTTTTTTAAGAATTGTAAGTAGGCTGTTTATGTTTTCTTATTGGCAACGTTACATAGCGCTCTGTATGAAAATCACTGGCTGTGCTGTGTGCAGTCTGTGGCTAGTTAGCATTGTTGTCTGCCATTGTAGTGTTGGACAGCTGGATGTGAACAGTGCGTAGCGTTGCGCAGTTGGAGGTGAGCCGCCAGCAGTGGTGGATGTGGGAAATGAGATGGCGGATTTTTGAGTACAGAATGGATGTCATGAACTGCTATATATATTATGACTATTAAGGTAAATACATTGTTTGTTCTCTATTAAAATCTTTCATTTGCTAACTATGCCTATCAGTAGTTAGTGCCTTCAGTAGTTTGAATCTTTTATTTAGCTGGCAGTAGTGGCGCTCGCCGTATTGCAGTAGTTCGAGTAATGAAGATTTTGAGGTAAGTGATTTGTGAAAGGTATAGGTTAATGTTAGTCAGGGCCATTCTTTTGTAGGGATTATTGAAAGTCAGATTGTGTTGCGCTAAAAAATATTGTGTGTCAGTTTAAGCACAGTCATGTATAATTGTTGAAAGGGGACGTTTCATATGGCGACCCTGCCAGGATACCTCACTGGAATCTTCTGATTTTTTCCTTGTAGTTTGTGTAATTAGTGTAGCTATTGTTTATTGCTAGTGCGTAATTATAGAGAGAATTTCCTTTGTAGTTGCAGTCTTTCATTGTTGTACAGTAAAACAGGTGTGGCACGCATGCAGATTTGCACCAAGTATTTCGCAGCTGCAATTAGCTAGATATTACTTTCAGTGCTATGTTAATGTGTTCTCTTATTTTTGCTCTTCAAATTGTGCTTTTCTGTGTTGTTGTGTGAAATACTGTGACAATAATGGCGTGTGAAAAACGTAATACTAGGCTCCAAAGTAAACTGAGAAATGACAGTGAAGACGAAAGTAGTGTTAGCGCCACCATGTAATGAATTAACTAATATTCAAAGTAGTAATTTGGTAACTGTGCATAGGGAAATGGAGCGGGCGTCAAATACTGGAGTAGACAGTGAAACAGGTAGTGAACAGGGAAGCATTATCGATCGATCGGTCGGCAACAGCTCGCCTCAGGAATCGGGAATGACAGAACACAATATTTCAAATACTGTAGATTCAGGTTTTGGGTTCTCACCGTTTTCTCAAATGAGTCAAGACACATTTTCCGCTTGTCAAAATGTGAATGTTGCCGGTGCAAATTCACTGCCGAAAAGCACTGAAGAACATGTTTCAGACACCAGTGCATTGTTATTACAATTAATGCAACAAATGGGACAAAAGCTTCAAAAGTTAGACACAATGGAATAACACCAGAGACAAACACAGCAACAGTTAGACACAATGGAACAAAATCTTCAAAAGTTAGACACAATGGAACAAAATCAGAGACAAACACAGCAAAAGCTTCAAAAGTTAGACACAATGGAACAAAATCTTCGGAAATTAGACACCACACTTGAACAAACACGTGAAGATTTAACTACTGAGTTACATAACATTGAATCGAAATGTCAAAAAGTCTGTAATGACGTAAAAACACAAATTTGTGAGCAAATTTCAACCTATTTTTTCGCGTCATGAAAATGCATTACAGAATCACGAAGCAGCCATAAAAGAACTGCAAACCATTGTTCATGAAAATCATGAGACCTTGTGGGCTAAAATGGACTCAGTTGCATCTACCGATTCGGTTACGCAACTTGCAAAAACTCAGGAAAACTTAAAGGACACAGTAGATTCGATTTCAACACAAATGGACACTCTGAAACTTGGTTCAGAAAAACACACTGAGGAAATGTGTTCACTATCGGAGAAAGTAGCCGAACTTTCGGATCAGGTCACTAACTTATCTACAAAGGTAGATGATGATCTGAATGACACAAGACCCATAGCCTTCACTGACACAGAAGAGTATGAACAAATTCGAAAATTCAAACAAAATCAAAATCAAATCAATACACAGTACAAAAGAGAAATCCGGGAAGTACAAGATCAGTTGACGCAGGTAATACAAGAATTACATATTTCAGAGGACACTCGCGCTCCAGTACGGGAAGAGGGACATAGAGATACAGAACAACCACAAAATAATAACACAGGACACTTCGGAAATTATGAAATAAATTGGCAAGGCGCATTGGATTTTGAGATGGAACCGCCGAAACGAAGTAACAGTGAGCGATGTGCAACTCGCCGACACGATGATTTCGACTATAAGCTGTTCATTACTACATGTAAATTCAAAACATTTAAGAATTCTGACAACGACATTGATTGACAAGCATGGCTTCATCAATTTTCTCATTGTTTTCCTCCCAACTGGTCATTGGAGCACAGGTTAGAATTTATGTGTGGCTACTTGGAGAATGAACCAGCTGTAAGAATGCGATCGGTCATTCACGATTGTCACAGTGAAGGAGAATTTTATCATGCCTTCCTCTCAGCGTATTGGTCTCAAGCTACACAAGACCGAGTAAAACATAGCATCATAATGATGAAACTTTTCGAACAATCTGAATTTTCCAGTCTTGTCACATATTTTGAAGACATGTTGCATAAGAATCAATGTCTTTCAAACCCATACAGCCCTTCAGAAATCATCCGCATTTGCTTAATCAAATTGCCTGAACATTTACGACATATTATTTTGGCAGGACGTTGCAAAGACAACATTGAAGCTTTTCAGGGGCTCTTACAAGAACTGGAAATTGACACTGACAATCGCGGAACGCGAAAACAGGAGCACAACAATTACAGGTCACATCCGTCACAATTCCACGATGACAGAAATAGTAACTGGACGTGACAAGTCTATTCTTACAGCGCAAATCGTGACGAAAACAGACACCACCCATGTGACAACCACTGGCAGAGTAATACTAGTTACAGAGAAAGATCGCATTTCCGTAGTAATGAATATGACAGAGATTACCATAGAAAGAGACAATATGGGAACAAAAACAATTATTATCACGGGAGACAGAATAACTTCAGACGCAACGGTCCACCGTGCAGTGATAATTCAGGGAGAAATTCTCCACCACTTAACCGACAAGAAAGAATCTACAGGAACTACCGACAAAACGACAAACCTGAATTCCATCAGAACTGGCGAGCTTCAACCAGGGCAGGGCCTTGTCGGCAAGGCGAATTTGTAGAAGTTAGGTCTCCTAATCCCAGTAACGACGTGCGCCAACAAAGAAACAGACAGTGACTCGCACCGCAGGCAGGCTCAGGGAAAAATAACATAGACGCTAACCTTGAGAAAAATTCCAGTATTCTTTACCGACGTATACCACATGATAATTGCGTTGAAGTTGAAACTCTGAATACTAGCAAGAGTAAAGGTTTACACCACATTGCACATGTAAAACCGTTTATTGAAAGATAATCTGCTTTTTAACTTTGTCTTTGCCATAAAAGTCTTCACTTCACATTTCTACTATGCATTGTCAGACTTAGAAACTGTTACCATGCAACAATGTTTGAAGTTAAATATCCAATCAATAACCAAGAGAACTTATTTAAACAGAAATTACGAATGCATTGTTATAGTGAACAGACGTCACAGTGTTCTTGTGTGTGTACATTCTTGGTTGTTAGTTGCACGATTACGTAACGATTATAAGGCTCACATACTTAAAACATTTGCCAGTACTGCTAATGAGATTTTAATGCAACATTTTGGTTTACTTGAAAATACATTCTGGATTTAAAGTACTTTCAGTGAGATACCAGATGACACAGTGGTTAGTTTATGTGACAGCTACACGATTTTATCACAACGCTACTAATGAGTGACAATATACAATGTTGCTTTTGCGGTGTATCTGTTTTATATCTGCACAGTTTTTCTGAATTCTTCTGTAAAGTAAAACATGTTTTAGTAGTAACTTTTGTGGTATAGCTACAATGAGACTGCCTTTTCCGTAGCACAACAATACGTTACAGCACAGTACTTTCATCACCACGGCAATAAGCGTAATAACTAAGATATCCATACGCAAAGCATTTCACTTTTGTTTATCATGAGGTAAGTACAATGACTTTTGCAGAACTTAGGTTTCGGAGGACGATAAATACGACACTTCCACAGCGATTATCTTACAACAAGACGCGCTGTTTAGCGCTACAGTACATGTATTTGAGTGATATATTTTGTACTTAAAACATTTATTTTTAAAGATATTTGCAGTACAATGATACAAAGGTATTCCGTGATACATTTCATTCCATTGTTGTAATCTGTAACACCTGAGGGTATAATTACATTCATCCTCAGGGTGGTACACGCCTACTTTGTGTACCATGTGTTTGGCAAGCACAAGGAGCCCTAACTAATATGGTATTTGCTTATACAACTTTACACATCAGACCATATTCCTCTACCACATAAATTACACAGCTATCTGATCATTTAACTGAGAGATAAACTTATTTTACTAAATCAGTGACACATGTTTACACAATTACACAGTTGGATAACTTCACACTTACGAAATTGTATTTTGTCTGTACTTTGTGAACTGTTCATATTTTTTTGGAACCATTGTGGTACTATGAGAGCTTTGAATGATGTATTTGGTATGGGATCATGATTTTTAAAGTACGTTTGAGGTAGATGACACTTTTGAAACGAGCAGAGAATTTTTTGTAGGTTTTAAAATATTCAGAAAGCTACGACGATTTTGAGATGTGATTGATCTGTTATGATATTATTATGACGACAATGTGTATTATGCTGTTGAGGTATGTTTATGATCAATAAGCTGATGCTATATGAGGAATTTGATTATGCTACGTATTTATTACGATGAAATATTGAAGTGTCGTCGCAAGATTGACGTGTCGACGAATATGTATATGTGTAATAATGTAAGGAGTAATGAATACTGGTTAGGGACTCTGACTTGTGAAAAAGGATGTTGGAAACCAAGAATCGTACTTTAAGAGTTATGAAATGTGTGTAAATGCGTGAATGTATCACAATGCCGGCGGAAATTTTTGGACACTGTTGTATTCATAAGATTTTGTTTCTACACATTTGCAACGCAAATTCTCGACCCGTGAAATTTTGTATATGCGACTGTCACTGTAGCGGAAACTGCTGTCGTAAGTATTTCCGTAAGAAAGTTAAATGACCACCTGCACGTAATGCGTCGTGGGCACCCAGCTGTGCGACAGATGCCCGGTAATAAAAAGCCATTAGTGTGTGCCTTGCAGAGGCACAAGTGAAAAAAAATGGAGGGCCATAATCCTCGCTATTGACATTCCTTTATAGAAAGCACCGCAAATACGACACGCTCATTACTTGGAAACATTCTTACATCTGCACACCTGATTATGACATGTATCTTTCTACGAGAGTTGAGAGATTTTTTTACTACCTTATGAAATGTCATATGGCTAATGAATGATGTTTCATGCCTTCCTTTGTACATATTTGCTCATTTTCTTTAATATCTAGTTCCTAGCTGCACAGCAGCATTGGTTAAAATAAAATTAATAGATGTACAAATATAGTTATTTTATGCCTACAGATCCAGTCAATTATAAATTTATGATCTAGTCAAAAAAACGAAGGAGCATAAAAAGACATTTCCCTTCACAGGAATTGCATACGGAATTTTCTTTTCAACTACTTGGTAATTTTTTTTGGTAGAGTAAGTTTTTGTGATGCATCACTCTAGTGTTAAGATGTGACATAGGTATTAAACATGGCCATTTTTTACTGTAATATTTTTTTTTGCTTGAGCTTTGTCAAGTTTAGATATAAGTTATTACATTTGCTGCTGCCGTTTGCCAGGCATAGTGCTACTAAATTTCACTTTGTATTACTCTGTTAAGCTAGTTTTACTACTGATTTATTTTTCTTGTTGCTGCACATTGGCTCATACAGGGTGTTTCAAAAATGACCGGTTTATTTGAAATGGCAATAAAAACTAAACGAGCAGCGATAGAAATACACTGTTTGTTGCAATATGCTTGGGACAACAGTACATTTTCAGGTGGACAAACTTTCGAAATTACAGTAGTTACAATTTTCAACAACAGATGGCGCTGCAAGTGATGTGAAAGATATAGAAGACAACGCAGTCTGTGGGTGCGCCATTCTGTACGTCGTCTTTCTGCTGTAAGCGTGTGCTGTTCACAACATGCAAGTGTGCTGTAGACAACATGGTTTATTCCTTAGAACAGAGGATTTTTCTGGTGTTGGAATTCCACCGCCTAGAACACAGTGTTGTTGCAACGAGACGAAGTTTTCAACGGAGGTTTAATGTAACCAAAGGACCGAAAAGCGATACAATAAAGGATCTGTTTGAAAAATTTCAATGGACTGGGAACGTGACGGATGAACGTGCTGGAACGGTAGGGCGACCGCGTACGGCAACCACAGAGGGCGACGCGCAGCTAGTGCAGCAGGTGATCCAACAGCGGCCTCGGGTTTTCGTTCGCCGTGTTGCAGCTGTGGTCCAAATGACGCCAACGTCCACGTATCGTCTCATGCGCCAGAGTTTACACCTCTATCCATACAAAATTCAAATGCGGCAACCCCTCAGTGCCGCTACCATTGCTGCACGAGAGACATTCGCTAACAATATAGTGCACAGGATTGATGACGGCGATATGCATGTGGGCAGCATTTGGTTTACTGACGAAGCTTATTTTTACCTGGACGGCTTCGTAAATAAACAGAACTGGCGCATATGGGGAACCGAAAAGCCCCATGTTGCAGTCCCATCGTCCCTGCATCCTCAAAAAGTACTGGTCTGGGCCGCCATTTCTTCCAAAGGAATCATTGGCCCATTTTTCAGATCCGAAACGATTACTGCATCACGCTATCTGGACATTCTTTGTGAATTTGTGGCAGTACAAACTGCCTTAGACGACACTGCGAACACCTCGTGGTTTATGCAAGATGGTGCCCAGCCACGTCGCACGGCCGACGTCTTTAATTTCCTGAATGAATATTTCGATGATCGTGTGATTGCTTTGGGCTATCCGAAACAGACAGGAGGCGGCGTGGATTGGCCTCCCTATTCGCCAGACATGAACCCCTGTGACTTCTTTCTGTGGGGACACTTGAAAGACCAGGTGTACCGCCAGAATCCAGAAACAATTGAACAGCTGAAGCAGTACATCTCATCTGCATGTGAAGCCATTCCGCCAGACACGTTGTCAAAGGTTTCGGGTAATTTCATTCAGAGACTACGCCATATTATTGCTACGCATGGTGAATATGTGGAAAATATCGTACTATAGAGTTTCCCAGACCGCAGCGCCATCTGTTGTTGAAAATTGTAACTACTATAATTTCGAAAGTTTGTCTGCCTGAAAATGTACTGTTGTCCCAAGCATATTGCAACAAACGGTGTATTTCTATCGCTGCTCGTTTAGTTTTTATTGCCATTCCAAATATACCGGTCATTTTTGAAACACCCTGTATTAGTTGCAATGTTGCATTGCTTGGTAATTTAGATTTACTGTAGCTTGCTTTGCAATTTTCCATTTTTTTGTCATTGCTGTTTGTGTTAATTGTTTTGTACTGCTGCATTGCCTCATCACTTAGTTTAGCATCTGAGCTCAGTAGATTTAAGTTAGCTTAAGAGGGGGTAGACTATATAAGAAACTATGATGAATTGGAAGAAATGCATTAAGAAGCTATAAGAAAATAGTTTGGCCAAAAAAGTAGTGCACAGTGGAGAAAAACTATTTTTGAAAGTGGATGTGAACAGAATACAGAAAGCATGCTTGTATAGGATTTTTTTTTGGCTGGAGTAAATGTTGAAATAAGAGGGACGATATATGGAATGAAGTTTTGGGTTGGACTGCAGTACCAAATGTTACACTGAAAACGAACCCTATCCTTTCCCTTGTGTTATCCCACTATGTGTTTGTGTACCCTTGGGTATTTGTGTTCTTCCTGTCTTTATGTGTTTATCTGATGAGAGTTACATTGTAGAATATTTCTGATAATATGTTATTTACCTTGTAAATATGCTTAGACATTATTTATTCTGTTTTGTTTTAATGCTCATGTGTAAAGTTGATGTTTCAAAGGTTATTCCGATGTTTTATGTATTTACTTATGTCATATTTTCTGTAACACTGATGTATATGTTAGTTCGTTTCTTTTGTAAAGCCCATATTACCACAAATGTTCTCTGTATTGTTATGTTCTTTAATGATAAATTTTGTACCTTTGTAATTGTATTCTTATGTCATAAAATTGTAATTGACACCAGTTCATCATATTATTCCATTTCACTGCACGCGTTTCTGTTGGTCATAGTATATGGGCAATATGTGAGAAGTAGGGACTGTTAGTGTTTACAAGTGTGTTAATAATTCAGCAAGGGACTGGATAACAGCATTGCTGGTTCTAAGGACAATTCCAAAAACTTTGTGAGTGCACAAGTGGTGGTTATGGACTTGCTATATTGTCTGCAAGACTCTTCAATGGTGATTGTGCACCTGCACAGTCGCAGCAGATGGCTGCTGGCCATCTCTACAAGGACTACAGTGGGTCTGCATCTTTGATGCCCACCAATACCATTATTTCTACATGGACTACTGTGGGTCTGCATCTTTGATGGCCCACCAATACCATTATTTCTACAAGGACTGCAGTGGGTCTGCGCCTCTGGTGGTCCACCAATACCATATTCTCTACCAGGACTACAGTGGGTCTGCTCTGTGATGACCTACCTACCAATATTCTTCAAAACGTCGAATGACTCTGCTGTGGGTTTGCTCTGTTGTGGCCCATTACCTGTCAGCATGTCAAGAGTCAGCACTGTCTTTCCGTTGGAAGGACAACACTACTTCTTCAAGACTGCATGGACATCCACTACTTCCTTGTGCATTGTCTTTTACTGCTCAGACTTTGATAAAAGAAACGGCAGTTTTACTGTGATGAATGATCGGGACTGTCTTTATGGACTGTGAGAAAATTTTAGCTTTTGACCAACATTGTATTAATAAGTGTGTGCATTGGATATCTTTGTCATTGTAATTATGAAAAATTTTATCAAATCATTATTGTCCACTGCCCAAAACAATTAGTAAAATTTTTTGTGGGGAGCATGGGGTCTATGTAAGTAGGCTGTTTATGTTTTCTTATTGGCAACGTTACGTAGCGCTCTGTATGAAAATCACTGGCTGTGCTGTGTGCAGTCTGTGGTTAGTTAGCATTGTTGTATGCCATTGTAGTGTTGGGCAGCTGGATGTGAACAGTGCATAGCGTTGCGCAGTTGGAGGTGAGCCGCCAGCAGTGGTGGATGTGGGAAATGAGATGGCGGATTTTTGAGTACAGAATGGATGTCATGAACTGCTATATATATTATGACTATTAAGGTAAATACATTGTTTGTTCTCTATTAAAATCTTTCATTTGCTAACTATGCCTATCAGTAGTTAGTGCCTTCAGTAGTTTGAATCTTTTATTTAGCTGGCAGTAGTGGCGCTCGCCGTATTGCAGTAGTTCGAGTAACGAAGATTTTGAGGTAAGTGATTTGTGAAAGGTATAGGTTAATGTTAGTCAGGGCCATTCTTTTGTAGGGATTATTGAAAGTCAGATTGCGTTGCGCTAAAAGATATTGTGTGTCAGTTTAAGCACAGTCATGTATAATTGTTCAAAGGGGACGTTTCAGAATCGTGAAGACAAGAAAATCTGTGCTCTTACTAATGCATGTAGGTTGTTGACTTTTCATCGCTGCATTTGCTCGTGGAACAGAAAAGGGCATGAGCAGCGGCGGTAAAAGACACCCTCCGTCACTCACGATATCGTGGCTTGCGGTGACAACTGACCGACTAGTGAGAATGAAAAGCAAAAACGTTGAGTAAAAGATAAAAATATAGCAAAATGTCATTAAGGATTGTAGTAAATAGGAATTACAGAGAAGACAAGGCAAAATGTCATGACAGTTGAGTAGAAATCAAAAACAGAAACGGTTCTCGGAAGACTTGAGTCAGCATATATAAAAATCGAAGCCACTTTCGGCGAAATTACAAATTAAGAATGTAAAAGAAACCTAGCAGGAGACGGGTAGATAGGTAGAGCTCTTTGAACAAGCGTAACAGACCTCTGGAAGACTTGTGATCAAATAAATCGGAAGGCACAGTTAATTTCTAAATTATTGGTGGAAGTGGTAACCAAATGATAAGTTTGTTTGTGGAAAGTGTTGAGGGTGAGAGATATCATCTCACTTCCGGGAAAATATGATGAGCACAACCAAAAAGGTGGAGAGGGTAGGTAGGTGCGAAAACTATCGCATAATAACCTTCACAGCTCATGTACTCTACGTGCTGACTAGAAGGAAAAATATTGAGAAGAATGGAAAAGAAAATTGAGGATCTACCAGTTGACAAACAGATGAGCTTTAGGAAAGGTGAAGTTCTACCGCTGCGACTGAAAGCGGAAGCGAGATATAGGAAAAGCGTCCTACAGTCTAAAATGATGCAAAATGTTTGAAATTATGAGAAAAGTAAGAGTAATGTACGTGGAAAGATGCGTAAAATAAAATATACAATATGTACAAGAATCAAGAGGTAAAAATAAGAATGGAATTCCGGGAACGAAATGCTTAGACGAAAAGAAGGCAGGGATGTAGTCTAACGCTGTTCTTGCTCGATCTACATATCGAAGAAGCAATGGAATTGCAAAGAAAGTTTAGCAGTGGGATTTAAAGTCAGGCTGATAGAATACCAACGATCAATTTTGCTGATGACACATTGCTATCATTGGTGAAAATGAGGAAGAACTAAGGAACTGTTGAATGTCATGAGTAGTCTAAAGAGTGTATTCTTGGATTGAGAGCAAGTCGAAGAAAAATGAAGTATAGGAGAAATAATATTAGTGAGAAACGTACCATCGAATTGAAGATTAAGAAGTACGAAACACAAGGGAATTTTGGTTAGGCGATAATAAAAAGTAGAGTAACACAGGCAAAATGGGTAGTAGCTTAGTAATATTGGCCTCAATTTGAGGAAGAAATTTCCGAGAATATTCGTTATAGCACAAAAGTGTTTGGAAATGAGTCATAGTTTACGGGAAAACAGAGAAAGAAGAGAATCGAGTCGTTAGAGATGTGGTGCTAAAGAAAGATGTTGTAAAGTAAGTGGACTGATTATATAAAAATGAGGTGGTTCTCCGGATAATCGGCTAGGAGAGGAACATATGAAAAGTGTTGACAAGAGGAGGAAACTGAATGATAAGATATGTGTCAAAGCATCAAGGAGTGACTTCCATCATACTATAGGGAGGTGTAGAAAGTAAACGCTGTAGTGAAAGACAGAGATTCGAATGTATCAAATAAATAGCTGAGAACATGGGTGTGTATATTCTACTCTGAGATGAAGAGTTTGTCCTGGACCCTGTTACAAAGCCTGGCTAATGAACATCTGGGAGAGGAATTAGCAGCGCGAGAAATGTGAAAATTGTACCAACGGACGTTTGACGCTGTACTAGATCGTCGACTACTAACAAAGTAGTTGCGAAATATGTTTACGGATATGTGAATGATTCCATGTACATTTGAGTGATAAAAGTTCTTATATATTTATCCTCGACTGACTGACGCATTGCTGACGAAGACTACGGATGTCGTAAGATTATCAGTTCTATCAAAGATCGCCGGCCATCAGCGTGGGCTGCATGGGGATGTGGCGTTCGCTGGGTTATTCAGTGGTTTGTATTTAACTAATTTGTAAATGGAAATGATAATCTTATTTTATTAGCCGCGCGACAACACTGACGTATGTTACCTGAAACAATATTCTTCGCAACTCGTGCGTAACTAATTTCGGCTCCATACATCAGCTAGAAAAGTTTGTTATAACGATCGTGCTATGAGCACTGCTTTTAAAGAACCAATCTGATTCCAATTATTTTCATTAAAATGAGTTTGGAACCACGGGTGCACATTTATTTTTACACATTTGTACTACCTTCGGCATTTATATCTGCAGAGTTTCGTAATTTGAATTTGCCGCTGAGATAATTGTTAAGATGGCGGCAGACAATTGATAGAAACTTTCTACTGTTAGAGCAAATAAGTAAATATTTAAAATGTTTATTAAACGCTATAAACTATACTTTCATATTGTGCAGTATTTAGATCCCATCAAGCAAACATTTGATTTGTTTCTAAGGAAAACACAGACAAAAACGCGATACAAATCGCTATCATCAATGGCTGCGCTCCTTGCAGCGGAAAGAAATAATTAACACAGATAATACTTACTGCGAGAGGAATTAAGGTTACAAATAATTATTCACTCATATATATAATAATAATGAACTCTATTTTCAAGTAATAATTAAGAAATAATTACAATTTCTTAACAGACCTCAGTTTGGTATGCGTCTTGCGTGCTGAACCAACAAAAGGAAAAAAAAAAACAAAGGAAGACAAACGCAGATCATAAAAGGAATTTACAATTATCATTGTCTTTGTATGATACACATCGATATGTCCAATTACATTTTTTCATATGTCGAATAGAAAATGTTTATAACTGTTACAGGCGTAATTTCCTCTCGTCGCACTGTAGCCAAAAATTTATCACGTGGATGTTACAGGGAACTGAGAAGGTGACGACACACCCGGCCGAAGAGTTGGTGGAAGTCATTTCTCCCCTGGCAGCTCCTTCAAGCAGGATTCTGGTAACGGCATCTGTCGACTCCGTTTGACTACGCTGTCATCGTCTCGCCTTACATAGTGTTGCCGGACTTCATTAGCAGGACCGAACTGCAAGTGACTGACAGGGAAACAGTACTTTCGGATGTCTGTGCTACTGTGGTCAAGATCGTGTGAGACAAAAATCAAGCTTTCTCACGTTATTATCAAATTTCACTGACTGGTAAGGGGTGGGGGCTCAGACATCAACGGTTGTAGGATGACAAAGTGGTGAAGGCCGGTAGGCATTCTGTGCACTGATGAAATAGCATTGCTTACTTACTTAATTATACTGGCCACACAAACCGGGGCCGGTCCTTGGACTCACTCAGTGCAGCCTTCCACACTCCTCTGTCAGCTGCATCTTCATCTCCCAGACCCAGTATCTGCAAGTCTCCCTTGGTATTATCCTTTCATGTCGTATAGCACTAGGGAAACATATATTCATCCCACGTACAATTTAAAATTTTTTCCAGGTGAATCAACTGTTCAAAGAGATTTCGGGATTGCAGGCGGTCATAATAAACTTCATTACACGATATTTCGGCTGGACAACTGCCAGCCATCTTCAGGTGAGCCGAACGAAGACTGACGTTCTCCGCTCCGTCTTATATAGTGCGCTGATGGTACTGCCGCGCTTGCGTTGAAGTCGCGGAGACAGAAGGACCACACCGCCCAGCGGCAGCGCCCTAAATGGTAGAACTGCAAGACTCAGATGCCGTCGGTATTGTCGCTGGCCACAGCTATCGAAGTCTCCTGGCGTCTTCGTCTCGAGCAGATTTCGGAGATGACGGGATTCCACGCGTTATTCAGTTGGTAACCACTGTCGCGATTCATTAGATTTTCCGAAATGCGTATTTCAACGGATCCTTTGGTAATGGAGTCGCAAAAGGTTGTTGACGTGGCCAAAATCGAAGTTTTGTCATACTCCACGTTGGAAATACAATGTTCCGCAACTGCAGACTTACTGGGTTGAAGTAGGCGAGTGCAACGTTGATGTTCCGTACAACGCTCTTCCATTGTACGCGGTGTCTGTCCTATATGGGCCATACCACATTGACACGGTATTTTATAAATTCCCGCCTTTCGCAGTAACAAATTATCCTTCACCGATCCCAGCAGATCCGAAATCTTAGAAGGCGGACAAAAAATCACTTTCACATTAAAATTATTAAGAATCCTCGCTATTTTGAAGGTGATGTTTCGAACGAAGGGAAGAAAAACTAGGGACTTGGTTAGCGCGTTCTCCTCTTTATCCACTACCCGGTTCCTGGCTTTAGCTGAGAAGGCCCTGTTAACTTGCCGGGTCGAGTATCCATTGTCTCTGAACACCATCCTTAAATGTGTAAGTTCCTTTGGCAAATTCTCTGCATCCCGCACCGTATGTGGCATGTGCACAAGGGCTTTAAGCACACTCATGGTTTGGGATGGGTGATGGCAACTTGAAGAATGCAAGTACAAATCAGTGTGAGTGGGCTTACGATAAACATAATGTCTCACCGAGCCGTCGACTTCCGTGTAACCAAAACATCCAGGAATGGAAGGCAACCATGTTTTTCTAATTCCATAGTAAATAGAATATTCTCATGGATGGAGTTTTAACATGATGAAAAAACCCCATTAACTTTTCTTCTCCGTGGGGCTACACTATGAAAGTACCATCGACGTATCTCCAAAAAACAGGCACAACAGTGGCTTTTAGGGCTTCAGGTTGATGTTATTCCACTATGTGGTTGGGGTGATGGGCATTCTGATGGAACATCAACTCGCTCTTGAGGCATCGTACTGTCCTGTCAGAATGAAATTGCAGCTATAGCGGTTCTTGCAGTTGCAGCTGTATCCGTTCGTATGTTAAGTGCTGGCAAAATTGTTTGTGCGCTGTTATGCAGTTTCTGTGGTGTCACCGCCAGACACCACACTTGCTAGGTGGTAGCTTAAATCGGCCGCGGTCCATTAGTACGTGTCGGACCCGCGTGTCGCCACTCAGTACTTGCAGACCTAGCGCCACCACATGGCAGGTCTAGAAAGACGGACTAGCACTCGCCCCAGTTGTACGGACGACATTGCTAGCGACTAGACGTACGAAGCCTTCCTCTCATTTGCCGAGAGACAGTTAGAATAGCCTTCAGCTAAGTCCATAGCTACGACCTAGCAAGGCGCAGTTAATCATATCTGGAGAGAGTCTTACTTGTATTCATCATAAATGAAGTATACCACAAGGATAATAAAGTTAAGTAAACCGACATTACGTACTTTTCTTATAGCATTAATTAGGTATCCTGTTCCAGAACTCACGCCCGCCGGCGTGTGTGTACGCGTGCCTTTCGGCTACCTCAAAGTGGCGTGGCTGTTTTGCTACGCCACAACAGTTTCAACGGTGTCTCGTGCTGTTTGTGGCGAAATAACGGTTTAATAAACTTTTGGAGATGTTCGTTAACTGTGTTTTTTAGAGTTTTCTGTGCGTTGAAGTCGTTTAGTAAATTTTGTGCGGTGGTTTTCAGCTGACGTGACTTGTTGTCTCTAGTGAAATATTTCAGTAAAAGTTTCATGCACTGTTTTAACTTCATTGAGTGTTGCAGTGGCTGCTTGAAGTTTCGGTCTTAGCTAGTAAATTGTGTGAAGTTTTGTTGGTATTGACATTATTTGTGTTTTAGTAGTACTAATAAAAGTTGTTGCTGTTTTACTAGAGAGAGAATTTAGAGGCCAGTGTTGTTAGTTCTATAAACCGTTCTACTGGTATAACTGAACTTAAGTAACGTAGACGTTTACTTTTCTCTTAGTAACTGTAAAATTTTACCATGAGTGAGAAGTTCGGGCTTCGTCGTAGGTTTGTGAGTAGTGGGATCTGTTCAAAGTATTTTCATTGGGGGGGAATGTAGTCGGGCATTCAGTGGGCGTCCTAGCGAGATCCTCTCCTGGTAATGCAGAATCTTAGTATAAATAAGTTGACAGAGGAGCAGGAGCGTAAGATCTGTGCCCTTCAGGTGCAGTTACAATACACAAAGGAGGACTTTGATAGGTTGAGGAGAGTGAAGGGTGCTAGGGAATGGGAACTGGCAGTTGGGAAGGAGGCAACTAGGAAGAGGAGGTATTCAGTTTTACTTTGCGTTAATGCAATATATTTGACCAACTGTCACAGCTGAATGGAGAGGAGCCCCTTGTAGCTGTAGGTGTAGGAAACATGCAGCAGTCCTCAGCAATTAGGAGGCTTAAGTTTGTTGCAAAGTCTAACAGAAAGAAAAAGGTTCTGCTGCTAGGTAGTTTGCACAGTAGAGGTGTGGGCCAGCAGTTGCAGTAAGTTTTGGGAAGGGAGCACCAGGTCACCAGCATTGTGAAGCCTAGTGCAGGGTGGGCTTAGATGACTGAAAGCATAGGGTAGTTATTGTGGGTGGAGCAGGGTTAGAGCTACACCTTTCTTAGACTGAAGTCAGCTGATAGGTATACCTGCTTAAAGGAAGTCCCTCTAACTAAGGCATCACCTTCAGAGAAGGTCAAGTATCCAAGTAGAGAAGGAATTAGCATATTTCATCCAAATATAAGAGGTATTAGAGATAAAGTTAGTGAACTGCTTGCAGATGTTGACTGACATTATTGGTACATCGGAGCGCCACTTAAATAATTTGACAATTCAGAGGTTTCCTTTACCAGGATACAGATTAGCTGGCCGTTTATCAAGGAGTTCCTTGAGGAGTGAGGTAGTGGCCATGTACGTAAAAAACAGTATTCCGTTTGAGTCTGTAGGTGTATCACGGCACTGCACTGAATAAATATTTGTATGTTGTGCAGGGGGCGTTGAATTTAGTGAAACTAACCTTGTAATTGTTGTTGTTTATAGGTCTCCTAACTCTGACTTCAGAGAAAACTAGAGAGGTTCTTGGTTCACTTTATAGGAATTACCAGAAATTAATTATATATTGTGACTTTAATATTAATTTAGTATGTAGTTATGCAAGAAAAAGGATGTTGGAAGATCTCCTAAACTCATATTATCCGATGCAGACTGTGTTTTTTCCAACTAGGGTTCAGGGGAACGGTAGCACAGCCACAGACAATATTTTTATTCATTCTCCATTACTAGATGGGCATTGCGTTAGTAAAAGGGTGAATGGCCTTTCAGACCATGATGCACACATTTTAACACTAAAAGGCTTTTGTGCTCAAACAAACGTCACATATGATTAATTAATGTAGGAAAGTTAATCCAACGGCAATAGAGAGTTTTTTAAACCTCGTTAAGGAACAAGAGTGGCAGGATGTTTATAGTGCCGATAACATAGATGATAAATATAATGCTTTCCGTAACACATTTTTCATGTTCTTTGAGAGTTGCTTTCCATTCGAACGTTCTAAACGGGGTATTAGCAGTAAAAGGCAGCCTGGGTGGCTTACTAATGGGATAAGGGTATCATGTAGAACAAAGCGGGAATTATATCAAAACATTAGAAGCAGTCACAATCAAGCTACAGTAGCCCATTACAAACAGTATTCTAAGGTGCTTAAAATGTTATTAGGAAGGCTATGTGGTACGCAAATAGAATACCTAATTCGCAGGCAAAAATTAAAACCATATGGTCAGTTGTGAAGAAAGTGTCTGCTCAGCAGCATGATGTAAAGTCAATTCTTAGTAAATATAAATCTGTTACAGTTAAGTGAGATATATGCACAGTGTTTAACAATAATTTTCTGACCATTGGTGGTGATTTAAATAAAAACTTAGTTTCTACAGGGAATCATGTAACTCTCTTAGAAAATGCCTTTCCGAGACTGATGTCTAAAATACTCCACTGTGACACTGACAAGAAGGAATCTGAGTCAATAATTAAATCACTGATGACTAAGGGCTCTTGTGGATATTATGGTGCCCCTAGCAGAATGTTAAAGTACTGTGCTGCTCATGTTAGCCCTGTGCTTAGCCATATTTGTAATTTTTCCTTAAAGAATGGTCAGTTCCCTGAACAATTAAAGTACTCAGTAGTAAAGCCGTTTTATAAAAAAGGAGGAAGGGATAATGTAGACAATTTTAGGTCTATTTCTATGCCATCAGTGTTTCCTAAAGTGATTGTGTATGTAAGGATAATTGATTATTTTATATCACATAATTTACTATCAAATATACAGTTCGGCTTTAGAAGTCGTTCAACAATTGAATATGCTATATTCTCTTTTCTCTGTGAGGTAAAGGATGGATTAAACAAAAGGTTTCGAACACAAAGTATATTTTTGATTTATCTAAGGCGTTTGATTGTGTTGATCACAAAATATTGCTCCAGAAATTGAATCATTAAAGAATACGGGGAGCAGCTCACAATTGGTTCAGCTCTTACTTTAACAACAGACAGCAAAAGATCATTATTCAAAGTGATGAGAATGGCTGTGATGTGGGCTCCGAGTGGGGTATGATCAAATGGGAGGCTGTCCCAGGAATCAGTGTTGGGGACACTCCTGATCCTTATTTATATACGTGATATGCCCTCTATTGTTAGTGGTAATTCTAAAATATTTCTGTTTTCTGATGACACTAACTTGGTAGTAAAAGATGTGTGTGAAACACTGGCTCTGTTTCAAATAGTGCAGTTCATGCTATAAGTTCAGTGCTTGTAGAAAATAAACAAAAACCATATCATAGTAGGACTCACGTTTTTACAGTTCCTAACACATAATTCAATACAACCAGACGTTTTAATTTCACAGAATGGGCATATGATTAGTGAAACTGAACAGCTCAAATTTCTAGGTGTTCAGGTAGAGTGTCAATTAGACCGTCAGAGAGAGCGCAACGCTAGTTCCTGCTACTACTAAGGCGAGTACACCCTTCGCTTTTTACATATTTTTACGAGCTTCAAACAGGAGGAGTGCAGTAATAGATAGGAACTGTAATTGTTGTGTACAGATGCGAGCTGAGCTGGCGACCCTTCGAGCTCAGCTTCAGGCTGCGTTGGCTTCTGTCACACAGCTTGAGGCTGCTGCCAAGGGCCATCACTGTGGGGGATCGGACGCGGGAATGAGAGGGACGTCGAGCACGTCCCACGTGTCCTCCGATCGGTCCACTCCTGTGACCTCCCCGGGTACTGCCTGTCAGGAGGGACATCATTCCAAAGTCTGGCAGGCAGAGAAAAGCTTTCCGTTGGGCCGATCGTAGGGCCTCCCCGGTCCGTTTGAAGAACAGGTTTCAAGTGTTATCTGTGGCTGATGATGTCTCCGAGTCGGATTCAGTCGTCCACCCGTTCCAGAGGAAGCTTCTCGGCCCGCAAGGTCTGGGCATTCACAGAGGGTGGGTTTGCTGGTAGTTGGGAGCTCCAACGTTAGGCGCTTATTGGGTCTGCCAAGGAGGGGAAGGAAGCCATTGTGCACTCTGTGTGCATTCCAGTGGGAGTAATTCCGGATGCCATGAAGAGTACAGGATGCAGCCAAATGCAGATGGTGGCTCATGTCGGTACCAATGACGTGTGTCGCTTTTGGATCGGAGCAGATTCTATCTGGTTTCGTGTGGCTAGCGGAAATGGTAAAGACTGCCAGCCTTACTTCCGAGATAAGGCGGAGCTCACCATCTGCAGCGTCGTCGATAGAACCGACTGTCGTCCTTTGGTGCAGAGCCGAGTGGAGAGTCTGAATCAGAGGCTCAGGCGGTTCTGTGACCGTGTAGGCTGCAGATTCCTTGACTTGCGCCATCAGGTGGTGGGTTTTCGAGTTCCCCTTAATAGGTGAAGAGTCCACTACACACAGGAGGCGGCTACACGGGCAGCAGGGGCTGTGTGGAAGGGACTGGGCGGTTTTTTATTTTAAAGAGTCTTAGAAAACCACAGAAGGTACGTCTGTCAGAAAGTGGGCAGGTAAAACACAGTAAGGTAGTTGTAGGAACGATTGGTATTGTGGTTGCAAATTGTCATAGCTGTGTTGGGAAAGAGCCAGAGCTCCAATCCCTAAGAGAAAGTACTGAGGATCAAATAGTTGTAGGGACAGAGAGCTGGCTAAAGCCAGAAATAAGTATAGCCGAAATTTTCTTTAAACAAACTAACAGCGTTCAGAAGGGATAGATTAAATACAGTTGGTGGTGGAGTATTTATTGCCGTCAGAGGTAGTTCACCTTGAAGCGAAATTGAAGTAGATAGTGAACCAACAGCAGGAACGCCTTGGGCTGCGGATCAGAGCAGCCAGGCGGGGAAGCCGCCGGCGGAGGACCACGCACCACCGGGTAAACACAGGACGAGTCGGACGACCGAACAACGACAACTGACAACAACCGACCATGACCGACTATGTGCGATACAACAAGGAACAGATAAACAATGGAGGCTTGTCGAAACTACAACACCAAACACCAAACGTAAATCCACTCGGAACCAGAGCCAGGCAAGTGTCAACAACGACTAACGACCAGAACGCAGTATCGCCGAGATAGAAACGAAATCCAGAGCGAGAACCAGACTGGCTGGACTAGGTTTTTTTTTCTTTATTGTGATTTCATTCCCCTGCCCCATATGGGCAGGGGAGGGCTGTCAGCGGCACAATCCGCCGCTCTTCAGCCGAGAGACACGACAACTAAAACAAGAATAAAATGATACATACATAAGGAGATAAAAAAGGGGAACATAAAACAGAGAAAGGGGAGAAAATGGAGGTAAAAAGACATGGACATGTAGACATTCATGGGGGACAGTTAAAAAAGTCACCAGAAAGTTAAAAAACACAGTTGGCGATTCTTGAAACACAGAGAAGACACTGAATACGCATGCACAGGTTAAAAGCTGGCCACAGTATTAAAAACACTCTGTAACAACACACTTAAAACCCACTTGGAGCACACACGACGAAGAGTAAAACTACCAGGTGGGACCTGCCGAGGGAAAGGTCAGAGAGGATGGAAAAGGAGGGGAGAGCATGGGGCAGCTGAGGAAGCGGCGGGATGAAGAGAGGAGGGGCAACCGTGGGTTCACGAAGAGGCAGGAGACACATGGGGCGGGAGAGGAAAAGGGAAGACAGGGCAGGAGGGAGTGCAGAGACACTGGAAGGAGGCACAAGACATGGAGGGGTAGTAGGAGGGGAAAGCCACTCAGAAGGAGGGAGGGGGAGGAGAGGGAGCCCTGAGGAGGAGGCAGGAAGAGGGGGTTAGAGTTGGTAGGAAGGGTAGATATCAGGGTCAAGCTCATCATCCGGGAGGGATAGATGGTGGAAGTTGTGTTGGGAAAGGAGATGGAGGGTGTGGAGATGGAGAGAGGGAGGGACACAACGGTAAAGGCGCGGCAACTGGTTGGGAGTGGAGAGGAAGGGAGACACCAGGGGGTGAGGGGGATCAAGGCGGCGGACAATATATAGTGTGCGGATGTGTTCAAGGAAAAGGAGAAGGTGGGGGAAGGGGATGAGGTCGTAGAGGATGCGTGTGGGGGACGGAAGGTGGATGCGGAAGGCGAGGTGGAGTGCATGGCGTTCGAGGATTTGGAGGGCTTTATAGAACTGGAGAGGGGCGGAAATCCAAGCGATGCTAGCATAACATAGGATGGGGCGGATCATGGATTTGTAGGTGTGAAGGATGGTGGAAGGATGCAGACCCCACGTACGGCCGGACAGGAGTTTCAGGAGGCGGAGGCGGTTGTGAGCTTTCTTTTGGATGGTAAGGAGATGGGGAGTCCAGGTGAGGTGGCGGTCGAGTGTGAGGCCAAGGTATTTGAGGGTAGGAGTGAGGCTGATAGGACGGCCATGAATGGTGAGGTAGAAATGATGGAGGTGGAAGGAGCGGGTGGTGCGGCCTATGATGATCGCCTGGGTCTTGGAGGGATTAACACGGAGGAACCACTGGTTGCACCAAGCGGTGAATTGGTCAAGGTGGGTTTGGAGGGTACGTTGGGACCATTGAAGGGTAGGATAAAGGGCTAGGAAGGCGGTGTCATCAGCGAACTGGAGAAGATGAACAGGTGGGGGAGGTTTGGGTATATCAGCAGTGTACAGGAGATAGAGGAGAGGGGAAAGGACAGAACCTTGGGGCACGCTGGCAGAGGGGTAGAAAGTACGGGAGTTGGAATTGTGGATAGTCACACAGGAGGGACGATGGGAGAGGAAAGAAGCAACGAGACGGACGAAGTTGATGGGGAGAGCATAGGTCTGGAGTTTGAAGAGGAGCCCGGGATGCCAGACACGGTGATAGGCATTCTGGAGATCAAGGGAAACAAAGATAGCAGAGCGACGGGAGTTAAGTTGGAGGGAAAGAAGATTGGTAAGGTTAAGGAGCTGGTCGTTGGCAGAGAAGGAAGGCCGGAAGCCACATTGAGTAAGAGGAAGGAGGCGGTGCTCGTTAAGGTGGCGGTGAATACGGCGAGAGAGGATGGCCTCAAAGACCTTACTGAACATGGAGGTGAGGCAGATGGGACGATAGGAAGAGGTAGCAGAGGGGGGTTTGATAGGCTTAGGGAACAGCAGGACACGGGAAGTCTTCCACAGGTCAGGGTAAGACATTGTACAGGGTAGCAAGGACAGACAGGAAGGATGGAGGGGATTCCTTGAGGTGACGGTAGGTGACGCCATCATGACCAGGGGCGGTGTTGCGTTTGGAGCGGAGGACGAGTGTGATGTCTTGCGTGGTGATGGGAGTGTTAATGTCTGAGGGGGGATAACCGATCCAAGTACTGGAAGCTAGGGGCGAGCGGGGGGACAGAGGTGTCAGTGCGGTCAAGGACGGTGGGGAAGAGGGAGTAATCAAAATGGGGATCGTCAGGAATAGAGAAGACCTCGGAGAGGTGGGAAGCAAAATGGTTAGCCTTACTGAGGTTGTCAGGAAAGGGTCGATCGTCATGGAGGAAGGGGTAATGCGGAGTGGGATGGCTACCAGTAAGGCGGTGGAAGGCTAACCAGTACTTGGAGGAGTTGACAGGGAGGGTGGAGTTGAGGCGTGTGCATGCCTGACGCCAGTCCCGGCGTTTCTTTGCTGTAAGGAGGTTCCGGATATGTCGCTGTAATTGCCTGTGGCGGGTGAGAGTATCCCGGTCACGAGTGCGGAGGAAGGAGCGGTAGAGCCTGCAGGATTCACGCAGAAGAAGGACGGCCTGTGGAGGAAACGTAGGGCGGTGAAGGTTGATGAGTTTTGTAGGGACATGAGCCTCCTGGACTAGGGCAGAGCGGGTCCCTATATACGAAACCGGAGGAAGCGGCTATTGGCCGCTGTCTGCACGTGGCTTAGCGGTGGCGCCATCGCTGCGCGAGAGCCGCTGCACGGAATAGCCGCCGCGGAGGCGGAGCCTTCTATGGACTGACCACGTCCATTTGTTCTGCCGCGTGTTCGACTTCCGCAGTGGAGGTACTAGAGATAGTTCATGTGAAATAATATTGGTAGAGATTATACCTGAAAATCGGACTAAACTACACTCCTGGAAATTGAAATAAGAACACCGTGAATTCATTGTCCCAGGAAGGGGAAACTTTATTGACACATTCCTGGGGTCAGATACATCACATGATCACACTGACAGAACCACAGGCACATAGATACAGGCAACAGAGCATGCACAATGTCGGCACTAGTACAGTGTATATCCACCTTTCGTAGCAATGCAGGCTGCTATTCTCCCATGGAGACGATCGTAGAGATGCTGGATGTAGTCCTGTGGAACGGCTTGCCATGCCATTTCCACCTGGCGCCTCAGTTGGACCAGCGTTCGTGCTGGACGTGCAGACCGCGTGAGACGACGCTTCATCCAGTTCCAAACATGCTCAATGGGGGACAGACCCGGAGATCTTGCTGGCCAGGGTAGTTGACTTACACCTTCTAGAGCACGTTGGGTGGCACGGGATACATGCGGACGTGCATTGTCCTGTTGGAACAGCAAGTTCCCTTGCCGGTCTAGGAATGGTAGAACGATGGGTTCGATGACGGTTTGGACACCAGTGGTGTACGGCCAGTGTAGGAGATCGCTCCCCACACCATGATGCCGGGTGTTGGCCCTGTGTGCCTCGGTCGTATGCAGTCCTGATTGTGGCGCTCACCTGCACAGCGCCAAACACGCATACGACCATCATTGGCACCAAGGCAGAAGCGACTCTCATCGCTGAAGACGACACGTCTCCATTCGTCCCTCCATTCACGCCTGTCGCGACACCACTGGAGGCGGGCTGCACGATGTTGGGGCGTGAGCGGAAGACGGCCTAACGGTGTGCGGGACCGTAGCCCAGCTTCATGGAGACGGTTGCGAATGGTCCTCGCCGATACCCCAGGAGCAACAGTGTCCCTAATTTGCTGGGAAGTGGCGGTGCGGTCCCCTACGGCACTGCGTAGGATCCTACGGTCTTGGCGTGCATCCGTGCGTCGCTGCGGTCCGGTCCCAGGTCGACGGGCACGTGCACCTTCCGCCGACCACTGGCGACAACATCGATGTACTGTGGAGACCTCACGCCCCACGTGTTGAGCAATTCGGCGGTACGTCCACCCGGCCTCCCGCATGCCCACTATACGCCCTCGCTCAAAGTCCGTCAACTGCACATACGGTTCACGTCCACGCTGTCGCGGCATGCTACCAGTGTTAAAGACTGCGATGGAGCTCCGTATGCCACGGCAAACTGGCTGACACTGACGGCGGCGGTGCACAAATGCTGCGCAGCTAGCGCCATTCGACGGCCAACACCGCGGTTCCTGGTGTGTCCGCTGTGCCGTGCGTGTGATCATTGCTTGTACAGCCCTCTCGCAGTGTCCGGAGCAAGTATGGTGGGTCTGAGACACCGGTGTCAATGTGTTCTTTTTTCCATTTCCAGGAGTGTATTAATTGGATCGTTTTACCGACCCACCGACTCAGAAGACATAGTTGCTGAACAGTTCAAAGAAAACTTGAGTCTCATTTCAAATAAGGACCCCGCTCATACAATTATAGTCCGAGCTGACTTCAATCTACCTCGATATGCTGGAAAAATTATACGTTTAAAGCCGGCGGCAGGCATGAAACATCATCCGAAGTTGTACTGAATGTTTTCTAGAAAATTATTTTGAACAATTAGTTCATGAGCCCACTTGAAGCGTAAATGGTTGCGAAAGCATACTTGACCTTTTAGCAACAAATAATCCTGGACAAATAGTGATTGTTGTGACGAATACAGGGATTAGCAACCAAAAGGCAGTTGCTGCTAGGCTGAATACCGTAACACCTACAACCATAAAAAGAAACGCAAAGTATACCTATTTAAAAAAGCTGATAAAAATGCTCTTAACACCTTTTTAAGAGACAGTCTTCACTCCTTCCGATCTGATCATGTAAGTGTAGAAAAGTTGTGGAATGTTTTCAAAGAGATAGTATCAACAGCGATTGAGAGATATATACCACATAAACTAATAAGTGATGGCACTGATCCCCCATGGTACACAAAACGGTCAGATCGTTGTTGCAGAAGGAAAGAAAAAAGCATGCCAAATTTAAAAGAACGCAAAATTCCAAAGATTGGCAAAGTTTTACAGAAGTTCGAAATATGGCGCGTACTTGAATGCGAGATGCTTTTAATAATTTCCACAACGAAATTCTGTCTCGAAATCAGCCAGAAAATCCAAAGAGATTCTGGTCATACATAAAGCACACCAGTCTCAAGACACAATCAATACTTTCACTAGGTGATAACAACTGTGAAGTCACTGATGACAGTACCACTAAAGCAGAGTTATTAAACACGGTTTTCCGAAACTCCTTCACCAAAGAAGTCGAAGTAAATATTCCTGAATTCCAATCAAGAACAACTGCCAAGATGAGAAACATAGAAGTAGATATCCCCGGTGTAACAAAGCAGCTTAAATCACTTAATATAATCAAGGCCTCCGGTCCTCTCAGAGTATGCTGATAAAATAGCTCCATATTTGGCAATTACATACAACCACTCGCTCACAGAAAGATACATACCTGAAGACTGGAAAACTGACCAATATCCAAAAAGGTAAGTAGGAGTAATCCACTGAATTACAGGTCTATATCACTAACGTCGATTTGCAGTAGAATTTTAGAACATATACTGTATTCGAACATTATGAATTACCTCGAAGAAAACGATTTATTGACAAACAGTCAGCACGGATACAGAAAATATCGTTCTCGTGAAACACAACTAGCTCTTTACACTCCTGAAGTAATAAGTGCTATAGATAGAGGATGTCAAATTGATTCCATATTTTTAGATTTCCAGAAGGCTTTTGACACCGTTCCTCACAATAATCTTCTAATCAAACTGCGTGCCTACGGAGTATCGCCTCAGTTGTGCGACTGGATAGGTGATTTCCTGTCAGAAAGGTCACAGTTCGTAGTAATAGATGGAAAGTTATCGAGTAAAACAGAAGTAATATCCGGCGTTCCCCAAGGAAGTGTTACAGGCCCTCTATTGTTCCTGATATACACTCCTGGAAATGGAAAAAAGAACACATTGACACCGGTGTCTCAGACCCACCATACTTGCTCTGGACACTGCGAGAGGGCAGTACAAGCAATGATCACACGCACGGCACAGCGGACACACCAGGAACCGCGGTGTTGGCCGTCGAATGGTGCTAGCTGCGCAGCATTTGTGCACCGCCGCCGTCAGTGTCAGCCAGTTTGCCGTGGCATACGGAGCTCCATCGCAGTCTTTAACACTGGTAGCATGCCGCGACAGCGTGGACGTGAACCGTATGTGCAGTTGACGGACTTTGAGCGAGGGCGTATAGTGGGCATGCGGGAGGCCGGGTGGACGTACCGCCGAATTGCTCAACACGTGGGGCGTGAGGTCTCCACAGTACATCGATGTTGTCGCCAGTGGTCGGCGGAAGGTGCACGTGCCCGTCGACCTGGGACCGGACCGCAGCGACGCACGGATGCACGCCAAGACCGTAGGATCCTAGGCAGTGCCGTAGGGGAACGGACCGCCACTTACCAGCAAATTAGGGACACTGTTGCTCCTGGGGTATCGGCGAGGACCATTAGCAACCGTCTCCATGAAGCTGGGCTACGGTCCCGCACACCGTTAGGCCGTCTTCCGCTCACGCCCCAACATCGTGCAGCCCGCCGCCAGTGGTGTCGCGACAGGCGTGAATGGAGGGACGAATGGAGACGTGTCGTCTTCAGCGATGAGAGTCGCTTCTGCCTTGGTGCCAATGATGGTCTTATGCGTGTTTGGCGCCGTGCAGGTGAGCGCCACAATCAGGACTGCATACGACCGAGGCACACAGGGCCAACACCCGGCATCATGGTGTGGGGAGCGATCTCCTACACTGGCCGCACACCACTGGTGATCGTCGAGGGGACACTGAATATTGCACGGTACATCCAAACCGTCATCGAACCCATCGTTCTACCATTCCTAGACCGGCAAGGGAACTTGCTATTCCAACAGGACAATGCACGTCCGCATGTATCCCGTGCCACCCAACGTGCTCTAGAAGGTGTAAGTCAACTACCCTGGCCAGCAAGATCTCCGGATCTGTCCCTCATTGAGCATGTTTGGGACTGGATGAAGCGTCGTCTCACGCGGTCTGCACGTCCAGCACGAACGCTGGTCCAACTGAGGCGCCAGGTGGAAATGGCATGGCAAGCCGTTCCACAGGACTACGTCCAACATCTCTACGATCGTCTCCATGGGAGAATAGCAGCCTGCATTGCTGCGAAAGGTGGATATACACTGTACTAGTGCCGACATTGTGCATGCCCTGTTGCCTGTGTCTATGTGCCTGTGGTTCTGTCAGTGTGATCATGTGATGTATCTGACCCCAGGAATGTGTCAATAAAGTTTCCCCTTCCTGGGACAATGAATTCACGGTGTTCTTATTTCAATTTCCAGGAGTGTATATTAACGACATAGGAGACAATCTGAGTAGCCGTCTTGGATTGTTTCCAGATGATGCTGTCATTTACCGTCTTGTAAAGTCATCAGATGATCAAAACGACTTGCAAAATGATTTAGGTAAGATATCTGCATGGTGCGAAAAGTGGCAATTGACCCTGAATAAAGAAAAGTGCGAAGTTATTCACATGAGTACTAAAAGAAATCAGCTAAATTTCGATTACGCGTTAAGTCACACAAATCTCAGGGCTGTAAATTCAACTAAATGCTTAGAAATTAGAATTAAAATAACCTAAATTGGAACTACCACATAGATAATATTGTGGTTAGAGCAAACCAAAGACTTTGATTCATTGGCAGAACCCTTAGAAGGTGCACCCAAAGAGACTGCTTACACTACACTTGTCCGCCCTATTCTAGAGTAATGCTGTGCGGTGTGGGATCCGCATCAGGTGGGACTGACGGATGATATCGAAAAAGTACTAAGAAGGGCAACTAGTTTTGTATTATCACGAAATAGGGGAGACAGTGTCACGGACATGATACGTGAATTGGAGTGGCAATCATTAAAACAAAGGCGTTTTTCGCTGCGACGGTATCTTCTCATGAAATTTCTATCACCAGTTTTCTCCTCCGATTGCAAAAACATTCTGTTGGCACCCACCTACACAGGGAGAAATGATCATCACGATAAAATAAGAGAAGTCAGGGCTCGCACGGAAAAATTTAAGTGCTCGTTTTTCCAGCGTGCCGTTCGAGAGTGGAACGGTAGAGAGACAGCATGAAGTTGGTTCATTGAACCCTCTGCCAGGCACTTTATTGTGAATAGCAGAGTAATCACCTAGATGTAGATGTAGATAGTAAACTGTCGTGGAAAGCCCACGTACAGGTTCTTGTTCAAAGGCTTAATGTTGCCATTTTTATTATTCTAACGGAGTCTGAAGTAAGTGATAATTCGACACGAAAAGTAATCTACTCTGCTTATTTTAATTCGCTTACTCCGCATGGTATTATATTTTCGGGTTACTCGTCCCATTCTCGTGGCAACGGCCTTGCCGCCATGGATAAACCGATTCACGTGAGATCACCGAAGTTAAGCGCTGTCGGGCGTGGCCGACACTTGGATGGGTGACCATCCAGCCGCTATGCGCTGTTACCATTTCTCGGGGTGCACTCAACCTCGTGATGCCAGTTGAGGAGCTACTCGACCGAATAGTAGCGGCTCCGGTCACAGAAAACCATCATAACGACCGGGCGAGCGGTGTGCCGACCACACGCCCCTCCTATCCGCATCCTCAGCTGAGGATGATACGGCGGTCGGATGGTCCCGATGGGCCAACTGTGGCCTGAAGACGGAGTGCTTCCCATTCTCACAGGATACGTTTTGCTCAGAAACGGCCATTCAGGATATAAGTGTAGTAAATTGGTGTACATCTTGTCGATTCCTGTTCGCTAGTCTAGGTATTCTGACATTGTCATCTCAGTATATACATTCTTTAATGTCGTTTCTTGTTAACAGTATCAATTTATTTCCAAGAATTAGCAGCTCTCACTCAGTTAATACTAGCAGAAATCTAATCTAAATTTGAATCGCACTTCCTTGACTCTTGTGCAAAAAGGTGTGCCTTATACTGCTGCATCTATTTTCAGTAAGCTACCACAAGAATTCAAAAATCTTAGTAGTAACCCACGCGCTTTCAAATCGAAAATGAAGAGTTTCTTCATTGGTTCAAATGGCTCTGAGCACTATGGGACTCAACATCTTAGGTCATAAGTCCCCTAGAACTTAGAACTACTTAAACCTAACTAACCTAAGGACATCACACACACCCATGCCCGAGGCAGGATTCGAACCTGCGACCGTAGCAGTCCCGCGGTTCCGGACTGCAGCGCCAGAACCGCTAAGACCACCGCGGCCGGCGTTTCTTCATTGGTCGCTCTTTCAATTCTGTTGAGCAGTGCTTTGAAAAATTAGACTGATTCTTATGTTGGTCGCTCTTTCAATTCTGTTGAGCAGTGCTGAAAAATTAGACTGATTCTTATGTTATATGGTTGATTGCGTTTACTTAAATTTATGACTTGACTTATTTTGGGTTTGTAAACATTTTATTTTATCTGTTACTACTTTAAAGTTGTAATTTCATGTACTGACACGTTCCATGACCTTGAAGATTTGCTGCTCAATTTGGTCCTACGGAACTAGACGTGTAAATAAATAAATAAATACATATATAAATGAATCCCTCCTCATTGATGACATGTTGCTGAATTAACGATTTAGACTTCTCGCTAGAGTGAGATGAGACAGTGCCTTCCGGAGTGCGCCTTATTATTTGCAGCATTGGCGCTCCGCCTGCTTGTCATTCTGATTGCTACACGGCACGCTGGCCTGGTTTAATTTGGCTTGAAGCTGACTGGAGAAAGTTTTGCCTTTGCCCATGATATCTTTCTCCGGTGCAATAGATTATATCCTATGATTGGCGCTGATTTTCTGGAACGTGTTTCGTTGAATTTTTTTCCGGATACAAAGATTCGGCGATTTAAGTTGTATTAATGTTTATAAGCAGTAAATATTGCAACTTTAAAAGTGTTATCTTGTTATCGTAGGTTACAGCGGTACCATGGAAGTGTCATTGGGCGGTGAATGTTCAACAGAGATGAATCGCAATATGACCTCTAATGCGCAGTTCCTCTTGGGACGCGACAGCGATCGGACGTGCCGGTACTTCCGCGTAGTCGTAGCGCCGCAAGCCGTGTTTATAGGAATTCTTGGATTGTGACCTGTGATATTCTCAGTGCTTCTTCACTACCGTCCTACACAAGCTTCTTAATTCACTCACAGCGGTCCCGACCGCTCATATAGTGCAGTTATGGCTCCCAGTGTACCTCGTAAGAATACCCTGTGTTTTGCATTTGAGAAATCTTCCAGGAATTTGCAACCGAGTTCTCTAGAAATCCATTACTGGATAGTAGATATTATTGGCATCACATCCGATCAGGTCCACACAGCGTATTATGACATGGCGGAATACTGTTTCTTTGTGAAGTTTTTAGACCAGATGCAACTGGAGAAAATTTTGCTGAATACTGGTGGGAAAGCAGAGTTCCGACATCGAGATCAGTCAGTGAGTACAGTTTCAATAACTAACGCTGACATTGAGTATATACAAGTGCGAGTGTTCAATTTGCCACCCGAGGTTGAGAATTGTTTTCTTAGAGATGTCCTCGCCAAATACGGTGACATCCGACAGATTAGAAACGAAAAATGGTCGAGCCGTCACAAAAAAATGGTTCAAATGGCTCTGAGCACTATGGGACTTAACATCTATGGTCATCAGTCCCCTAGAACTTAGAACTACTTAAACCTAACTAACCTAAGGACAGCACACAACGCCCAGCCATCACGAGGCAGAGAAAATCCCTGACCCCGCCGGGAATCGAACCCGGGAACCCGGGCGTGGGAAGCGATAACGCTACCGCACGCGAGCCGTCACAAACTCCAATGTTATAGTGGGGTTCGCTCAGTTGACATGGCCGTTAAAGTCAACATCCCATCCTATATAATGGTTTGTGGTTATAAGGCTCATGTCATTTACGAGGTACAAGTAGGCACTTGTTTTATCTGTAACACGAGTGGCCATTTACGAGAGGATTGCCCACGGCGCGTTGTCGTACTTCGAATCAATCTGCAACAACGACAGAGATTAACATTGGCTGATGTACTAACTCAAAATCAGACGCCTCCTGTGACTGACTCCCAACCGAGTGCATCTGTGTCAGAGGAAAACGATCTCGGTAACGGCACCTTCCCACCCTTGCCACAAAACCCCGTGGCCAGTCACCCCTTAGCCACCGGTGTTGCATTACCTGTCGGTAACAAACGACGCCGTACTAGTGACGGTAGTGGTTCCGGCGACCAGGTGGTAAAAAATCAAACTGATGACGTGGAGCCACGGGCCTCCACACAGGACACGCATGTGTCGGATGGCTCAGTTACGACCCGCCAAATTCCCATTCAACCGCCCGACGCAGGAACTGACAATACGAGGGCAGTCGAGTGTTTACAGCAGTCCGCCCCGATGCCGCTTGTCGACTCGCCACAGGTGGCCAACACACAAGAGGCGGCAGTCTGTCAAATGCAACTCGTAAACACAGCGGATGAAGCACGCAGCGTAGAGCTTAACATAAACAGCCGCCGTCTCGAAGCTGCTTCCAAACAACACGAGGACCCGGACAGCTGTATACAAACAGCCAGTGCGGCTCCAAACGAACACAGTGGGCCTACTGAAGCCGCGTCTTCGGACTTGCCGTCACCCGTTCCGAAGCAAGGACTTTCACATACTGCTTACAGCCATGACTCGCCGACTCCGCCGTCTTCTATGACACTTCGGTCGGCTGTGCGACGGCAAAATAAAGTTAAACCAAAGGACTCCGTGGCTGGAAGTAACTCAAAATGTAAAGTCAGCGCAAAAACTGGTACAAAACCTGCGGATGTAGGTTCGAAGTCGGACGGTGAGATGGACTGGGCTTCCTACGCTTCCCATCACCCACAAGTCTAGGACGATCATGAGTCAAGCTTATAAGTTTTTGTCCCTGAACATTAATAGAGGTAGGACAGATTTAAAATTAGCAATGCTACGGCAGTTTATCTATGAGTCCGAAGCTGATATACACTCCTGGAAATGGAAAAAAGAACACATTGACACTGGTGTGTCAGACCCACCATACTTGCTCCGGACACTGCGAGAGGGCTGTACAAGCAATGATCACACGCACGGCACAGCGGACACACCAGGAACCGCGGTGTTGGCCGTCGAATGGCGCTAGCTGCGCAGCATTTGTGCACCGCCGCCGTCAGTGTCAGCCAGTTTGCCGTGGCATACGGAGCTCCATCGCAGTCTTTAACACTGGTAGCATGCCGCGACAGCGTGGACGTGAACCGTATGTGCAGTTGACGGACTTTGAGCGAGGGCGTATAGTGGGCATGCGGGAGGCCGGGTGGACGTACCGCCGAATTGCTCAACACGTGGGGCGTGAGGTCTCCACAGTACATCGATGTTGTCGCCAGTGGTCGGCGGAAGGTGCACGTGCCCGTCGACCTGGGACCGGACCGCAGCGACGCACGGATGCACGCCAAGACCGTAGGATCCTACGCAGTGCCGTAGGGGACCGCACCGCCACTTCCCAGCAAATTAGGGACACTGTTGCTCCTGGGGTATCGGCGAGGACCATTCGCAACCGTCTCCATGAAGCTGGGCTACGGTCCCGCACACCGTTAGGCCGTCTTCCGCTCACGCCCCGACATCGTGCAGCCCGCCTCCAGTGGTGTCGCGACAGGCGTGAATGGAGGGACGAATGGAGACGTGTCGTCTTCAGCGATGAGAGTCGCTTCTGCCTTGGTGCCAATGATGGTCGTATGCGTGTTTGGCGCCGTGCAGGTGAGCGCCACAATCAGGACTGCATACGACCGAGGCACACAGGGCCAACACCCGGCATCATGGTGTGGGGAGCGATCTCCTACACTGGCCGTACACCACTGGTGATCGTCGAGGGGACACTGAATAGTGCACGGTACATCCAAACCGTCATCGAACCCATCGTTCTACCATTCCTAGACCGGCAAGGGAACTTGCTGTTCCAACAGGACAATGCACGTCCGCATGCATCCGTGCCACCCAACGTGCTCTAGAAGGTGTAAGTCAACTACCCTGGCCAGCAAGATCTCCGGATCTGTCCCCCATTGAGCATGTTTGGGACTGGATGAAGCGTCGTCTCACGCGGTCTGCACGTCCAGCACGAACGCTGGTCCAACTGAGGCGCCAGGTGGAAATGGCATGGCAAGCCGTTCCACAGGACTACATCCAGCATCTCTACGATCGTCTCCATGGGAGAATAGCAGCCTGCATTGCTGCGAAAGGTGGATATACACTGTACTAGTGCCGACATTCTGCATGCTCTGTTGCCTGTGTCTATGTGCCTGTGGTTCTGTCAGTGTGATCATGTGATGTATCTGACCCCAGGAATGTGTCAATAAAGTTTCCCCTTCCTGGGACAATGAATTCACGGTGTTCTTATTTCAATTTCCAGGAGTGTAGTTCTGTTACAGGAAGTGTCTATCTTAAGTTTTCATGTATCAGGATTTGCAACACTCGTAATCACCGTGGCGGACGGGGGTACAGGTACGGCCATTCTATCACGAGACGGAATCCCAGTGAGCAATATCGAAATGTTGGACTCCGGTAGAGGCATAGCTTGCCAAATTTTTGACGTCGCCCTCGTCAATATCTATGCTCTATCTGGAACGACTTTAAAATCAGAAAGAGCTAACTTCTTTAAACAAGACATCATATACTTGTTACGCCGCAACCCAACCCAGTTGATAATTAGTGGTGATTTCAACTGTGTGATCCACAGGAAAGACCAATCGCTAAACTTTAATTACTGTAGGGAACAATATGATCTGGTGCGTCACCTGCAGCTAAAGGATGCGTGGGAACTGAAATTTCCTACCCTGGTAAAGTACACGTACCTGACCACCACCGCATGTAGCCGTCTAGACCGTTTGTACATCTCTGAGAACATTTGCCAACATATTCTGGACGCCGATGTCATTCCGGCTAGTTTTTCCGACCACTGCGCCCTCTGTGTCACGATAAATCGGGCCTAACAGCACACTAAATGGCATAGGATTCCGTGGAGCCTAAATGTTTCTATTCTTGCCGATGCCTTGCTAAAAGATGTCATCTCCACGACATGGGCAGATTGTCTCAAGCAATGCTGCAGATATCCGAGCAAGATAGCCTGGTGGAATGCTGTGGTCAAACGGAAAATGCGATCATCCTTAAGAAACTACAGTTGGCAACGGGCGCAAGATGTCAAACGCACGATTGATTTTTACCAGACAGTTCTGCGAGAGTTGTATGCGACTACGACACCAACCAACACACAGCTGACGACCATCAAACAAATAAAGGAGAAGCTTATAGGCATAAAGCGAACGCAGCTTGAAGGACTGAAGATCAGATCTAAAGCAAAATCGCTTCAAGAGGACGAACTTGCATCGCTGTATCACCTCATAAAACATCGTGCCCATCGCAAGCGAGCTTTTATCGGCGAGCTGGACACAGATGAAGGACTCCGTTTGACCCGACAGAGTGATATTCTTACTGCAGTTTACCGGTACTTCACGGATCTGTACTCGCAATGCGAATCATGTGGTGATGACGGCGGCGATATCGTGCGTGCTCTGCCCACCGTAGTCATGCCTGCGGACAACTCGGCGGTCGTACACGATTTTGCTCCAGACGAAGTCCTTGAACTGATTTCTGGCTCGCCATCGAATAAATCCCCTGGCCCTGATGGTTTGCCACGGGAATTTTATGTGCGTTTCTGGCCCATAATCTGACACGCATTTACAGATGTTCTCAATGAAGTGATGCGAGGGAGTGACGTGGCGGACGAAATGAAGGAAGGCCGGATTGTATTGATACCAAAAAGCAAACACCGAAAAACCTTAGATAACTTCCGACCCATTACTTTACTCAATTTTGATTACAAAACCTTCGCCAGATCACTCAACAGCAGATTGTCTCCGTTAATGAAGCAAGTGATTCACAACCATCAATCATGCATCCCTGGTCGCACTATTATGACGCCCCTTTCGGAATATAGAGATGTAATAGCCATAGCGTCAGTCACTAACGTGAATCTCGCATTGCTGTTTATCGACTTTTGATCGCGTCCGCCACGAGTACCTCCTACAGCTACTGCAGCGGTGTGGTTTTGATCAACGGGTTATTAATGTCGTGCAACATTTCGTCACGGGCATTACAACCAGAATCAGCGTAAATGGACAGCTTACTCAACCCATCGAGGTCCAAAGAGGAGTGCCGCAGGGGAGCCCTCTCTCCATGATGTTATTTATTTTATCGCTCTAGCCGCTCTTACGCTCTATCCATGAAAAACTTGAAGGCCTTTCGATCGCCGGGACGTCCTTCGTGGTTCGTGCTTAAGCCGACAACGTCGGAGTGTTACTGCGCAACGACGGAGACGTATCAACCCTCAAGTCCGCGGTAGACGAGTACTGTCGTGCTTCCGGTGCTAAAATCAACGCGGGTAAATGCACCTTTGTCAAGGTTCGACCCTTTTTCAAGGGTTCGACGAAGTTATTATACCTTGGGCGAAGCGTGTCGAAGCCCACACCACTCTGGGGAAGATTATCGACAAATGCCCGCTAAAAATGAATGCAAAAAATTGGAAGCACGTCACGAATAAAATGCAAGGTGCCATCTATGAAAACAATTGGCGGTCCGTTAACATTCTCCAACGCATACGACTCCTCAGCAGTTATATATTCAGTAAAGCGTACTAAATGACCCAACTATTTCCAGTCCCCAAGATGCAGGCCAAACACGTGATGAAACTCTCTAATAGATTTATCTGGCAAGGGCATCTGTTCAAAGTGAAATACACCACGCTGACGTCTTCCAGACAGGCCGGCGGACTCAACATGCCTGACACTAACCGAAAGTGTGCTGCGTTATATATTAAACGAATCACCCATTTGTTGGACAAGGAACCTCTCAGCGTAACCAGTTGGCTCTTCCGAACCTTACAACCCACCGATATGCACCCACCCATTGATGTAGGTAAAATACATTACAAACTACGACATGTCAAGCAGTTTTTTCTTGAAGTAAGCTATATTGATGGACATTATTTCACGTAGGATTTACCAACGACGCACCTGTTATTAAAAAGATGGACATCTCCAATAGTCCGGAATCCCATTGAACTTAAATACCCGAGTGTTCATTGGAAGGCAGTTTGGGACAACATAAGTTTAACTGTCCACACTGCTGAAGTGGCGTCTACATGATATAAAGTGGTAAACGATGTTATACTCACTAATGAAAGGTTGCATAGAATCGGTTTAAGTGACAGTGATAAATGCGTCCGTTGTGGTCTGGTCGACATCTTACGCCATCGCTTCACTTGTAGCGGCCATCTCATTAACTGGAAATGGGTGCAGCAGAGGCTGGGTCTGATTACCCGCAGCAGCCCAGCCAGCCACTGCACCGACATCCTGCTCTGGCCGGACACGAAACATTTTCCCGCTACCAAGAACAACACCGTGATGTGGATGTTAGGACAGTTTGTGACATATATCATCATCCACAATAGTGAAGATAATCTCATTAGTTTCGAGGCTTACATGAGAACGGCACGCTGGAAGATGAAACGTTACCCAAATTTCAGGAAGATGTTTGCTAGCATGTTTGACATAATTTTTGAAAAACAAGGCGTAGGGTAATTCTCGATGCCGGTAAGGACACAAATCACAAGCAAGAATATGTAGCGAACAAAATACACAACGAATAAGGGGTTACACCTGTTCCTAGGACTACTCTCAACTTCTCAATGGTGTTATTAACTTCAGTATGACGTAGTCATTAATTTGTGTTCCTGTGCATCTCTTGTTATCCGTTTGTATGCTCCAAATGACTTTGAAATTGGACGGTTATGAATCAATTGACAGAACTGCCATTCTAGTTACGCCAGTCAATTATATATGTTTGCGTTTTGGTTCTATTTCTCTGTCTGGAATGAAGAGGTTATTGTCAGTTTACTATTTTTGTTCTATTTTGTAAGCTTACAAATGGCACTATATTGAAATGTGTTCTTCAGTCTATTGTAGGATACAGTTCGTGTTGAAACAGTTCCAGCACTTCATTATTTTGTTTTTGTGCTTCTGTACATTTATGTTTGTTTTCATAAAGGGAAAAAAAATGCTCTTAGTATACATCTCGGAACCACCACCAGAGGTCAGCGCTAGGGCAACGAGTTGTTCACGTGACATTCATTGCACTGTTGCCTGTAAACACGTGCCACGTCAGTGCTCTTGGAAGAGAGCTGTGGCGGTGACGTGGCTCTGTTGTTGTTCCCGCGTAGTGATTTGCGAAGCTGGAAAAAAATCATCGAGATTCGAGCAGTGATTAAGTACTTCGTAAAGAAAGGTATGAAAGCAAAGGACATTCACGACGATTTCCAGAATACACGGGGGACTCTGTTCCTTCACATTCAGCTGTCGCCAAATAGACAAATGAATTAAAATTTCATCGGGAGAGCTTAGATGAATTTCTGCGCAGTGGTCGGACACGATGTGTCACTACTCCAGAAATCATTGCAAAAGTGCATAGAATGGTCATGGATGATCGCGGACTGAAAGTGCAAGAAATTGCTCATGCATGCCAGATGTCATCTGAAAGGGTATATAACATTTTAACTGAAGAATTAGGAATGAAAAAACTATCTGCAAGATGGGTGCCACGACTCTTGACGCACGCCCGCACACATGTGCCGTCGTCATTGAAAAATTACACGAACTAAGGAATGAATTGTTGCCACACCCACCTTATTCACCTGATATGGCTCTGTTAGCCTTCCATGTCTTCCCAAAACTGAAAATTTTTCTTGGTAGACGAAGCTTCACTTCAAACGAAGAACTGATAGACGGAGTTGCCAACTATTTTGCAGGCCTGGAGGAAACTCATTCTCGAGATTGGATCAGGGCACTGGAACATCGCTGGACCAAGTGCATTAGTCTACAAGGAAACTACATTGAAAAATAAAGTTTCAGTGATGTAAGTACTTTTTTTTTCTTTTCCGTTCCGAGAACTTTTCGAACCACCCTCATAGGAGCATCAACTAGATGTTGCAGCCTATGTGAAACTGTAACAGTAAAGTTCGGCGAACTTCAGTGGGAAACCTTGGAAGCAAGACGACGTAGATTTCGTACAGAGCACACACTGATCGAAAGACTTATACAGAATCCAGTTAGTACAGTGGTTACTGTATGATGTAGACATACTACTGGAATACAGCGGACGTTCAATGTATTGGAGCCTGAAGAAGACGCTACTGTGTTATTGAAACTAGTGGCTTAAATAAAGTTTTCAGAAATAATGGCTGCTGGTGTAGATTTCTACAACTGTATACGAGGAGGTGTGTATGAACATTCTGCTGGTACCATCGTATATCTAGCGTAGAAATTGTGAAAACAGGATAAAGAGAGATGGGGTGCATATAGTGGAATACCGACAGTAATTTTGCTCTCGCTCAGCACTCGCACAGAATGAAATAGGACATCGCTAACATTGGTACAAAGTACCCTATGCCATGCGCTATACAATGGCTTATAGGTGTATATAGCGTGTATCATAATTAATAGCTGGAGGTGACGAGGGTGTAAATGTGTAATGACAGAAACAAACACGTTCTACCAACACTAAGAGGCGATGTAAAACGAGATTTAAGAGGAAAGTGCAAACTCATAGTTACGAGACGTAACGACTTCAGCGGGAAACATTGTCCTCCGTGATACAAATGTATCTGAAACGTAAATATTCGGCTAAGTCTCCATGTAATCCTGCCCAAATTCCACATATGACCTGCCAGAACGAGAAATACAACACTGCTTCAGCACACTATATTTTACAGTTTACTGTACAGTAATAGTCAACGAAGGTGCTCCATGTGTCCTCGCATTAGGATACAATACTGCAGCGAATCACAAATTATTTCAGGTACTTAAGGATCATCTTGAAAGAAGTACATTGATTTTGGTACCTCTTTCATAATCTGTACATCGTAAACTTGTCTGTGTATCACATCGGTCATCCATACAATTCTTTTCAACTGTTTCACACCACTGTCTAGAGTAACTGGACTGCGGAACATGTGTTTTACTTAATTTTAACTCTCCTTTATGATCGGCAGCCTCTACTACACGCACGTTAAGTAGCTTGTATGAAACGCATGTTGGAAGCTGGGCAGGGTGCTGGGACACGCTTCTTTCCAGGTTTTGCTGGAAGAGTCTTGGGGGACTTTCCGTTAGGCTTCGCGTGATAATGCCAGGCTGGCCTTGCCAAAAGATGGTCAGCAAGTGCACCTACAGATTCCTGAGTTGCCTACATGACCCGGAGGGGGTACGAGACTTGAGAAGTGTGATTTACCGTTGATTTTGCAGACGAGAAGTTTTTGCGGGCGAGAAGTTTCATTGCCGGCCGGAGTGGCCGAGCGGTTCTAGGCGCTACCGTCCGGAGGCGCGCGACCGCTATGGTCGCAGGTTCGAATCCTGCCTCGGGCATGGATGTGTGTGATGTCCTTAGGTTAGTTAGGTTTAAGTAGTTCTAAGTTCTAGGGGACTGGTGACCTCAGAAGTTAAGTCCCATAGTGCTTAGAGCTATTTGAACCATTTGAGAAGTTTCATTGGCTGTTCTAGATTCGCAGTGGGAACTACTAATACGTTCGGGATCGTTTTCCGGTTCTTGAAGGAGCCCAAGGCGTCTTCCTCCCTCGTTTTCTCGCAAGCTCTTATTGTCTTAGTGTTCGTACCTTAGAGCATGGTAGTGGATTGGTCAGAAGAACCCTCCAAAAAAAACGCAGACGCAGAATTGTGCTTTGGAGAGAAGTCAGACGGGGTAGTTTGCAATAGGTCAATGGAGAGTGTGTAGTCGGCAGACAGACGGACAGTAAACAGGCAGCAGAGAGGAAAAGAAGATGTCGGACGAAGCGTACGTGCGAGGTGCTGTATCTCTAAGCTGAGTGTGTAAGTCGAAATGTAATATTTGCAAGGTGATTTTGGTAGGAAGTTAAGACTTGGAGTAACCTGATAGCATCAGCACTTTCAGGAGTAGAGATGTTCATAATCATCAAAAAATGGCTCTGAGCCCTATGGGACCGTAGCGGTCGCTCGGTTCCAGACTGTAGCACCTAGAACCGCTCGGCCACTTCGGCCGGCTCATAATCATCCAAAATAGTTTTCGTGACGAGAAGTAGTCGCAGCGAATCAGTGTAGTGCCATGAGTCTCCAAACATAGTCTTGACAAACACGTGGAAAGGTACGGGCCTACAGTAACGCATCCTGGTACCATGTATCAACGCTTCATTTAACAGAACTACAACCTTGATCTTGCGGTTAAAACCTGTGCTCGACTGGTAAGACTTTTCGTTAATGCATCCACATCTACAATCACGTCTGCTTCCATACCGGAACAGCTCATGCTTTGTACCTGCGAGGCTAATCCATGAAATTTTAGATTACAGTCCCTAGAGTAAATGAAGCAGGCAAGCAGGGAAAAAGGAATACAAACGTCTCAAAAATGAGATCGACAGGAAGTGCAAAATGGCTTAGCACGGATGGCTAGAGGACAAATGTAGAGGCTTATCTCACTAGGGGTAAGGCAGATACTGCGTATAGGAAAATTAAAGAGGCTTTTGAAGAAAGCAGAACCACTTTCATGAATATCAAGAGCTTTGATAGAAACCCAGTTCTAAGCAAAGAAGGGAAAGCAGAAAGGTGGAAGGAGTACATAGAGGGTCTATACAAGGGCAATGTACTTGACGAAAATATTATGGAAATGGAAGAGGATGTAGATGAAGATGAAATGGGAGATATGATACTGCATGAAGAGTTTGACAGAGCACTGAAAGACCTGAGTCGAAACAAGGCCTCCGGAGTAGACAACATTCCATTAGAACTACTGACAGCCTTGGGAGAGTCAGTCCTGACAAAACTCCATCTGGTGAGCAAGATGTATGAGACACGCGAAATACCCTCAGACTTCAAGAAGAATATAACTATTTCAATCCCAAAGAAAGCAGGTGTTGACAGATGTGAAAATTACCGAACTATCAGTTTAATAAGTCACAGCTGCAAAATACTAACGCGAATTCTTTACAGACGAATGGAAAAACTGATAGAAGCCGACCTTGGGGAAGATCAGTTTCGATTCCGTAGAAATGTTGGAACACGTGAGGCAATACTGACCCTACGACTTATCTTAGAAGATAGCATTTGTAGACTTAGAGAAAGGTTTTAAAATGTTGATTGGAATACTCTCTTTCAAATTCTGAAGGTGGCAGGGGAGCGAAAGGCTATGTACAGAAAGCAGATGGCACTTATAAGAGTTGAGGGATATGAAAGGGATGCAGTGGTTGGGAAGTGAGTGAGACAGGGTTGTTGCCTATCCCCGACGTTATTCAATCTGTATATTGAGCAAGCAATAAAGAAAACAAAAGAAAAGTGCGGAGTAGGAATTAAAATCCATGGAGAAGAAATAAAAACTTTGAGGTTCGCCGATGACATTGTAATTCTGTCAGAGACAGCAAAGGACTTGGAAGAGCAGTTGAACGGAATGGATGGTGTCTTGAAGGGAGGATATAAGATGAACATCAACAAAACCAAAACGAGGATAATGGAATGTAGTCGAATCAAGTCGGGTGATGCTGAGGGTATTAGATTAGGAAATGAGACACTTAAAGTAGTAAAGGAGTTTTGCTATTTGGGGAGTAAAATAACTGATGATGGTCGAAGTAGAGAGGATATAAAATGTAGACTGGCAATGGCAAGGAGAGCGTTTCTGAAGAAGAGAAATTTGTTAACATCGAGTATAGATTTAAGTGTCAGGAAGTCATTTCTGAAAGTATTTGTATGGAGTGTAGCCATGTATGGAAGTGAAACATGGACGATCAATAGTTTAGACAAGAAGAGAATAGAAGCTTTCTAAATGTGGTGCTACAGAAGAATGCTGAAGATTAGATGGGTAGATCACGTAACTAATGAGGAGGTATTGAATAGAATTGGGGAGAAGAGGAGCTTGTGGCACAACTTGACTAGAAGAAGGGATCGGTTGGTAGGACATGTTCTGAGACATCGAGGGATCACCAATTTAGAATTGGAGGGCAGCGTGGAGGGTAAAAATCGTAGAGGGAGACCAAGAGATGAATACACTAAGCAGATTCAGAAGGATGTAGGCTGCAGTAGGTACTGGGAGATGAAGAAGCTTGCACAGGATAGAGTAGCATGGAGAGCTGCATCAAACCAGTGTCAGGACTGAAGACCACAACAACAACAATAGTCCCTAGAGGTGTTACCACGCTTATCACATTGCAAGCTATATTAATTTCTGACAACAAATGCTTATGGGACAGTAGCATTTCACCAAACATAATGATCTTATTCATTGATTTAATGTTCCATATTTAGTTAATGTCAATAAATTGTTAGTTCGGGATCCACTTTGTTCAGTACAAAGTTACCTCACCTTGTGCCCCATATTGTTCTCCTCTTAGCATTGGGAAATAAATAACGCGAGATTGGAAAACGTTTTTGAAAACAAGCTTGTCGCTCCATAAGGCTGCACCGACGCTACCGTTTTCCCTTGATCAGGGTTAAACTTGAATTAAATCCTTTAGTGTTATGGCTTAAAATATTCATTAATTCTTTAGAATTCGGCTTGTTCATGGCACTTATGGTGAACCTCCAACTAACTATACATACAGAGAGAGTGTTTGATGAGAAGAATTTTTGATTTGTTGTTGCAGGGAAGGAACCAGTACGAAACACTAATTCGATGTCAGTTTTAATTTCGCCCATCATAATCCTCTGTCTCATCACCAACCAGGGGCTAAGAAAAACAACCAGCACCTTTCAGTCTCGTAAACATTAATAGGATTATTGAATTCGATACACCGGTTCTTCAACTGTATGAAAGGAATTCCTCATTCCATTTCAACCCGCAAATGACTGCAGGCAGCAATCCCTAAGAAACATTTATTATTGTTGTTGTTATTATTGAAATGAAGTAAAAATTACAAGGTTTCATTAAATATAATGCGTGAGAGAAAATTATAATTTCCTTCTCTTACACAGTAACAACAATATTAATAATAATAACCAAATTTTTAGGAAAGAAAAAGAACACCACACAGTGCGAATTCCGCTGTTAAATGCCGGAGAGAGCAGATAGCTGGAAACAATACATCGAAGACCTCTATGATTGGGGGAACTTGTCTGAGGTGATAGAAGAGGAAACAGAAGTCGATAGTGACAAGATAGAAGGTCCAGTATTAGAGTCAAAATTCGAAAGAGCTTTGGACCGCTTAAAATCAAATAAGGATACATAACATTTAGATAAGAATAGATAATATTCCAACAGAATTCCTAAAACCAATGGGGAAGTGGCAATAAAAGGACTATTCAAGTTTGTGGGTAGAATATACCAGTCTGGCGATATACCAACTGACATTCGGAAAAACATCATTCACACAGTTTCGAAGATAGCAAGAGCCTATAAGTAAGAGAATTATCGCAGAATCAGCTTACCAGTTCACGCATCCAAGTTGCTGACGAGAATAATATACAGAAGAATAGAAAATAAAATTGAGGATGTCTTAGATGAAGGCCAGTTTGGCTTTAGGAAAGGTAGACCATAGAGGTAGTTCTGACGTTTCAGTTGATAATGGAAGAAAGACTGAAGAAAAATCAAGACACATTCACAGCATTTGTTGACCTGGAAAAAACATTCCACAGTGCCAAATGGTGCAAGATGTTCAAAATTCTGAGAAAAATAAGGGTGAGCTATAAGGATCTGCGGGTAATATATAATATGTACGAGAGCCAAGAGAGAAGAATAGGAATGAAAGACCAAGTACGAAATGCTAGGAAGAAGAAGCAATGACGGAAATGAAAGAAAGTTTCAAGAGTGGGATTAAAATTCAAGGTGAAAGGATAGCAATTATAAGACTCGTTAATGACGTTGCTATCCTTAGTGAAAGTGAAGAAGAACTACGTGATGTGCTGATGTGATGAACGGTCTAATGAATAATGGATTGAGAGTAAATCGAAGAAAGACGAAACAAATGAGATATAGCATACATGAGAACAGTGAGAAACTAAACATCAGGACTGGCGTTATGAAGTAGAAGTTAATGAATTGTACTACCTAGGCAGCAAACTTATTCGTGGCGGACGGAGCAAGGAGGTCATAAAAAACAGACTAGCACTGGCAGAAAGCGAATTCCTGGCCAAGAGAAGTCTACTAGACTCATACATAGATCTTAATTTGAGCATAGCATTGGATGGGAGTGAAACGTGGACTCTGGGAAATTTGGGGAAGAGGTGACTCTAAGTGTCTGACATATGCTACAGAAGAACATTGGAAATTAGCTGGACTGGTAAGGTAAGGAATCGGCAGACTCGGTGAGGAAAGGAGTATAATGTGGGACGCACTGACAGAAGGGTCAGGATGATAAGACATGTCTTGAGACATCAGGGAATAATTTCCATGATACTATAGGGAGCTGTAGAGGCTGTAATTGTAGAGGAAGACAGCGATTGGAATATATACAGCAGATATGTAACAGGGCATTCAGTGGAACGGCTGGGGTTGAGGCGGTATACGTAATACAACAGTATTAAGCATAATTTTCTTTTTAAATCCAAACTTTTAAGAACGCGGAATAATTGATTTAAAACAGTATGTCAAAATGATTTACAATGAAACGTTTAATTGAATTTAATGTGGCACCTTAGGCAAGAAAACTTACAACCAGACGTGAGTATGACATATGTGCTCATTCTATCAAAACTACTGCAGTTCCTCAATCGTCTGTCTTTGCTCAATGCAAACAGTTGCAAATGAAAACACAACTATCAGAACTTGTTCTTCGTAGATCCATATTTATATTGGATGATGGTGGGACATCAGCTGGTATAATTTTTATTAAAAATGAAACTCCTCCAGCTGTAGTTAAGATTTCATATTTACTTGGCTACTAGTTTTGACGTTGCGTCAACGCCATCTTCAGGCGCGTACACTTTGATGATATCAATTGTGTGCGGCTGAGTACTAGAAATCCGCGGTGAGACCAATACGTGTTGCACATGGATGGCGGGCAGTAACAATACTGTACCATCCACCATACTCCCCGGACATAAGTCCTTGTGACTTTGATTTGATTCCGAAGATGAAGGAACCACTTCGTGGCATTCGCTTCAGAACTGTTCCAGAGATTCGACAAGCTGTAGACCGCTCCATTCGCACCATCAACAGAAGAGGCTCTGCTAACGGTATACTAAGCCTCCCACATCGCTGGCAACAGGTTCTACACAACGCTCGTGACTACTTTGAAGGATATTAACAGGCGCAAACATGTAATACTTTTGTATCGGTTATGAATAAATAGTTGCCACTATTTAAGTTTCAATCCTCGTACGTACATCTATAATATGTATAATGGTTATTAGGCCATATGAACTGTTTCTTGTAGGTTTATCTGTGATAATTACTAGCATGCTAAAGTAGGACGTTTTCGTTCTTTTTCATGCTCAATGAAAGAGGGTGACCAGATCTAACAACGTTGATATATGTGATAAGACATGGGACAGCAACTTGGACTTCTTCACAGATATGTGATGTAAGAGGAGGTGCTTGCGAAAGTGAACAATGAGTTACTTAAAAAATAGTAAAATTATAATTTTTCTATGTTTTTTCTTGCTTACAGACTTGAAGAGATCATCAATAACGAAGTATGTTTTTCGTGTGCTGCGTGTTATGCTATTCTCAAATGTGTTCCAACATAATTTGAATTTTTTTATTCTTTGTAAGTTATTTTTAGGGCATGTATGATTTCGTGGCTTTTACTGGTGGCCAGTTTTAGAGTATTCTTCATTCACGTTAATACTATTGTAAATTCATGGTGCATGAATTTTTGTACATTTTTTGTTTATAAACCGCACTAAGACGGCAGTCTCTCTTCTCCCCTGCCCATGTCAGGCTTCGCTAATTCTTGATTACAATGCAAACTTGCGAAGCAGTAGATGACGAAAACCTGCGGGAATGGATTAATATATTGAACGACTACTTCCAAGACGTGAACTAAGAGAAAGTAATACGATATATTAGGTGTTGTAAGTGCACCTCTGTAAATAAGTTTGCAGTTTGTGGCAAATAACGCGTAAGAGATGCTGTGTGCTTTCACAAGTGGCACGTAACATGCTTTGAAAATACAGTGCACAGTAGTTTCCTGTAAAAACGGAAGTCTCTAGATTATCAGTTTTTTTATTATTCGTGCATTGTCTTTTCCGTACTAACCAGATTGATCAGAACTTGCTGCATGTGACTCTTCTTGATCAACGCGAATAATTTGTAAATTGTCAGCCTGCTAGAGTGCACGGAGGAAACAAAAGAACACGTTAATACTTTTCAGAAACTTTATCATTTGGCACTCGCAGCATCCCTCCTTTTTCCTCGTATACTTTCATCCGTGTGGTTTTCACAGCTAAATGTAGTTCATAAGGCACTGAAGGAGCAACAAGATATAAGGGCCTTCAAACGACGCTTTTCACTGCCGCTGCTAAGCGGCCAAGCAGTGGTTAAGTGCAGCTTCAAGGGAGCCACTGATAACGCCGCATGTTTACAGTTCGCTTGAGATTCATTGCGAGGAGTACAGACAGACAGTCGTGCGAAGTAATTCTAAACACGATTTTTGAAGACTCTCGAGCATCTAATTCGCGACGCCACACGCAACGGAAATATATTACACCTTGTTGCTACATATAGGCAGGACCTTATCAACAGCGTCAGTACAGAAACGGAAATTAGCCATCATGATGTCATTACAGCAACTATGTTACGAAAGTCACTAAACCAGTTAAGAAGGCTAGGAGAGGGTTTCTGCTAGAAAGCGCAGACAACCAGCTGTTAATATCTCACTTGAAACGTCCCCTTAGAACAAATTATACAAGACTGTGCTTAAACTGACACACAATATTTTTAGCGCAGCGCAATCTGACTTTCAAAAATCCCTGCAAAAGAATGGCCCTGACTAACATTAACCTGTACCTTTCACAAATCACTTACCTCACAAAAATCTTCGTTACTCGAACTACTGCAATACAGCGAGCGCCACTACTGCCAGCTAAATAAAAGATTCAAACTACGGAAGGCACTAACTACTGATAGGCATAGTTAGCAAATGAAAGATTTTAATAGAGAACAAACAATGTATTTACCTTAATAGTGTTGAAAAAGCATAATATACATAGCAGTTCATGACATCCAGTATTGGAAATTTCTAAACTCCGCCATCTCTCTCCCCACATCCACCACTGCTGGCGGCTCACCTCCTACTGCGCAACGCTACGCGCTGTTCACATCCAGCTGCCGCTGGCAAACACTACAATGGCAGACAACAATGCAAACTAGCCACAGACTGCACACAGCACAGCCAGTGATTTTCGTACAGAGCGCTACGTAACGTTGCCAATAAGAAAACATAAACAGCCCACATACATAGCCCCCATGCTCCCCACAAAAAATTTTACAAATTGTTTTGGGCAGTGGCCAATAATGATTTGATAAAAATTTTGATAATTACAATAACAAAGATATAAAATGCACACACTTATTGATACAATGTTGGTCAAAAGCTAAAATTTTCTCACAGTCCATAAAGACAGTCCTGATCATTCATCACAGTGAAACTGCCGTTTCTTTTCTCAAAGTCTGAGCAGTAAAAGACAATGCACACGGAAGTAGTGGATTTTCATGCAGTCTTGCAGAAGTAGTGTTGTCCTTCTAACAGAAAGACAGTGCTGACTCTTGACATGCTGACAGGTAATGGGCCACAACAGAGCAAACCCACAAAAGAGTCATTCGACGTTTTGAAGAAGATTGGTAGGTAGGTCATCACAGAGCAGACCCACTGTAGTCCTGGTAGAGAGTATGGTATTGGTGGGCCACCAGAGGTGCAGACCCACTGCAGTCCTTGTAGAAATTGTGGACAGGCCCACTGTAGCCCTGGTAGAGATTGTGGTATTGGTGGGCCACCAGAGGTGCAGACCCACTGTAGTCCTTGTAGAAATAATGTTATTGGTGAGTCAGAAAAGGTGTAGACCCACTGTAGTCCTTGTAGAAATAATGGTATTGGTCGGTCATCAAAGATGCAGACCCACTGTAGTCCTTGTAGAGATGGCCAGCAGCCATCTGTTGTGACTGTGCAGGTGCACAATCACCATCGATGAGTCTTGCGGAGAATATAGCAAGTCCATAAACCACCACTTGTGCACTCACAAAGTTTTTGGAATTGTCCTCAGAACCAGCAATGCTGTTATCCAGTCCCTTGCTGAATTATCAACACACGTGCAAACACTAACAGTCCCTACTTCTCACATATTGTCCATATACTATGACCAACAGAAAAGTGTGCAGTGAAATGTAACTAACAAGTTAATAATATGATGAACTGGTGTCAATTACAATATTATAACAAGAGAGTACAATTACAAAGGTACAAAATACATCATTAAAGAACATAACAATACAGATAACATTGTAGTACAGGCTTTACAACAGAATAGAAATAACATATACATCAGTGTTACAGGAATTATGACATAAGTAAATACATAAAAGATCAGAATAACTTTCGAAACATCAACTTCACACATGAGCATTAAAACAAAACAGAATAAATAATGTCTAATCATCTTTACAAAGTAAATAACATATTATTAATGCCAATTATATTTGAGGATAACAGTATTCCTCATCATAGTTCATGTAGCTGAGTATTAGAAAAATTCTACAACATAAGTCTTATCAGGTAAACATATAAATACAGGAAGAACATAAATACACAAGGGTACACAAACACATAGTGGGATAACACAAAAGGAAAGGACAGGGTTCGTTTTCAGTGTAACATTTGGTACTGCAGTCCAACCCAAAACTTCATTCCATAGATCTTTCGTCTTATTTCGATATTTGCTCCAGCCAAAAAAAATCCTATCCAAGCATGCTTTCTGTATTTTTCTCGTATAACCTCTCAGTGCATTTCTTCAAATTCATCGCAACTCATTCTCTTATATGAAACGTCCCCTTTGAAAAATTTATACATGACTGTGCTTAAACTGACACACAATATTTTTTAGCGCAACGCAATCTGACTTTCAAAAATCCCTACAAAGGAATGGCCCTGACTAACATTAACCTATACCTTTCACAAATCACTTACCTCACAAAAATCTTCGTTACTCGAACTACTGCAATACAGCGAGCGCCACTACTGCCAGCTAAATAAAAGATTCAAACTACGGAAGGCACTAACTACTGATATACATAGTTAGCAAATGAAAGATTTTAATAGAGAACAAACAATGTATTTACCTTAATAGTGTTGAAAAAGCATAATATACATAGCAGTTCATGACATCCAGTATTGGAAATTTCTAAACTCCGCCATCTCTCTCCCCACATCCACCACTGCTGGCGGCTCACCTCCTACTGCGCAACGCTACGCGCTGTTCACATCCAGCTGCCGCTGGCAAACACTACAATGGCAGACAACAATGCAAATTAGCCACAGACTGCACACAGCACAGCCAGTGATTTTTGTACAGAGCGCTACGTAACGTTGCCAATAAGAAAACATAAACAGCCTACATACATAGCCCCCATGCTCCCCACAAAAAATTTTACAAATTGTTTTGGGCAGTGGCCAATAATGATTTGATAAAAATTTTGATAATTACAATAACAAAGATATAAAATGCACACACTTATTGATACAATGTTGGTCAAAAGCTAAAATTTTCTCACAGTCCATAAAGACAGTCCTGATCATTCATCACAGTGAAACTGCCGTTTCTTTTCTCAAAGTCTGAGCAGTAAAAGACAATGCACACGGAAGTAGTGGATTTTCATGCAGTCTTGCAGAAGTAGTGTTGTCCTTCTAACAGAAAGACAGTGCTGACTCTTGACATGCTGACAGGTAATGGGCCACAACAGAGCAAACCCACAAAAGAGTCATTCGACGTTTTGAAGAAGATTGGTAGGTAGGTCATCACAGAGCAGACCCACTGTAGTCCTGGTAGAGAGTATGGTATTGGTGGGCCACCAGAGGTGCAGACCCACTGCAGTCCTTGTAGAAATTGTGGACAGGCCCACTGTAGCCCTGGTAGAGATTGTGGTATTGGTGGGCCACCAGAGGTGCAGACCCACTGTAGTCCTTGTAGAAATAATGTTATTGGTGAGTCAGAAAAGGTGTAGACCCACTGTAGTCCTTGTAGAAATAATGGTATTGGTCGGTCATCAAAGATGCAGACCCACTGTAGTCCTTGTAGAGATGGCCAGCAGCCATCTGTTGTGACTGTGCAGGTGCACAATCACCATCGATGAGTCTTGCGGAGAATATAGCAAGTCCATAAACCACCACTTGTGCACTCACAAAGTTTTTGGAATTGTCCTCAGAACCAGCAATGCTGTTATCCAGTCCCTTGCTGAATTATCAACACACGTGCAAACACTAACAGTCCCTACTTCTCACATATTGTCCATATACTATGACCAACAGAAAAGTGTGCAGTGAAATGTAACTAACAAGTTAATAATATGATGAACTGGTGTCAATTACAATATTATAACAAGAGAGTACAATTACAAAGGTACAAAATACATCATTAAAGAACATAACAATACAGATAACATTGTAGTACAGGCTTTACAACAGAATAGAAATAACATATACATCAGTGTTACAGGAATTATGACATAAGTAAATACATAAAAGATCAGAATAACTTTCGAAACATCAACTTCACACATGAGCATTAAAACAAAACAGAATAAATAATGTCTAATCATCTTTACAAAGTAAATAACATATTATTAATGCCAATTATATTTGAGGATAACAGTATTCCTCATCATAGTTCATGTAGCTGAGTATTAGAAAAATTCTACAACATAAGTCTTATCAGGTAAACATATAAATACAGGAAGAACATAAATACACAAGGGTACACAAACACATAGTGGGATAACACAAAAGGAAAGGACAGGGTTCGTTTTCAGTGTAACATTTGGTACTGCAGTCCAACCCAAAACTTCATTCCATAGATCTTTCGTCTTATTTCGATATTTGCTCCAGCCAAAAAAAATCCTATCCAAGCATGCTTTCTGTATTTTTCTCGTATAACCTCTCAGTGCATTTCTTCAAATTCATCGCAACTCATTCTCTTATATGAAACGTCCCCTTTGAAAAATTTATACATGACTGTGCTTAAACTGACACACAATATTTTTTAGCGCAACGCAATCTGACTTTCAAAAATCCCTACAAAGGAATGGCCCTGACTAACATTAACCTATACCTTTCACAAATCACTTACCTCACAAAAATCTTCATTACTCGAACTACTGCAATACAGCGAGCGCCACTACTGCCAGCTAAATAAAAGATTCAAACTACGGAAGGCACTAACTACTGATATACATAGTTAGCAAATGAAAGATTTTAATAGAGAACAAACAATGTATTTACCTTAATAGTGTTGAAAAAGCATAATATACATAGCAGTTCATGACATCCAGTATTGGAAATTTCTAAACTCCGCCATCTCTCTCCCCACATCCACCACTGCTGGCGGCTCACCTCCTACTGCGCAACGCTACGCGCTGTTCACATCCAGCTGCCGCTGGCAAACACTACAATGGCAGACAACAATGCAAATTAGCCACAGACTGCACACAGCACAGCCAGTGATTTTTGTACAGAGCGCTACGTAACGTTGCCAATAAGAAAACATAAACAGCCTACTTACACACTTAGACAGCCAAATGACATCACCTAGTTGTTCCCGTGAGACGGACGTAGAGGTATTATGGGCAAAGCTTAAGCAGACCGTAAATCGTGATCTGGAGAGTTATGTGCCCACTAAGTGGATTAAGGATGGAAAATACCAACCAGGGTTTAATGACGAAATTCGAAAAATACTGAGGAAACAGAGCCTGTTACACTCTATGTTCAAAGACAAGTCACAAATGAAGATAAGCGAAGGTTAGAAGGATTCGTGCGTTTGTCAAACGGCCTGCGCGAAGCATTCAAGTAGCACCGTCACACCTTGGCAAAAGACCTGGCAGAGAACCCGGGACAGTTCTGGTCCTGTGTAAAATCGCTGAGCGGGTCTAAAACTTCCATCAAGTCACCTGCAGTTGAAGATGGCAGACCGAAAGCCGAAGTTTTAAATTTCGCGTTTAAGAAATCATTCACACAGGAGAATCGTACAAACATTTCGTCATTTGACTAACGAACTAACTCCCGTGTGCATGACATAGCAATAAACATCCGTGAAGTAGAGTAACAACCGAAAGAATTGAAAACAGGTGAGTCGCCGGGTCCATATGGAATCCCAATTCGGTCTTGGGAAGAGTACTTTACGGCATTAGCCCCTAATTAGTTTGCATTTATCGTGAATCTCTCGCGCACAGCAAAGTCCCACGCTACTGGAAAAAAAGCGCAGGTGAGTCATTTGTATAAGAAGCGTAAAATTACAGACCAGTATCCCTATAGTCCCAATAACGGTTTGCTGGAGAATCCTTGAACATAATCTCAGTTCGAATTATGAAACGTCCCCTTCGGAAAATTATACATGACTGTGTTTAAACTAGCCGGCCGCGGTGGTCTAGCGGTTCTGGCGCTGCAGTCCGGAACCGCGGGACTGCTACGGTCGCAGGTTCGAATGCTGCCTCGGGCATGGGTGTGTGTGATGTCCTTAGGTTAGTTAGGTTTAAGTAGTTCTAAGTTCTAGGGGACTTATGACCTAAGATGTTGAGTCCCATAGTGCTCAGAGCCATTTTTTTGTGTTTAAACTGACACACAATATTTTTTTAGCGCAACGCAATCTGACTTTCAATAATTCCTACAAAAGAATGGCCCTGACTAACATTAACCTATACCTTTCAAAAATCAGTTACCTCACAAAAATCTTCGTTACTCGAACTACTGCAATACAGCGAGCGTCACTACTGCCAGCTAAATAAAAGATTCAAACTACGGAAGGCACTAACTACTGATAGGCATAGTTAGCAAATGAAAGATTTTAATAGAGAACAAACAATGTATTTACCTTAATAGTCATAATATATATAGCAGCTCATGACATCCAGTCTTACAAATTTCAAAACTCCGCCATCTCTCTCCCCACATCCACCACTGCTGGCGGCTCACCTCCAACTGCGCAACGCTAAGCGCTGTTAACATCCAGCTGCCCAACACTACAATAGCCAACAGCAATGCAAACCAGCCACAGACTGCACACAGCACAGACAGTGATTTTCATACAGAGCGCTATGTGGCGTTACCAATAAAAAAAACCTATACAGTTGTAAGTTTGCTGTTTATGTTTTCTTATTGGCAACGTTACGTAGCGCTCTCTGTATGAAAATCACTGGCTGTGCTGTGTGCAGTATGTGGCTAGTTTGCATTGTTGCCTGCCATTGTTGTCATGAACTGCTATAGCTGGATGTGAACAGCAGATAGCGTTGGGCAGTTGGAGGTGAGCCGCCAGCAGTGGTGGACGTGGGGAGAGAGATGGCGGAGTTTTGATAATCTGTAAGACTGAATGTCAATTATGAATATTAAGGTAAATACATTGTTTGTTCTCTATTAATATCTTTCATTTGCTAACTATCCCTATCAGTAGTTAGTACCTTCAGTGGTTTGAATCTTTTATTTAGCTGGCAGTAGTGGCGCTCGCTGTTTTGCAGTAGCTTGAGTAGCGAAGATTTTTGTGAGGTAAGTGATTTGTAAAAGGTATAGGTTAAAGTTAGTCAGGGCCATTCTTTTGCAGGGATTTTTGATAGTCAGATTGCGTTGCGCTAAAATAATATTGTGTGTCAGGTTAAGCACAGGCTTGTATAATTGTTCTAAGTGGACGTTTCACATGTAAAAATTGTTCTAAGGGGACGTTTCATATGGCGACCCTGCCAGGATTCGAACCTGGAATCTTCTGATTTTTTTCTTGTAGTTTGTGTAATTAGTGTAGATTTTGTTTATTGCTAGTGCGTAATTGTAGAGAGAATCTCCTTGGTAGTTGCAGTCTTTCATTGTTGTACTGTAAAACAGTTGTGGCATGCATGTAGATTTGCACCAAGTATTTCGCAGCTGCAATTAACTAGATATTATTTTCAGTGCTATGTTAATGTGTTCTCTTATTTTTGCTATTCAAATTGTGCTTTTCTGTGTTATCGTGTGAAATATTGTGAAAATAATGGCGTGTGAAAAACGTAACACTCGACTCCAAAGTAAACTGAGAAATGACAGTGAAGACGAAAGCAGTGTGTTGGCCCCACCATGTAATGAGTTAACTAATATTCAAAGTAGTAATTTGGTAACTGTGCATAGGGAAATGGAGCGGGCGTCAGACAATGGCGTAGGCAGTGAAACAGGTAGTGAACAGGGAAGCATTATCGATCGATCGGTCGGCAACAGCTCGCCTCAGGAATCCGAAATGACAGGACACAATTTTGCAAATACTGTAGATTCAGGTTTTGCGTCCTCACCGTTTTCTCAAATGAGTCAAGACACATTTTCTGCTTGTCAAAATGTGAATGCTGCCGGTGAAAACGCACTGCCAAAAAGCATAGAGAAACAGATTCCAGACACTAATACATTATTATTGCAATTAATGCAACAAATGGAACAAAATCAGAGACAGATGGGACAAAATCTTCAAAAGTTAGACACAATGGAACAAAATCTTCTAAAGTTAGACACAATGGAACAAAATCAGAGACAAACACAGCAAAAGCTTCAAAAGTTAGACACAATGGAACAAAAGCTTCAAAAGTTAGACTCAGTGGAACATATGCTTGAACAAACACGTGAAGATTTAACTACTGAGTTACATAAAATAGAATCGAAATGTCAAAAAGTCTGTAATGACGTAAAAACACAAATTTGTGAGCATTTTCAGCCTATTTTTTCGCGGCATGAAAATGCATTACAGAATCACGAAGCAGCCATAAAAGAGCTGCAAACTATTGTTCATGAAAATCACGACACCTTGCAAGCTAAAATTGACTCAGTTGCATCTACCGATTCGGTTACGCAACTGGCAAAAACTCAGGAAAACTTAAAGAACACAGTAGATTCGATTTCAACACAAATGGACACTCTGAAACTTGGTTCAGAAAAACACACTGAGGAAATGTGTTCACTATCAGAGAAAGTAGCTGAACTTTCGGATCAGGTCACTAACTTATCTACAAAGGTAGATATTGATCTGAATGACACAAGACCCATAGCCTTCACTGACACAGAAGAGTATGAACAAATTAGAAAATTCAAACAAAATCAAAATCAAATCAATACACAGTACAAAAGAGAAATCCGGGAAGTACAAGATCAGTTGACACAGGTAATACAAGAATTACATATTTCAGAGGATACTCGCGCTCCAACTGGAAGAGGGACATAGAAATACGGAACAGCCACAAAATAATAACACAGGGCATTTCGGTAATTATGAAAGGAATTGGCAAGGTGCACCGAATTTTGAGATGGAACCGCCGACACGACGTAACAATGAGCGATATGTGACTCGCCGACATGATGACTTTGACTATAAGCTGTTCATTACTACACGTAAATTCAAAATATTCAAGAATTCTGCCAACGACATTCATCCACAAGCGTGGCTCCATCAATTCTCTCATTGTTTTCCTCCCAACTGTTCATTAGAACACAGATTAGAATTTATGTGTGGCTACTTAGAGAATGAACCAGCTGTAAGAATGCGATCGGTCATTCACGATTGCCACAGTGAAGGAGAATTTTACCATGCCTTCCTCTCAGCATATTGGTCTCAAGCCACACAAGACCGCGTAAAACATAGCATCATGATGATGAAACACTTTGAACAATCTGAATTTTCCAGTCTTGTCAAATATTTTGAAGACATGTTGCACAAGAATCAGTACCTATCAAACCCATACAGCCCCTCAGAACTCATCCGCATTTGCTTAATCAAACTGCCCGAACATTTGAGACATATTATTTTGGCAGGACGTTGCAAAGACGACATTGAAGCTTTTCAGGGATTGTTACAAGAACTGGAAATTGACACAGACAGTCGCGGGATGCGAAAACAGGAAAACAATCACTACAGGTCACATCCGTCTCAATTCCGTGACGACAGAAACAATAAATGGCCACGACAAACCTATTCTTACAACGTAAATCGTGACCAAAACAGACACCACCCATATGACAACCACTAGCAGAGTAATAGTTACAGGGAAAGATCACCTTTCCGCAGTAATGACTATCACAGAGACAATCAGAGAAACAGACAATATGGGAACCAATATAACTATTATCAAGGGAGACAGAATAACTTTAGACGCAACGGTCCAGCACGCAGTGACGACTCAGGCAGAAATTCTCCACCACATGACCGACAAGAAAGAAACTATCGAACCTACCGACATGACGACAGACGATATGATCGTAACGACAGACCTGAATTGCATCAGAACTGGCGAGTTTTAAACAGAGCTGGGCCCTCTGGGCAAGGCGAATTTGTGGAAGTTAGGCCTCCTAATCCCAATAACGGCGCGCGCCAACAAAGAAACAGACAATGACTCGCACCGCAGGCAGCTGCGTGCGCCGGCTGGCTCCGAGAAAAATAACATTGACGCTAACCTTGAGCAAAATTCCAGTATTCTTTACCGACGTATACCACATGTTAATTGCGTTAAAGTTGAAACTCTGCGTACTAGGAAGAGTAAAGATTTACACCACATTTCTCATGTCAAACCATTTATTGACAGATAATTTGCTTTTTAACTTAGTCTTTGCAATTTTCACTTCACGCTACTTGTACAATTTGTCAGACTTAAGAAACTGTTAACATGCAACATTTTGGTTTGCTTACGAGTGGATTCTGGATTTGAGGTGCTTTCTGTGAAATGCCAGATGACATAGTGGTTAGTTTATGTGACAGCTACACGATTTTATCACGACGCTGCTAATGCGTGACAATTTACAATGTTGCTTTTGCGGTGTATCTGTTTTATATCTGCACAGTTTTTTCTGAATTCTTCTATAAAGTGAGACATGTTTTAGTAGTAACTTTTGTGGTATAGCTACAATGAGACAGCCTTTTCCGTAGCACAACAATACTTTACAGCACAGTACTTTCCTCATCACGGCAATAAGCGTAATAAGTATGATATCTATACGCAAAGCATTTCACTTTTGTGTATCATGAGGTAAGTACATTGACTTCTGCAGAACTTAGCTTTCAGAGGACAATAACTACGACACTTCCCAGAGATTATCTTAGAGCAAGACGCACATTTAGCGCTACTGGACATTAAAAATGCGACACCAAGAAAAAATGCAGATAATAAACGGGTATTCATTGGAAAAAAAAAAAATTTGTAAAATTTTTTGTGGGGAGCATGGGGGCTATGTAAGTTTGCTGTTTATGTTTTCTTATTGGCAACGTTACGTAGCGCTCTCTGTATGAAAATCACTGGCTGTGCTGTGTGCAGTATGTGGCTAGTTTGCATTGTTGCCTGCCATTGTTGTCATGAACTGCTATAGCTGGATGTGAACAGCAGATAGCGTTGGGCAGTTGGAGGTGAGCCGCCAGCAGTGGTGGACGTGGGGAGAGAGATGGCGGAGTTTTGATAATCTGTAAGACTGAATGTCAATTATGAATATTAAGGTAAATACATTGTTTGTTCTCTATTAATATCTTTCATTTGCTAACTATCCCTATCAGTAGTTAGTACCTTCAGTGGTTTGAATCTTTTATTTAGCTGGCAGTAGTGGCGCTCGCTGTTTTGCAGTAGCTTGAGTAGCGAAGATTTTTGTGAGGTAAGTGATTTGTAAAAGGTATAGGTTAAAGTTAGTCAGGGCCATTCTTTTGCAGGGATTTTTGATAGTCAGATTGCGTTGCGCTAAAATAATATTGTGTGTCAGGTTAAGCACAGGCTTGTATAATTGTTCTAAGTGGACGTTTCACATGTAAAAATTGTTCTAAGGGGACGTTTCACAGTCTACTTACAGAATATAATAAATTTTCTTGAGACCGAGAAGGTTATATTCACGAATCAGCATGCTTTCAGAAAGCATCGCTCGTGCTAAACCCAGTTTTTCCTTTTCTCACATGATATACTGATAACTATGGACGAAGGGCAACAGGAAGATTCCATATTTCTAGATTTCCGGAAAGTAATTGATACAGTGCCCCACTGCAGACTGTTAAGTCATAGAACCAAGTATGTTGTCCTCGACTGTGAGATTTGATCAGAAACAGGGTCATCGTCAGGAGTGCCCGAGGGAAATGTGATAGGACCGCTGTTGTTCCCTATGTGCATAACTGATATGGCGGACAGGGTGGGTCGCAGTCTGCGATTGTTTGCAGATGATGCTAAGTTAAGTGACTGTAGGAGGATACAAAATGACTTAGACAAAATTTCTAATTGGTTCGATGAATGGCAGCCAGATCTAAATGTGGAAAAATGTAAGTTAATGCGGGTGAGTAGAAGAAACAAACCTATAATGTCCGGATACAGTATTAGTAATGTCCTGCTTCACACAGCGACGTCGTTTAAATATCTGGGCGTAACTTCGGAAAGCGATATGAAACGGAACGAGCATGCGAGGAGCGTGGTAGGGAAGGCTGTTGACTTCGATTTATTGGGGTAATTTTAGGAAAGTCTGGACCATCTGGGAAGGAGACTGCATATAGGACGCTTGTGCAACCTGTTCTTGAGTACTGCTCGAGTGTTTGGGATCCGTACCAGGTCGGACTAATGGAAGACATCGAAGTAATGCAGATGTGGGGTACTACATTTTTTATTCGTAGATCTGAACAACACACACGAGTTACGGACATGCTCCTGGAGCTCGAATGGGAATCCCCGGAGGGAAAGTGACGGTGTTTTTTGAGAAACAGTATTGAGAAAATTTAAAGAACCTGCATTTGAGGCTCACTGCAGAACGATACTATTGCCGCCAACATACGTTGTGCATAAGGACCATAAAGAGAAATTATGGCTCATACAGAGGCATAAGCACTCAAGCTGACAAATCAAGGATAATGCTGATACACGGTGAAACAACGCTCTGGTGGGCGGTTTGCGGGTTGAAATCACCTTGGGGCATGACCATGTGGTGCATTTGACTTTCGGTCGTCCCACGGTGGCGCTGGCAGCAGTCCACATACGCAGAAGTGTGTTGGTGCATGTCAGAGTACGGTGCAGCGAGTAAGTGTGCAGAAGTTTTCAGACGTGCTCATGGTGAGTGTGTGCTGAAAAGAGCTCAAAGAACACATATTGCTGATGTTGGGGGGGGGGGGGGGGTAGAATACTAGGCGACTGGAGGCTGGTCAAACACAGGAGGTCGTAGCATGGGCCCTCCGTGTGCCACAAAGTGTGATCTCACGATTATGGCAACGATTCCAGCAGACAGGAAACGTGTCCAGGCCTACATTACGGGACGTCCACAATGTACAACACCACAAGAAGACCTATCTATCACCGTCAGTGCCCGCAGACGGCTACGGAGTACTGCAGGTAGCCTTGCTTCGGACCTTACTGCAGCCACGGGAACAGTTGCCTGCAGACATACAGTCTACAGACTACTGAACAGACATGGTTCACTCGCCCGGAGACTTGCAAGGTGCATTCCACTCAGCCCTCGTCACAGGAGAGCCCGTAAAGCCTGGTGTTAAGAACACAGTACATGGTCATTGGAACAGTGGTCCAAGGTTATGTTCACGGACGAGTTCAGGTATAGTCTGAACAGTGACTCTCGCCGGGTTTTCATCTGGCGTGAGCGAGGAACCAGATACCAACCCCTTAATGTCCTTGAAAGGGACTCGTATGGAGGTCGTGGTTTGGTGGTGTGGGGTGGGATTATGATTGGTGCACATAGTACACCCGTGCAGGTCTTTTACAGATGAACTGTAACAGGTCAGGTGTATCGGGACATCATTTTGCACCAGTATGTCTGCCTTTTCAGGGGTGCAGTGCGTCCCACCTTCCTCCTGATGGATGATAATGCACAGCCCCACCGAGCTGGCATCGTGGAGGAGTACCTTGAAACAGAAGATATCAGGCGAATGGAGTGGCCTGCCTGCTCTCCAGACCTAAACCCCATCGAGCATGTCTGTGGTACTCTCGATCGACGTATCGCTGTACGTCGTCAAACCACTACGACACTTCAGGAGCTCCGACAGGCACCGGTACAAGAATGGGAGGCTTTACCCCAGCAGCTGCTCGACCATCTGATCCAGAGTATGCCAACCCGTTGTACGGCCTGTGTACGTGTGCATGGTGATCATATCCCATATTAATGTCGGGATACATGCGCAGAAGAAAGTGGCGTTTTGTAGCACCTGTGTTTCGGGACGATTTTCTCAACTTATCACCAACACCGTGGACTTACAGATCTGTGTTGTGTGAGTTCCGTATATGCCTATGCTATTAGTGCCAGTTTTGTGTAGTGCAACGTTGTGTGGCACCACATTCTGCAACTATCCTTAATTTATGAGCATGTGTGTAGATAATCGTTTTCTCCTCGCGCTGTTTGCGAGCGGAACAGGAGAGAAATGACTAATGGTGGTATAGGGTTCTCTCCGCCATGACCAGTACGGTGGCTTGCGAAATATCTGTACCGATTTAGATGTCTGTGTAGCTTTACTGGGACTGTTGCTGACTTGTTTGGTAGTACGGTTGTGTAAGTCATGCTGTTCACTAAAAATGGAAGTCAGTACACAAGATTTCAACTGTGAAGCTGAAAAACATCCATCGATATACAGCTTGGAGTGTGAGGAATAGGGTGTGAGGAATATTCAGATAAATTGGAGAAAATCTTACTCAGAGAAGAAGACAACTATTGTGTGTTCTTCTCGCTTGTGTTGGGTGTGTTGGCATGTGATGTAACTCGCAAGTACTCAGTCTTCAGTTCTCTAGCTGTCTCAATCAAGAACTAAATTGTACAAAACACAGAAAATTCTGGAGATGCATTCTAGGGCCAACCAAAAATTCTGCATTATCTACAGGAATGCCGTAATTACATTCAATTTTTCTTCTAGTCTTACAGTTCTTTGGAAAAAATCTCTCAAGGTATTAGTGCAGAAAGAAAGATACATACTGAACCACCGATGATTACAACAGGGAAATTGGCAGAGCCTTCATACAATTGCCTACTCTGAAGAAATAAAATTTCATTGTCAATTAAATTCTTGAGAAGCAATGAATTCTTGGAAACGGATCAGTCTGGCGATCTTCTATTGACTCCAACGTCTGTGAACATGAATCTGTGTGGATGGCGGACATTATATTTAGTTCAAATGGTTCAAATGGCTCTGAGCACTATGGGACTTAACTACTAAGGTTATCAGTCCCCTAGAACTTAGAACTACTTAAACCTAACTAACCTAAGGACATCACACACACATCCATGCCCGAGGCAGGATTCGAACCTGCGACCATAGCGGTCACGCGGTTCCAAACTGAAGCGCTTAGAACCGCACGGCCACACCGGCCGGCCATTATATTTAGTCTTGATGAATTTGCTACGGTTGCAGTTGCTTTAGATGATGAAAGAGAGCGGAAATTGGCAAAGCAATCAAAACGAACGTGGGTGAAGAAAATTATTTTGAAGATTGTATAGAGAGCTGGAAGAAGAGGAGACGTCATTTTATAAATATTTACGAACGTCGAGACAGCATTTTTTTAATTTGCTGTCTTTGAAAAGCTGCAGCATCAAGAAAGCAGACACAAACATGCGCCGTGCAATTTCTCTACGAGAAAAGCTAATGGTTTGTTTGAGGTGAGTCTGATCCTTCAGCTTTACCAATTCCTTTGAGGGTTCCTGTTCTGTACCTTTACGTATTTTATAGAACAGAATATTTATTGTAATACTGAACGCTATCAACAAATTGATCTATAGGCTAAACATTCACAATTTATGTCCCCTTGTTATGTAGATCTAAATCTGCTACAGTTTGTCCTGCATAAACTTTGGCACTGCAGAGAACCAACTGCACACTGTATATGAATGTGGAACATCGAACTTTTTACTGCAGTTGTACTTAAATAAGCTGTATCCATACGAAATGTTGAGTGAGACTCAGTACCAGAACGCATGTAAATAAATACTATACATAAGTAAACTACTAGCCAAAATGACTGTGTGGCGTAGAATACTCATATTTGCTTCTGAATGATAAGTATTACATATAAACATGGCCGAAATAAACTTTCACGACTCGCGAATAATTGTGAAATTGGAAAGCAGGAAGGCTCAAACCTCACTTCCTAATGGTGAGTACATACATACATAAATAGATGCAGGTGCGATGTTATACATCTAAATACGTTACATACAAATTAAATATAATCTGCAGTAGGCCTACAATATTCATCGGGCGACCGATAACCAATCAATTTTTCTTCCATATTTCTTCTTTCTTCTTTAAACAAAGTGTCGCTGTATTTTTTGCAGCTCATGTCATACAAATCCACATTTTGGTGAACAATTTCGATTAACTTCTCGTCGTTCATGTTTATATAAAAATATTTTATAGCTAAAGACGCAGTAGATATTTTCGATGTGGAGAACACTGCTAGCAGAATCAAACTCGTGCCATGCGAGCAGTCGCATAACAGACAGAAAAGTAACAGCCAATCGTAAACAGTTCGCCAACCACGTGACCCCCACCATCAACGTCAAACAATTCTTTCGAAGTATACCGGCCGGCAGGCAAACTGACGTTGGCGTGACGTTGCCCGCCGTGTGAACCTCGCCATTTGAAAGCATTGGACGAATATTTTGAAGTCACGTGACCCGCGTTGAGGTTGACGTGACGTTACCCACCGTATGAATCGCGCCTTAGGAATCACTAGACCAGCAACAATCAGGGGAAAATTCTTTGGTTGTTGTAATAAAGCAGCGACCCATTGTCACCCGGCCTGATGACACGTATATGAGGTCTATTTGGAAAGCACGTAAGGTCCGATCGGTCAATGTTTTATTTGCAGCATTTTGCTATTATCTTCAGCTATTTCTCTAGATAGTCGCCGCTTCGTCGTAACGTAGTGCCAATACCTTCGTCATAGGAGGCAGCCACCCGTACTTTCCGCCACTTCTCTACGCTGGTCTACAGTTCGTTTTCTGTACCGGAAACGTTGTCGTTATAGCCAGCGGTTCATGTGGGCAGAAATGAACATCAGAATGAGGCAAATCCAATCTCTATGCCGGGTGATGAAACACTTCCCACTTAAAACGCAGCAGGACCATCCTCGTTGCCGCTGCCCAGAATTTCCATGAAGAAGAATGCATGGCATGTACATTACGTGTGGTTGCATGAAATCAGACGAACCTTTGCAGTGGGCACCCATACTTCGCCTGAGACACTATTTTCTAGAAATCTTTACGTGTACCCAGAACTGAAATGACATATGTGACGCGATCGACTGGCGTACTAGAGACACTGCCCAACACACGTGGGCAAAGTTTGATCTGATTTTCACCGTTGCTTCCACTTCGTGACCTCTCGGATCTTACTTTCCCATATCCTCGTATGTTCACCACCTGTAGCCGCCAAACAGTTGGGTAAATTGGCTGCCTTTTTAGCACACATTTCATTATCGTTCCTTGGGCAAACGTTGGCACTCAGAATTTACTTTTAAGTTACTTCTTTTTGATTTTGTTATTTACTAAGAGAAGCAAAAGAGAGCAGTTCTGGTCATCGGACTCCCCATGACGGAACCGAAATAAGATGATGCGGGAGCAGCGGTAGATCAAAGGGGCGCAGCTTGGCGACAAAGAGCTGCCCTTGGGCAGGCTCGTTGCCCTGCAGAGAAGCGCTTCTCGGTGTCCACGTGTGAAGCGACCCTTAACATTCGTGACGCCTCCGGGGACCCTCACAGCTAGGCGCCCTAAGCCGCGGATTGTGTAGCTTGGACCTTAAACTGGTCCAGAGGACGGCAAAAGGTAGTGCTTTACCTTTCTTAAAAGAAATGGAATACTGAATTGTCTGTAGAGTGCAGGTTATCTTGTTCAAGAGCCGGGCAGTACTACTTGAAAAGAAGTTCGAGTTTATAACTGTCTTATATATGTACAGGGTGGTCCTAAAGTCCGGAAACACCCTGATAAAATCCAAATGGAGTAGCAAACAAGGAAACAGAGTCCTTACACACGAGGAACGGGAAGGGGGAAACTTTATAGGCTATGTCAACAACATGGTGGCCATCTTGAAAGCCGCCATCTTGGATTCAACTCCAAAATTTAAAATGGGAGTGTGCTCATGTGACATATCAAACAGATAGAGAATTTCACCAGAAAAACAATGCCGTTGTTATTTTAAACATAGCTTTATTCATTCTCGGGTTATAGCCAATTACTTGCGGCAGCAGTGGGACGCTCGGCAGCGTGAGTATTACTTACTGAGAAATAAAATGGAGTCTGAACCGGTGAAATGAGACTATCCCATGCCTGATATGTTACATGTGTTTAAATGTTAGGTATTATTTACTCATGCTAACGTTTTAATCAATGGTTATCTGAGGTTGTTGGATGAAGAAGTGTTTCCCTCGTTGTTAAGGGAGGATGGGACATTTCCGGAATTCTTCCGTCATGATGGAGCCCCACTACATTATGGGCACAATGTGCGAGCATACCTGGATGTGCTGTTCCCTCAAAAGTGGATTGGTCGTAGGGAGTGGCCTCCTCGTTCACCAGATTTGACTCCTTTGGATTTTTATCTTTGGGGTCATGTCAAAGCAATGGTTTATCCTGCGAAAATACGGGATTTGCATCATCTAAAGCAGCGCATTGTTGATGCATGTGGTCAAATTCAGCCAGATGTGTTGGTCAAAGTTCATCAGGACTGGGTTCGGAGGATAGAAGTAACAATCCAGCATAATGGACAACATATCGAGCCATTCCTATGACTGTTGGTGATCTCTCGGGAGTGTGCAACATCGGCGTAATCTCTCTTCGGCACATAAAACACATGCTGCCGAGCGTCCCACCGCTGCCACATGTAACTGGCTATAACCGGAGAATGAATAACGCTACGTCTAAAATAACAACGGCATTGTTTTTCTGGTGAAATTCTCTATCTGTTTGATATGTCACATGACCATATTCCCATTTCAGATTCTGGAGTTGAATCCAAGATGGCGGCTTTCAAGATGGCCGCCATGTTGGTGGCATAGCCTATAAAGTTTCCCCCTTCCCGTTCCTCGTGTGTAGGGAGTCTGTTTCTTTGTTTGCTACTCCATTTGAATTTTATGAGGGTGTTTCCGGACTTTTGGACCACCCTGTATAACGATAGCGGTCCAGGTAAGCGAGCCCTTGAGTTAGGATTGCTATGTGATGATAGGGCCTGTAATGTCTGTCACTGAGGAGGCTGCGCAATGAGAAGCGCACGAAACTGCGACAACGTACGGTAGCCACCGACTTGACTGCCCGTAGCCTTGCTATCTGAGAGTCTGAGGCATTGACAAAATAAAAAAAACGCGAGGCGCGTACGTGTCAGAAGTAGAGCCACTAGCAATCATCGTTTGCTCTCACCTTCTTCAGTTCTCCCTTTGACTATATCGCAGTGGTGGAGGTTCGGCCGCATGAGTGTGGGCACAAATTTAACATTCTGTGCAAGTATTCCTGGTGTTCATAGTCAGGCGCGTGGTAACAGTGACTTACGTCCAGTAGAGGTGTTTATCAAAAGTTACAATAAGATCCCTAACTGTTTATTTATTTATTTATTTACTTTTTGGTGTCCCGACAAGACCAAGTGGTAACTGTTTGCGGGATACTGGACTACATTTAAATTCTAATAGGATATAAAATTTATTTGGCACCTTTTTTCTTTTATCCTAACTTCCAGGTTTAGTTATATGGCATCCAATCGAAAATTTCACAATGTGTTCCGTGGTAACCTGATATTGTGCCAGTTCTCGCAGTCAATTAACAGAATGCGTGGTTGATAAAAATAATCATTTGTGAAGTTGACTTGTTTACTAGTTATACGATTTATCATAATCACTGAATATAACTTGTGATTGGTTTACATATATTTGAAATATGATAAAAAAATTATTACTGAGTATTACAGTTGACGCGGTTTACAAATTTTTGCTGTATTATGAAAGAAGAGAAAACAGCAAAAACAGTGAACCTCTTTCACTGCTTACAAGCTTATTAAGACCATCAATCGCTTTGGCAACCAGTAAGATAAGTCGGTTGTAATTGAAACTACACCATCAATACTCTGCAAGCTGCTGGGTAATGCATTGAAAAGAGTAATTCCCATTGTATCATTTATTAGACTTCTTTCCCTTACTTTTACGTATGAAGAAAGTGAAAAATCGTTGGTTAAACGCCTCTGTGCGTGCTGTAATTATTCAAATCTTGTCTTCGTGATCCTTACGGCAGCGATGCGTGGGAGAGATCATCACTTAAAGATAGTTCTTGAAAGTCTGTTAGTAGGTATTCGCGAGATAAACGGCGGCTATAGTCAGGCGCCTGCCTGTTCAGTTTTTTCCAGCCTCTCCGTGACACTCAGCCAGGGGTCAAACAAACCAGCGATTCTATTCATTCATGACAATAAATGCTTCTAGTCTTAGTTACCCAATAATAAGGTTCAAGATACGATAGGATGTGCTAGTAAGTTGCAATTATTCTTTGTTTAACACAAGTGAGTTGTATGTCCCTGTGATTATGGTGCAACACCAACTTCATGACTGGCATACTCAAAGGCATAAAATCATATATGTGGTTATTGAAGGTGATTCCACTGAGTGTTCCTATGTGTACAATCTACATTGACATCCTTTTATACTTTCACAACACACAAGCGTTACTGCTAGAGCAATCAGAAATTATTTTGATGGTCAAGGGATTATTAAAGTTCATAAAATTCAAGGTTCAAATGGCTCTGAGCACTATGGGACTTAACATCTGAGGTCATCAGTTCCCTAGAACTTAGAACTTCTTAAACCTAACTAACCTAAGGACATCACACACACCCATGCCCGAGGCAAAATTCAAGGACTTGAGTGCAAATACTTCATTTAATATGAAATTACACGGAGCTAACTTCAGTATTATGTAAGTGGAGAAGGAATCATTATCATAAGCCTCTTCAATAGGTTACGTACAAAGTTGTCCTATAGGAATTTATTGGCTTTCATTTACACGTCCAGAAAACGCACACCTTGTAAACGTCAGATGTCTGCTGTTATCGATGCTGTAAGAATGCAGCAGTACGGAGATCGTGTTGTTATTGTTATGATCTTCAATTCGAAGAATTCTTGGATAAACGTTTCCACCAAAATCTGTCTTGTGCAAGCCTTTTCATCTATACATAGCCACTTCGCTCTACGTCTATTTGAACCAGATCGCTATAGTAGTGCCGTGGTCTACTACAAATTTTACTCCTCACACTTATTTCAACTATCAAAGTAACTGTTGCATGATGCCTCAGAATGCGTCTTATCAAACCTTTTAGTGGTGCAACAGATTTTTCTGCCGTATTAGATTCAATTCCTCCTTATTAGTTATCATGTGTACCAGTCAAGTATTTAGCGTTCAGCATTCTTCTGCGGCACCACTTTTCAAAGCTTCTGTTCTCTTTTTGTCTGTTGTTTATTGTCGACGTACGAAGTTTGGTTGTAATTGTTCCAGGTGGACTAGCATTATGTTTTCATGTCAGCATATATCACCTTTTCCGCCACAAATAGGTTTTAAGAGCGTCTTTCGCCCATGGTAATTGTCTATTGTTACTAAGTCAAGCAATAAATACAGTTTCGTAAAAATATCAATACTCGCCGGTTGCACTTAGGAAAAGAATGCTACTTTGCGGGGTTTCAGGGCAGACAGTTAAAACCTTCACGTCCTTGGTATTTGACTACTCAACCTGCAGTTATTAGTCTGCAAAATGTAGTGGTGCATGGGGTTGCGCAGTATCATAGAGCACTTTCCGGATGTATGGTAATGTTTATAGTTAATCTGATGAGTTTGTAATTACATTTTGTTCGTTGCCACTTGTCACAGTAATGTCGTGGTGATCTGGCGGTCGCTGACTGCTCTGCTTGTCCCTGCACGAGTTTATCGTTTGTCACGTCGTTTGGTAAAGTTCCCAGCTGGTAGACGACCATCCATCTGCCAGAAGTGGCCAGAAGCTATACCACTTTTTTTGGCTTCGATTTATTGAAGCATATTGTCAACAGCTTGGTACAATTGTAACACACAAAAAATTGCTCTGAGTACTACGCGACTTAACTTCTGAGGTCATCAGTCGCCTAGAACTTAGAACTGATTAAACCTAACTAACCTAAGAACATCACACACATCCATGCCCGAGGCAGGATTCGAACCTGCGACCGGAGCGGTCACTCGGCTCCAGACCAGAGCGCCTAGAACCGCACGGCCACACCGGCCGGCCTGTAACACACAGAAATAGAAAAATCACAATATGAAAAGTTGGAACAATGATTTAACGTTATACATATACCTTAAGAGAAATAGTTATTAATCAGAAATAAAATTTAAGATGAACTACACAGAGGTTGGGAAGCTTACATCTAGAGATTAAAGTGTTTACGCACCCACACGTAGAAAAAACATTTCGTACATACTCGTTACCGTTTCGTACAAAACAAAAAGTGCTCTTTATATGTGAGATCTGTCATGGCCTAATAAAATAGGAGCATATGTCGGAAAGGGCACTTTCAATTCCATGAGGGTCTGCAGTAAGCTGTTTTGCTGTGCTTAGAATAAATTTCAGGGCAACAGCAAATGGTTGACATCTTTCTTCTGACAGTCTCAGAAAGGCTGATTCTTGAAGCCTATGCATTGTAAGTTGGAGTGAGCTGAGCTGTATTAGTAGAATTAGGACCAAGATAGTTGTCAGTTCCCTGCTCGCCTGAAATTTTCGAATCCAGATGCTTCTAACCAACGGTATCGTAGCGTGGCATTGAACTTCAATGAATTGAGGCTTGTCGTTGTACTAGGACCCTGTAATTTGTTCTGGAACCTTACATACAGACTGATTCAGCTGCCCCTTCCTATGCATCTCGCAGAAACTTCAAATGCCACAGGAAACATTTTCATATTCTATTGCTTGCTACGTGCAAACTACTAGATTTAAAGAAAAAAATGAACAGGATGTTTTTGTAGGAAAGTCAGTGTAGTTAAACTTTGTGTTGGAATACGTTTCGCTACAGGGCGTAGTCTTCGAATTATTCAAGAAAGATGTTCAAAGCAGGCCGCCAAACGCGTTTTTCTTGATTAACACGAAAACTATGGCCTCCAGCCAAAACATAACCCTGTACAGAATTTAACTACATTACGTTTCCTACAAAAACGTCCTGTTCATTTTTTCTCGAGGACTAATAGTTTGCCCACAGCGAATGAGACAAAGTGCAAGTCTCGCATATGGTTTTTGAGGGTGTTGCGGGTTGCATAAAACCCATAGGTAGGGGTAGCTGAATCAGCCTGTATTATTTCTGCGTTCTAATAAGGAATGAATGCCAACACAAAATCTCTTGGAATGCCTATAGCGCTTAATATTTTGAACGGGAATTGGAATTTGAACGTTATTACATGCACTCTTAATATCAATGAATGTTGCTGTAAGATGTTGCCTATTGTTGAATGCCTGAAAAAATTGCCGGCCGGTGTGGCTGAGCGGCTCTAGGCGCTTCAGTCTGGAAATGCGCGACCGCTACAGTCGCAGGTTCGAATCCTGCCTGTCTGGGCGTGGATGTGTGTGATGTTCTTAGATGACTTAGGTTTAAGTATCTCTACGTTCTAGGGAACTGATGACCTCAGATATTAAGTCCCTTAGTGCTCAGACCCATTTGAACCATTTGAACGTGAAAAAATTCAGAGTGGAGGGAGGAGACACTGTCTAGGGTTCTTTTACCCTTTTGAAATCCAAACTGGTTTTCTGAAAATAAATTCTCGGTTTCCATCCACCATTCTAAAGTGGCCTTAACAGACTTTCAAGCGTTTTTCAGACCCACAAGGACAACGTCATGGGCCAGAATGACGCCGGACTTCCAGATGTTGCGTTAGAATTGGGAACAGGAACAATTATTTAAGTACTCCAGTCAGAAAGAATAATTTTTGAATTATTTGAAAACATAGTCAACCATCTTAAAATTTGTTAAAATTAAAATTTAAAAGTCTTGATGGCAATCTTGTTAAAAAAATTTTATTGGAGTGAGTTAGTAATATAACATATTTAAAAAAATAAATAAATAAAAAATATTTTAACAAGATTGCGAACAAGACTGTTTTGAATTTTAAGTTTAGAAAGAATAATCTCTTTCATCTTTATGTCGTTAAATGTTCGTAAAAATGTCGTCAACGCACGATCTGGTAGATTATAAATCATTTTATATTGAACATATTCTACCATTGACGACTTCAGCCATATTCTTCAGCTATTTCAAATGAAACGATGAGCACAGGAATATTGGTGGAACAGCGGGACGGCAGACGTAAGGAAGAGCCAAGTTGTCAAGCATTTCTTACAACCAGTTGTCATCCTTTTCGGCCTGGCCCGGGTTCCAGTTACGATTTATGAATTTCCTTCCCGTACTTCACGCATGAGACATCTTCGTATCTCCATTCATTTTTTACAGTAGTTTATGAAGTTAAGACTTTTTTTCTTGCTTGGAAACCTCCTAGTTTGAGCATCTATCCACCTGTACTGCAGATAATTTCCCCAAGGTGTGTAGCACCCCTTACGTGCCAGACGACTTCAGACAACCGCTCGTGAACATTCCGCATTCCACCACATATCGGAGAATGTAACTCGTCCTTTTTGGATAGAGAAGACTGCTGATTTCTATAACACTTCGAGAAATGCGTAGTACGTTAAGTTCGCTAGACCGTTTCAGATACTTTGGAAACTGTATTTTCTATTGCTTTTCTGATATTGTGCCACTTTGCTTTCTTGATGTTCCTAGGGCTCTTAGGAAAGAACGTCACTTACCCTGCCGCCGCTTGTGTCGGGAGAATAAATGGGAAATAATCTTATCCTAACAGGCCTCAAGCAGTATCGCCCAAGCAGAAACGTTGGAGTCTGTTGGAAAGTATAACATGAGATCAAAAATGAAACAGCTATTGTGGGGCAGGGACACAGGGGTAGGAGAGTCACAGTTGAGGATTAAAAGGTGATTATCTTCTGTTACGTTAGTTGTGTCCTGTGCCACCACGAATTTCCGCGAGTGTTGCTTTGGGCGTTGGAACCCCTACAGAGACCAGGATGGTTCCAGTACATGTCTGGTTCACTTCAATTTTTTATTAGGAAGCAAAATCCCGGTAAGAGGGGGAATGATACAGTTGTTGTTGTGGTCTTCAGTCCTGAGATTGGTTTGATGCAGCTCTCCATGCTACTCTATCCTGTGCATGCTTCTTCATGTCCCAGTACTTGCAGCAACCTACGTCCTTCTGAATTTGCTTAGTGTATTCATCTCTTGGTCGCCCTCTATGATTTTTACCCTCCACACTGCCCTCCAATGCTAAATTTGTGATCCCTTGATGCCTCAGAACATGTCCTACCAACCGGTCCACAAACTCCTCTTCTCCCCAATTCTATTCAATACCTCCTCATTAGTTATGTGATCTACCCATCTAATCTTCAGCATTCTTCTGTAGCACCACATTTCGAAAGCTTCTATTCTCTTCTTGTCTAAACTATTTATCGTCCATGTTTCACTTCCATACATGGCTACACTCCATACAAATACTTTCAGAAACGACTTCCTGACACTTAAATCTACACTCGATGTTAACAAATATCTCGTCTTCAGAAACGCTTTTCTTGCCATTGCCAGTCTACCTTTTATATCTTCTCTACTTCGACCATCATCAGTTATTTTGCTCCCCAAATAGCAGAACTCGTTTACTACTTTAAGCGTCTCATTCCCTAATCTAATTCCCGCAGCATCACCCGAATTAATTCGACTACATTCCATTATCCTTGTTTTGCTTTTGTTGATGTTCATCTTATATCCTCCTTTCAAGACACTGTCCATTCCGATCAGCTGCTCTTCCAGGTCCTTTGGTATTTCTGACAGAATTACAATGTCATCGGCGAACCTCAGAGTTTTTATTTCTTCTCCGTGGATTTTAATACCTTCTCCGAATTTTTCTTTTGTTTGCTTTACTGCTTGCTCAATATACAGATTGAATAACTTCTGGGAGAGGCTATAACCCTGTCTCACTCCCTTCCCAATCACTGCTTCCCTTTCATGTCCCTCGACTCTTATAACTGCCATTTGGTTTCTGTACAAATTGTAAATAGCCTTTCACTCCCTGTATTTTACCCCTGCCACCTTCAGAATTTGAAATAGAGTATTCCAGTCAACATTGTCAAATGCTTTCACTAAGTCAACAAATGCTAAAAACGTAGGTTTGCCTTTCCGTACTCTATGTTCTAAGATTAGTCGTAGGTCAGTATTGCCTCACGTATTCCAACATTTCTACGGAATCCAAACTGATCTCCCCAAGGTTGGCTTCTACTAGTTTTTCCATTCGTCTGTAAAGAATTCGCATTAGTATTTTGCAGCTGTGGCTTATTAAACTGATTGTTCGGTAATTTTCACATCTGTCAACACCTGCTTACTTTTGGATTGCAATTGTTATATTCTTCTTGAAGTCTGAGGGTATTTCGCCTGTCTCATACATCTTGCTCACCAGATGGTAGAGTTTTGCCAGGACTGGCTCTCCCAAGGCCGTCAGTAGTTCTAATGGAATGTTGTCTACTCCCGGGGCCTTGTTTCGACTCAGGTCTTTCAGTGCTCTGTCAAACTCTTCACACAGAATTGTATCTCCCATTTCGTCTTCATCTACATTCTCCTCCATTTCCAAAATATTGTCCTCAAGTACATCGCCCTTGTATAGACCCTCTATGTACTCCTTCCACCTTTCTGCTTTCCCTTCTTTGCTTAGAACGGGGTGTAATTTAAATCGCATTTACGCTATCTGTAGACTGACGGTGAAGGAATGGACCTGAACTTTCTAAAACGTAATTGTCTTCCATAATACGTACGATAATGACACGTCTTCTTACGTCTGGTCTATCTGCCCTAATAGCAGATAATTATCTGAAATTGATAAGTCTGTTAGAATTAAACCACGTTTCGGATATACAGGCCGCCGATATATTTTGTGTGCGACGTCGTTTTGGTAGACTCTTCCTACTGGCTGTGGCTAATCAAGGGTTCGACTGCGGTATTTTAAAATAATGATCCGAAATTAATGCTTACGATTCTGTTCATTAGATCTATGATATCTCACTCTACTCTGGTAGAGAACAGTCCCACAATTATTAGTATCAGATTGCAGATATTCACGAGCTGAGTGAGGCCTCCATGTCTCTCAGTGTCTAAGAGTCGGCTAGAAGAGTGATAGCGTTTAATCTTCATAGTACTTCCGACACATTCTCTCGGGTCGAAGAACAGAGCTCGAACTTCCTGAGACTGAAATTCACTTCGTTTATTGAACTGTCGATTTAATGGTCTCCGAACAGAATATTGGAAATTGTTGTCTCTGTAGGCTGGAGTCCATATGGTATCTTTCATGTTAGTCATATGCGGGAGATGAGTCACCTGACACTTCTATTGTCAGTTTTATGCTTTAACTTCTGTTTTTTAATGTTTCTAGTTTGTGTCTTTTTTTTAGCTGGATTTTATTCAAAAGATTGAATTCTTGAGATGGTTTGTTTAAGATGGATTAATTGTTTGATTTTTTTCTTTTTTTTCTATACGTGTATCTGGGGAAAGGAGCAACCTCCTTACTGACGAACAGATTGAGGAAGAGGAGGGAATGAGCAGTAATCTCTTACATCAAAAATATCGTCCATCTAGCTGAAACCAAAAGAAACTTATAATTTCCTATATTTAAAAAATTTATAATTTAGATGCTGACGAACTTTACACATGCTTTTAATTATTAGACAATTTTTATACTCAAGAAACACGTTTCTGGCCATAACAAAGATATCGATATTACTCTGAGTACGTCCATACACAAATCTGACAAAATCCCTATAGTGCGCAAGCAACCAAGAAATACGTGCAACGAAAACAGAAAATGCCTGTAATTTTTACGATTTATTTCTAAGATACTGATCTAGAACAACCTTGAAAACATTCTTCATATCTTTATCCATTTCAGAGTCACAGATGTTCAAAATTACCTATTTGTACACGTAAAATGCACACGTAAAATCCGTTGTGAGGCCAAAATGTAGTTTTGTAAAGTGATTTAGCACGGAGAAATATACTGCGAAGTGTCTCGATTATCTGGGTAAACCAAGTTGTAGTACTGAAGCACATACAAAATTTGTTTGCACATGAAATCCGGTCTCAGGTGTAAAATTAGTTTTATTTCACACAAGTGACGAACACATTTCTTTTCATATGAGATACATTGCCCCGCTGCAGCGCGGAAAAGAAGGGAACCACCGGAAAGTACTCCTATCTGAGGCCAAAAATTTAAATATGTACCTGCTTATATAAAAGACGTTCACTGAAAATTAGGTATCAACTGAGTGATTCTACCTTCCTCAGCACCTTTAAAAATTTACCCAAAAGTTTTGGCCTACGAACATATTCGCGCTTTTTTATGCTGACATATAAGAAAAAAATGGATCAAATGGCTCTGAGCACTATGGAACTCAACATTTGAGGTCATAAGTCCCCTAGAACTTAGAACTACTTAAACCTTACTAACCTAAGGACATCACACACATCCATGCCCAAGGCAGGATTCGAACCTGCGACCGTAGCAGTCCCGCGGTTCCGGACTGCAGTGCCATAACCGCTAGACCACCGCGGCCGGCGACATATAAGAATATAGTGACACGGCAAACAGATGCAAAAGTAATTAATATTGAAAAAAAGTAGATAGTGACTGTGTTATATAAAGAGAGAAGGAGACTACAGCACAGTGAGAGAAAGAGAGGAAACACTGGCAGTGGAACATAGCTGACAGTGTCGGAACACACTAGTTAACGAAGTAGGCAACACTAGGAGAGGAAGAACAAAGAGAAAGAGAGAATGAAAGTGGCTGAGAACCAGTGATAATGACAGACAGACTACATGACGATGTAAACCATGAGGAGACAGATAGTAACAAAGAGAACAGGTAGCAGCAGTAAGGGAGAGCAGGAGGGAAACAAAACAGTGAGTGGAGACTGCAGTAGTAGGACAGAACGAAGGGGATTGTAGCTGTGACATACGAGACACAAAAAGATAATGACAATGAGTTGGGCTGAATGAGTGAGTGAGATAGGACAACTGGGAGGAATGGGCAGGAGCGACTTACAGCGATGGACTAGTGAGTGTGAGCTAAAGTTAGGGGAGATTGTGGGAGTTTGAGGTGAGCTGCACGTTAAAAAAAGCACGAATATGTTCATATGCCGAAGTTTTTCGGAAAATTTTAAGGGTAGAGAGAGGGTAGAATGAGGCAGCTGGTACCCCAAAGTTCAGTCTTTTAAATAAACAGGAACATATCCGCATTCTCTGCGTTCAAGCTCTACATTGTGGGCGGAGTGCCACACAAACCCTCTTCTACAGTACTTGCATTATTTTACGGCAGGATGATTTCTGAGCTCTGTATGTGTTTAGCACTGAATCCTCTAATAATCACTATGCTCTGTATCACTTCTCCTAAGCAAAGCGCGATTTATTGCTGAGGTGAAGAAACCTACTATTTGAATTTATCTATACAGGATAATATAATATCCTCGACATTTATAGTAAACCGATTTACTCAGACAACGTAATTCCAGCAGAGCCCTTTACCCCACTGGCTCATAAAGTTGGCTCGCTGATTTTTCAATCTTTCCGAAATTATCGCTTTACCGAAGCTATTTACAGCCATATTCAGGATTTTAATACAATCAGTTATATCTGCATAGCACAATATCTGCCTACATGCTGCACAACAAGGTGCTATTCGAGGAGTAGCTTTGAAGTTTAGTGAACAGGAAATACACACACCAAAAAAAGTTCTGCATCACCCCAAAACAGCAGGGAACCTCCACCTTGCTGCACTCGCTGGACAGTGTGTCCAAGGCGTTCAGCCTGACCGCGCTGCCTCCAAACACGTCTCCGACGATTGTCTGGTTGAAGGCATATGCGACACTCATCGGCGAAGAGAACGTGATGCCAATCCTCAGCGGTCCATTCGGCATGTTGTTGTGCCCATCTTTACTGCACTTCATGGTGTCGTGGTTGCAAACATGGACCTCGCCATTGACGTCGGGAGTGAAGTGGCGCATCATGTCGCTTATTGCGCACAGTTTGAGTCGTAACACAACATCCTGTGGCTGCACGTAAAGCATTATTCAACATGATGGCGTTGCTGCAGTAGTAGGCCTTGGGCGGCCTGAGCGAGGAGTGTCATGTACAGTTCCCGTCTTTCTCTATCTCCTCCATGTCCGAACAACATCGCTTTGGTTCACTCCGAGACGCCTGAACACTTCTCTTGTTGAGAGCCCTTCCTGGCACAAAGTAACAATCCGAACGCGATTGAACCACGGTATTGACCTTCTAGGCATGGTTGAACTACAGACAACGCGAGCCGTGTACCTCCTTCCTGGAGGAATGAGTGGAACTGATCGACTGTCGGACCCCATCCGTTTAATAGGAGCTGCTCATGCGTGGTTGTTTACATCTTTGAGCGGGTTTAGTGACATCTCTGAACAGTCAGAGGGACTGCGTCTGTGATAGAAAATCCACAGTCGACGTCTGTCTTCAGGAGTTCTGGGTATCGGGGTGAAGCAAAACTTTTTTTTTTACTGTGTCTACTTTCCGAAATCGAATCAGCTGTTAAACTGATTGACGAGAAGGGATTCTCCAATAATATCATTAGTGGAAGGAAACCAACTATCGGAAAACACAAAACATATTGTCCAGCTTTTGATTCACAGATGCCTCTCAGGCACGTTTAACTGCATCCATATTTTCCCCCTGTCCGTCAACGTTACAAACGCCTCAGGTTAGGGAGCATCAGCAGCCAGTGGCGTAACCTCGAGCGCTGAAGTAAACATGGGGAGGACACCCGCCAACTAACTGCACAGCTGCTAATTTCCATTATTTACATTGTGGTGGAGGACACCTACCTACAAATAAGAACTATCCCGTCTTGCTAAAGGAAGGAGTCTGCTATAGTTAGTAACATATCGTTCAAAGACGCCGAGATCAGAGTCAAAGTAATTATGCAGGTGTCACAGGAGACTCACAAACTGAAACCAGAGAACGCCCCCCGTTGTGAACTGTTATGAATTGGAATTTATTATATGATAGAGAATAGTGTTGTTGTTGAATCTAGATATCCTCTTGATGTTAGGATGCTTCTGTGAGATGCGCAAGCATTACTATTATGTGCAGAGGAACCGAGTGTGGCTACTGGCTCAACAGCTCAAATGAGTATAAGGGATGTCAGATGATTAGACGCTGGAACAGATTCTGATTGCGAAAATGGATTCCCTTAGTTAAATTTGCTGTTTGGGACAATTTACTTTTGAGATCGAGGAGACGCTCGAAGAAATGCAGATATATGTGAAATATTTTTTATATCCGTGGTGGTTCTTACCGGTTAACAATAGTAGTACACAATAAAGTTGTCGAACTTGAGACACAACGAAGCCCTACGTCAAAACGGAAGCAACATATCACGAACATTAAGAAGTCCGAGGAATAAAAGCAGTATCGAAGTTCAGAGACACATCAGCCTGTCTCGCAGTACATAATGGTGAATTAATGTATCTATATAAAATGAGTAATGCTGTCCTTTTAATAGCAGTCGTGAGCTTACTTGAATAAGGATTTTTGTACGGGCAATAACTTCGATCATAGTTATATTAATTTGTGGCTAATGTGGTGTCAACATTGGAAAAGTAAGCGGATTAGCTACTGGTAGAGAGCACCCAAAGTGATGATGACTTGTGCGTGTGAAACTGACTTTTTTACGTAATTGATAATGATTTGAAGTCACATGAATTGAATAGTTAAAGAAAGGAAAACGCGCGAAATGCACTGATGCAAAGGTGTAATGATGGTTTTAAGACGACAGGGTAAGAGGTCAATGATCCCAATGGCTAAATAAGGTGTATTTGGATGTGTATATAATCATGCTGTTGACAGAAAGAATATCCGCTTAATGGAGGAACCACATTTAGCACTTTTTTATGGCCATCAGTCTTCTGACTGGTTTGATGCGGACCGCCAGGAATTTCTCTCCTGTGCCAACCTTTTCATCTCAGAGCAGCAAGTGTAACCTATGTCCTCAATTATTTGCTTGACGTATTCCAATCTCTGTCTTCTTCTGCAGATGGTAGCCTCTCCAGCTCCCTCTAGTATCACAGAAGTTATTTCCTGATGTCTTTGTACATGTCCTATCATTCTGTCCCTTATCCTCTACCACAAAAAGAAAGGAAAATGATGTGTGAAATCCAGAGATTTTAGGTATGACAAGGGAGAACCATGATCGTAATGTATGCCAATGCGAAAAGCACACGGACGAATAAAGAAACACGCAAGACTTGAGTGTGAGGCAAGAGTTCAACCAATGGTAAGAAGGCGGTAAGAATGAATTCAAGAAATGGTGTAACTTATGAAAAAGTTTTTGCACAGTAATGCGGTGTTGAGTGTTGTCAATATTTTTTGTGTATTTTCTCGTAAGTTGCTGAGTAGCGAATGTGCCATAACCAACGAGTAATTGACCGAAGAAATAATGAGAGAGGGACACTGACACAAAAACAATGATCTGAAACAGTGTCCAGGATCTCGATGCTGAGTTGAATTGGGCGTAAAATGGAATACAGGAAGATGGTACCGTCTTATTGTGGGATCTATATTAGTTTCCGCTGATGCCGTATTTAGTGGTGAGATGGTTTGACATGCACCACTTGAGTCACGATTAGTAATAGTGTGGTGTCACTATTTATCAACATATATCTCAGCAAATCCTAGGTAGTGCATGTCATAGCTAATAAAATTTTGGGAGAATCCAAGAGTATAAGTTGCAACCCTTACCTTCTGACAAGCGTACTTGACATCTAGGTGATGATAAAATTGTTAATATGTCAGCTAGAGTGTCTAATGAGTAAAGAAATAGTACCACACTGTTCGTGATGTGTTGTAATATATGATAATGTGGTTTTGCTGCTAAAATGAACCATTGATCAAGTAGAAATTGTCATTAAAATGTCAATAAAGCAGTCATCCGTTTGCAAATGTAATTACTAACTTTCTGGTGGCTGAGCTATGCTTTAACTCAGATAAATAATCTTGCATTGAAACCTAATTGTTTTTCAATTGATGTAAATGTAATTGTAGTAGTATGTTAGTGTTTTACACCGATAAGCTAAAACATTATGACCACCTGTTTAATAGCGTGTTGTTCCACTTTTCAAACACACTACAACAGGGATTCTGCTTGGCGTGGACTCTACAAGCGTTGATAGAATTCCAGAAGTATGCGACACTTCATGTTTATGCACAGGTCAAGGACTTGCCGCAAATTACGGGATGGTGGTTACGTGCACGCAGATGGCGCCCGATGCGTTCCACTGGGTAGAGATTAGGCACCTTTGCTGGCCTAGACATCAATGGGAGTTCGCTATAACGCCCCTCAAACCACTGTAGCACGATTCTGACCTTGCAACATGGACAGTTATCCTGTTGGAAGATGTCATCACCATAGGAGGAGACTTCAAGAATGTAGCGATGCATATAGCCGGCAATAAGGTTCACCTAGTTCACTGTCTTCATGATGCCTTCGATTACCAACACACATCCCACCGAAGCCCAATTCAGTTTATCGCATAACATAATTCTGCCCTCACCGGCCTGCATCTGTGGTGAAGTGCATGTTTCTTGCGGTTATTCGCCTTGGTGACGACGTGTAGGGATCCAGTCACCGACCTGGTGTAACAAGGAATGCGATTCATTCGACTGGAGAGTGGTTTCTATCGCTACACGGTGGAGGAACCTCTGTGATGCTGTACCCCTGCAGTCGTATCGCACGTATCTGACGTCAACACAGGAATACGTGGGGATCGTGTGATGTGGAACTCCAAGTTCAACAACGGCCTTTGAACGGTGTGCTCTGAAACACTTGGGCCTGCACCAGCATTATACCCTCTCGTCAGATCTGCCACAGATCGCTGCCTATCCTTGATTACCCAGTGCGTGATCCTCCGACCTCTACGCTTTGTGATGAGAATGGTCACTGAATACCATACGCACTACTCGTTATTTTACCTTCCTTCAACGCCTTTTCATAAGTATTCACTACAGTAGTGCTCCTACAGGTAATAAGCCTCAACGTTTCAGAGATTCCCGTTTCCAGCTTGTAACGGAACATATTAAAGGCTTTACTGTACCGAAGTATGCGATACCCTCCAAATTCAACCAGTTTAACGAGTATTTATGATTATAGAAAAGTTATTGTGTATGTTAACAATGATTGCATAACATGTCTCCATAAACAGTCAACCCATTAAATTATACTGAATAACTGACCCACACAAAAGTTAATATCGCTTGATCACTGATACAGCAAATGTCATCATGTAAAAACACTGAGTTCATTTTAAATAATTAATATGAAGTACGAAAAATAGTGGACAACTTAGGTATTTTGGATCTCCTTAAATAAAAATCACCCAGTGAAACCTATTTGTTCACTAGGAGCGTTTTCACTCAGTATTCACGTAAGCAATCCTATTTTAGACGAAAACCAATGTAATTCTTAATAATTCATGTTATTTACTTATTTATGCAAATTAGAGAAGTCAATTGACAAACTTCTAAGAAACGGCCTTTTTGTAACAAAGAATTATTCTGTCAAGTCAACAAATCTGTCTGTCATTTTAATAACATGTTAAATTATGTCACTCGATTCAAATTAATAACTTTTCTGCACAAATTATGATAACTGATGTACATGTGTCTTGTAAACTATATCTCTTTTTAGTAGTTCTTTGACAATGTTATAAATACAAGCAGCAAGAACGGTCGAGAGGCAGTCGGAATGTCACTTTGGTAAAGTGTGTTTGTGTGTTATTGTTTGAGGTGGATAAACAATGCAAAGAACATGTAACAGAAGTTCTACTTTGTGTTGAGTCATGGTCTTTGGTGGACAGTGGAATTAAGATGGCCACCAGAGTAATAAAAATTTGAAGTTTACATATTTGTTGGTTTCGTTCGTTCTTTATCATCAAAAGCACATAAAAAACACGGGACCTCATGTTTTTAACCCTAGACAACCAGATGTAGAGCCAGCATCAGCATCGAGAGACAGCAGTGATCCAGCAAGTAGCAGCGATTACCACAACACAATGCACTTTAATGGCGCCAACCTAACATCAAGTGCTAACAAGCTCCGTAAATGGGAGTGAAATAGTGTGATTATAGCAATTAGCAATATCTACGACCAGGCGACCATTAGAAGCTGCAGCGACACAACAATGTGCCCTTTGTCAAAATCGTTCATGCCAGTTGATTTCCACATTTTCGGATCGTGTCTTCACTATAATGGCTGTCCATTTGTCTCTCTTCCGCTTACATTCTCTCTTTACTGCGCCACGTGCCTGCAGCACCAATGTTTTGGCTCATCTGTGTACCTCTAAGTACGAGGTACCACAGGACTGCACAGGGATGCGAGACGCAAGTTAAAGCTGTCATACAGGGACGTCACTGCTCGTGACTTTGAGAGTTGGCAATACTCTCTTAGGATTTAAAGGTTAGCTACAGCGCGCATACACAAGCTCTGGAATCTAAGATATTGTTGTCGCGCTTCGCAGCGCACGGATTAACTAGTGGCAGTTCTGAAGCCAGTGTAGGAGACCGCCTGCTCCTGCTATGGTGCGCACGTGTGTTGGGCGAGGGGTCGTCGCCGAGCTGCCGTACTGCTGTGTCCGCCAGCAGCGACACAGGATTTGGTATTGGATTGATATTTTTTATAATTTGCAGCGCGCTTATTAATTTAAAGAAAAGGGTTTGTGTATGTGCGTAGCAGCAGACGGTAATTTTGATAATGATAGGAGTTGAATTCTTAAGGGAAATCATTGTTAGGCGAATAGATCAAGTATTGATTTTTGTCGTTGATTTCTTTTGTAATTGTCAGGGAATTGTTTCACTATGTATTTAATTGAGAAGTATTTCTGTCCGTCTCAAGAGTTTGATTAATTTGTAATATTGCTTTAATGCCACTGGAGGCAGATTTACATACGAAGCGATTATTAAAAGAGGTTCTAGCGTTTTATTAATTGAATGAGAAAGAAACCCTTTCAGAATATTGTTTTTGAAACAGAAAGGAATTAATTGTTTGGGTTATCATTTATCGAGTTTAGAGTTGACCAAACTCTTTCTCTTGAATTATATGTAATTGTAGTAAGCAGCAGCAGCGGCAGCAACAGCAGGAGCCGCCATACAGAACATGCAGTGCACTCAGCATGAATAATAGGTTTTTTTATGTTTTTGTTAAATGATGGAATGCAGCAGATCAAGCAGTGGCAGCAGAAAGACCAAGTAAGTTATCTGTTGCGCACAGGACCCATAAAAAAATAAAGTAAAATTTAGGCGATCTCTGTCATAGTAAAGTTAACAAGAGTACAAACACGAGATTTTCAGTAGAAAATGCAGTAGTTTCCATTGCCTTCTGCATCCCCATGAGTTGGTCATTGCTGGTTTTTCCGCCTTTAAGGACAGTTTCCTACCCAAAAGACAAGAGAGTACCCTTAACATCTGTGGGCTCTTCCTATCTCTTTGACAAGGCCGTTGGCAGAACAAGAATGACTTCTTACGTCGCAAGTCTTCGGCCGCCAATGCTGATTATTCACGGAAATTTAAACGGTAGCGGGTTTAGAACCCGGAACCGAGGACATTTCGATTTCTGCTCAAAGACGCTAGTAGTAGACCACAGTCTAGCAAGGGGAAAAAGAGCATCCCTGACCAAGAGAAGTCTCCTAGTCTCAAACTAGGTCCTTAGTTGCATGGCAGTGAAACATGGACTGTGAGAAAACGGAACGTAAGAGAATCGAAGCATTGTGCTGTACTGCAGAGGAAAGCAATATATGGAAAACACTGACAAGAAGAAAGAAGAATGGACGGGATGATAGGATATATGTTAAGACATCAGGAAAAACTTCCATGGTACTAGAGGGTGCTGTAGAAGGTAAAAACTGTGGAGGAAGACAGAGATATGAAAACATCCTGCAAATAATTGACTACGTTAGTTGCAACAAGTTCTACTGTGAGATGAAGTGGTTTTCACAAGAGAATAATTTCTTCATCATCCTTACAAAATTCTAGAACTCAGTGCAGACACCCCATCTATTTTGAAACACCATTAAAAACATCGCACAACTGATCCGATGGCCTCTGACACTATCACTGAAATCTGCTCAAGTTCATTCATTATTTGAAACTGTCCTGACACTAAACACCTAAATACCGCAACGCAAAAGAGAAGGTAGAGTTACACCTGTTCTAAGTACAGGAACACATCCAAATCATTCTACTTATTTTCTCTGGATCGTCGTAATCCGTTGGCGAAAAAACTGAAGTGTCACAAAAGCGAACTATAGCACTCGTATTCCTACCGTTTCTGTAGCGTGGTAATGAGAGCGAAGAATGTGTATTTTTTACTTTTATTAATCCAATTAAAGTGTAAGAATGGATTTCTCGCTTTATTTATTTACATTTATTGTTTCGTCGAACGAGATTGCGAGCGAACGAAGTCTGCCCGGTGTAACTCACAGACAGTTCGCAGTGTTGGTTATTATACGAACACAACATGTGAGTCCATAAACTTCAGCCAGTTGCAATATCGATGGAGATTATTTTATTAAAAAAAAATCCACTTGTTTTCATGGTCAGTTTTTGTGTTGTCTTCGAGACGGAAAGGCAGTTAATGTTTTGCCTAAGAGATGCTGTGCTTAAAACTAGGAAGGTAGCCGGCGTTGCCTGAGTATGTATTTATTCCAATCTTCTGTTAACTCTTTCTCTCCTCTTCCCTCTCTCGGTCCATCTGCTCCAACCCCACTTTGTAGATCTGCTCCTTACACCAACGCCCTCCTCATCCCTCCCCCACCCCGCCTCATCTCCTTCCGCCATGTCTATCTCCTTCTAACTCCCTCTAAGTCCATCTTCTCTTTCCTCTTCTCTGTCTATTCATATCCTGTACCACCATCTCTCTGTCCATGTCCTCCTTTGTCCTTCTGTTTCCTCCTGTTTCCTTTCTCTATTTACTTCCTCTTCTTCACTCTGTCTGTCCATCTCCTCCTCTTCCTTTTCTCTGTCCGTTTCCTCCTCCCCCTCTTTGTGTCCATCTGCACCTTCTCCCCGTCCTCTGTCCATCTTCTTCCTCCTCTCTGTACAAGTCTCCTCGCCTCTATCTGTGTCCATCTTCTCCCTCCCCTTCGCTCTCCAATTTATCACCTGTACTCCAAATAGTGTGTTGCCGGTATTTTCTCCGGGTAGTAAATAATATGCGTACCAAATTTGGTTGAAATCGATCCAGTGGTTTAGGAGGAGCTTTTTACCCTTAACGCGTCATACGTATTTAACGTATTTCACACATATTTGTACACATAGTTCACCTGTGCCTCTAGCGAATTTCTGCCAGCAGTTTCGTTTTCATGTACCTCAATGTTTTTGACCTCATATCTCCTGAAATATGCGTTGTACAGTGGTATACGATTGTGGGGTGCGTTCAGCAGGATATTTGGATTCGCGCTGTGAAATTTGTTGCGGATGGCGTGAGTAGCCTATAGGTAACGAATTTAAACGTCATTCGTAATGCGCCAGTTTTCTACGCATCTCAGAGTTTACGTCATCGTATGTCGTGAACTATCTGTCGTACAATAAAGGTTAATTCAGTGGTATATGTGAACAATGTCTGCAAAATATATTGCGAATACAGTCAGTAGTCAAGAAGTAAGAAAATAAAACGTTATGCCTGATGCGACAATTTTATTGCTGGGATAGCGAAAATGTAGATATCGATAAACTTTTTTCCCTTTATCATTTTGTGGAGATTGTCAGCGAGAAAAACTTTCTTAAAGGTTAAAATTACGTTGGCTGCAAGTCACTAAGTGCTCTCATTCTCAAATAATGGACAAATGAGATCTGGTAATAAGTGTGACATGGACTACAGTTCTTTTTCAGACTCAAATGCACCCTGTTGATAAGTAAGTGGTTCTTCCCTCCACGGCGATTCCTTCCAGACAGTAAGTGACACGTGCACCAAGATTGGCTGGAATCTGTCCGATGGTTTAGGAGGAGATTTGCAGCGTACATACATATATACGGACATCCATTTTTATAACATGCTGTGGATTATAATACAAGATTGGTGATACTACAGCTGCAACTTCTTTCAATAGAAGCGAACATATTCCGACCCTGGTCTTAGTACCTATCCCACGCAACATATTCGTCTTTTTATGCAAAACTCTCTCCTAGTAATCTAGTAAACGCCATCGATGCGTCATTCTACCAAACAAAAGAACTTTCCACGTTCCCCTGCTACTGCTGAAGATATTATGTGCATCTTCAACATTAACCGTCAATATTTCACCCATTTGGGCACCTTAAAGTCCTCCACCAAACTGAAGTTTCCACTACTTCCATACTCCATCTTAATGCCGCCACCAAATTCGCAAAATCACTCTAATGTTCTTTCTTCCTTTTCTCCCTGACTGTACTTGTATAATCTCACTTAAACCACTTAGTCCTGTATAGGATATACTATGCTAAAATTTTTAATTTCGTGCAGAAACCTAGCGATGTCCTCTCTCATTACATCTGCATCAAGACACTCACTCTGGATGCCACCGTACGGTCAATGGCCGGTGGATACCTGGTGCTACGTTACGTACAAGCTATAGTTTCTGTTATTTCCTTATGCCGATCTTCTCTTCCTATGTAGGTTGGCGTCGAACTACCCTTCTTTGGACTTTTTCAATGTCCTCCGTCAGTCCCATTTGGTAAGGTTCCTATACTGCAAAGCGTGACGTGACAACGTCAGGCAGCACACCGCTAACACCGTATTCGAAAATCACAGGATTGTTTCTCCTGCTCATCCGTACTAACTTACAGATTTCCACATTCAGAGCAAGCTGCCATTCATCACAGCAAACAGAAATTCTGTCCCAGTCCTTCTGTATCCTCCGGAGGCACTCTAAGACGATGCCTTCCCGTAAACGACAGCGTCATCAGAAAACACTCGAGTTACTTTTCGCCCTACCAGTCCGATCCGTTATGTATAAAGAGAAAAAGAGTGTTCCTGTCACACTTGCCTCGGGCATTCCTGACGATAGCCTTGTCTCTAACGAACCCTCGCCAACGAGGGCAACAACCAAGGTTTTGTTACTTCAGAAGCCATCGAGTCGTTCACAAATCTGGGGACCTATTCTGTATGGCTCGTATCTTCGTTAACAATCCGCTGTAGGGAACTGTGTCACATGCTTTTCCGAAATCTGGAAATATAGAATCTAACTGTTGCCCTCCATCCATAATTCGCAGTATATCATGTGAAAAAAGGACAAGCTGAGTATCGCAGGAGTGACTGTTTCAAAACCGTGCTGATTTGTGGACATAAGATTTTCTGCCTCAAGGAGATTAATGATATTCGAACTCAAACTATGTTCAGGAATTCTGCTGCAAACCGATGTTAAGAATGCTGGTCTGTAGTTTTGCGGGTTCCTTCTTTTACCCTTCTTATACATAAGAGTCATCTGTCCTTTTTCCATTCTCTTGGAACTTTGCACTGAGCGAGAGATTCGTGTTAAACGCTAGCTAAGTAGGAAGGCAATGCCTTAGCGCATTCTTCGTAAAACCAAATTGGGATTCCATCTGGCTTATTTGTTTCCAATCCTTTCAACTCTTACTCTAATCCAGGGATCCTTATTACTATGTCATCCATATGGAACGCTGTGTTTGTACGACTCTCCTGAGTGAACAATTTCTTAAACGCCAAATCTAGAACTTCGGCTTGTTATAGTCTACTGCCGCAACAGACTCGTCAACAAGTGACTGGATGGAAGCCTTTGACCCACTGAACTATTTTACATACGACCAGAAATTTAGCCGGCCGCTGTGGACGAGCGATTCTGGGCTCTTCAGTCCAGAACCGCGCTGCTGCTACGGTCGCAGGTTAGAATCCTGCCTCGGGCATGGATGTGTACGATGTCCTTGGGTTAGTTAGGTTTACATAGTTCTAAGCCTAGGAGACTGATGACCTCAGATGTTAAGCCTCATAGTGCTTAGAGCCATTTGAACCATTTTGAACCAGAAATTTATCAAATTCTCAGGCAGAGTATTTGCTAAGGTATGACAGTGGTGATTGTTGTAGAAGCATAGACCTTTTCACAGACGAACGATTCTCTACTTACGTTTGCTTGTCGACATTTGCAAGTTTTCTTTTGAACTGAGAGTGCAACAGCCTCTGCTTTCTCACCCCGCCCCCTCTTCCCCCCACTCGGCTTCCAACCACAGGACACCAGTTAGTCGTAAGAACGCTGAATGTTGCGAGATCTGCTTGCCACGGGCTGTCACTACCTCGGCCACCCGCCAGTGTGAACTGAGGGTGGCCCCAGAACCCATGTGACAGGCCTCATTGGTGCCGACTAGAGCACAACTTGCAGACGACTGCATCCTGAATTCTCGGTAGCCACAGGTGAGGCTGTCCAATCATCTTGTATGAGGCTCCAGACAGACATACCGAGTGCTCATTAAATTTCCTTCCAGCCTTGAACACTGCCTTCCTAAGGGCTCCATAACACGCCTAATATTGGAGCTGCAGATCACTAACAAACCACCGCCCACGTGTCCATACTCGGAACTTGCTGCAGGAACGAACACCTGTTCAGTCATAGGGCGAATAGGCGAGGCTAGACGGCCAGTCTCCACTCTGACTATCCGCTTCGAGCGACGTAAAAGCGTAACCACTTGCCAGTGATGGCAGAACCATCATGTCGGGTACACTATAATGTGCCTCGGCAGCAGAGCCCATGGGCGAAATAGGCGACACCTGAAGTGTCCCATGCAACACACTAAATTCTCCACCACCGCTGCACCCCGAGGTAACAGGCTGAAGGAAGCTGACCACAGCCAAAGGCGCATTCGACTGCTCGCGAACTGCGGACAGCTCCTGCATCCGCACAAAGCATGCACACAACCTACTCATCCCAGAAAGATTGAGGGAGTAAACTATGAAAGCAGACAGAAACCTAGATCTGCAAAATGCTTCCCGCCTGATGTGGGACCAATGGTTCATGCTGTCTCCATCACTTTCTGCTGCGGCCTATTCTTTCTCACTCTCATCTGATACCAATTACATGACACTTCACTCCTCCTCATACTCGTGTAGAACCTCAACAAATTATTTACGCCAACCGAATTTGAGCATCAAAATGTCACCAGATTATAACTTCTCACTTAACCACTCCTGCGCCTCTTCACCTACATAAATTTCGCATGCAATTCTAATGAGGCTTTTATCGACTAACATTTCTTGATCCAGAAATTCTTGAGAAATATATACCATCCTCCCTTAACTGTCGCATTTATTAATTTAGGACTGGTTATCCTTTATCAAAATCATACTTTGAGATATCCACCCTCCCACAATGCCCACACCACAACTCTCAGTGAGTCCTCATACACGACTGCATCAGGGTCCTATTATACGCATAACGTACGTTTCAGTGCAACCATCCATATATCCATCTACTTTTATCAGAAGCAATTGGTCATTCGTTATTATTGCAGCATCTCATTGTAAACAACCTCAACAGAAATGCATTTTATATGTTTTAATTTCTCGTTTTGACGTCTCTTAATATAAATATTGAAGTAGTTTTAAAAAATTGTGATGATGAAGTAGCGTTGCTGTTGATGCTGACACCTCTCCACCCACTCGTATAGTTACTTTAGCGTATTATATGTCGCGCCACCTCATATTGTACAAGACACAAAGCCTTCCCATCTTTCTATCCTGTGTATTTAATCTAATGTTCTCCTGGCTATTTTTTATTGATGGTAGTTGTAATAACACATTCCGACGCAGAGACATACAATATCTTAAAGGCTGCGCCAAAGATTAAATTGAGAGGGATGTTGAATATAATCTCTGTAATGTTCATTTTGGATTCTATTTTGTTTCATACTCCAAGAAGGAGTTCAGATACACTTTCGATTGTTACCTTGTAGGGGACGGACGTAATTTTTTATGTGTGCGGAAAGTCAGCCATCTTGTTAGTATTTACGGTTTGTGCGACGAGCAGAGCAAGTCTTATTGTCTTGTGAATAAAAATGTGAGAAGTATCTAAGTTTTAGGAGAACTATATAAAGCGACGTAGCATTGTATTCCTTGGTTTCCACCGTCTTCGTGAAGTAAACCGATGCCGACTTAGGAAGATACACACGGTCAACAGAGAGAAGAGCATCGATGGCGACTAACGAATTAATATTGTGGCAGAAGGACTAATTCTACGTCTAAGGTGAGAACTCTGATTAAATCAACAATGACGTAGAATTCAAAAATGTAATTAATCGGAATTGTAATTTATATAACAGGCAAATTTCACGCGGCACTGAATTTGTCCGCATTCAAGCCGGTCAATACAGTCCGTAAAAAAGCCTTTCAAAAGTTCTACAGTTCCATATCCATAATTTTTTCTCATTTAAAAATATCAGTAAATTTAATTTTTTTATTTATTTCGCCACATAGTACTAAAAGTTCGATGTGCTTCTTTCTTGTTAAGTTCGAGTAGTAGATTTTATTATGAAGCACACATCGATGTATCTCAGGAATGTGGAAGAAGGCAAAACTATCCAGGATCCAGTTTAAATACAGTTTATTTTTATCGTCAATTAAATTCCGTTCATTTACTTCTAAAAAATGGTTCAGATGGCTCCAAGCACTATGGGACTTAACATCTGAGGTCATCAGTCCCCTAAGCTTAGACCTACTTAAACCTAACTAACCTAAGGACATCAAACAAATCCATGCCGGAGATAGGATTCGAACCTGCGAGCGTAGCAGCCGCGCGGTTTCGGACTGAATCGCCTAGAACCGCTCGCCCACAGCGGCCGGCAATTTACTTCTCTGATAGATATTAATCACAGATAAAACAGTCTTTCATTTTCTGGTTTTATAGTCTTGCGTCTAGCAAACTGGTTTGCAAACTACTTTGGTTATATTTTAAAAATACTTTCTCCAAGGAAAATAATTTCAGTTCTCGCATTCTTCAGCGAACAAAGATGCTAGGCCGATAGTTAATATTGGCCGATTACTGAGCAATAGACTGTCACTTAGCATAATGTTCGCTACGTTAAAAATTCAGAAAACGAATATCAAGATTTATCACTTCAATGCTATTCGCTGTCCATATTCTCTATCTGTTAATAATTTCAGTCTCTTTAACTATCTCCGAAAATAAAGCTTTCCGTTTCTTTCAGTGTTTATCAACATGGGAAAAACTCGTGATTTTGTAAACCAATGATGACCATACGCAAATTCATATTTTGGAATAAATCGGGTAAAACACAATTTCAGTAATACTGACATATTGTTTCAACTCCCAGTTCTCAATTACACATCACATCAAAGCGATTAGAGCTGACGAACAAGGTTCTTACAGAACAGTTCTGAACATAGTGTATTGCTTACAGGTTAATACAAACTAATTCTAGAGTACCCTTAATCGTTGGCTCTCGTAGGATTATATTGTATCCCCTTTCTTATAACTAACACTTAAATATTACAGTTAAACTAATTACTGTTTATCTTTTTAACAAAATTAATGCTTAAGGCCGTCAAAGCGTGGCTACACTTGTCTCAGACAAATCCCAACTATCAATCGACTTTCATTTTACCAGGTTTCCTTCGTGATGTAATCAATGGCTCCTTAAGATAAATTAAAAAGTAGTAGGTTACTCGGACTGCGCAGTCGCCATTTATCTCTAGCCATTTACAATACTCCTTTCTACCTAACTAACCCTCGATTATCAACTGACATACAAGCCCCATCCATTAACTGTAGAGTTTTCAGTATATTCAGTACTAGCACTACTACCACCAGAACACGGAGATCTATTACCATCCTCCAGATCTACAAAGCCGCGATCCAGTGGATCCTCTCCTACACCTATACGCTCTAGATACTCGTCGTTTCCTCCAAACCTGTGAGTACACAGCATTTGTTTCTGTATCTGCATATCCTCCCCTACAATAACTGCACATCTCCTCCCCCCCCCCCCCCTCCCCATTCACACACACACCGAAAACAACTACTTGATACAGTCCGTGCTGTGCAGGCATGTAACAGATAAATATCCTCTGTGTCGCTGGGAGCAGACACGCCACGAACGGATTCTTCAACCTAGGAAGTCACTACGCAACTCACGTCACGTATCGTCCTACAGGCAGTCAATACAGCATTACTCACTGAGATGAGAGAAGAGGAAGGGGTCTCGTGTTTTCCTTAGCTTGCTCCAAAATTGATGGATGTGTTAGTTCATTTGGCTGGATTTAGGTGTGTGTGTAGAATCGAGAATATTTTTCGCTTCGTAGTTTACACGCTATTATGTTCACGTTCTGACAACAGTGACCACCCCTCAAGGAGTAAGAGCTGATGAGTGGTTTCGTCACAGTATAACTTCTCTAGCGCTGCAAATCCTTCAGTATTCTGTGGAATGCTATGAAACAGTAACACGTGGCACCTAAATCAGCAGGAACAGACTAGCGAATAGTGACCCACATTGACCTCCCTATATGTACTACTAGTGGCGTCTAAAGTATTGTAAATACTTCACCAAAGTTCCTTTGGTTGTCGTGGATAACGGCTTGTTTGTCTACACTTCATACTCTTATGTCTTAGAATTCCAAACTTTTCGAAACTACACGTTATCGGAACTGTAAGTTCTTAAATCCAGTACTGAATGATTACTGCCGATCTCTTTCGTTATTTGATGATCCCTCAACGGTAATTCAACACAGTATCGTGGAACACTAAACACAATGAGTAGGCGCTAGCAAACTTAATCTACGGTTGAAGTGTCTTTGTCGACGTCCTTCCCATGTGACTTTCTCCAACATAGGCCATCGGCAGTACGTTATTTGTGAACAGCGAATGAATCAGAGCTTGTAGCAGTCTATAACTGTCTTGAATCCTATAGGACTGAACATTCTTCATTTTGGAAATAGTTCCCTCCAAAGACAGATGAAGGTCACATTTTGTTTTCAGGGAAAACTTGCTTTACTTTCCAAATTATAGAGCAAAAGCGCGATTGCGTTACTTTATGAGGTTAATGTCTGCTACCCCTGTTATCAGCAATGGGGGGCCGAATACTTTCAGTAAGAGGAATCACTCTCGTTCTGTCAACAAATCAGAGGAGCGGACTGAGTTTTGGTGCGCCCGCATCTCGTGGTCGTGCGGTAGCGTTCTCGCTTCCCACGCCCGGGTTCCCGGGTTCGATTCCCGGCGGGGTCTGGGATTTTCTCTGCCTCGTGATGGCTGGGTGTTGTGTACTGTCCTTAGGTTAGTTAGGTTTAAGTAGTTCTAAGTTCTAGGGGACTGATGACCATAGATGTTAAGTCCCATAGTGCTCAGAGCCATTTTGTTTTTGAATTTTGGTGCACTCCCTTTCCCTTGGCGTCAGAAATTGCCACCAGAGGTCAACAACACGAGAACGCGGAAAGGAGTGGAAACCATTCCGTTGATGACAATGTGTCCAGTAATAGACGAAGTATCGATGTCTTAATTGGCAAAAGATTCCAGATTAGTCCTCGATTCGTTTCTCTGGAAGAGGACCGACAATGGAGATATGACCGTGAGGTATAGATTGGATAACTAACGTGTCTTTGTCGAACCAGAATGGCAGTTATAGTTGGCTGGTGTGACTAGTTGAACTGTCACAGTGTTCACGCTCCATCCGTCAGAGATGCTGGCTTTTGATTTGTTCTGTGTGTGCAATGCGACGTTCTCTCTATGTTATCAAGTACCTTCTTCTGTGTCTATTGATGAAAAATATTGTTCGTTAGTGACACACTAGGGTTCGTATTTGATACAACTGGTTGAGTATCTCGAACGGGAGATTATAATTATTCGGATGGCTAAAACCTAGTTGCGTCAGTATTGCTGACACAGACATGATCTCAGTCTGCATAGTCAGATTACGTAACCAGAAGAATCAGAACTACCTTTCAAGAGTGGATAAATCATTTTCACGAAATGCAAGACACACTGCCTGTTGAAGTACCCTAAGAATCGCGATTCGCTTGAGACTGCCTCCTTCCTGGCTTCACAATCCTGCGTTAAGGTACACGCAGGTAGAAGCAAGCTTTTATTGTGCCTGAATAACTAGGGATTCAATTAAATTTGCCTTAGTTGCCAGCCATCTTGGTCGTTACTACGCAGCTGAAGCCGATGATGTAGTAACTGCACCTCCTGAGAGATTCTAACGACAAACACAAGCCCGAATTAATTCCCAGGGTTTTTCACCTCGCAAGAAGAGCTTGTGTGATAAGTTGTAATGCAAGAAGATACAGATCACCGAAAAGCATCACAATATGGCAGGAACTTACCCAGTAAAGTCAACGCAACCACTATACCTTATACCTTGCTATGTAGCAGTCTTCCAGCTCAGGTGAAAGCTGCAATAGCTTCTCAGATGGAAATAAATTTAGACGCCAAAGCGCATGTGGCTGATAGGATTCAAGATGCAATAATGCTGACGTCGGTAAAGGCAGTGGCAGCACGATGCAACTGTGCTTTGTAATAAGCTGTGATTTGTACAGATTACGATTGCCTCGCAGATAAGGTCGATGCTCTGACTAAAGAGATTAGTGAACTGCTGGCTCGTCACAACTCCAGCAACGACAGCGGACACTATCGTAAGATATCACATAGTTGTTTCTTTATGAACTCGTAGGCCCCGCGTGATCCAGAATAGCTGCCTTCTGTTTGCTGGTATCATAGGAATTTTGGAATCAGACGCGGGGAACGTCTTCTTGTGGTTACGCAAACGCCAGCGTTACAAGAGAGACGTTGTGCATCATACAGCGCTTTACTCTGGGCGTATTTTCCTAGGTCAACAAATGTACTGTTGCCTCCTATGCATGAACGTCACGCCTAATGGGTGACTTTTTGAAAACCAGTTTCAATTTTTTAATGATTGGTTGACAAAAAATGGCATAACTGAGTTAATATACCCAAGCTTAATTAATTACATGTACTAAAAGCTCTTGGGCACTAAGAATTAATGATTTGCAGGATTTACGAATGCGCCAGAAAATCAAATCCAGTTATATTATTCACTAAAAAGGCAGTATTCGAAGTTTTAATGTACTGTGTTGGTACGACTGCAAGTGAGGAAGGAGCAGGCTGCATAAGCTCCAGTCTGCTTGGTTTAGCTGTTACCTTTGTACGAGGGGTTGCCAGGAGGCAGAGGGCCAACAATCGAACGGCACGCGATATCTTCCAAAGGAAAAATGGATTTCCTAAGCAGTTGTCTGGGGGAACAGATCCACATTCTATTGCTTGAAGAACTTTAGAGGCAGGAACATTTTGGAATCATTGATATGGCTGTCCAAAGGCTTGGATATCGAATACTTGACCAAGCTGGAATGAAGAAACAGCTTTCCTTCTAAAAAATGTCATTGGAGAAAAAAATGATATAGTAGTGCCATATCCGGAAATCGATGTTTGATCTTTGAATACAGAACTTGAACTCTTTCATTTACCATTCAGCGTAAAATGCCTGCAAGACACTAAGTTCGATAGTTATTTGCTAATGCTGAAGCTTTGATAGCTGTGAAAAAGTACTTTATTTTACCGCTCTGTGACGACTGAAGAACTACTTGCATTCGACAGTTACACAGCAGATGCTCAACTACGTAATAGTTTGCAGCGTGCACATGTTGCTGTTGAATCAAATACCTTACGAAATTTTGCTAGAATATTTACACCCACTTTTGAGAAAGAAAAAAAAAGGAGAAACGTACAGCTACCACAGCACAGATAAGACGGCTTATGAGCCAAAACGTGTCAACACGAACTGTAGCGGACGGGTTATTGGCAGAGGGATTTATGGCGCGCACACCTCTAACACGTTTTCGACCCGCGCCACAGCATCAACGTCCACGGCGCGACTGGTGTCGTCAGAGGGTCACTTGGAAGATGGACTGCCGCGCCGTGATCTTCAGCGATGAAAGTAGATTTTTCCTGCAGGTAAATTATAGTCGTTTGCGGGGATGACGTACAACTGGTGAGCTCTGTCTCTTAGAAAGCATTATTCCAAGACACAATGGGCACACCCCAGACCTTACAGTTCTTGTTCACCATTGGTGTCCTGGAGGCGAAGCTAACCAGCGCTCGGTAGCCTACGTTCAGAATGTTGTTAGACCCGTACTTTTGCCATTCTTGCAACAGGAAGGTGATGTGTTGCTCCGACAAGATAACGCTCGTCCACACACTGCACGTGAAACTGAACGTGCTCTGCGAGACGTGCAGCAAATTCCCTGGCCAGCACGATCTTCGGGCTTGTCTCTGCCGGCCGCTGTGGCCGAGCGGTTCTAGGCGCGTCCGTCCGGAGGCGCGCTGCTGCTACGGTCGGAGGTTCGAATCCTTCCTCGGGCATGGATGTGTGTGATGTCCTTAGGTTAGTTAGGTTTAAGTAGCTCTAAGTCTAGGGGACTGATGACCTCAGATGTTAAGTCCCATAGTGCTTAGAGCCATTTGAACCATTTTTTGACTTGTCTCCAATTGAACACGTGTGGGGTGTGATGGGGAGAGAAGTGACTCTTGCGACTCGTGAACCGACAACTCTTAATAGAACTACGTGAAGAGGTCGAGCAGGCGTGGCCTATCGTATCCCAGGACAGTATTCGCCATTTCTACGATCGACTCGATGCCATAGTGAGCGCCTGCACTGCCAGCTGTGGAGGATACACCGCGTACTAATAAGGGTGTTTCAGCATGGATCCATACCTTATACCTCAGAACCGCTTGTCTTGCTGATCTGTAAATATGATCATTTCATGTAGCCCATGTGCACTGTTGAAACAATAAAACTTGAATGAATTGGAGATCTCTAAAATTGTGTACTAATTTTTTCCAGTGGTGTATTTGGATCCTTTATGCTCTTAACATTATATTTAATTATAGATTCTGACTTTTTAACTACTTTCCTGCTTCTCATAGTTTTCTGTTTCCCTTCTTAAATGTATTTGTAATGTTTGAAAAATAAACTAAATGAAATCGTGTATGTAATACTCAATTTATTTCCATTTCGAATAAAACTCAAGCAGAATTTAATCTGAAAAAGTATTCATTTTGAAGTACTTTCCCTGCTTCCTTAGGACATAATGCATAAGATTCGTACATACATTGTCCATAAATTTAAATTTTAATATTTGAAACGCCCCTTAGAACAATTATACAAGACTGTGCTTAAACCTCTTACATTATTTGCTTTTCAAACAGCTAAGCAAAACTGAACGTACTCAAACATTCACTAAAGTGACACACAATATTTTTTAGCGCAACGCAATCTGACTTTCAAAAATCCCTACAAAAGAATGGCCCTGACTAACATTAACCTTATACCTTTCACAAATCACTTACCTCACAAAAATCTTCGTTACTGGAACTACTGCAATACAGCGAGCGCCACTACTGCCAGCTAAATAAAAGATTCAGACTACTGAAGGCACTAACTACTGATAGGGATAGTTAGCAAATGAAAGATTTTAATAGAGAACAAACACTGTATTTACCTTAATATCATCAAAAGTCATAATATATGTAATTTCAAAACTCCGCACCGAGCGAGGTGGCGCAGTGGTTAGCACACTGGACTCGCATTCGGGAGGACGACGGTTCAATCCCGTCTCCGGCCATCCTGATTTAGGTTTTCCGTGATTTCCCTAAATCGTTTCAGGCAAATGCCGGGATGGTTCCTTTGAAAGGGCACGGCCGATTTCCTTCCCAATCCTTCCCTCACCCGAGCTCGCGCTCCGTCTCTAATGACCTCGTTGTCGACGGGACGTTAAACACTAACCACCACCACCACCACCTCAAAACTCCGCCATTTCCTTCCACACATCCACCACTGCTGGCGGCTCACCTCTAACTGCGCAACGCTAAGCGCTGTTCACATCCAGCTGCAGCTGCCCAACACTACAATGGCAGACAACAATGCAAACTAGCCACAGACTGCACACAGCACAGCCAGTGATTTTCATACAGAGAGCTACGTAACGTTGCCAATAAGAAAATATAAACAGCCTACTTACATATTATACGACTTTCCTGTACCCGGTAATGTATGTGTTCAGACATTGTTTGCCCCGTGTGATTCAGCCTCAGTGATCAAAGGGGAAGTAGACTTGGCGTCGCAAGTGGTAACGCGGTACCGCTTGGTGCTATGGCCCCGTGCTGAGGCGCGGCGAATCCGACCATCTGGCGTGGCCAATTTAGCGCAGGCAGCAGCGAGCCCGGAGCCGGCCGGCCACTGCCAAATGAGGCGGCGTGCTCAGAGCTGAAGCTGCGGCAGAGGCGCCGCCAGTCGATACCGCGTCGATAGCCGCCGCCTCCGCCGCCGCCGCCGCCCCCGCCGCCACAAAAGCCGCGTCGAATCGAGCCCAGCATTGTCCGGCAGCCGGCGGCCGCTACATTTCTGCCATATTTAAATCGCCGCTTGGCTCACTCCGCTGCCGCCGCCGGAATATGATTGAACTCGCCGGCAGGGCGGCTGCTCTGAGCCCGCTATTCGCTACAATACAATGGAGCAGAACGATTCTCTTGTTCCTACAGCATGTCCGTAAATTATCTTTATAACTTAAAGGATTCAGTAACTCTAAAAATATACTAGGTATCAACAAAAGGTTTTCAACGAGTGATAAAACATCTCATACAGTTCTTTTCTATTTTTTAACCTACCAGGAGGGACAGTTTTGATGCAAAATTGAACATGAATGTCTGATAAAAATTGGACGCCACAGCAGTCAGCCGATTCATACAGACGACTTCGATACGCAAGTGCAACGAAACTGTCGAACACGGTTTGGATGGCGACCAACGTCCCGACCATCTACTCAGGTTCGGCATACGTCATTTATGGAAACAAGTGGTGTTCCTTATAAAAAGGGGGCGGGTCGCCCATCTGCTTCAGACGCCAACTTGGACAAGGTACGTCAGGCGTTTCCAAGTATCCCGACAAATTCGGTGTACGGCAGCGAGATTGTTGGAACTGAGGCGATGAATTTATTGCATAGGAGGTTACGTCTGTATTCCTACAACAATGTAGCTGCTTCAGGCAGTAAATCTTACGAATAAACCTCAGAGGGAAGAACTTGCAGTTGGTATTCTACACAAGACTGACTCAAACAATGGTTTTTTGGAAAATATTTGTTTCTACGATGAGGAAACAGATTGACGTTCGTATATGGCGTTCACAGTAGCCTCATATTACACGTGAAAAGGAAAGAGACAGCCCGAAGGTCAGTGTTTGGTGCGGAGTGATGCAGAACTTCGTCACTGGTCCATTCTTTTTCACCGAGTCTCCCGTCAACAGTGGTGTTTACCAGACCATAACACAAGAGTTTTCTGTGCCACAATTGCAACACGTGCAACCTGATGTCACATTCCACCCAGTGATCCATAGATGTCCGTCAGTTTCCAGATGAATAGTTTCCAGATAGGTGGGTGGACGAGATGGTCCAATTCGTTGGTCCCGACCTCACACCACTAGAATTCCTCCTGTGAGGTTTTGTAAAGGATCTCATGCACCAAATCTAGGTTAGCGACTTGAAGGCACAAATGCGTAATAAATTTGAACATGTCACCGTTGATATCTTGAATCGTATATGGAGAGAAGTGGAACTGTGACTAGATATTATCCGTGTCATTAAGTATGCACGCGTTTATGTGTAATAATTAGGAAACAAAACTTTTTGAGTTCTCTTATTATATGTTTAAAATCATTTCTTAACATTTAGTACTGTTTTAAAGGTATTAAAATCTGTAGCTGCGAAAATAATTTATGGACCCCTGTATATCCTTTGTGGAGCATAGTTTTTGACTGAAATGTAAAGAGATTCGGAGTAGATAAACTGTCGAAATTCATCCAGGACGGCGTCCTTTAAGACATCACTTTGAAGCGAATCTTCCATCTTCATTTTAAATTTCAGAAACGGTGTCGATATTTCAAACTGAGCTCAGACAAGCGATTTGGTGTCAACCAACCGTCCATAATCAGTTCTGATGTTTATAATCACCGCAACTGAATAGCAGTAGCTCTGTATGTCACTGGACAGCTGCTATCTGGTCTCATCTATGTCGGAAGGGACGGGAATGCATATCTTAATGTATAATAACTAAGTTTCTTACAGATATCTATGGGAATCACTGCTAAGTCTTCCAGGAGCACATACCAAACCATCACGTCCCTTTACCATGACTTTGCTTGGAATTGACGATAGTAGAATCTAAGTAAGGTCCACTTTGTTATTAACACCATTCTTACAGTGCTTCACTGGAGAACAACTTGAGTCTGCACCTTATTAAATTTTGGCCGAGCGGTTCTGGCGCTTCAGTCTGGAACCGCGCGACCGCTACGGTCGCAGGTTCGAATCCTGCCTCGGGCATGGATGTGTGTGATGTTCTTAGGTCAGTTAGGTTTAAGTAGTTCTAAGTTCTAGGGGACTGATGGCCTCAGACGTTAAGTCCCATAGTGCTCAGAGCCTTTTGAACCGCGCGACCGCTACGGTCGCAGGTTCGAATCCTGCCTCGGGCATGGATGTGTGTGATGTTCTTAGGTCAGTTAGGTTTAAGTAGTTCTAAGTTCTAGGGGACTGATGGCCTCAGACTTTGCTTGGAATTGACGATAGTAGAATCTAAGTAAGGTCCACTTTGTTATTAACACCATTCTTACAGTGCTTCACTGGAGAACAACTTGAGTCTGCACCTTATTAAATTTTGGCCGAGCGGTTCTGGCGCTTCAGTCTGGAACCGCGCGACCGCTACGGTCGCAGGTTCGAATCCTGCCTCGGGCATGGATGTGTGTGATGTTCTTAGGTCAGTTAGGTTTAAGTAGTTCTAAGTTCTAGGGGACTGATGGCCTCAGACGTTAAGTCCCATAGTGCTCAGAGCCTTTTGAACCTTTTTGAACCTTATTAAATTTCTACAGCTTGTGGTCTAGTAGTTAGCATTGCTGCCTCTAGATCATCGTGTCCAGGCTTCCATTACCGTCCGGGTTGGGGAATGGGTGTTTGTGTTGTCCTCGTCATTTCATCATCATTCGTGACAGTGGCTAGATTCGACTGTGTAAAAATTGGGCTGTGTAAAAATTGGGACTCTGTGCGGGCGCTGATGACCGCGCAGTTCAGGGTCCGACCAACCAACATCACCTTATTAAATCCGTGAGCACATCGATACTTTTCATATAATCCGCTTCCATATAATTTTGTCACTATTGGCTCTGAGCACTATGGGACTTAACTGCTGAGGTCATCAGTCCCCTAGAACTTAGAACTACTTAAAGCTAACTAACCTAAGAACATCACACACATCCATGCCCGAGGCAGGATTCGAATCTGCGACCGTAGCAGTCGCGCGGTTCCAGACTGTAGCGCCTAGAACCGTTCGGCCACTCCGGCCGGCTTGTCACTATTGCCGCTCATTTGACGACGGAGTGCTGAAAAGTAATGTCTCCGAATTTTTTTATGCTAAAGCTCTTAAGACTTTTTTAAAAAAATAAAACAAACGTTATTCACATTCTACATCTTAATTCTTCATGTCTACATATTTATTTCTCATCATGAAATTCAAAGGGACGAAACTGCTGATGTCATCTGTCCCTAGACCTACACACTACGTAAACTAACTTATGCTAAGAACAACGCACACACACACCTATACCCGAGGGAGGACTCGAACCTCCGGCGGCAGGGGCCGCTTTCTCATCATATTGCCCTGCCAACGAACACATTTCTCCCAACGACGGACCAATTTGCTGGTACCGTCAATATAGACTTTGTTGACGGATCCACATCCCCACCTCTGCCTGCACCGCGTCACCACTATCAATGTAAACCCTTCGAAGGTGCTCTTTAAGTTGTAGAAACACATGAAAACCGTATGGCGCCAAGTCGAGACTTTGTGGAGGGTGTGGGCGGCTGCCCCCCTGCCCCCGTCGGAGGTTCGAGTCCTCCCTCGGGCACGGGTGTGTGTGTTGTCCTTAGCGTAAGTTAAAGTTAGATTAAGTAGTGCATAAGCTTAGGGACCGATGACCTCAGCAGTTTGGTCCCATAAGACTTTACCACAAATTTCCAAAGCTTTGTGTGGAGGATGACTGATGACAGTGAACCCAAGGTGTCGGATTTTGCACATGTCGCAGCACGTGTGTGTGGTCTGGCTTTACCGTACTGAAGGAGAGGGTGCTCCATGTGTGGACGAAGTCATCTAAATCGAAACTCGATTACAGCTCTCTATTTCTCACGCACCGACATAGCTACTTTACTCACCACCCTATTACACGCTACAATTCGGACCCCTCTAGCGGCATGAAGAATGTAAAATTTTAATAACGTTTGCTTTCATTGAAAAGCTTTAAGAGTTTCCACATAAAGAATTCGCAAGCATTCCGTTTCAACATAGCCTCCGATAAGTAGCTAAGTTCTTCAATCGTCAAGTAAAAATATTTTTGTTGCAGAAAAAGACAAACGAATTCCTTAATACATCGATGCCCATCGATCCCTCAACGAAGCCCTTCGTACTGGCTCAAAGAGAAAAGTTCGTCAAAGATTTCCTCATTGCTCTAGACATCTTTCAGGTGAAGCGAGAATTTACTGTGAGTCTTTATCACGCCATCTTTTATAATGGTACTATTAAATTAGCATGTGTACATTAACGGCAGATACGTCGAAAAATTACCGAATCACTCATTAGTTAATAATGGCAGGTTACAAGGAATTTACACCTGCGGTAGGAAAGGCAAACATATCGTAACTGAACGTGAAGTACTGATTGTATAAGAAAAATAAATTATAGCTAATTCACAGTACATGTCTCACCGATTTCATTATAGTAGTGCTAATACAATTATGCATTGAATGTGATAAGACTTAACCAAAGTGTAGAACAATTCCCTGACTGTTGACTATTTTGATTTGATCAGCCGCGATTTCTTCTCTTGTACTGATCTCTTTTCAGTAGAGAACTAGAATGTACACTCAAAAGTGTGGATTCAACAGCATGAAGAGCAGAGCTCGGAACACTATGAACATAAGAAGGGGGGCTGTACAGGTATCAGGACGAAGGGCCAATCGTTCTCTTTAGTAAACAAACCGGCCATTTGCTCTAGCCTAGTTAATTTAATGATCCTTATGCAAGCCAACTGCTCACTTGGGCATTTGGTTTCGTTTAGTTAGAATTTAATGGCCCATCACTGTCATTTTAACTACTGTAATTTATCACCCAACATCGACTCCGAGTAGTGCAGTTGTGCTCATGTTAACAAACGTGACTAAACAATTTTCTTAAACTGATAGCTGTTATTTAATTATAATAATTCATGTCTAATCTTAATAAGCATAATTTATGACCCAAAATTATCAGCTTCTCTCCCTCCACTCGGATAGTGCACTCCTACTGTACCCAACAACCATGTACCATGTGACCACCACTCTTCTGTCATCCAGGATCATTAGAGAGGGCTAGCATTTGTGCTTTGTACCTCGGTAGATGAACGCTACCAGTAGTAGCAAATTCTGTTGATACTCACAGCTTAGTATTATATAATTGGTAGCACAGCGTCGCACCAAATAGTATTTTCTGCACTTTATGATGCAACTCACAGTTTTGGGGCTGTTGCTTACAATTTTGAGGATTTTCTACCAATTTACGAGAGTAAAAATGTAAATATGGAACTTAAAGAACTGCCACTACCACGAATTATTTAAAGAAGCTGACTGATGTCCAAATAGATTAATACTTAACAATTAGTACAGTGCAAATGAAACGCTGTTGCTACTTAGACTTTTGACGCATTTTGTTACAATTTTGCCGATTTTTCTCCAGTAATCTACAAATGCCCACTTCCTTTAGGATGAAACACGTAAATCTGTGGCTGTAATTATCAAACCACTACCACAATGAGTTAATATAATAAATTACATGGATATCCTGCATTAAACAATATCCACAATGCATTAAATAAAAATAAATACGTCCTTCCTATGTGGCCAGATTACGTTTCACTAAAAGGAAATTATCCACGTTAAATTAGTGTTATAAAACGATGATATCACTAACTGGTTGCCTAAGATGAACACCACGGCAATACTCTGAACTTCTAAGTGACTACAGGGATGTTTCTACAGAAAGTTAATACACCACTTTTCCATACTTGCGCCGCTACTACTGGGGTAAGAACAGGAAAGCCATTAGAAACAAACAACAAATAGTTTCCATACTCTACACATTTTATTCCTATTATACTGCACAATAATCTGTTTTACCGGGATTCGTGTTTGTCTTCGCCGCACCGCTCACTCAGGTGTGCTTGTCTTGACATCATTACAGCTGCCGCTGCACTTCTGACTATTGGACGTCTTTTGTAATGGTAGCTATCGAATGTCACCACGGTACAGCAATTCACACATCTACGGTTATATGACTCAGATAGACGGATTGGCTGGATGTTCCATGGCTGATAAAGAATATTTTTAACCCCCCCCCCCCACCACCACCACCACCACCAAGTGACGGAAATTCTCCTACTACCAGTGGTCCCTGCTCCAATTGCGAATGCCACATGAAAAGAATGTCTTGCGGTAGATCTATGCAATTTCTTGCTCTCGTCATTTTGGTAAACGTATTATGTGGAAGGAGGTAATATATTGCTCACAAAACTTAGAACAGTCGGTAAAGAGATCTCCTATACTATCTCCTATATCACGTCTGTACTACCCCACAACTTTTCATTCTCGGAAAGTAAACTCAGTTAGAACTTGAAGAACAGTATGAAACAAGACTCATCCGACCAAATACGGTCTTCCACTGCTCCATAGCACAAGTTTGATAGCATTTGCGTCATTGAGGAATAGTTTTGGAATTCCAGCTCCCAGTGCAATTCTCTGCTTGAGGAGCTCCCTTCATTCCTTTTTGATGCTGACGGGGTTCGCAAGTGCGACATGAAGTTCTGCGGTAACATCTGCAACTGCCGTCCGCTTACTTTTCGTCGCAATCATCTTCAAATACCGTCCGCCATATTCACTCAAAATACTCTTCCTTCGCACTGTGTCTTAGCGGATCATGTTTGACCGCTATCATAGTTTGCTGTATAAATATTTGATACCCTGCCTCTTGAAAGACAAAAACACATCGGTTATATTGATTACTAAAGCACCAACCATACGAGCTCCAACAATCTGCCCATCTTGGAATTCACTTGGCCTTGACATAATGCACAAACTATACAGAACTCTGTTCTAACCATGATCAAAACATGCACCACGTTGAGGAATTATTGCTATTTCTATTTAAATACATCACAGCAACTTGGCTAGATTCCTTATAGACACAAACAACTGATGAAACCTTGTGTACTGGTACTTAGTAGACATTCATTTGACCAAGTCATAATGAAGGCTATAGTTTATTATTAGACAGTAAGCGTATTTTATTGAAAATACAGAAGTGAATTATTTTACTGTATATGTCTTGCTATTTTTCTTATTTCTTGAAATGTTGTTACATGTGGTGCAGCTTTTTGCGATGTGTTACGTTGTAAATTTTATTTTTCACAGTTATGTCATATCCTCCTCCCCCTCCCCCAACCCTGCTCCCTTTGACCCATTCCATTGTTGTAACCTTTATAGTTACACGCTATTCTCATTGTAATAAGACATTTCTTGTACCTGCACTATGTATGGTTTGACATTCAGGTGGCACATACTAATGATTTGTCCTACAATGGTACTGATGGACTTTTTCTCACATTTATGTACAGAAGCCTATTCAACTATTTTGGCATTTTTTTGTATTTTATGTGAAGGCACTTAATATCCGATTTTTCCCAGTCTTGTAAGTTGTAGCAGTTGTATGTTGACATATGTCTGTTGTAAATGTTAATGTAGATGTGTGTAGTGTAACTGTTTGCATAGATGGTCTGAAAGATATAAGTGATACCTGCTATGGTATAGCCATGGTTAATATTTATTACTGCACTGTTATGGTAAGTCAAGCCCCCTAACTTTGAGACCTTTGTACTTGAATCTTATTTTTACCTCATAACGTCTACAATCTATTGAATAAATATAGTTATGGCTGGATCCATTATATTTTTGGTGAATGAATTTAGATAGACACAAGTAGCTGGTGAAACCTTATATATTTTACTTATTGGACATTCAGTTCATGAAGTCATAATCAAGACAACAGTTCATTGTTGGGTAGTCAGTATCTTTTGCTGGAGATACAGAAATGAATTATAGCAGACCCTCCATCCCTCAAACTTTGTACCCTGTATCGTTGTATATTATTTTCACTTTAATAAGATATTTGTTCATTCAGCCACAATGTATCGTATGACACTTGCGTGGTACGTACTATTGAAATGTACTCCAACGTTGACTCTGATGGATTGTCATCTCACATTGCAGTACAGAAGACTGTAAGACTATTTTGGAATATTTTACGTGAAGGCACTTAATATTTTTTTAGATTGTTTAGAGGTTTAGACAATCACAGTGTGATGTCATATGAATCCTGATTCTTTTGGCAGATTTTATCTATAGCTTTAATTCTGTATGTGGACTAGATACATTGAGATTTGTTTCCTGTTCTGTGGATTCTGTTATCTGGTAACTGATTAGATCTCGTGTATATTTTTGTGTATTACACTTGACATAGACATAGTGTACGTCATACAGTCACCAATGAGGCCTTACATACAGACTTGCTTTCGACTTGTAATTCACTATTCAGAATGTATAAAAAACTTATGCGTCTTTCTCCAATGCAGGTGTCTATATGTAATTATTTTAGGGTTCGATATGGAAGTTTGGTTCTGTCCACTAAAAACTAAGAATTGTATATATTTATCCTTGTGTTCATCACAGCTTAGTTTTCACTGTGTCATACTTTTGAAGTTATGATAATTTGTAGCTTACTTTGTACTTGTATTTTCTTTGGCTCTACAATCTTTCGCTTTGCCTTGTGACATCTTGGACCGCAGTTGTGTGGTCGACTGCCGTATCTTGTTTTCAGTGGAGCCATGCCATAATAGTGAATAGCCTTGTTTACTCTTTATTACGTTTCTGAATCGATAATGTTGTTCATTCTTATCTGAAGGGTTTAGCGTCATATGATGCTGCCACTGTAAAAATTTTCATGAGTATCTGAGTTTTCGATAGATATTCTCGCTTGTGAATTGTATTTATTTTCATGTTGAAGACTTCCTTTTTGTTTCTTTCCTATATACGGCACTATGAAGAGTGTCCTAGTTTATTGATGTTAAAAGTTGCCTGAAAAAAAAGTTCGATAATCATGTAACACTGTTCTTCAGTAGTAGTGTTCTGTAAACCACTTCTTATGTGAGTAGATTAAATTCCTATAAAATTCCTGCAGATGAATCTGAGTCTGACGTATGCATCGTAATTTAGCTCCTACAGATACTTATTCCTGGATATTTTACGGCAGTTAACGTTTCCAACGATAGTGTAGAGGATTTATAATCCTATTTACGTGCAATAGCTAGATTTATTTACTTTCAGATTAACTACCAGTACAAGCATAATCCATCATCGATTACCCACAGGTCTTCCTGCAATTTGCTAGTACTTTTTTATCGACAACTTCATCACAGAAGATATAAACAACATCTCCACAATCCGCTGTACAGTGCATGGTGAAGGGTACATCATACCAATAATATCGGTTTCCCTTCGATTCCTCTGACACTAATTCAATAAAAAATGATTATCTATATACCTCTGTACATGCCTTAACTGTCTAATGTTTCGGAAGAAATACGTCGTCTCTTCCCTCAGCTTTCTTTTTGTTACCTGTGCGAATGGACTATACCGATCTACACGATCCTATTACTGAGTAGATCACCCACACCCAATCGAATAATAATTATGATTTTATTAGCACTAGTGTTTTGTGTTGTGTGGTTGAATTGCAGCTCTGTTCAGCATCCGCTTCTGCTCCAATGTACCTACCCTACGATGTGCTTTTTTCCGACGACATTATCTACAGCCAGGAAATTCAGAATAGTACCCCTCCCCACCACTACATTCAATTTCCCAATTTTTAGCCGTCCTCCAAGCACCCCAAACAGACATGGTGAAAAGCGTATTTACAATAATGGGGTATCTTTACAATTAATCTGAATATGGGGGGGGGGTAAAGTGTGTCCTCAGCACAACTGTCGCGCAAACGGGATGGAGTAGGATGTGCCGTACATCAGACCTGGATGAAGCATGGTATGGAATTTCAGCAGTGAAAGCGTAAACAAAAATTCTGCAAAAGAACATTTATTAGATTGGCAAATTGCACACATGAATGAGTATAGTGAGTAATATAATGATTGCTGTTCCCTGAAATCTGTTACGTCGCATGTTAATTTACCCTAGAACTTTACTTCGAAGTCCCCTGCAGGGTCTATGATCTGTGGAACAGGAATGTTCAAAGGATGGTTTAATTACGAACACTTACATTCACACACACTTGAAAGACTAACAGGAAGGAAAAGAACTGTAAACCTTCACTACAGCTCATGTGGGTAGCAAGAGGGGCTGTTCCCTTGATTTCAACATGCGGGATAAATGAATAAAATTTCTATTTGAAGTGAATTAGTTTAAAAATGAAACCTAATTAAGAATCATAATTAATTCAGAGATTCTACAGCGGAAGATCACTATGGCCTTGCCACCGAAAACTTTCTCATTAGATCACGACCACGTGGTCTTCACAAACAAAAGTGTTCGCAAAGAACTTATCAAGTGAGACGAACTGCACAAAAGTCAGTCATAAAATCACGGAAACCATACGCAATGTATATGCTCCGGCGAAAGGGATACTAAACAAAATGAACTGAATCACAATAAACTCAACACGGCTCCACGTGTTTGATTAAACCTTAACGCATTTAAAACTCGCGAATTAGCAAGTAAAGTTTGTCACGCACGATAATAAACTATGAACTTTGACTAGCTTTGAAAAACTTACATGGAACACAACATTAACTTCTCTTCGAAAAGTCATACCCATCGCCAGTAGGCCTCACCCGTCTCCCGTCCCATGGAACACTTCGCGAGCATTCCCTCTCCATCCCAACCCCCTCTAGTCCTACGGAACTGGACAGTTGAACCCTTATTGTGGTGCCAACCTATACAAAAAGTTCGTCCAAGACATACAGAAACCTCTTCGCTACCTGGTACGTGTTTCCTACAGTTGGTTGTTCTGACACAGTGGCAGACTACTACACTCCCACCGATCTACACACTGAAACCCTTGTACACTCTCACACATACATTCAAATGATTAGACAAGAAGAGGAAAGAATAGATACATTGAAATATGTCACTTAAATGTATTAAACATGCGTGAGGAGCTCCGACAAGTACCAATAACCTAATTAAATGTTAAAACGAAATATGGATAATATACTGTGGCCACCACAAACACAGTCAGCTCCCCAGTCTTTTCGCTTATCTTCTTTACATCTAGGGTAATAGACCGTTTGCACCAACAACTGAGGTGTCAGAGGCAAACAAATGAAGCTGTATGCTATGGATAAATCATGAAGAGGCTCATGCAGAGACCCTTCAATGAAATCTCACGATTGGTAGGCAGCAACTGGTGGACTGATACATAAACCAACCGTTCCATCCACGTTTCTAGCTGTCGAATAGATGTTGTGGTTCTCCAATACATATCATTTGACCACCAATGAGTCTAAGGTGTTAATGTCAAATAGCATGCGACATTGAGTTCGAAGTGCTGTAGCTGAAGTAGAAATTCTGCAGCAAGATACGAAAGTGATGCTCATTCAAAGGGAGAGGGAGCAACTGTGCAGCACTGAAACGTATATCGAGGTTCAGTTCAGAATTGTCTCAACATCCATGTCTCTGGCAGCAGCAGCAGCAGTGGTAATAGTTATGAATAGTGAATGAGTTTGGTACTCCCACAGTAAAATTAACAGTTCAAGACTCATTGCAGAGCGTATTTCTAACATGTCAAAGTGTTGTGAGCATGTGTGGTTTCCAGGATACAGTCTGTATTGCATTGGACAGACTAAATGAGTAGCGAGTCCATTTTAAAATGCTTTCTGACGATATACTAAAATGTATGTTGGGACATAAAGACGTGGTGGCTACGTCGAGTGAGACAACTGTATAAGTGCACCTATGGGTCATTCAATAGAACATAGCATAAATACGCCAGTAGTTATGAATAAAAAATATATATATATAATGGCACCATTATCGACATATTGAAACCTTTAAACATTCTCAGCTAATAAAATGTTCCTGTCTGTTATGCTGTGGTCGAATGGATTTCACCTTAAAACCCAACGATTCGTCCCTATCTTCGGAGGACATTTTCAAGGGGGATCGTATCTTCTTTGAATGTAGGATTCACAACCTTGCTTGCTACTAACTGTAGCAAATTTCTGCTTCCGCGTGCTTACGTGCAGTGGCGTGATGTCACATGTTTTGAATAGGCGAACACAAATGACCGTTGTCTACTGCCGTCATCCGCTGATGCTATCACCTCATGGTGGAAGACTGATAGGTATCGTCTTCAGCGCCGGATTCCAGACATCATTCAGTCTTACGCCTTCCTCCTTCCTATGAAATTCCTGGGGTATTTTATGAGCGGTGTGGCCTATCTATGTAGCCTTTCATGGTATCCGCTTGTGGATACACTTCAGTTCTATCAAAATAAATGTGGTGGTTTCCTGGCTGCAAAGCATGTTCCGCTACAGCTTATTTGTCACTCTCCTCTCTTCTGCAATTGCCCTTGTACTCTTTCAGTCGTTTTTTGATCGTTCTCTTTACAGTACTCACATACACCTCCACATAACTACTAGGAATCCTACAAATGCCTGCCTTTTCGAGGGGTCGGTGAGCATCCTTCGCCGATTTTGGTGATGCTGTTAATTATTAACCTTGTTGATTATTAATTGTGACATTTCCGGCTATAAAAGTTTACATTTTACACTTTAAAACATTGTCACGCTTCTTCTTTCCACATCAAACCCTGTACCCATGTGGCAATATTGTTGAGACTAAACCAGAGCACTGAATTTGTAGTCGCTCACACACACAAACACACACACACACACACACAAACACACACACACACACACACAAACACACACACACACACACACACACACACACACACACACACACACACATCCCTCCACAAATTTGGAAACACTTAGTAACGCACGCGCGCACACACACATACACACACACGCCCTATATACTACCCTCCATAAGTTTGGAAACACCTAGTAATCATAGACAATGGAAAGGAAATACAGTATAAAAATGCATTATGTTGTTTCCAAATGTTTATTAAGCTCAAATAATACACAGGAAAATGCAACAATTAAATGTTCGATTCCTCAAAATAGTCACCCTTTGCTTTCATCACTTCCTTGCACACTCTCGGCATGCGCCGCGTCAGTTTTGCCAAGGTTTCAGTAGGAACTAATCTCCATTCTTGCTGCAGGACCTCCCACAATTGTGACCCTCTCACGATGTCCCTTTTTCGGATTCTCCTGTCCATTTCAACCCATAGCAGCTCGATTGGGTTACAATCGGGGGACTGGGGCGGCCATTCCATGTTTTTCAATATTTTACGAACCTCTAGAGACTTCACATAGTTCCGACACAAGCGAGACGTATGTTTCGGGTCGTTTCTTCCTGTAAGACAAACCCTTTTCCAATCGGACGCAAACCAGATGTCTTAGCATGTCGCTGGAGAATGGCATGATAATCCTTTTGGTTCATTTTCCCGTCTATTTTCACCAAATATCCGACTTTATTCCCACGAAAGGATCCCCATAGCTTCACAGACCTCCTTCCATGCTTTACAGTTGGAATTACGCACTGAGGATTCAAGCGTTCATGAAGTAAACAGCATACAAATTGACGTCGTTTACTTCCAAATATTTCGAACTTTGGTTCATCATTCAATAAGACTCTTTCCCAATCCCCCGCTGTCCATTGTTGGTGTGTTTTAGCCCACTGAAGCCTTTTTCTTCTTGTTAACAGGGCGCAACAGTGGTTTCTTTGTTGCTACGTAACCTCCGAAGTTGTTTTCTGCCAGGCGTCGTCTCACTGTTGACTCACCGGTGTATCCGTCGTTGCGTTTAGTTCAGCAGTCAATTCACGGACAGTTTTTAATCTGTTACGTTTACTGGTCGGTACCAAATACTTTTACTGGAGTTCTGATATTTTCCTGGGTGCTACTGAACGAGGACGATCCATAGGAGCCTGTTTCTCGATGCCAGTGTATGGTTTTGACAACTCCGCTGATGGAAATAATTAGTTTTTTTTCTATTTGTCAGACACTGATGCCTTCTTGGTGCAAAGTGATTATCATTACACGTGATTCATAAGGAATCTGGCACTTTGGGGCCATTTTCAATTACTTTCGCAGCGTGTTATACCTTTATGCAAACGGAACTACAAGTGAACAGAAATGTAAACATCGTACCTCTACATAGCCACGCGGTTTACTCGCGGCACCTGGCGTGTTCAGTAGAACTGCTTGTACAGGTAACGTCGGTTTTCATAAAACAGAGCAATACTAGTATGTACCAACACTGTTGATATATTTAAACTTTTGTTCTCCCTAAGTGGGATTACACATAAAATAACGTCAACGTGCCTTCTTTGGTGTTGTATACACAGTTATCTCGCTTACAACGTTGTATTTACTTTCACATATAATTTTTTGTCGGCAGTTGTTGGGATAAACAGTATATCATAAACATTTAGCTTGACATGAATGCTAGTAAGGATTTAAATGCATTGCTGTTATTCATTGAATGTTACTTAAACATAGTTTCATCGAGGTACTTTAGCATTATATAAGCTTGACTGCACATTTTTACTTTAAAATCTTATGATAAACTTGGTCATTTTCTACATAAGACAACTAACGCTTGTACACCTTGAGTAAATCTGGATACTTATTGCAACGTTCAGGAATGAATTTAACATTTTCCTTCCAATTTATGCACAGTTCAAGGGAAACCTGAGCTCATAACCTGGACATATCCCTCAGACTTCATGTTTTGTCCAATGTTGTCAGTGTGTATAAGATCATACCTTTAATACAATTCACGTGAAATCTGAGATTTGTTGATATATGCCAGTTATTTAATTATTATTGTGGTAGAGTTCTTTTCATGTTTTACACAGTCCTTAACTTGTAGTTAATTACCAAGGTACAAATTTCACTGTGATTACGGATTCTCTTTGTTTTTGCTTTAGTATCACCACATGACTATAATTTCATAACACTGTTCATGATTATATATTTAACAGAATTTAAAAACCTTCGTAAGAGAACAATTGTTGTTTTGAATAGAATACCAATTTTTTTCTTTTGTTCTGATGTCGTCTTTACACCTGAATAGAGAAGATGTTGTTACACATGTATTGAAAATTGTTAATATTTGTTGTATAATACGAGTCTTGTTGGTTACTGGTGATGATAAATTAGGTGGATTATCAAGATATGGTGTTTGATGGCTACAGACGTGGTTTTGTTAGTTTGTCGAAGTGCTCTGGAACCCGTCGGGAAGATAATATTGTAGAATTTTGGAACACGTATTATGTTCGAGTATAATGACTTTTCTGGAGACTAGGAATCTACTCTGTAGGAATCAGCATGCGTTTCGAAAAAGAAGATCGTGTGAAACCCAGCTCGCCGCAAGGCGTTCGATACAGTTCCCCACAGTCGTTTAATGAACAAAGTAAGAGCATATGGACTATCAGACCAATTGTGTGATTGGATTGAAGAGTTCCTAGATAACAGAACGCAGCATCTCATTCTCAATCGAGAGAAGTCTTCCGAAGGACAATATACATAAATGACCTTGTGGATGCATCGGAAGTTCACTGAGGCTTTTTGCGGATGATGCTGTGATATATCGAGAGGTTGTGACAATGGAAAATTGTACTGAAATGCAGGAGGATCTGCAGCGAATAGACTCATGGTGCAGGGAATGGCAATTGAATCTTAATGTAGACAAGTGTAATGTGCTGCGAATACATAGAAAGAAAGATCCCTTATCATTTAGCTACAATATAGCAGGTCAGCAACTGGAAGCAGTTAATTCCATAAATTATCTAGGAGTACGCATTAGGAGTGATTTAAAATGGAATGATCATATAAAGTTGATCGTCGGTAAAGCAGATGCCAGACTGAGATTCATTGGAAGAATCCTAAGGAAATGCAATCCGAAAACAAAGGAAGTAGGTTACAGTACACTTGTTCGCCCACTGCTTGAATACTGCTCAGCAGTGTGGGACCCGTACCAGATAGGGTTGATAGAAGAGATAGAGAAGATCCAACGGAGAGCAGCGCGCTTCGTTACAGGATCATTTAGTTAACGCAAAAGCGTTACGGAGATGATAGATAAACTCCAGTGGAAGACTCTGCAGGAGAGACGCTTAGTAGCTCGTTACGGGCTTTTGTTGAAGTTTGGAGAACATACCTTCATCGAGGAGTCAAGCAGTATATTGCTCCCTCCTACGTATATCTCGCGAAGAGACCATGAGGATAAAATCAGAGAGAATGGAGCCCACACAGAGGCATGCCGACAATCCTTCTTTCCACGAACAATACGAGACTGGAATAGAAGGGAGGACCGATAGAGGTACTCAAAGTACCCTCCGCTTGCGGAGTATGGATGTAGATGTAGATGTGATGGATGCCTGGACTCTTTGAAGGCAAGGAAGAGCTCGGATGAGTAGACTGATGGTTTGGTAGACAGTCTGAAGTGTTAGTACAGATCTTCCAAGAAGATGCCGTGCAGTTCATCAGATAAGGGTACATAAAACAGCTGCACAGTTCTATTAGTGGTGTATGATACAGAGCTCACTTTACCTGTTCCTTGAATAGAATTTCGTTAATACATAGATAACTATATAATATAAATTACAAATAAATTCGTTAACGTATATACGTTGTATCTGCACAGACAGATTCGTTTTCACCATGGGGCTGTATTTTAACTTTGTTCTTTGGTAGGCCTGTTTACATTTCATTGACCTACTTATTTCGTTTGTCAGTCTGAACTAATTGCACTGTTTATACTCAGTAATATGTATCACAGATGAGTATTGGCGTGCGTCCACTGCAAGCAATGCATTAGTATTCTTGTAGGGCACAACTGGTGTTCACGCGTAGCGTACCATCTCTAAAATTACGCGCAGAACCGCCAGCGCTATGTGTGTGTCAATCATAGTGGCTGGAGTCGTTTCTGCACTCTACAGAAAACTAGCGTGTGCATATTTGTGTTAGCAGTTCTTCCAGTTCTTCTCAGTTTTGAGCCTTTCACTGGCGTCTTTACACAGATATATCGTACAACAGGTCTAGATGAATTAATTGGAAAATTACAGATCAATGACTGAATACAAGTTTCGCCCTCCGTATTGGTTTGCTACCATGGATTTCAGTAATGTTTTGACCGTTCACCTTAGTAAACACAAGCACTGTCAGCTCTGCGTGGCGTCTATGATAGTATTTGTCTTGCGTTTACCTCGGGTTTGAATACAAGCACTGTTCAATTTGGCCCCACTTGTACCACAGATATTGTATTGATAACAACTTCATTGTTTACAGTATCGTCACATTACATAATGAAGAAACGATTTCCCGTCTAGTGATATATGTGATCGTTTGAGTGAGTCTTCGGCTTGTACTGTACAACTATGCACACAATTTCCCATATCATTTACATATAAATTGAAGAGTAAGGAAATCGTTGTTCCTGCCTCGAAACAACGAATCCTTGCGTATATTATTCTACTGAAACAATAAGGAAAATAAATGTCAAAAAGCGGACATCCAGAGATATAGAAGATGCTTGATCTAACTAAACCTTTGTCATATATGCGAACGGCAATAGCATAGTGGATGATTCAGATCTCTGGGCTTACTATTATGTGGTACAGAACCATCGCCTAGTAATACCCAAGGACATCATTTTAGACTAGAATTCAGAGCTATTAATTGCACTTTTATGTGCACACCAAACACATTAATTAATTTTATTTATCATTTCTTTATTATATTATCGCTACAACTTACACTCCATAGCTGGTAAGAGAAACATTTAGCGTGATTTCCTCATCATGCTAGAATCTCAACTGTGATTATAAAAATTGACAATTTATATAATATATACTAACACTAACTTATTATTTTACATTGTTTACATAGTGGCATACCTTTCTGGAACTTGTGCAGTAGAAATTTCGTCTAAGTATTTTAAACACAAATAAATCTAGTACAAGATAAAAACTTACATATCTAAATGGTAGCTGAGCAAATGTATGAAAAAACTATCATTCTCAATGTACACATTTTTTTTCAAACCTCTCTGTGCATGAAGCCCTTTGACTTTATTCGGTGCTAGATAAGCTAGAAGATAACTTCTGGGGGTGGTGTCTTAACTATGTCAACGGCACAGCCATTGCCCTTTACAGTTTTCTTCTTTTCAACAGAGATGACTTTGGATGCGTCCTTGAGAAAATCTTTTCACCTACCTGAAATTCTTGTGGTTTTGCTAGATTTTTTCATAATGGATTTCCCTCAGATGAACACTTTTTGTCAGTGGTACTGTCTTTTGCCTCATATTTTTCTTGTCAAGAGTCCCAGGTTCCTAGAATACTAGGAAGTGGATTTATGCGTTCACTAGGCTCTTCAGCTTTAAGCAGCCGTTTACCATGAGTGTATGCATTAGAAGAGTGTTAAGGTTCTTTATTATTTGTTCAAATGGTCCAGCATGTTCCGAATCACTTAGTCTGATGATTCACGGCATGTATACAAACAAACCTATGAAATTACGTGAGTATTCTTTCAACTGGGTTCGATTCCAAGTGAAAGCATGATGTTAAAATGGTGTTTGATCCGTTGTTCTTTAAGGAACGATTTGCACTTAGTGCAGGTAAAGTTGGAAGCGTTACCTGAAAGGACATCATTAGATTTCCCCATATGAGGTATATACAATTACTGGCTGTTCTCTTTATGATACGTGTAGAAGTAAATGTTTTGGTTGCAGAGAACCTGATATATTTTAAAAAAGAATCAAGTAATGCAAGTAAATATCTCACTCCATCTCTAGGTAGACGTAGCGAGCCTGTAACATCAATAGACATCGTTTGGAGGAGTTTTGTGGGTAGTATGGAATGTGATTCAGTATGACAGCTACTATGTATAGCTTTGGTTTTCTGACGTATCATACAGGCCCCCACAACCTGCTATAGCTGTTGATGAATGCTTGGAAAGTAGCAATATTGGCCTGTCTTCTGTGTACATGCTGTGACGTCCAAGTGCCCAGATATGTCCAGATAATCTGTCACAGTCACATATCCCTGGCTGTGTGCAGTGCACTACTGCAGAGTCAGTATTATGTGTATAAATAAAGTACAGATGAAAAAAAGGTTACCATACACGTCTTGCTATGGAGCACATGTGTCATGGTGATAGAATATTAATAATGTCATATTTTTTGAAATATCTTCAACGATTAGTCTATAAGTTACATAAAAATTCTTAGGATGCTTCACCCCTGGCACTCTCTTATCCATTTCGCAGTAATGCAAAAATCAGTAACCCTTCTTTGAACTATTTTTTTGTCAATGTCATCCATCAGTGCTACCTGGTTGTGATCCTGTACCGTACAGCAATAGTCGAGAGGAAGCATTCACAAGTGTGGTATATGGCAATCTTTATCTTTTCTTTTTTTTGTACAGTTTTGCTGTACCTTCAAAATGTTGTGGGGGTAAAACACAGTCTTCGCCTCACCCTTCCACATGGTGCAAATACTGCTGTAATCACAGTATTTCACCTCTATTTCCTTGTATGTAGAAGATGAACCATGTTAACTAATACTGAAATGTTACTGTTGGTTCCTGAGGGTATTACGCAACAATATCTCCGAAAAAAAAATACTGCGCATCGCAGATCCCACATTCATGTCTTTAAACCCGTCAGTCACGATATTTCTTTATAAATACAGCATTTGCTTCACCCGGTAGACAGATCTCATATTAATGTACGCTAACAGACCGCTGGATAATTTTGATCAGACTGCACATCGCTAAAATGGGAGAATATTCTCGAATAATTTCTATTATGTATGCCCTCCGTTTTTAACGCCATTCATCACTACAGCATCTGGCATGTCACTGACGGCGACATCTCAGCAAGTCACACAAGGAGCCTCTAGCTGTACGTCCACTGGCGCGTGCAGCGAGGTGGGGGAGCTTTGCTCATGTTATTTTAGGCGATTCTGTCACCTGAATGGTCGGTGTAGCGAAGACAGACGTGACACAGTAAACATTACGATCTTCGGTGTGGTAGGAGTACGCTGTGTGGAGTACTAAAGCTATTCGTTGCTTGTGTTTAAATAAAATTAATAGCTCTGCTATTCTTACCCCAGTAGTGGTGCCACTGGTAATCGACCCAATTATAGAGCACAAATGCCGTGTCTCATCTGATGATGATGGAGAATGGGAAGGGGGGGGGGTCAGGTGGTGAGGGACCAAAAGGAATGAGTGGGGAGGAGTGTCCGACATATTTGGGTCACAACGGTCATTAAGGGTAAACATAAGTGATGATCTTTAAGATAAAGTAGGATTATGCTAAAAACATTTGGATGTATTTTGTATATATGTTAATACCTGTCTTTAGCCAGGTATACTGTTCGTCTGCTACAAACACAAATGTACGTCGTTTGCGTTACGAGATCTGCCTGCACCACAAAATTCTATCTTCTAAGACCGTATAACTTATTCTCTGGTGTCTGAACACATGCCCCTTCATCTTATAGCTTCTTTTTTTTAGCGTTTTCTAAAAATGCCTTTCATTGGCGATACTGCCCACTGCTGTACTCCAGGTGCACATTCTCAGAAATATTTTAAATATTCAAGGCTGTGTTTGGCGTTATTAGATTCGATTTGGCGAGGTACTGCCTGTTTCCCTGCTTCTTATATTCTCATTTCTCCGTCAGTCAGGCGTTATTTTCTTACAAGGTAGCAGAATTTATCTATTTCGTCTACTACGTGGTCCCCAATTTGGAAAAATTTGCGGCAAATTTCCTTTCTCACGAAGATTAATGCTTTCGTCTTTCCTTGGTTCTGTGTTTAGTAGGCTGTTTATCCATTCAAGGACAAGGATGTCAGAACCAAATATCGTCGTACAGTGAAAATTGCTGTTCTGATTTATGGCAATTTCAGTCCGAGGCCTCCTCTCTTGGTCTTCTATCCTTATTGTTCACTCGTGGTTCCTGTACATAAGGTATATTTCATGGTTTCCCTACAGTTTATACTGTTTTGTTTAGAGGATTACAAACATCGTGCAGCATTTTATACTGTCAAAAGCTCATTACAGGTAGGCGAATCTTATGGAACTGTCTTGGGTTTTCTTAAGATTTACTTCCATTATCATGACCACATGATACAGTTTGACGAAACTGCGTAAAGGTAATCTTAGGTAAATAATTTACAATGATGGAACAAATATTACAGCACCGAGGAGGACATGTGACAAATAGATAGATGACAATCCCATCGAAACATACGAGTCCCGTATAGACACTGACGTGCAAAACTTAAGACGAAAGTAATTTGGACATGATGTATCATTGACAAGTAAGACAGCTTAAAATTTCGACCATTCATAGAAATAAGCGCTAAAGTATAGCACAGAAGACAAGTGAAAGAAATACGCAATGAGACGAACAGAGAAGTGAAATCTATTACTCAAACAGAATAATTGCATTGAAGCCACCGCGATTTAGGATGGTTTCCAGGACATTACAATAGGCGGAACATGGTTCTTAATATGGTGTATAGTCACAACGAACGGCAGTGCACACTTTACAACGTGCTCTCATGCTGGTTACAAGTTTGGTAGGAGTTCCTGTGGCAGGCCGGCCGGAGTGGCCGTGCGGTTCTAAGCACTACAGTCTGGAGCCGAGCGACCGCTACGGTCGCAGGTTCGAATCCTGCCGCGGGCATGGATGTGTGTGATGTCCTTAGGTTAGTTAGGTTTAATTAGTTCTAAGTTCTACGCGACTGATTACCTCAGAAGTTAAGTCGCATAGTGCTCAGAGCCATTTGAACCAGCCATTTCTTGTGGCAGGGCGTTTAGTCCCTTCCCCAGCGCTCTTGACAGACAGTCTTTAGATGGTCGTTGTTGCATGGAGAAGTGCTGCATTACGTCTTCCAAACGCTTTCCACACATGCTCTGTGGGATTTAAGTCATGGGAATAGGCAGGCTAGTCCATTCACCGAATATCCTCTCGTTCCGGGAGCTCCTCCACCTGCGGCTTTTCGGTGCGATTGTCATTCGTGAAACTGGAGTGTGAACAGAACACACCCCTTGATAAGACGCACTCGTGGAAGGAGTACCGTCTAACAATGACAATGACTGGTGAGTGTTCTGTGTTCAAAGATTTGGAGATCGATACGCCCACGCACCCATGGCAGAGAGCACGTTACAGAGTACGTATTTACATCCGTAGTGGTCACACACAGTATTAATAACATGACATCCATTTGGAACCTTGTGGCAAGGACTATGGGACTAACTTGCTGATGTCATCGGTCCCTCGGCTTACACACTACTTAATCGAACTTAAACTAACTTACGCTAAGGAGAACACATACACCCATGCCGGAGGGAGGATTCGAACCTCCGACGGGAGGAGCCGCGCAAACACACCTATTTGTCCAGGGGACCATCATGAATCGCGGTATAGCTGAATAAACATGACGTCTCTGTTCGACACAGTGCGTACTCTTTTTCAGTTACCTTCTCTACTATAATGTTTCTCCTGGAAGTGACACGTCATGCGAAAGTTACTTTCGTCGTTATGTTCTGCACACTAATGTAGAACATCATTACGTCTCACACCAGCTCATTTGTGTATGGTTTATTTTGCTGCTCACTAGGGCCTGCTAGAACACTGTAGGTAACAGGTACGCGCGCAAATGTGAGGAAAGCACGAAGGGCGCCCCGCCTGGAAACACGACACATCGCGACTATCGGCGGCCAGTGCAGCGGTGACTGCAGCGGCTGCCTGAAAACGGGGGGTGGGGGAGGAGGAGATTGGTGTTTAACGTCCCGTCGACAACGAGGTCATTAGAGACGGAGCGCAAGCTCGGGGGGAGGGAAGGATGGGGAAGGAAATCGGCCGTGCCCTTTCAAAGGAACCATCCCGGCATTTGCCTGAAGCGATTCAGGGAAATCACGGAAAACCTAAATCAGGATTGCCGGAGACGGGATTGAACCGTCGTCCTCCCGAATGCGAGTCCAGTGTGCTAACCACTGCGCCACCTCGCTCGGTCTGAAAACGGGGGCGGGGCTATGGCATGCGTGCGTTTTGCCTGTCCAGCCGCGGTCGGCAGCTCTACATACACGCTACTACTCAAGCCGCGCGTCAACACTGTCCAAGAAACTTCACAGTTCGTCAATTTCGTTCCTCGCTCGCTGGTAGCAAGGTCGCGATTGTAATTTGACAGATCAGCCCAACCACATAAGTTGTGGATGTGTTCTCGGGCGACACGTCGGATTTTGTTGTCAAATTTTCACAATATTTCGTCGGCGCATCTGACCAACATCTTCAGGTGTGGGGAACGCACCACTGAGGCTGTGACTGTAGCCTCCGATTTACGCCGGTCTAATAAGGAACCGGGCTGGCGGGAAAGCGCCAAATACAGGGATCTACAGCGTAGATATCCTGATCGGTAGCGAGAGAGGCAGCTAAGCCACCTATCGGACGACGAACCTAGCTTTGACGCTCGCGCGAAGGTTGTCAAACGTACTCTACGTTGCTGTCGGCCGCCCCAATGCCCTCTATCGTGAGCCGCCTGGAGGTATACGTGTCAGCTCTGGCGTGTGCCCGTCGTCATCGCTGTCATCCGAATATTTGTGCGTCCACCGCACGGTCATCCCTTGCACGACCAACAGTTCGTGTTTTGGGTCTGTTATTTGAACATGGTGAGTACTGTATCACATGCTTCGCTAACTTACATGCTGTGTCAATGTTTAGCAGATTAGTCGAGCTGCGAACATTTGTGTGTCGCCGATGTTCCACGTATCTGTGCTCCACGATATGACAAATTTGTCCAATGCATGACGTCTTGCAGCTACGGGGAATGTTATAGGCACCAGGCATTCTCAAAACCAAGATCACCTTTTACTAACCCTAAAAGAGGCAGACAGCACCTACAGAGAACGAGTTCGGGAACGTTTTTGTTTTATGTACGGATAGACAGAGGTAAGGTTCTAGAGATACATTTTGAGGACAGCATCAACAGAAGGAGTTTGTGTATGCTCTATGGATGACAAGAGTAGGCTTCTAAACATGCATTTTGGGATACTGATGCATCCTGCGTACTGTCCAAACCTAACCCCGTCGGATATCCAATTTCATGGTTCCCATAATGAACGTTTATCAGGCAGCCGATTCGCTTCCGAAGAAGAGACAAAGGAAGTAGTGTTTACGTTCCCAGAATGAGATTTTCACTCTGCAGCGGAGTGTGCGCTGATATGAAACTTCCTGGCAGATTAAAACTGTGTGCCCGACCGAGACTCGAACTCGGGAGTGAGTCGTGATTCGGTAGCTCAGTTGGTAGAGCACTTGCCCGCGAAAGGCAAAGGTCCCGAGTTCGAGTCTCGGTCGGGCACACAGTTTTAATCTGCCAGAAAGTTTCAGTGTTTACGTTGTTTGCTGCAGAACCGGAAAACTTTTTCTGGGAGTATTGGAGGAATTGTCTAATTGCGTTAGAAAGCAGGGTGATTATGTTGAAAACAGACAAAATGAAAAAAAAAATGTTGAGCCACTTGTTTTAGACTTCAGCTCGTAGAAAAAACATCAGGCGGTACTGATGACAATTCCCTTTGTTGTGCAGGGAAACGGAGGCGAATTGGGAAAGCAACTGGTAAATCAGGATGCTGGAGCAGTAGGATCTTGGTTAATAACAGGCGGGCAATGCTTCCGGAAATCCGCAGAAGCAGCAGGTGGAAAAAAGAATGCCGGAGGAGGGGAGGGGGTGGAGGGGGGGGTGTGCTGCCGTGGCTGGCTGCGCCTTCATCAATCACGGCCGGCGCGAAAGTGTTGCTGAGAGCGTTGGAGAGAGAGAGAGAGAGAGAGGGTGGTGGCGGAGGACAGGGCAGAGCCACTGGGAGTGCGTGGCCGGCGCCGCGGCTCGCGGCCAATCGATATCGCAAATAGCGGGCTGCCGCTCCTGCGGCAAAGGAGGCCGCCTCGCCGCTTGACTGTGGACTCTGTACGCCGGAGGGTGGGGCTCCAGCACTTGCCGGTCGGCCTGGCCGGACGGCGCCCGCTGACCGCCTCACCGGCACCGGCTGTAAGTGGCGGTCGCAGCTTGTCCAATCTGCCCGTATACTGCACGAGTGTGGGCAAGTTGTAGATCGCAGCGATAAATCACTGATCTTTCGGGATGCTCAAGCAAGCTGACGAATCACATGCGATCTAATGGGGGGGGGGGGGGGGGCGCTTACCTGTGACACGTTTGTCTAGCATTCAGGCGCAGTTGTGTTGTTTTGACTCGCTTCGCTTTACCTACCTTACGTTAGAATTTGTAGTTCTTAAGGGGCTCCGGAAAGGCTCAAAATCATGAAAAGTTCAATTTTTACTTTTTTGCGTTTTCTGAATCTGCAGACTATTACCTTTTAATAGATATATAATTTATTCAATTCCGAAGACTACAACTATTTTTAAATTTTTTTTTGAAATGTGTTCTACATGGGCGTGACCCACTGTGGCGCTGTTAAACTGCTGTCAAATGGTGTTATTATTAACGTCCGTGTTCATCAGGTACATTTTAGTGATGTGAGATAAAGTATGTGTTGTGGCTAACCTATTTTCAGAGACTTAGCAGCACCTGAACTGTTGAAAAAGTGTATTCACGGAAAAACTCAAAACCCCAATCAAAGTGTAAATAGTGTTATATGGTCGAGAATCCCCAAGACTGTATTTGTTGGAATAGAAACACTTCACTTTGGTGTGTATGATGCTGTTGCGACTTTCAATGATGGCAACATTGTAAGGTGCAAGGTATTTAGAAACATGGGAATGAAGATAGGTTCTAACATGGTACGAGCGATGCTTGCTTTAGACAAGGAACGCCTTCGGGCTGCAGACAGGGCTGTAAAGAGTCTAGAAATACAAGCAAGAGTAAACAGGAGGAGGAACAAGAGGAAGCTGGACGAGGAGTTTGCAGAGGATGAAGATAATCCATCCTATGGACCTGGAATGCACTAAAAAGTTAATCCAATCTTTGTCGCTCGATTCCCAAAACTTTTATTTTCTCATACTAATTACATGTTTTCTAAGGATCTTCCAAACATATTTGTCTCAAACTTTCAGTAAATGTTACACAGTACCTTCTGCATAATTTAACACAGCCTTTTTCCAAAAAACTGTATATTTTTGAATATATAAATAAAAAATTGCAAAAAAATGTTATGAATTTTCATTACAATTGAAAAAAAATCATCTTTAATAACTGAACTAAAATTTTGTAAAATCCCGGTGTTAAGTTGTAGCCCATATTCCAATAAATAATCTGTAAAAAGTTCAACTTCCTACCTCAAATACTTTGTGAGGAAAGATGTAATTTATAAGCGTTATTTTAACATTGCAAGTATAGGGCGTTCCGGAGCCCCTTAAGGTAGAATGTATAGTTATTAAGGGAGTACAAACTACTCAGAGGAGTGAAGCCGACGCCCGACTTGCACATTTGTATTGGGAAGTATTACAAGTATCTCATATGAAGGACTGACGCAATTACTTTTTGCGGTGATTGTCACTATAGAAATAGAAAGTATTCATTTGAAGTTCACAGTAATACAACCTGGTGGAATTGAGTTATTTATGAATAGACTACGCCCATTAATAATGTATTTGCTTCCAAACACTACGATGTATCATAATATTAAATGGACATATAAATTTAAATGCTCAGAGCACTTCGAAGTAATAATTTTCATCTGTAGTATACCACAGGATTATTTCACAGGTAATTTGACTACTTCTTATCTGGCTTTCAAAACTTCTAAAAATGAAATATCAGATACGTCTAATCAAATAATTAAAATTCTATAATAGCCGAAAAGCCACAATTTGAACAATCTTGATGTAGTTATTATCTTTCAAAGAATATTAGTTACTCTTCATTCAGTACATGGAAATGGTTTATATCCATCAATAATGTACAATGGTAAGGCCATGCCAGAAAATGTCTAAACTCATCTCAAAACTTAACATAATTCAAGAGTGGCCAAGAGTCGATAATTCTTCAAGTGAACTTATGGCTGTTCCTTTGAGTGTCCAATGGGAATGTTAAAATGACCTATATGGTAGATTATACTAGGGTAATCCCAAAAGTAAGGTCTCCTATTTTCTTATAAGTACAGAAGTCTGTTCGTGTGGCAGTTGGTCACACTGTTATGAAGAGTGCTTCACACGCTGTGCGTAAACATGCACACGCCGCACTGAGGCGCTCAGTGTTGGCTTGGCAGCCGTTGAGAACGGAGCTTCCGTTGGATGTTGCCGCCAAGTGCGAATTGCGCGCAGTTATTCGGTTTTTGAACGCAAAGGGCACTGCGCCGATTGAAATCCATCGCCAATTGACGGAAGTGTACGGTGAGTCGGGCATAGATGTCAGAAATCCTTCTCCGCCAAAGCCGCGGAAATTCAAACAAACACAGTCTGCCGGTAAAGTCATGACAACCTTTTTTTGGGATCGGAAATGGGTATTGTTGGTCAACTTTATGCCCACTAGAACCACAATTAACGCTGACAAGTACTGTGAGACTATGAAAAAACTCAAACGGGCGATTCAGAACCGGAGAAGAGGAATGTCGAGCAATAGCGTACACATTCTCCATGACAACGCTCGCCCACACATCGCTCGACAAACCGTTGCTCTCCTGCAACAGTTTCAGTGCAACATAATCACCCACCCACCCTATAGTTCTGACTTGGCGCCCTATGTTAAAAGAACATTTGGCCGGAAAGCGATTCAGCTCAGACGACGAGGTGAAAGAAGAGGTTCATAATTTTCTGAACAGCACGGCGGCGAGCTGGTATGACATGGGCATACAAAAACCGCCAAAGCGTCTACAAAAATGCATCGACAGTAATGGTGGTTATGTCGGAAAATAGCTAAATGTTCAAGATGTAAACTGATGTAAACCATTTTAGAAATAAACAGGTCTATGTACATATAAAAAATTTGAGACTTTACTTTTGGGTTTACCCTCGTATAATTGTAAGACAGAGATTTAGGAACCAGGTTATAAATTGTAAGACATTTCCAGGGGCAGATATGGGCTCTAACCACAATATATTGGTTATGAACTGTAGATTAAAATTGAATAAACTGCAAAAAGGTGGGAATTTAAGGCGATGGGATCTGGATAAACTGAAAGAACCATAGATTGTAAAGAGTTTCGGAGGGAGCATTAAGAACGATTGACAAGAACGGGGAAAGAAATACAGTAGAAGAAGAATTGGTAGCTGTGAGAGATGAAATAGTGAAGGCAGCAGAGGATCAAGTAGGTAAAAAGATGAGGGCTAGTGGAAATCCTTGGGTAGCAGAAGAGATACTGAATTTATGTGATGGAAAGAGAAAATATAAAAATGCAGTAAAAGAAGCAGGTGAAAAGGAACACAAACGTCTCAAAAATTAGATCGACAGGAAGTGCAAAATATCTACGCATGGATGTCTAGGGGACAAATTTAAGGATGTAGAGGCACGTATCATTAGGAGTAAGATAAATGCTGCCTACAGGAAAATTAAAGAGACCTTTGGAGAAAAGAGGAACAGCTGTTTGAATATCAAGAGCTCCGATGGAAAACCAGTTCTAAGGAAAGAAGTGAAAGCAGAAAGGTGGAAGGCGTATATAGATGGTCTATATAAGGACGAAGTACTTGAGGGCAATATTATGGAAATAGAAGAGGACGTAGATGCAAATGAAATTGGAGATACTATACTGCGTGAAGAATTTGACAGAACACTGAAAGACCTATGTCAAGAAACGGCTACGGGAGTAGACAACATTCCATTACTGATACCCTTGGGAGAGCCAGCCATGACAAAACTCTTCCATCTGGTGAGCAAAGTGTATGAGATAGGCGAAATACACTCAGACTTCAAAAAGAATATAATTCAAATGGTTCAAATGGCTCTAAGCACTGTGGGACTTAACATCTGAGGTCATCAGTCCCCTAGACTTAGAATTACTTAAACCCAACTAACCTAAGGACATCACATACATCCATGCCCGAGGCAGGATTCTAACCGGCAACCGTAGCAGCAGCGTGGTTCCGGACTGAAGCGCCTAGAACAGCTCGGTCACAGCGGCCGGCTGTTCATCACAATTGAAGCAATTTCCATTCCATATTTTTATTAGAGGCATGGCTGCGTATCCCATTGCTGCCTTTTTTCACATGATAATTCCACTCCCAAGGAAAGCAGGTGATGACAGATGTGAAAATTACTGAACTATCAGTTTAATAAATCAGGGTTGCAAGATACTAACCCGAATGGAAAAACTGGTGGAAGGTGACCTCGGTGAAGGTCACCCCACGACTTATCTTAGAAGATAGATTAAGGAAAGGGAAACGTATATATCTAGAGTTTGTAGACCTAGAGAAAGCTGTTGACAATGTTAACTGAAATACTCTCTTTCAAATTCTGAAGGTGGCAGGGGACAAATAGAGGGAGCGGAAGGCTATTTACAATTTATACAGAAACCATATAGCAGTTATAAGCATTGACGGGCATGAAAGGGAAGCAGTGGTTGGGAAGTGAGTGAGACAGGGTTGTAGCCCGTCCCCGACGTTATTCAATCTGTATATTGAACAAGCAGTAAAGGAAACAAAAGAAAAATTAGGAGCAGGGATTAAAATCCATGGAGAAAAAATAAAAACTTTGTTGTTTCCCGATGACATTTTAATTCTGTCAGAGATGAAAGAGCAGTTGAACGGAATGGATAGTGTCTTGAAAGGAGGATATAATATGAACATCAACGAAAGCAAAACGACTATAGTGGTATGTATTCGAATTCAACCAGGTGAAGCTGAGGGGATTAGATTAGGAAATGAAGTACTAGATTAGTTTTGCTATTTGGGGAGCAAAAAACTGATGATGGTCGAAGTAGAGAGTATACAAAATGTTGAGTGGCAATGGCAAGGAAAGCGTTTCTGATGAAGAGAAATTTGTTAACATCAAGAATATATTTAAATGTCAGGAAGTCTTTTCTGAAAGCATGCGTATGGGGTGCAGTCATATGTGGAAGTGAAACATGGACGATAAATGGCTTAGACAAGAAGAGAATTGAAGTTTTCGAAATGTAGTGCTACAGAAGAATGCTGAAGATTAGATGGGTAGATCACGTAACTAATGAGGAGGTAGCGAATAGAATTGGGTATAAGAGGAATTTGTACCACAACTTGACTAGAAGAAGGGATCGGTTGGTAGTACACATTCTGAGGCATCAAGGGATCACCAATTTAGTATTGGAAGGAAGCGTGGAGGGTAAAAACCTGTAGAGGGAGACGAAAGAGATGAATACAATAAGCAGATTCAGAAGGATATAGGTTGCAGTAGTTATTCGGAGTTGGAGAGGCTTGCGAAGGATAGAGTAGCATGGAGAGTGGCATCAGACCAGTCTCTGTACTGAAGACCACAACAACAACAACAACATGATACATGCCACTCCAGCAGTAGGCTTCTATCTCTGGGGAAAATGTTATGCGCAATTAGTTGCACTGAGACTTGTGATTGTGTAATAAGGTTCTTTGCTGCGGAAACATCTTAATACGCCATTGATATATCGTGAAAACCGACACTTCCGCTCGTTCAAAAGCGAACATAAACGGTTTGAAAATTTTATTCGATAATACAGCATAGTATGGGATGCACGAGTTTACAAATCTTATTCATTCTCTTTATAAAACTTTACAATCGTTATTCTTTCGAGATTTTCCGCGTTCGGACCTAGATAATCTTACAAATTTACATATCTTGACTAACTCATTGCCACTCTCACCCTAATGATGCCTTACTTCGCTATCCACATTCATTCTCTCTTAAAAAGTTATTAACAAATCAAACCCACCTCTTAATTAAAGAATATTACTCTCTTTACCGGCATTCACACACATTCCTGCTGCACATAGCAATACTAAGGACATATACTTTCATTTAAACACAAAGCTCAAATTCAATTGAAACCAAGAATAATCGTTGCACAATTTAGTTTCAGAATCATAGAAATACTTTTCGAGCTGCATTTGCTCCTTAAAACAGGTGACAAGTACAAAATATTAAATCATAAAATACATCACCAACTATAATAGAAAATCACCAGAAATTAAGAAATCTTAAAGGACTGCCAAACAATATTCCTGAAGTAAAGGTAGTTACGTGTTTGATGTGCACGGAAACAGTCAAACTACAAATGGCGAACAAAAGAAGTAAGTATTAACCCAAGACATTTTAAAGTTACGAAACATAAATTCTGTACTCTGCGCAGAAAGACTCAACATTTCATCAGTGTGCAACCAAAATACACACTTTACAATTATTAAATGACTTACACAAGGATAAAATAATAACTGTAGGATCACTCCACTGACAGTGTTGGCAGAGATGTCGCCAGACTGCCAGTTGAACCATGTATTACAATCACAAAGAAAATAATATATATGTTCAAGTGTATCCAGATACAAACTTCTGTGCATGACGACACACACAATGAATCACCTATTCGAGGTTTCTCTTAGTTTGTCACATTCGGAAAATTGCCTGTACGAGCCAACGATAGATAGCACTCCATAGTAGTCTGGGTGAATTTCACTTTCGTTGTGTGACAGATGACATGAGATTCAAGACGCTCATGGAGAGACTCAGATCGGTTCAATGTGTCTCTAGCCTATTCCCACCAGGGACCACCATCTAGTCATTCAGCACATAGCCTTTATTCTTCAGACTGCTACAACTACGTGTCAATAAATAATATGAAATAACAGAAACTGTTGACATTATCTTTAGTTAAAATATAGTGTATAAGTGGCTCTGAATTGAGAAGGTGTATTTGATGAGCAATAGTATAATTAGGAAACCTTCGAACTGAAACTTGTTATGATTTATGAGCTAGTTTGAAGAGTGATGATTTATGTGGATTTTTCGTGTTTATTAGTTTGCCAGGTAAGGCGTATTAGGATTTATGGACCACTCATGAATAGTGTGACACAATGGGGAAGCACTTTGCACACATTTTTAGAACAAGTGAAGATAAGAAAGATAAACTTCTAAACGAAGAAACCCACAACGGTATTCTATGAAGGAAGCTATAGCTTATACACATTTGCATAAAATTTAAGTCACAGTAACGTTAAGGTAGAGTACGCACTTACTTAAAAACTAAGTCACAGTAATGTTAAGACATAGCTATGAGTCACAGAAGGAGTTCTGATACAAATACACAGAAAAGTGTTGAATTATATGATGAATGAGTGCCAAGATTATTTTTTGCTCTGTGAAATTGGGGAATGGTTAGAAAAAAAAACACTGAGCTATGACCTAGATAATTATGTAGTGTATTAAACGATTTCTTTTCTCTTTCCAGAGTGAAATGACTTACGCCAAGAGGCGAGAGTATCTACCATATTTTATGAATGTGAAAATAGAAGTACTTTATAACCAAAATGTACATAACAATTATTGTAACAAATATTGTAACATTCCTTTTCAGCATCACTAGCAATGTAAAAATAGTAGGTAATTAAAGTTCGACAGCACAGGATTTATGCCTTGAAATTAAAATGATATTTTTTTGTGTGGTGCCACATTTGTAATGATTCGTGGTCACAATCAAAACTTTGCCACTGTTATTGGCCAAACTAATCGTAAGAAAATTAACTTGCGAACGTGTGGCGAGCCTCATATTATGACTGAATTGAAAAATACGTGCCACAAATCTGTGATTGCTGTGGCGAGAAATTTAAAGAAAATTGACTTTGCCACCATGTGGTGAGCCTCACATTATTCACGACTTGAGATATGTGCCACAAATCTGTAATTGCTGTGGCAATAGAGTTAAAGAAAACATTTAAATGAGCTCAGAGCTCACACGCCTGTTTATATGATATAATATTATTCCTTGCTTAATTTCTGTAATTAGGTTAGAGATATCGTATTTTAAAGGGAGAATCTATTTTCTATAAAATATGACATTGCCAGTGTACAGAAATACTCGACCGAGACTTGTACTACATACGTTTGAGGAGGTACTTATGCAATAACGCAGTGACATGTGGTTGTAAGTGGACACGAGGTCCCTGAGTCTGCCAACACTGTCAGACTGTGTCATCCTGGGAGAATGGACGTTACGTATGGCGGTCAGTGGACACAAGGTTCCTGAGTCTGCCTACGTTGTCAAACTGTCTCACCAGAGGAAACTTTGACTTCAGGTGTGGTTGTCAGTGAATATGGAGTCCCTGAGTCTGCCTACACCGTAAATTAACTGATGTTGGAATATTAGTGTGATTGTCAGTGGATATGAAGTTCCTGAGTTGCTGCACTTAAAACATGTAGACCTGGTTTCTTTTGACCAGAGGGAACTGCGAGCATAAAAACATAAAATATCATGTAGTCAGACCACTACTGACATCTTGGGTTGTCGGGCGTTCTGCCGGATATCAGCGTCGTACTTGCACGATATCCGGCAGAACACCAGACAACCCAAGATGTCATTAGATCGCCGGGAAAGCCTGAAGAGTCAGATCACTACTGATTATTGCCATGGAAACGTAAGTGCCCAAATGCAGGAAATAAAATATACTTTTTTACTGGTTATTAGGTTATGTTAGCTTATTGAAGACTACTCAATGCTTAAGTAGTTACTGTTACACATCTGGTAAAACTTATATGATCTTTTTTATTTACTTATATAAGAAACTTCTTATACTTCCTTTGATGTTTTCTTATTACATACATACTAAGCTAGCAACATTTTCGTACTATTTTTGTAAAAGGAGTCATGTTTTCTCCTTTCCAATCAATTAGGCAAGCAACATTTCTACCATTTTGAATAAAATTTTAACATTTTTCTCTTGCCTATATGCCATGCAAGAAAATTTTCATCGTTTTATTAAAAAAAAAAATTTACTTAGATGCTAAGCAAGAAATGCTTCTAGTCATTGGATATAAATTGTAACATTTTTTCTCTTTGCCTAATTTTTTAATCGTTTTGTAAAAAATTTTGCTGTTTGTTTCTTGCCAATATGTTAGGCATGAATCACCCGACAAAATTTTCAAAAATGAAGTTGGGGGTTATGAGAGTTGGCAATACTCTCTTAGGATTTAAAGGTTGGCTACAGCGTGCATACACAAGCTCTAGAATCTAAGATATTGTTGTCGCACTTCACAGCGCAAGGAGTAACTAGTGGCAGTTGTGAAGCCAGTGTAGGAGCCCGCCTGCCGTGGTGCGCACGTGTGTTGGGCGAGGGGTCGTCGCCGAGCTGCCGTACTGCTGTGTCCGCCAGCAGCGACACAGGATTTGGTACTGAGTTGATATTTTTTATAATTTGCAGCGCGCTTATTAATTTAAAGAAAAGCGTTTGCGTATGTGCGTAGCAGCAGACGGTAATTTTGATAATGATAGGAGCTGAATTCTTGGGAAACCATTGTTAGGCGAATAGATCAAGTATTGATTTTTGTCATTGATTTCTTTTGTAATTGTCAGGGAATTGTTTCACTATGTATGGGTAACACAAGAAATACTTCAGTTGATCCATGAAAGAAGGAAGAAGAAAAATGTTCAGGGAAATTCAGGAATACAGAAATACAAGTCAACGAGGAATGAAATAAATGGGAAGTGCAGGGAAGCTAAGACGGAATGGCTGCATGAAAAATGTGAAGAAAACGAAACAGGAATAATTGTCGGAAGAACTCACTCAGCATACAGGAAAGTAAAAACAAACTTGGGTGAAATTAAAAGCAAGGGTACTAACGTTAAGAGTACAATGGCAATTCCACTGTTAAATCCACAGGTGAGAACGGATAGGTGGAAAGAGTATACAGAAGACCTCTATTAGGAGGTACATTTGTGTATTGTGATAGAAGAAGTAACAAGAGTCGATTTAAAAGTTGTAGGGGATACAGTATTAGAATCAGAATTTAAGAGACCTTTGGAGGACTTAAGATCAAATGAGGCAGAAGGGATACATAAACATTCCAACAGAATTCCTAAAATCTTTGGGGGAAGTGGCAACAGAACAACTATTCGCGTTGTTGTTTAGAATGTATGAGCCTGGCGACATACAATCTGCCTTTCGGAAAAATATCATCCAGATAACTCCGAAAACTGCAACAGCAGACAAGTGCGAGAATTATCGCACAATCAACGTAACAACTCATGCATCCAAGTTGCTTATAGAAGTAATATAGGCTTACAGAAGAACGGAAAAGAAAACTGAGACAGAACAACTATTCACGTTGTTGTTTAGAATGTATGAGCCTGGCGACATACAATCTGCCTTTCGGAAAAATATCATCCAGATAACTCCGAAAACTGCAACAGCAGACAAGTGCGAGAATTATCGCACAATCAACGTAACAACTCATGCATCCAAGTTGCTTATAGAAGTAATATAGGCTTACAGAAGAACGGAAAAGAAAACTGAGACTGTGTTGGATGGCGATTAGTTTGATTTTAGGAAAGGCAAAGGCACGAGGGAGTCAATTCTGGCGTTGCTGCTGATAATGGAAGCAAGACTAAACAATAATCGACAGACGTTCTTAGGATTTGTAGACCTGGAAAAAGCGTTCGGCAATATAAAATGGTGCAAGATGTTCGGAATTCTGAGAAATAAAGAGGTAAACTATAGGGAAAGACAGATAATATTCAATTTGTAAAGGAACTAAGACGGAATAAAAAGAGTGGACGACCAAGAACGGATTGAAAAGAGTGTAAGACAGGGATGTAGTCTCTCGCCCCTATTGTTCAACCTTTACATCGAAGAAGCAATGATGGAAATAAGAGAATGGTTCAGGAGTGGAAGCAGAGTGCAAGGTGAGAGGATAGCAGTGATACGATTCGCTGATGACCTTGCTGTCCTGAGTGAAACTGAAGAAGAACTGCAGGATGTACTGTATGGAATGAATAGTCTAATGAGTACAGAATATGGATTGAGAGTAAATCGAAGAAAGGCGAAAGTACGTGAAGTAGCACAAATGAGAACAGCGAGAAACTTAACAACAGGATTGATGGTCACGAAGCGGATGAAGTTAAGGAATTCTGCTGCCTAGGCAGCAAAATAACCAATGGCGGACGCAGCAAGGAGGACATCAAACGCAGACTAGCACTGTCAAAAAGAGCATTCCTGGTCAAGAGAAGTCTACTAGTATCACACATAAGCTTTAATTTGAAGAAGAAATTTCTAAGAATGTACATTTGGAGCACAGTATTGTATGGATGTGAAACATGGACTGCTGGAAAACCAGAACAGAATAGAATCGAAACATTTGAGATATGTTGCTACAGACGAATGTTGAATATTAGGTGGATTGATAAGGTAAGGAATGAGAAGGTTCTGCGCAGAATCGGAGAGGAGAGGAAAACGTTTGAAACACTGGCAAGGGGAAGGGGCAGGATGACAGGACATCTGTTAAGACATCAACGAATAACTTCCATAGTAATAGAGGGAGCTGTAGAGTCCAAAAACTGTAGGGGAAGACAGAGATTGGAATATGTCCAACAAATAATTGATGACGTAGGTTGCAAGTGCTACTATGTGATGAAGAGGTAGGCACAGGAGACGAACTCGTGGCGGGCCGCATCAAACCAGTCAGAAGACTGATAACTTAAAAAAATGTCTGCTTTTGATGTCCTCTTTGTTCCGTTGAAACGTCCCCTTAGAACAATTTATACAAGACTGTGCTTAAACTGACACACAATGTTTTTAGCGCAACGCAATCTGACTTTCAATAATCCCTACAAAACAATGGCCCTGACTAACTTTAACCTATACCTTTCAGAAATCACTTACCTCACAAAAATCTTCGTTACTGGAACTACTGCAATACAGCGAGCGCCACTACTGCCAGCTAAATAAAAGATTCAAACTACTGAAGGCACTAACTACTGATAGGGATAGTTAGCAAATGAAAGATATTAATAGAGAACAAACACTGTATTTACCTCAATATTCATAATATATACAGCAGTTCATGACATTTTTCAAAACTAGGCCATCTCTCTCCCCACATCCACCACTGCTGGCGGCTCACCTCCAACTGCGCAACGCTACGCGCTGTTCACATCCAGCTATAGCAGTTCATGACATCAATGGCAGGCAACAATGCAAACTAGCCACAGACTGCACACAGCACAGCCAGTGATTTTCATATAGAGCGCTACGTAACTTTGCCAATAAGAAAATATAAACAGCCTACTTACATAGCCCCCATGCTCCCCACAAAAAAATTTTCAAATGGTGTTGGGCACTGGCCAATAATGATTTGAGAAAATTTTTTATAATTACACTAACAAAGATATCCAATGCACACACTTATTGAAACAATGTTGGGCAAAAGCTAAAATTTTCTCACAGTCCATAAAGACAGTCCTGATCGTTCATCACAATAGTAATTACAGTTTTTTTTTCACATTGTCTCATTAGTAAAAAAATTGCACACAGAAGTAGTGGATTTCCATGCAGTCTTGAAGAAGTAGTGTGGTCCTTCCAACGGAAAGACAGTGCTGACTCTTGACATGCAGACAGGTAATGGGCCACAACAGAGCAAACCCACAGCAGAGTCAATCGACGTTTTGAAGAAGATTGGTAGATAGGTCATCACAGAGTAGACCTACTGTAGTCCTGGTAGAAGCGCGTAGCGTTGCGCAGTTGGAGGTGAGCCGCCAGCAGTGGTGGATGTGGGGAGAGAGATGACCTAGTTTTGAAAAATGTCATGAACTGCTGTATATATTATGAATATTGAGGTAAATACAGTGTTTGTTCTCTATTAATATCTTTCATTTGCTAACTATTCCTATCAGTAGTTAGTGCCTTCAGTAGTTTGAATCTTTTATTTAGCTGGCAGTAGTGGCGCTCGCTGTATTGCAGTAGTTCCAGTAACGAAGATTTTTGTGAGGTAAGTGATTTCTGAAAGGTATAGGTTAAAGTTAGTCAGGGCCATTGTTTTGTAGGGATTATTGAAAGTCAGATTGCGTTGCGCTAAAAACATTGTGTGTCAGTTTAAGCACAGTCTTGTATAAATTGTTCTAAGGGGACGTTTCACCGTACATCATGGGTTATTTTACAGATTAGGTAGCTGATTTCCTTAGCTTCGTTTACTTCCTGATGATCATTTCTGATGTTAAGTTTCTCGCTGTTCTCATTTCTGCTATTTTTCATTACTTTCGTCTTTCCTCGATTTACTCTCAGTCCATATACTGTCCTCATTACAGCGATTATTCCATTCAAAAGATCTTGTAATTCTTCTCCATTTTCATTGAGAATAGAAGTGGCATCGGCGAATCTTATCATTCATATCCTTTCATCTTGAATCTTTATTCCACTCTTGAACCTTTCTTTAGTTTCATCAACGCTTCTTCGATGTATAGATTGAACAGTAGGGACAAGCATTTAGTTCTTGATCTTCCACTCTTATTATTCGCTCTTGTCTATCGTACATATTCCACAGCTCTCCCTGTGCCTTACCCTATTTTCCTCACAATTTCGAACATCTTGCACTATTTCACATTATCGAACGCTTTTTCCAGGTCCACAAATCTTATGAACGTGGCGTTTTCGTCGGTCCATTATCAACTAAAATGTCAGAACTGCCTTTCCTAAGGTCAAAGTTTACTTTTCCGTTCTTCTGTGTATTAAACTTGGCAGCAAGTTGGATGGATGAGCTGTTACCTTGATGGTGCGATAATTCTCACAGTTGAAGCCTTCGGAATTGTGTGGGTGGTATTTACCTAAAGTCAGATGGTACGTCAGCAGTCTAATACATTCTACACACCAACGTGTACAGTTGTTTCGTTGCCACTTCACACAATGATTTTAGAAATTCTGATGGAATGCAATGTATTCTTTCTGCCTTATTTGATCTTAAGTATTCCAAAGATTAATTCTAATACTGAATTTTCTGTCTCCTCTATACAGACTCCTGTTTCTTCTTCTATCTCATCACATAAGTCTTCTTCGTCTTAGCTTCCCTGCAGTTCTTACTTATTTCATTCCTCAGCGACTTGTATTTCAGTATTCCTTAATTTCCCTGGACATTTTTGTATTCCCTTCTTTCAGCGATCAACTGAAGTATTTCTTCTGTTACTCTTCATTTCTTCGCAGTTACCTTCTTTGCAACAGTTGTTTTCTTTTCAGCTTCAGTGACTGCCCTTTTTAGAAATTTCTTTTCCTCTTCAACTGAACTGACTATTGATCTATTCCTTATCGCAATATCTATATCCTTAGAGAACTTCAAGCGTATCTCTTAATTCTTTAGTACTTTCGTATCCCACTTCTTCGCATATTGATTCTTCCTGACCGGTCTCAGTGTACGCTTCATCACTACCAAATTGTGATCTGGGTCTATATCTGCTCCTGGGTACGGCTTAAAATCCAGTATCTGATTTCGGAATCTCTGCCTGACCATGATGAAATCTAATTGAAATCTTTCAGTATCTCTTGGCCTTTCCCAATTATATCACTCCCTCTTGTGATTCTCGAACAGAGTATTCGCTATTACTAGCTGAAATTTACTGCGGAACACAATTAGTTTTTCTCCTCTCTCATTCAAGTACCAAGCCCATATTTCCCGTAATACTTTCTTCTGCTCCTTCTCCTATAATGCATTCCAATCACTCATGACAGATTTTCATCTTCCTTTATTTACCGAATTACCCATTCAATATCCTCGTATATTCTCCGTAACTCCTCAACTCCGGCTTGCAACGTCGGTATGTATAATCGGAATATCGTTTTCTGTCGATTCCGATAAGAACAATACTGAGATAGTGTTGAACTGTTCGTAGGAACACACTCTTTGCCCTACTTTGCTATTCATAACGAATCCTAGTCCCATTACACAATTTTCTGCTGCTGTTGATATTACCCTATAGTCATCTGACCGAGAAACATTGTCTTTTTTTCACTTCACTGACGCCTACTATATCCATATTGAATCTCTGCATTTCCATTTTCAAATTTTTTAGCTTCCCTACCACGTTCAATCTTCTGACATTCCATGCACCGAGACGTAGACTTTATCCTTTCGTTGGCTGTTCAATCTTTTTCTCATGGTCACCTCCCGCCTTGGCAGTACCCTCCCGGAGATCCGAATAGGGTTCTATTCCGGAATGTTTTGCCACTCGATAGATCATCATGACCATTTTTTCAATTACAGACCTCACGTCCTGTCGATACACATTATGTGACTTTAACGCAATGGATTCCATAGCCTTCTGCATCCCCATGCCATTGATCACTGCTCGTTCTTCCGCCTTTAGGGGTAGTTTCCCTCCGCATAGGCAAACGTATGCCCTGAACCTCTGTCCTCTCATCTGCCCTCTCTAATAAGGCTGTTGGCAGAATGAGAATGTCTTCGTATGCAGGAAGTCTTCAGCCGCCACTACTGAAGATTTTTATTGAAAACTTAAGCTTGACGGAGAACGTTTCGATGAGTAATCAGAAGGTACTTTTTTTTTTAATCGTTGGTCGTCTGGTTTTCAAGCTGGTCGTTGATTATTTCACACAGGGTCTTTTTTTATTATTGTGATTCTTGAGTTTCTCCCGGCGTATTTGATGATCAAAATATCCACGGGTGTGCTGCCGGTCTGTAGTGTCCAACGGTCGCAATATTTCGGCGTTCATACATGTCGCCATCATCAGGTGAACTGACGGACTGAGCTCCTGTGAACGTGCCGGCACGGAGATCCGTACGCTATGGCTGCTCAGAGGGAACTGGGTTCGGTCGCGGCGGCGGCCGATTTAAATACCCTCCGCCCGCGGCGCACTCCCTCCGCCGTCCGCGCCTCGCGCCACGGTCGCGCGGTGGAACAGATTGCGACGGCGTCTGAGATGACGTCGGTGTGATGGCTCTGTCCGCCGTGGTCGTCACAACTATACGTTTGCTCGATTTACTCTTGATTAACCCAATCGCTGGTTCCCAAGCCTTGCTAAGATTATAGCCACAGTCACGGTTTATGAGGTCGTCATTGGTGCGAATTTCGATGGCCTCTCTAACAACGCTGTCCCAGTATCTAGACGTCTGTACCAGAATCCTCGTGCGGTCATACTCCATGGCGTGACGTATAGTTGTGACGACCATGGCGGACAGAGCCATCACACCGACGTCATCTCAGACGCCGTCGCAATCTGTTCCACCGCGCGACCGTGGCGCGGGGCGCGGGGCGCGGACGGCGGAGGGAGCGCGCCGCGGGCGGAGGGTATTTAAATCGGCCGCCGCCGCGACTGAACCCAGTTCCCTCTGAGCAGCCATAGCGTACGGATCTCCGTGCCGGCACGTTCACAGGAGCTCAGTCCGTCAGTTCACCTGATGATGGCGACATGTATGATCGCCGAAATATTGTGCCCGTTGGACACTATAGACCGGCAGCACACCGGTGGATATTTTGATTTTTTTATTATTGTTTAACGGAGGGTATCCAGCCCTCAGGCCGAACATGTTGAGCTACCGTGCCTGCACCTCTAGACCACTGGTGCGGTTCAGTACTATAGTACTGGTAGTAGGATATCTCCCCCACAGGTTGTTCAGTTGTTTGATTGTTGGCTGGTATTCAGGACATTGCTAGTGATGAGGATGTGCCTGGGGGGAGTGATGCCCCTACAGACGCCGTTGGTCAAGATATGGTGCCGCGTTGAGTTACCACGTGGTTTGAGGCGCCATGTCACGGTTTCCTCCGCCCCTCCCGCCGGAGGTTCGAGTCCTCCCTCGGGTGTGGGTGTTGTTCTTACCATAAGTTAGTATAAATAGTGTGTAAGTCTAGGGACCGATGACCTCAACAGTTTGGTCCCTTAGGGATTCATATACATTTGAACATTTGAAGATATGGTAGATGAAGGGGACGGACTTATCGTTGTAGTTATTTGTAATCGTATTGGTGTCAGTGCTCTTTGTGAAGCTACAGTGAACAGTGCAGTGGAGTTACAGTCACTACGTAGGAGAAGACTCTGAATGCGGGTAGTTGTGAAAATGAAGAACGACGTCAAGAGGAGACACCATAGAAGCGAGAGAGGTAGGAATGATAAGGAGAGGTAGGGAATATGTAGCAAAGGTAAAGAAGGAGTGGTGGAGTAGAAGAGCAGATGCGTGGATTCTGATTTGATGGTGGACTCATCTATCGTTAATTGTCGGTACAGCTGACAGTGAGGAGTGGGGGCGACGAAACTGTGAGCCAAACGATGCAAACAACGACGTAGGATCAGAAGCTAAAAACAGGACGTGCGAAGACAATGATACAGACGACAGCACACAATAACCCAAACTGCAACCCACGCAAATGTTATCCGATGAGGGACTCCATGCCTCGGATCGCCTGTAATTTCTACCTATAATTTCTTTGCGTTACTTATTATTACGTAGTTGCAGATGTAGGGCGGAAAGTTTAGCTGATCTCGGTTTTGCTGTGCCTACTGACGCTTGCACATCGGCTGTGGCCGGGTGCAGCGCCACGATGTGTCCGTGGCGCCAGCTGGTAGCCGCTCGCCGCCTGCTACCTGTTACCTGAGCGCCCCACCGCAGCGCGGCGCTGTCGTCGCCCGCCCGTGTCCCTAGGCGCGCCATAATGAAACTCTGATGTCGCTGCCAGGCGCGCTCCCTGCATAATTCAGCACCGAATCAAGACAGAAACATCGCGCGTCCCGTCCCGGCGCACCCTGCGCCGCTGATTCGTCCCGCCGCTGCCACGTCCATGCTCACTGCCGGCAAAACACACACACACTGTGGAGGCAACTGCTCAAGTCTGCTCCTTACTGGGAACATACTCTGCACGTATTTGGCCCCCCTGATAAAGTATGTCAAGTGTTGACATTCAAATGAGCTAAAACGAGATTTATCTAGGGAAGTGAAATGTAGAACGTGTCTGAAGTTTTGTAATATGTTTCTAGTGTTAAATAATATCTTTACAAAAATGGTAGGAAGCCATCTACGAAAGTACCAACCGTCACATTGATATTTACCCGTTAGAACAACGCTGTTAGCTTCAAATTTATAACAGATTGGTATTCAAAAAGATAAACAGAAAAAGCGAGCATAAGTGAAATGGGGACAAATGGAGATTTAGCAGAATTCTGAGGGGCAGTGACTTCTAGGCGGAGTGAAGTAACTCAAGTTACTTTAGTAGACGGGAATAATATTTTTTTAAGGACACTGAAACACACAAGATCAATGGAAACAGTGATGTTGTTTACAAGAAAACTGAAGCTGATTTTAGACAAACAATATATCTGAGCTAAAATGAAACGTTGCTGTTATACTCATGAGAATGAGTAGGTACAGCGTCAGCCCAAGTGCTGCCAACAATCTCAGAGAATTTCTGTTAACGAATATTTGCTGAGTGTTTTGATAACAGAAGGCCTCAGATTCGACCACTTCGTTACGTAAGGAATTGTACGATTAGTTACGTCACTTACCTCTTGGACTGTATTGCACTGCAATTCCCGGAGTGCTACAGTATTTGTAAATTGTTTAAAAAAGGAAATCTTATCACTGACTGATGTAGGGGGTGGGCAAAAATATGGAAATGCGAAAGACACAACCTATTACCGTGCCTAATCCGGTACAAAAAACCTGTTGGCAGTTAAAACAGCTTCCAGTCATCTCGGAATAGATAAATAACACGGACCTCGCCGTTGGTGGGGAGTCTTGCGTGCCTCAGCCACACAGATAGCCGTACCGCAGATGCAACAACAAAGGAGGAGTATCTATTGAGAACCCAGACGAGCATGAGGTTCCTGAAGAGGGCTAGAAGCCTTTTCAGTAGTTGCAGGTATGACCGTCTGGCTGATTGATCTCCCCTTGTAACACCAACTACAACGACCGTGTTGTGCTGGTACTGTGAACGGCTGAAGGCAAGGGGAAACAACAGCCGTAATGCAGCTCTACTGCATGGTTAAGTGATGATGGTTTTCGCTTGAGTAAAATATTTCAGAAGTAAAGTAGTCCCCTTTCCGGATTCCCGGACGGGAACTACTCAGAAAGACGCCGTCATCAGAAGAAACAAAAACTGGCGTTCTACGGATCGGAGCTTAGAATGTTAGATCCCTTAGTCAGGCAGGTAGAATAGAAAATTTAAAAGAAAGGGAAAAGGATACATTGAAGTTAGAAATGGGAATTAGTGAAGTTATGTGGCAGGAGGAACAGGACTCCTTGTGAGGGGAATACAGGGTATAAATACGGAAACAAATACGGGTAATGCAGCAATACGTTTAATAATGAATAAGAAAACAGGAAAGTAGGTAACGTACTATGAACAGAATAGTGAACGCATTATCGTAGCCAAGATAGACACTAAGTCCACACCGAGCACAGTCATACGAGTTTACATGCTAACTAGCTCCACAGATAATGAAGAGATTGAAGAAGTGTATGGTGAGATAAAAGAAATTATTTAGATAGTTAAGAATATGAAAATTTAGCAGAGATGGGGGACTGGAATTCGATAGTAGAAAAAGGAAGAGAAGGAAAACTAGTAGGTCAGTATGGAGTGGGGGAAAATAGTGAAGTAGGAAGCCGACTGGTAGAATTCAGATCAGAGAGTAATTTAATCATCGCGAACACGTTTTTTAAGAATTATGAAAGAGGGCTGTACACGTGAAAGAGACCTGGAGATACCGGAAGATTTCAGATTGATTATATAGTGACAAGACAGGGATTTTGGAACCAGATTTTATATGTAAGACATATATGCTTCTATAAGCATATATCACTAGGGGGAAGATGTACTCCGGATACAGGAAAGTTAAACAGGTCTTTGGAGACAAGAGACGTAACTGTATGAATATCAAGAGTTCTGATGGAAAAGCAGTCCTACGAAAAGAAGGGAAAGCTGAAACGTGGAAGGAGTATATAATGGTTCTCTACAAGGGTGAGTACTTGAAGGAAATGTTACAGAAATTGGAGAGGACGTAGATGAAGATGAAATGGGAGATATGATACTGCGAGAAGGATTTGACAGAGCAATGAAAGACTTAAGTCGAAACAAGGCCTCGGGAGTAGACGACATTCCAACAGAACGACTGATAGTCTTGGGAGAGACAGCCACGACAAAACTCTTTCATTTGGTGTGTGATTTGTATGAGACAGGTGATATACTCTCAGATTTCAAGAAGAATGTAATAATGCCGATTCCAAAGAAATCAGATGCTGACAGGTGTAAATGTTACCGAACTATCAGATTAATAACTCATGTTTGCAAAATAATACCACGAATTCCTTACAAAAGAATGGAAAAACTGGTATAAACCGATCTCGAGGAATATCAGTTTGGGTTCTGGGGAAATGTAGGAATACGCGAGGCTATATTGACTCTACGACCCTTTTGCTGGGATCTTCTTCAGGATCTTGTGGTGTCAACTGTAGATATGAGTGTTCAGTCTACAATGGACAACACAAGATCCTGAAGTTCGCAGCAGAGCGGTCAAAACGTCAATTGAAGAAATATGTCGCGGCCTAATAACCCAGAATATTTTTGCTTCAACCTATTGTCATGTCCAAAATTCGTAAATAGGATGTCTCAGAGACGGCTGGATGGGGATAGTCAGCAGAACATCTGCTAACTGTCTTACTTTCTGATGATAACTCTAACGTAGATGCTGAAATACACGCACGATTTAGAAGTGAACTAGATAAAGAATACGACAATCAGATGTTGGTGATACCTTTCACTCAAGAAGACGTTGCTGCAGAAATTTCCAAACTCAAAACTGGGAAAGCACCTGATACGGATGGCGTTCGCTCTGAGGCCGCGCGCATGGTAGGTCCACTGATAGTGCCGTATTTGATAGAATTACTAAACGAGGCGTGGCGAACAGAGAGGATCCCGGTGATATGGAAACAACTAGAGCAGTAGTGATTGAAGAGGCAAAAGATAAAGTCTCCACCGTAGAGCTATAGACCCATCTGCTTATTAAACGCCTTCGAAAAAGTTTTGGAGCGTCTGCTCTGTGACCGGTTGCAGGAGCACATGAAGCTCTTGGGTCTAAACCAATGTCAATATGGAATTCAGAAAAGGAAGGTGTATAGATGATGCAGGAACAGGTCATACTGTAGAAAATTCGACAGCGAAGTATGCAACTGCGCTCATGATTGACACCACAGGCGCATTCGATAATCTTTGGTGGCTTGCGATGTTTGCACGCCTCCGAGATCTCGGTGTCATCAAGAGCTTTATAGATTATTGTAGTGGACGTAGCTTTCATTGACTTGCGGGACAGAGCAAGGTAATCAAAATTGTTGTCAAGGGCTGTCCTCAAGACTCCATAAGTGGTTCCTCGTTCTGGGATCTTGGTATTGAACTTCTATTATATCTGTTAGACGGGGTGGAAGGGCAACAGACTTACTGTAGCTGTTCATAAAACCACATCATACCTCGGAGCTACCAGCTTCTAGGCGCATCGCCTTCAGCTAGGCAGCTACAGAACAATACTGCGAGTTTTCAGCGGAGCGCTCTTCTGACGCTCACCGGTGCCTTTCAAACCAACCTGTCGAGGGATTAGTGGTGGTTCTCGGGATATTACCGATGGATATTGAGGTACTTACAGAGTAACACTGTACTGGCTGGAGCGTGGACAATATGATTGTGTGTAAGAGTTCACAGGAACTCATACTAATGATAAACGACATTTTCGACCCTGGAAATTAGATGAATGGCTGTCCGACTAGGACATTAGACACACTGCAAGGGGGGTTTACAATATGTTCTCAAGCATCAGCAAGAGGCTACAACTGCGCGAAATTGCCCCTGTTCGAATTACGGTCCACCGATTAACAAGGCACTTTTCATATCCGAAAGATTTGCATCGAGTGGGATATGGTAACAGACAAATTTGTGAATGTGGAGAGGAAAATTCCACTGATCACGTCGTTTTGAGAGTCCCCCTTCTTCGGGTAGACAGAGACTGCAGACAATGCAGTAGCTCTCTGCAAACAATTGTAAGTGACCAAAACCTGTGGACTACAGTTATATATGATTGCACGTAAATATCTAAAAGGCAACTTCTTAACTTCTAACTACTACTTCTTAACTTCTAGTATAAAAGATCAAACGAGCTCTCTGCACATCAAAAAAACGTCAACAGATCACAAGACTATTTCCTCCACTGTAGTCAATGATAGGTTCATATAAACGTAGTTGAGAAAAACTAAAGGCACACTTTCAAAAAATTTAAAAAAAGAAAAAAAAAAGAAAGGAGCAATGCTGCAGCCACTCACACATCCAGACACTCGCAGAATGCCGAGCCACACGTATATCAGTGTGGGCGATGTAGAATAGTGAAGCGAAAATAGATTTAGAAGGAGATACAGTTGTAGTTAGTTGGGAAACATCGAGTTATACCGAGGCTGCCAGTAATATATCTAATAATAGAAGCTGAAAGTTATTCACCTGTAACTTGAGTAAATTCTTTTTTTTATTTTAACTGATCCTTATTCTCAATTGTCTGTTTTATTTCTATATTAATGTTACCAATGGTTGCTGTTAACGTAATTTACTGTAATATATAAAACACAAATCATGATTATTGAATACATACAACCTGTTTAAAGTTTCCAGATAACAGGTAAAAAATTTGTAGCAATACATTGAAACTGAAAAACTGAAAACTGAAACCTCGATGTTGACAAATGCCCCACGTCCTCCGGGATGATAACAGCTTTGCACCCTTTTAGCCATGCAATATGGTACATATCAACAACGGATGTTTCTCTTATGGGTTCTGTCTTGAAGTTGACTGCTGTAATTAAGACTGAAAGAAACAAAGTTTGAGATTGAACTATGTGATTTAGCCGAGACACAGTAACCAGCTCTATTTCAGCCGATGCCCCAGACGGTTGCTCGATTCAGTACAGATTCTTAAACATACACACAGAAATATTAATTCAGTTTACATTACATACGTGGCAAATAGCTTAGGCCCCCAAATATGACATAAGAAGAGAGGTTCCCCCGAGTGCATTTGACCCACAACTACTTGTGGTTAACAGAGGAGAAATACCTTAATGTCATAAATTACAATACATTGCCAATGCACAGACCAGTCCCCTTCTCTACTCCGTCTATTTGGTGCTTCCCATTCCGCCTTTCCTCTCCCACCATCGCCCAAAGCGGCCTGATACTGTACCAGGCAGCCTTGTACTGCCATAATCTAGTCTGTGCATGCTTCGCGAGGCTGTGCTGACTTCTCTGTCCACACCTGTACCCTCCTTCCCTCGCCCTTTCCACCCCACTCCCAATTGCTGCTTCCATTCAATGTCACACAGTTGTATTCTAGGCATAGTGGCTGGAGTTAGTCAAATAGTATTTTTTTTTTTTTTGTCATCAGTCTACTGACTGGTTTGATGCGGCCCGCCACGAATTCCTTTCCTGTGCTAACCTCTTCATCTCAGAGTAGCACTTGCAACCTACTTCCTCAATTATTTGCTTGACGTATTCCAATCTCTGTCTTCCTCTACAGTTTTTGCCCTCTACAGCTCCCTCTAGTACCATGGAAGTCATTCCCTCATGTCTTAGCAGATGTCCTATCATCCTGTCCCTTCTCCTTATCAGTGTTTTCCACATATTCCTTTCCTCTCCGATTCTGCGTAGAACCTCCTCATTCCTTACCTTATCAGTCCACCTAATTTTCAACATTCGTCTATAGCACCACATCTCAAATGCTTCGATTCTTTTCTGTTCCGGTTTTCCCACAGTCCATGTTTCACTACCATACAATGCTGTACTCCACACGTACATCCTCAGAAATTTCTTCCTCAAATTAAGGCCGGTATTTGATATTAGTAGACTTCTCTTGGCCAGAAATGCCTTTTTTGCCATAGAGAGTCTGCTTTTGATGTCCTCCTTGCTCCGTCCGTCATTGACTTCGTGACCATCAATCCTGATGTTAGGTTTCTCGCTGCTCTCATTTCTACTACTTCTCATTACCTTCGTCTTTCTCCGATTTACTCTCAAACCATACTGTGTACTCATTAGACTGTTCATTCCGTTCAGCAGATCATTTAATTCTTCTTCACTTTCACTCAGGTAGCAATGTCATCAGCGAATCGTATCATTGATATCTCTTCACCTTGTATTTTAATTCCACTCCTGAACCTTTCTTTTATTTCCATCATTGCTTCCTCGATGTACAGATTGAAGAGTAGGGGCGAAAGGCTACAGCCTTGTCTTACACCCTTCTTAATACGAGCACTTCGTTCTTGATCGTCCACTCTTATTATTCCCTCTTGGTTGTTGTACATATTGTATATGACCCGTCTCTCCCTATAGCTTACCCCTTCCTTTTTCAGAATCTCGAACAGCTTGCACCATTTTATATTGTCGAACGCTTTTTCCAGGTCGACAAATCCTATGAAAGTGTCTTGATTTTTCTTAGCCTTGCTTCCATTATTAGCCGTAACGTCAGAACTGCCTCTCTCGTCCCTTTACTTTTCCTAAAGCCAAACTGATCGTCACCTAGCGCATTCTCAATTTTCTTTTCCATTCTTCTGTATATTATTCTTGTAAGCAGCTTCGATGCATGAGCTGTTAAGCTGATTGTGCGATAATTCTCATACTTGTCAGCTCTTGCCGTCTTCGGAATTGTGTGGATGATGCTTTTCCGAAAGTCAGATGGTATATCGCCAGACTCATATATTCTACACAACCAACGTGAATAGTCGTTTTGTTGCGACTTCCCCCAATGATTTTAGAAATTCTGATGGAATGTTATCTATCCCTTCTGCCTTATTTGACCGTAAGTCCTCGAAACCTCTTTTAAATTCCGATTCCAATACTGGATCCCCCATCTCTTCTAAATCGACTCCTGTTTCTTCTTCTATCACATCAGACAAATCTTCACCCTCATAGAGGCTTTCAATGTATTCTTTCCACCTATCTGCTCTCTCCTCTGCATTTAACAGTGGAATTCCCGTTGCACTCTTAATGTTACCACCGTTGCTTTTAATGTCACCAAAGGTTGTTTTGACTTTCCTATATGCTGAGTCTGTCCTTCCGACAATCATATCTTTTTCGATGTCAAAGTTATGGATCGCTTATAGTGACTATGGTTCACAGTGGAGGTATTGAAAGTATCAGCGGCCTTGAGAGTTTTAATAATCGTTATGTCACTACTTAGCGTACATTTGATACTGATTAAGTTTTTCTTTCTGAATAAGTTTTCGGCCTAAAGCACTAATGTGTAAAAGTCTTTTCTGCATGGATGTCTGCAAATTAATGTGTCATCCTTACAGTGAGTAGTGGTCTGTCCCTTTAATAGTTTTATTTACTTTCTTATCTGCGTTTTCCACTGTTTAAATTTTACACAGACATGGACCTATTTAATGATAAATGGCACTAAAAAATATTAAGCAGTGCAGATAAACGTCAAGGTTACCAAACAACAGAAAATTTTAGAAACCTTAGAGCTAGAAAACAAACGCAGATGAAGAGCACGTAAGCATCAAAGATTACGCAACCAGAACACAATAAAACGTAGGTTCTCTTACGATGTTCTTAGTCTTGTTTTGACTCGTTTTAGCTTTTAACTATTAGAAGCGTTCAGCTTCGGCTGAGTCTCACGTGCAGCTCTCTGTGCTTTGGTAGTAACAGCGTCATATATTTCCTGAACTGTCGTATGTCCTTCGCTTACTCCAGTATCTTCCATGGCATTAACGTTTCTGGTACAACTTCAGACGTGCTGCACTCCTTCTTTGCGACTGAATTTGTGCCAATAATCCTCCATTTCCTTCTCCGCGGATTTGAAAGCAGCTCACTGTTGGTCAAACGGTTTGTCAATGTACAGGGTCAGTATAATCAAAGTTAAACTTTCAAAACGCTATAGAAATAACACCACTGGTCATAATGATGTCAAATTGCAACGGAATATTATCGGAGAAGAGGGAAAACGTATGGCAGAAGGAAAAAAAAGTGTGAAAATTGATCAATAGATGGCACTGCATGTGTCAGAATACGAAAATGAAAACACCTGTATGCGCACGACCCTTGGTAGAAAAATGGTTCAAATGGCTCTGAGCACTATGAGACTTAACTTCTAAGGTCATCGGTCCCCTAGAACGTAGACCTACTTAAACCTAACTAACCTAAGGACATCACACCCATCCATGGCCGAAGCAGGATTCGAACTTGCGACCGTAGCGGTCTCGCGGTTCCAGACTGTAGCGCCTTTAACCGCTTGGCCACTCCGGCCGGCCCTTGGTAGAAACACGCCGGGTACACGGCTTTTCCTCGTTTCGCGTCTGCGACGTACCCCATGACTTTCTCAATGCAACATCGCGCTCTGCTTGTAAAACTGCGTGACAAGAATAATGACTGTGCACATGTCGGTCTGTAGAACTTCCGAACACTGAAGGGTTTGAAAAAAGACGTTGGTCCGATGACTGCCGTGGGTCTGGAGAAAATGATTCGGAATTTCGAAAAGACGGGTTCTTTTGGTGTGCAACCTGGTAGAGGGAGGAAACGAATTGATTCGAAGTCAGTGGAAGCAGTAACTACAGCAATGCAGGAGGAGACGAGTGGTGCAAACGTGCAATGCACCGAGAATTTCCCGAACATTGGGCATTCCCATGAGCATAGTGCGTAAAATCCTATGAATCAGCCTTCATCGCTATCTATTCAAAATTGCCCAGGTGCGCGAGTTGCTTCCTATTGACCTGCCAGTAAGAGAGACCTTTCCTTTAGAATTTCTTGCGCGCATGGAAGATATTGTGGACAGACGAACCCCACTTTCAGCTGACTTGATATGTCAATACACAGAATTGTCGAATATGGGCAACGGAAAATCGACACACACCCGTCGGAGGTTCGAGTCCTCCCTCGGGCATGGGTGTGTTTGTGTTTTCCTTAACATAAGTTAACTGAAGTTAGTTTAGGTAGTGTGTAAGCCCAGGGACCGATAACCTCAGCAGTTTGGTCCCATAGTCCTTACCACAAATTTCCAAATAATCCACACTCAAATCAATCAGTACCACATCATCCTGAAAAGGTCACTGTGGGGTGCGTGTTTACGGCATCATTTATCATAGGGCCTTATTTTTTCTAAGAGACAGGTGCTTCCGGTCATGTTACCTGCACCGTCACTTAAGCGCTATGAGTGTGTTTTGCGCAACCACGTCATTCCAGCTCTCCGACAGAGTGGATTTGTGGATGGGACTATTTTTATGCAAGATGGCGCACCTCCGCACATTGCAAATTCAGTTAGGCAGCTGCTGATGTGCCGTTTCGGAAATGCTAGAATTAACAGCCGCCATTTCCCTACAGCCTGGCCGTCCCGATCACCTGATCTTAATCCGTGTGACTTCTGGCTGTGGAGCCATCTGAAAGATGTTGTGTTCAGTGTTCCGATTGCAAATTTAGCTGCAGTGAAGGCACGCATTGCGCAACACATTCTGAACGTGATCCCGGAAACACTTCGATCAGTTGTGGAACATGTTGTTTCTCCATTTAAACTTGTTGCAGAAACGGTAGACAGTATATTGAACATGTTTAGCACGAGTCACACGAAAATTAATAAACTGGTGTGCTTTTGATTGATGCATGTTATGCGGTTTTTGGCCTCAGGACAATTAAAAACCGATTTTTCCCATCCGATGTGATATGACGTTCCCGCGATGGAATGGCTTGCGTAACTAACAGAATCACACCTGTACACCCATGCACAGTTTGCAGTGTGTTTAATGTCAAACGTACACCTTAGGCATTGTTGCATGGTTCATTTGTCATTTGTAATCGACCACTATTAAATTATGATACCTACAGCGCCATCTATTGCTACAATTTGTAACTATTTATTTTTCTTCTGACAAACGTTTTCCCCTTTCTCCGATAGTATTCCACTGTAGTTTGACGTTATTCTGACCAGTGGTGTTGTTTCTGCGGCGATTTCAAAGTTCGACTTCAATTATAATCACCCTGTAGTTGCTCACATCGAGCCAAGTTAGTCGGCGCCCTGTGGAATTTAAATCACGTAAGCTTTAGAATACTCGGGGGCATATTTTCTAGCTAATGATGGAACAAATGTTCTAGAAGTGTTATGCAGTCAACTCTGTTCAGTCTGTCGTAAAGTGGGGAAGGCCTTTGAAAATACTAGCCCACAAATTCAATGTCAGTTTCTTTTGATACGCCAGTGCATGTTTGTTATTCCTGCTGTTGAATATGTCGTCACTTATTTGTAAGCCAGCTAAACAGAACAACATACACTGTTGTAGGAACGACATAAAAATCGATTACTCATTAAGTGCGCACTGGGTACAATGCTTGCAACTTCTGTTTACGATACTGGTGTACTGGTGTAGTTTCTGAAAAGTCCAGTCGGAATTACGTACAGCAAAGTGCCGAATGTTGGAGGAAGGATTTTCATCAAACGCGTATAGCATATTCTCGTCAAGACAGGATACGCCCGCATAAACTCATGAGCCAAACCTGTTGATCACTCCGGCAAGGAAAATACACTCCTGGAAATGGAAAAAAGAACACATTGACACCGGTGTGTCAGACCCACCATACTTGCTCCGGACACTGCGAGAGGGCTGTACAAGCAATGATCACACGCACGGCACAGCGGACACACCAGGAACCGCGGTGTTGGCCCCGTCGAATGGCGCTAGCTGCGCAGCATTTGTGCACCGCCGCCGTCAGTGTCAGCCAGTTTGCCGTGGCATACGGAACTCCATCGCAGTCTTTAACACTGGTAGCATGCCGCGACAGCGTGGACGTGAACCGTATGTGCAGTTGACGGACTTTGAGCGAGGGCGTATAGTGGGCATGCGGGAGGCCGGGTGGACGTACCGCCGAATTGCTCAACACGTGGGGCGTGAGGTCTCCACAGCACGCCAAGACCGTAGGATCCTACGCAGTGCCGTAGGGGACCGCACCGCCACTTTCCAGCAAATTACGGACACTGTTGCTCCTGGGGTATCGGCGAGGACCATTCGCAACCGTCTCCATGAAGCTGGGCTACGGTCCCGCACACCGTTAGGCCGTCTTCCGCTCACGCCCCAACATCGTGCAGCCCGCCTCCAGTGGTGTCGCGACAGGAGTGAATGGAGGGACGATTGGAGACGTGTCGTCTTCAGCGATGAGAGTCGCTTCTGCCTTGGTGCCAATGATGGTCGTATGCGTGTTTGGCGCCGTGCAGGTGAGCGCCACAATCAGGACTGCATACGACCGAGGCACACAGGGCCAACACCCGGCATCATGGTGTGGGGAGCGATCTCCTACACTGGCCGTACATCACTGGTGATCGTCGAGGGGACACTGAATAGTGAACGGTACATCCAAACCGTCATCGAACCCATCGTTCTACCATTCCTAGACCGGAAAGGGAACTTGCTGTTCCAACAGGACAATGCACGTCCGCATGTATCCCGTGCCACCCAACGTGCTCTAGAAGGTGTAAGTCAACTACCCTGGCCAGCAAGATCTCCGGATCTGTCCCCCATTGAGCATGTTTGGGACTGGATGAAGCGTCGTCTCACGCGGTCTGCACGTCCAGCACGAACGCTGGTCCAACTGAGGCGCCAGGTGGAAATGGCGTGGCAAGCCGTTCCACAGGACTACATACAGCATCTCTACGATCGTCTCCATGGGAGAATAGCAGCCTGCATTGCTGCGAAAGGTGGATATACACTGTACTAGTGCCGACATTGTGCATGCTCTGTTGCCTGTGTCTATGTGCCTGTGGTTCTGTCAGTGTGATCATGTGATGTATCTGACCCCAGGAATGTGTCAATAAAGTTTCCCCTTCCTGGGACAATGAATTCACGGTGTTCTTATTTCAATTTCCAGGAGTGTATTTTTGATTGTTCTTAGTTGATAATCCGATTTGGTGTTGGTTTCGAGTCCCCGTCCAACACAAAGCTTTATGTCACGTCATATCAAGTTTAAACATGTGGACACTTTGTTATTTACGACCGACACCATATTTAAGATCTTTCCTGGGTAGTTAACAGGAAAAGAATGTGATGGATCGGAGACATGGATCCCTGTTCAGTACAAAAACTTTCGTGACGTTATTTCAAGTTAAAACTTCCTTTTTGAAATGTCTTTATACAGGTTTACAAGCGTTAAAAACTGTGTCATGTCTATAACGTGTTTTTTGGTATTTGCATTATCGCGCTATTAATTTACATTTAGATTGATAGCTATAGAGAGTGTTCTGGCGATCTGTAGTAATAATTTTATATAGTCAAAAATCTGTACCGAAAAGAGAACAGAGGACTTGCAAACAGTTAGTTATCTGGGATGCATACAAATCTGGGAGAACCCAGTTGCGGTCGTTCGGGTACTTTTCAGCATGATAGTACGTAAAAAAGAAAAGGTGTTGTACTCTTCTGGTAGTTTTACAGAGAACTGCATAGGTTTTAGTAACCGCAAAGTCTCTTCCAGTTTCTGTCGTGTTTGACTTTGACAGATGCTGTACCATATTTCTCCTTCCTCTTATCATGTAAAGGGAACATGGCTGTATTTCACAGAGTTAATTACCTTTCAACCTACATGGTTAAATGCATGAAGTACTTCTAGAGCGTTAACATCTGTAATTAGCAGTTTGTTGCCGTGTGTTGCGCAGCCTATATTGGACTATATAAAAGGGTATCGTTAACTGTAAAGTGTTGCCTCCAGCCAGCATATTTCGAGAATTCTCTGTTATTAAAATTCTCGAAATATGCTGGCCGGAAGCAACATTTTACGAACGTTTCACACCAAAGACAGTATCCACACAATATTGGGTATCCTTCTTGTGCTGTCCAGACCGAGCAGGTTAGCGAATTGGTTAATACACTGGACTCGCATTCTGGAGGACGACGGTCCAAACCACCTCGTCCGACCATCCTGATTTAGATTTTCCACGGTTTCCGTAAATCACTTAACGCAAATGGCGGGATGGTTCCTTCGAAATTGCATGGCCGATTTCCTTCTCCATCCTACCCTAGTCAGAGCATGTGCTCCACTTCTAGTGACCTCGTTGTCGATGGGAGGTTAAACACTAATCTCCTCCTCCTCCATGTGCCCTCCAGATGAAATTCTCTTGTAAAATACTGAACTGAACTTGTAGATGGCTCTTAATTAGGTTGCATCTTGCTGAGTTCTGACAGTGAAAATGTTACACCTGTTCATATGGTACTTAAGTAATACTTTCGCCAACTTTTTCGGATGTGACTGTGAAACTTCTTTATGTAAATGTGTGTGCCTGTACTTAAATTGCTGAATGACTGAGAAGATGAAACTTCTACGTTATTTGATTCTGAAACAGCTGAGTAAAACTGAACGCACTGAGCCAAGTTTCTCTTTACTTTTTCTTATCATGTCAACACTGACTCACAGCATTCTAGTGCAACGCAATCTGACTGCTCAAAAAAATTATAACCTGACTTAAAATAATTAATTCAATAGAATGGCCCTGACTAAAAAGAAATCTCAACAATAACCTATACATTTCAATAAGCACTTGCCTTGTTGTGGACTGGCAAGACAGCCAATCCACTAGGAGGAAGCCGAAAGGCACGCGTTTAAGCTCACGCAGGCTGGCGTGAGGTCTGGAACAGGACACGGATTTTAGACTTCAGAAAAAAGGAGGTAACTGGTAGAATACTTAACTTTAATCCATAATAGGTGAACATCGCTCTTGACGGTACATGTTTTACAGCATCAATAGTAACTGGTAATGGCGCCTTGCTAGGTCGTAGCAAATGACGTAGCTGAAGGCTATGCTAACTATCGTCTCGGCAAATGAGAGCGTAATTTGTCAGTGAACCATCGCTAGCAAAATCGGCTGTACAACTGGGCGAGTGCTAGGAAGTCTCTCTAGACCTGCCGTGTGGCGGCGCTCGGTCTGCAATCACTGATAGCGGCGACACGCGGGTCCGACGTATACTAACGGACCGCGGCCGATTTAAAGGCTACCACCTAGCAAGTGTGGTGTCTGGCGGTGACACCACATACCTTACAAAAATCTTCATTACGCGAACTACTGCAATACAGCTAGCGTCAGTACTGCCAGCTAAATAAAAGATTCTAACTACTAAAGCCACTAACTACTGATAGGCATGTGGTTAGCAAAGGAAATATTTTGTTGCAAACCAAATGTATTTTTTAACTTAATAATGTAACATCCAGTTCAAACACAAAAAATAAATCATCATTGACATCTAGTACAAAGGTATATAATCACGAATAATACTCAATCTTGAAGTCGAACATGTACAGATCGTTAGCCCACGCTAACACTTCAGACCTCTGCACTCCATCAATGCTAACTTCTCACATATAACATCCATCACTGCTGGCTGTTCACCTCCAACTGCCCAACAGTACTTCCATCACTGCTGGCGACTAACTTCCAAATGCCCGGTAGTAGTGGCGATTAACTTCCAACAACGAGTCCGACCAGCCACAGAGTCTCTTACAAAGAAAGCGCAGTCAGAGATCCAATGCAAAGCGCTACACAGCACTGCCAACACAGATGCAGCCCACTTACAGCCGTTATAGATGGAATGGCAGACGACGGTGTGGGCAACGGTAAATCAGTCCGCCTCGATGCCTCTGCAGACCGTGCCGTACTTGCTGCTTTACAAGACACAGCCTCAGCAACACACTTCTGAACTTATTTGCGACTGTCTGTTTTTTGTCGTAGGTTGTGGGAGAACCATGTGTTTAATAGACTGCGGACGTACCTGATAGTCTTAAGATGCTGACGCAGACATGATACCGTTACATAATATGAAAGAGTTCAGAGCTGTATTTAAATTTGTTTTCTGTTCTTCCAGAATGTTTCATACCGGTTTCATACACTGCCTTGAGGTCCCATTTCTGCAGAAGGCTTGCTACTTAAGATGGGCATAGTCACATCCGAAGATTTACATATCTGCTCAATGGAAAAAAGGCCTGTCGTTGGATCGAATGTTCTGCCTCAATAACGACGGTTTCCCTGTCTATCCATGTTTCGCTAAACAGCAACACGACGTTCTTCCAGGCTGTAGTAATTCATGCAACGAAATAACCCTTTTACGAACTGTTCAGACCATGCCTACTGTAATTAAACCATATAATACGATATTTTTACATCTCTCGCTTCATCTCATTTTTAAGCCTCGCTCACCACAGTAACTGGATAATAAGTATTATATAATTTCAATGTTTTGTTGCTGCTGCATCTCTTTCGCATCTAATGCTGATCTCACATTCATTAAGCATATTTTTTGCCTAAGTAATTTTTGACATCCTTGTGTAACACTTCATGCAGCGAACGTATCGTTATAGGTATTTCGCGAGACACAACATTCTCTTCCACACAATACTTCTCTCCTGATTCGATACCAGCAATTTATACTTGCAGAGAGCTTCTCCTATGGCCTTTCAATGGCTGGAGTGACAAAAATCTTAGTGTATTTCCTCGTCCGTTTTAATATAAACAAAATCCGTTAGAACTAGACTCCAAGACTTGACCTTATCTGGCCACGTTCAAATGGATGTAGGTTGGAGTAGATATGCGAAGATGAACAGCCTCACAGACTTTCGTGAAGAGCTGCATCTAACGTGTCTTGTGACTGAAAACCTAAGCGGAGGTTCGAGTCCTCCCTCGGGCATGGTTGTGTGTGTTTGTCCTTAGGATAATTTAGGTTAAGTAGTGTGTAAGCTTAGGGACTGATGACCTTAGCAGTTAAGTCCCGTAAGATTTCACACACATTTGAACATTTTTTTGACTGAAAACCGTAACAACAACATGCTAGAGGTAACGATTCTTTGGTGATCGTCCTTATTAGTGTCCTATACACTTTTCAGAAAATTAAAACTCATTCAACTTCTCTGTCTAATGTATTCCATATCATTCGATTCAATATGAGAGAGTTCGGATATATTATATATAGTTCTCACATTCAAAAGCTTCTGTCAAATCTTGAATATTTTTGAACAGGCTATTAAATTCCAGCCTCATTTTACTCTTCTACAATTCCGTAAGGCTGCTGTTCTCAGCCCTGAATTCTCTCTACAGTATTCTTTTCGACTCCACCGCCAGACCTTCACAATTTTGTGCTGTTATGGTCGCTGAATACTGTTATTGAGGGACTCAATGATCGGCACTAACTTGTTACAGAGTGATTTGTTCGCAGAAACCTTTGCGATTTTGTTGTAAAAGGAATACTTCCTGGCCGGCCGAAGTGGCCGTGCGGTTAAAGGCGCTGCAGTCTGGAACCGCAAGACCGCTACGGTCGCAGGTTCGAATCCTGCCTCGGGCATGGATGTTTGTGACGTCCGTAGGTTAGTTAGGTTAACTAGTTCTAAGTTCTAGGGGACTAATGACCTCAGCAGTTGAGTCCCATAGTGCTCAGAGCCATTTTTTTTTAATACTTCCTTGCCCCTGTTCAAGCAGATAACGCGAAATAATTCTTCTATGGAAACAAAACGTTTCCGGTTGCTCAAAGTTCGTGCTGCGGACCACACAGTAATTTGAATTCTTGCCGCTTCGCTCTGGACGTAAACTACGTGCTCTTCCGTCTTGACTAGGATTGTACTTCCGTGTGGCGCAGTGTGATGCAATGGCAGAACGCTTACGACGATAGAAACAGTGGTTCCTGCATCAAGAAACCTCATCACTATATTTTTAGGTACCTGTACAGTTACCTACGGTAACCTGATATCTGATATTTTATTGTAAAAATACAGCAACCAGCCACTTTTTAATGCGTTTTATTTATGCCAATATGCATTTCGGGTTTGCACCCATCTTCAGCTGGCAAATTACATGGATCTTCAGTAACTACAGTAGTACAATCTCGACAGCAGTTTGGATGCTGCAGCAGGCCTGTGCAAAAGCAACGATTGCAATCATTTACTTCAATTTCGCGAGTTTAAAGTTATGCACTATCAGTTGTTCACTTTACTTACATTCTCCTCTCCTTGTTTTTTCTTGGCTTTTCTTCTTTCTTGCAACAACACAAACACTTTTTATCACGTATTTTACACAGGCGCACTGCGTTATCCGCCATGTTGTCGACTGACAGTTTTTGTTTACATACAAATAAATAAAACGCATTAAAAAGTGGCTGGTTGCTGTATTTTTACAATAAAATATCATTATCCACAGCCACGGAGCTCAACAGTCCAAATATAATGGACAAATTGTTATTAACCTGATATCTTCCGTATAGGTTTCAGGATACTGATGACAGCTGTCTTACTACGTGTTGGTCCACCTTTGGAATATAATAGTGGCGATTCTACATGGGAGAGATTCAACAAACCGTTGGTAGGTTTCCAGTGCTGTGTGCTTGGCTACTCACGGATCACTCACTTTCTATAAATTATGGGACGGTGGCTTGTGGGAGCGGATCTGACGTGGGTTCAAGTCAGGCGAGCCTGGTGACCAAGACATAAGCCTGAGATCAGTATTATGTTTCTCGAATCGCAGCACCACGAATTTGGCCTTTCGAGGCAAAGAGCTACTGCTGGAAGCTCCATCGCTATCGGGGGCGATGTCATGCATCAGTTTGTCTCTATGACGGAAATGGCCATCGACCTGGTAAAACAACAAACGCGATTCATCCGATCAGGCGTCACATTTCCATTGATCCATAATTCCGTCTCGATGATTCAGTGCTTATTGCAATGGTAAATGACGGTGTCGTTGGGTCAACATGGTCTTCTGCAGAGCCCCATTTTCAAGAATGTAAGGTGTGTCCTAAAACACTTGTGAGTGCACGACCACTGTACTCTGTCATCAGATCCGCTACAGATCGCTTCCTGTCCTGCTGCTGCTTACATCTAATATTTCCCCTCTTTGGGGAAGTGTGAGGGGGAGTTTGTAGCCTGTCGGCTTTTACTCCCCTGTGTACTTGTGTGTGTGATTATTTCTGTACTTTTTTGATGTCTGTGAGATGTGATGTTTGTTCTGTGTGTGTCTGGTACTTGCCTGAGGTTTGGCGAGATAATTGTAGTATTTTGGGTAGGAGTAGGATTTGGGGATGCGTATTGGGATTTTTCTCTTCGACTTAGTCGTCGAAGATCGTCATGGGGCGATTGTGTTTATCGCGGGACATGTCATACCGACCTAGGGAGTGGATGAGGGCGTTTCGCGACCTGGAGGTACCTTCATAGAAGGCCCTTGCCAGGTCTTGGAAACGCTCTCTCAGGAGTGGGATTTCCGCAGCGGCATGTAAATCGTCAATAGGGAATCCAAGGGGTAAACGCAGTGCCCTCCTGAGGGCGCGGTTCTGCAGCCTCTGGAGAGTGTCCAGGTGCTGCTTCGCCGCGTATCCCCAGACAGGACACGCGTATTCCATGACTGGCCGGATCAGGGCCTGGTATACGTTCACTCCTACTGAGAAGGAAAGGGAGCTGGTTGAGTTGAGGATTGGGTACAGGATGGACATTCTGGCACAGATCTTCCTATGGACTTCGTCTATGTGGGGTTTCCACGTAAGACGAGAGTCCAAGGTTACGCCAAGATACTTGGCGGTTCTGCGCCAGGGGAGTTGGGTTCCGTTTAGGTGAAGGTGAAGGGGGGGGGGGGCGTTGAGGAGGTTCGCGCCTTCCGAGCCTACGGGTAATCAGCATCGCCTGCGTCTTTTCAGAATTGATGGTGATTCGCTTCCTGTCCTGCTGTACAGAGCTACCTGTACCTGCCCCCACGTTCTGAGAAGAGGCGGGGACGTGCAACGCTTTATCACCTGCTCGTGGTTTCACAGTCCACCACCCGCTTTCCACAGCTGCTGACCGACAATATCACGCGAAAACTGACCAGCTTCGCCTTCTCCGAGATATTCGTTCTCAGCCACCAGGCCAATACGATAGTTTGTCCATAACGCCTATGTCAGTAAATTTTTCCATTCGCGGCCTGCACCGTCGCTAGGATGATTCCCCATTTATCTCCGCTCTGCTTATATACTTCCACTGCCGGAGTGATCAACAGGTTTGGCTCATGAGTTTATCCGGGCATATCCCGTCTTGACGAGGATACGCTAGACGCCTTTGGAGAAAATCCTTCCTCCAACATTCGGGTGGGCGCAAAAATTTGAACACTCCTAAATGGATGTTGACCACATACACTTTCTGAGACTCCTCATCTAGCGGAATTGCACCGCGTAAGTCAGTTTTTAAAAATAGCGGCCTGCACCGATACTGCCCATTAATTACACGGGGCGAGGCAACGGCTAAGTATCAACTTTTGTTTGTGGATTCACAGTGGATTTAATGTCAATACGAAGACGTAGTCTTCCAGAAGCTTTGGTAAGATTGCTAGGGGAGAAGTCCATTGACTAGCGTGGAAAGGATAACATCATTGTCTTGTCATTCTTTAAGATTACTTAGGTTGCGCATTGTCCTTCATTGTAAAGTCCACCACAAAATTATTTGCTCTCCCAAATTCGTCAGGAAATAAACCAGAAAACGTCTCAATCAATTGAGAAACATTCTCTTTTGTACTGAAAGCAGGAACAGAAAGTTCATTATCCTGAATACGAAGACCAAACAAATCAAATCAATCTGACCCAAAAATATTTTCGTAGTCTCGCGAACACAACATTGTAAATGTTACTGTTCTGGTGTAAGACTTGACTGTGGCAGTCAAACTACATGTACAAATCACTGAAATGTCCTGACTCTTATGCACACTAAGTTTTGTGCAAGATTTCGTCAACTGTGGCTAGTCCAGTTCATAAGTGTCACGATTAACCAATGTAACGCAAGCACCCGTAAGTAACTGAAGTCGCACACCGTGTCTGCCAGTGATTAAGTTCACAAACAGTTTGTTTTGTAAGTAGGCTGTTTATGTTTTCTTATTGGCAACGTTACGTAGCGCTCTGTATGAAAATCACTGGCTGTGCTGTGTGCAGTCTGTGGCTAATTTGCATTGTTGTCTGCCACTGTAGTGTTGGACAGCTGGATATGAACAGCGCGTAGCGTTGCGCAGTTGGAGGTGAGCCGCCAGCAGTGGTGGATGTGGGGGGAGAAATGGCGGAATTTTGAAATTTGTAATACTGGATATTATGAACTACTATATATGTTATGACTGTTAAGGTAAATACATTGTTTGTTCTCTATTATCATCTTTCAATTGCTAACTATGCCTATCAGTAGTTAGTGCCTTCCGTAGTTTGAAACTTTTATTTAGCTGGCAGTAGCGGCGCTCGCTGTATTGCTGTAGCTTGAGTAACGAAGAATTTTGTGAGGTAAGTGATTTGTGAAAGGTACAGGTTAATGTTAGTCAGGGCCATTCCTTTGTAGGGATTTCTGAAAGTCAGATTGCGTTGCGCTAAAAAATATTGTGTGTCAGTTTAAGCACAGTCATCTATAATTGTTCTAAGGGGACGTTTCAGTTTCACTGTCATTGCACAGCACTTGGACGGGGTCTAGGCACATCTTGAATTTTTTCATTACTAATGTTGGTAGCTGGTTTAGAAAAAATCTACATTCACAGAGTGAGAAAGAGCTTCGCACTTATGAGAGCGAACTTCGGTAGAGTGCTTTTCTTTTGGAAGCACACAGCCTGCACATCAGCCGGCTTTCCACAAGGGAAGCAAGTGGCGTTCTGTGAAGGGCAATTTTGTCTTCAGTACGTGGAAAAGCAGGTTGGAGATGATTTCACAGCAGATATATGCGTTGACACTTGTTCACTCTGTCCACAGTATGGTGGTCTGTTTGCCTGCGTAGTCGGTCGCAAGGCCATATCTTATATCACTTTACAGTACACTGCAAAGGAGCTACCTCAATGTTTCCACGGGAATGTCACACAACTCCTGATGTTCAGTGATTTGTAACACCTATTCCAAAGTAGGATCAGAATGTTTGAGAATTAGTTCATGAATCCTACTGTCTGGCACATTGTACATAATTGCACCACTGTAGTACTGTTCACCGCCACGTGTAAAACGACACTGTCGTGTCCAACCCTGTAGTTCAGTGATCCATTAACATTATGTCCGTTCTGGCTTTTTCCGCAATCGAAGGAACTTGTAACGAACTGAAGCAACCTGTACCTGACCCTCGTAATACTTAGTGAGGGTAGAAACTTAATCTCCAAAATCTAGCAACACTGGTCTACTAGACGGCGAGGCGGTAAGCTCCACTGTCATCTTCGCTTTCAGCTGCAGTTTTGAAGTGACGCTTGGATAAATGCACCTTTTTTCAGACTAAAATTCAGTACTTAGGCCATGTTATTAATAGCGAATGTATTTATCCCCTTCAATCACATCTTTTAACCATCCGGGACCTACCAGCTCCGCGGAAAGTGACGGAATTGCGGGCAGTTCTCGCGAAGATGACATATTATGAGAATGAGATTTTCACTCTGCAGCGGAGTGTGCGCTGATGTGAAACTTCCTGGCAGATTAAAACTGTGTGCCCGACCGAGACTCGAACTCGGGACCCTTGCCTTTCGCGGGCAAGTGCTCTACCATCTGAGCTACCGAAGCACGACACACGCCAGGTACTCACAGCTTCACTTCTGCCAGTATCTCGTCTCCTACCTTCCAAACTTTACAGAAGCTCTCCTGCGAACCTTGCAGAACTAGCACTCCTGAAAGAAAGGATATTGCGGAGACATGGCTTAGCCACAGCCTGGGGGATGGTTCCAGAATGAGATTTTCACTCTGCAGTGGAGTGTGCGCTGGTATGAAACTTCCTGGCAGATTAAAACTGTGTGACCGACCGAGACTCGAACTCGGGACCTATGCCTTTCGCGGGCAAGTGCACTACCATCTGAGCTACCGAAGCACGGCTCACGCTCGGTACTCACAGCTTTACTTCTGCCAGTATCTCGTCTCCTACCTTCCAAACTTGTGAGTACCGGGCGTGAGTCGTGCTTCGGTAGCTGAGATGGTAAAGCACTTGCCCGCGAAAGGCATAGGTCCCGAGTTCGAGTCTTGGTCGGGCACACAGTTTTAATCTGCCAGGAAGTTTCATATCAGCGCACACTCCGCTGCAGAGTGAAAATCTCATTCTGGAAACATTCCCCAGGCTGTGGCTGAGCCATGTCTCCGCAATATCCTTTCTTTCAGGAGTGCTAGTTCTGCAAGGTTCGCAGGAGAGCTTCTGTAAAGTTTGGAAGGTAGGAGACGAGATACTGGCAGAAGTAAAGCTGTGAGTACCGCGTGTGAGTCGTGCTTCGGTAGCTCAGATGGTAGAGCACTTGCCCGCGAAAGGCAAAGGTCCCGAGTTCGAGTCTCGGTCGGGCACACAGTTTTAATCTGCCAGGAAGTTTCATGACATATTATATCCGGTTCATAGCCAGCGCAGCCGAGATCGCTGCTCCATTGCATTATTTGCGCCAGAAGAATGTACCTTTTTTGCCAAAGAGTGTCAGGATACCTTCTAGAAACTTAAAAATGTTTTGTTCAGTGACAAATGCCTTCTTCATTTCGATCCCCGTAAGCCTGTGGTTTTAGCAGTGGACGCTTCTTTGTGCGGGATCAGAGTTGTTCTCTCACAAAGATTTCGTTCACAGGATAGGCAGATTGCTTCGTTTGCAAGTTATTGACCAAGGTCCAATGTATCTATTCCCAAATCGAGAAGGAAGCGCTCGCTTTATCTATCAGTCTTCGTGCAGCCGTTCGAGCAACAGCATTGGACCGCTCAGACAGAAGATGTCACGATATTATAGGTGAAGAACGTGTATCGGCCTTACAGTTTATAAAGCAATAGAAAATATTTCTATTATTACCGAGAACTATGTAGGTGCACAAGTCGTCCCGCATGGTCCATCAGTGTTCTGTGGTGGACTTTTGAACTTTACTATTAGCAACAGTGATACCCTGCAGCATGGTAACGGATGGTTAACCGTAGTCCTCGTCGGTGGACCTAAATTCGATAAAGTGCCAGGGCTTGAAAGTTTTAACAGTCGGGACGTCATCACTTATAGGACATTACACATCGCAGAGGTCTACAAAAGAGATATGGGTAAATCACATTACCTGTCGACAGTGCCTTTCTTTCTCAGGACCAAGATTCAATGTATCTATTCCCAAATCAAGAAGGAAGCGCTCGCTTTATCTATGGCGTTACAAAGTTTCAGCGCATTCTGTTTGGTTCGAGGTTTTACCTAGTGATAGACCATAAGACAGTTCAGTCTTTATTACATCCGTCCAAACCTGTTCCGCCAGCACGGCTCAGAAGCTGCAACGTTGGGCTTAATTACTGTCACAGTACCAGCACGAAATATTATACCGGGGCTCGATGAATCATGAAAATGCTGACGCCCTTTCTCGTCTTCCTGTTGGTCCTCATTCTGCTGCATCTTGTTCTCTGATCGATGCGCAGAACGCTGAACTTCTACAGACTTTTCCTCTACGCTGTAGTAAAACTGCACAGGCCACGGAAGCGGACCCCGACTTGAACCTTTTGTTGCATTACATCCGTACTGCCTGGCCTCGTTCAGTGAAAAACATTCAGAATTCCTTTGTGTGCCGATATTTTGCTCGTCATCATAGCCTCTCCGTACAGTACGGTGTGATTTTATTGCAAAATGACTCTGGACAATCGCGTGTGCTTGTTCCTAAAGTGTTGCAAAAAGATGTATTGCGATTACTCCAGGAAGGAATTGGGAAATAGTACGGACAAAAGCAGTAATCACGTCGGCACTGTACTTGGCCGGGCATGGTTGCCCGCATTGAAGAGATCACGTCACAGTGTCACGCTTATGCTGAAAATCGTCCCCGCCGCAAACGTCTTCAGCTTGGCCAAAGTCTCAATCGCCGTGGCAACGAGTGCGTATTGACCTTGCTAATCCCTTTTGCAACATTATTTTTGTAGACTCTTTTAGAAAACATCCGTTTGCAGTACCCATGAACTCGACTACGTAGCGTAGTACCATTCAGGCAAATGTTGGTTACAGGCAACGGACCACAGTTTACGGCTCACGACATTGAACAGTTTTGTACAGCCAATAATTCACTCGCCTTACCAGTGCTCCGTTTCATCCTCAGTCACGGGGAGGCTGAACGATATGTGAGTACGTTCAAGAAACAGATGAGCAAATTACGTGCCTGCAACGCACGAGAGCAATGGAGAGAAGTCTTCCGAAGTAAGAGTGATTTCAGGTGTGCCGCAGGGGAGTGTCATAGGACCGTTGCTATTCACAATACACATAAATGACCTGGTGGATGACATCGGAAGTTCACTGAGGCTTTTTGCAGATGATGCTGTGGTGTATCGAGAGGTTGTAACAATGGAAAATTGTACTGAAATGCAGGAGGATCTGCAGCGAATTGACGCATGGTGCAGGGAATGGCAACTGAATTTCAATGTAGACAAGTGTAATGTGCTGCGAATACACAGAAAGATAGATCCTTTATCATGTAGCTACAAAATAGCAGGTCAGCAACTGGAAGCAGTTAATACCATAAATTATCTGGGAGTACGCATTAGGAGTGATTTAAAATTGAATGATCATATAATGTTGATCGTCGGTAAAGCAGATGCCAGACTGAGATTCATTGGAAGAATCCTAAGGAAATGCAATCCGAAAACAAAGGAAGTAGGGTACAGTACGCTTGTTCGCCCACTGCTTTAATACTGCTCACCAGTGTGGGATCCGTACCAGATAGGGTTGATACAAGACATAGAAAAGATCCAACGGAGAGCAGCGCGCTTCGTTACAGGATCATTTAGTAATCGCGAAAGCGTTACGGAGATGATAGATAAACTCCAGTGGAAGACTCTGCTGGAGAGACGCTCAGTAGCTCGGTACGGGCTTTTGTCAAAGTTTCGAGAACATACCTTCACCGAAGAGTCAAGCAGTATATTGCTCCCTCCTACGTATATCTCGCGAAGAGACCATGAGGATAAAATCAGAGAGATTAGAGCCCACACAGAGGCATACCGACAATCCTTCTTTCCACGAACAATACGAGACTGGAATAGAAGGGAGAACCGATAGAGGTACTGAAGGTACCCTCCGCCACACACCGTCAGGTGGCTTGTGGAGTATGGATGTAGATGTAGATGTAGATGCTGCTGCTCTTCCTTGCAACGTACCGCTCCCAGCCTTGCGACGGTCCATCGCCGGGGAGCTTCTACATGGTCGGCGCGATTGCACAGCTGCTCCAGTTGCTGCACCCACCGCGGCGCACGGCGCCTCCCATGCGCCACAAGCATCTCTTTGCCCCTAATGAATCTTTTCAGTGTTTTTGGTCGCACCAAACCATGGGAGAGGGGAATGAGTCTTAGAAATTTGGGCGATTGCTTGTATTTAATTGTAGGTCCCGCTGGGCTAATGCGCCGCCATCAGAATCATATTAGCGCTTATCGACTGCGAGATTCTTCCGCGCACTTGCCAATGGAAAGAACGGACAGAGTCACTCTTCCAGCAAGACAGATTTCAGCGTCCCATGCCAACGTTGACTTAATCAGCCTCCCATCACTGTGGAAAGTCATGTATTTCGGTTTTTCGTTATACACTCCTGGAAATTGAAATAAGAACACCGCGAATTCATTGTCCCAGGAAGGGGAAACTTTATTGACACATTCCTGGGGTCAGATACATCACATGATCACACTGACAGAACCACAGGCACATAGACACAGGCAACAGAGCATGCACAATGTCGGCACTAGTACAGTGTATATCCACCTTTCGCAGCAATGCAGGCTGCTATTCTCCCATGGAGACGATCGTAGAGATGCTGGATGTAGTCCTGTGGAACGGCTTGCCATGCCATTTCCACCTGGCGCCTCAGTTGGACCAGCGTTCGTGCTGGACGTGCAGACCGCGTGAGACGACGCTTCATCCAGTCCCAAACATGCTCAATGGGGGACAGATCCGGAGATCTTGCTGGCCAGGGTAGTTGACTTACACCTTCTAGAGCACGTTGGGTGGCACGGGATACATGCGGACGTGCATTGTCCTGTTGGAACAGCAAGTTCCCTTGCCGGTCTAGGAATGGTAGAACGATGGGTTCGATGACGGTTTGGATGTACCGTGCACTATTCAGTGTCCCCTCGACGATCACCAGTGGTGTACGGCCAGTGTAGGAGATCGCTCTCCACACCATGATGCCGGGTGTTGGCCCTGTGTGCCTCGGTCGTATGCAGTCCTGATTGTGGCGCTCGCCTGCACGGCGCCAAACACGCATACGACCATCATTGGCACAAAGGCAGAAGCGACTCTCATCGCTGAAGACGACACGTCTCCATTCGTCCCTCCATTCACGCCTGTCGCGACACCACTGGAGGCGGGCTGCACGATGTTGGGGCGTGAGCGGAAGACGGCCTAACGGTGTGCGGGACCGTAGCCCAGCTTCATGGAGACGGTTGCGAATGGTCCTCGCCGATACCCCAGGAGCAACAGTGTCCCTAATTTGCTGGGAAGTGGCGGTGCGGTCCCCTACGGCACTGCGTAGGATCCTACGGTCTTGGCGTGCATCCGTGCGTCGCTGCGGTCCGGTCCCAGGCCGACGGGCACGTGCACCTTCCGCCGACCACTGGCGACAACATCGATGTACTGTGGAGACCTCACGCCCCACGTGTTGAGCAATTCGGCGGTATGTCCGCCCGGCCTCCCGCATGCCCACTATACGCCCTCGCTCAAAGTCCGTCAACTGCACATACGGTTCACGTCCACGCTGTCGCGGCATGCTACCAGTGTTAAAGACTGCGATGGAGCTCCGTATGCCACGGCAACTGGCTGACACTGACGGCGGCGGTGCACATGTGCTGCGCAGCCAGCGCCATTCGACGGCCAACACCGCGGTTCCTGGTGTGTCCGCTGTGCCGTGCGTGTGATCATTGCTTGTACAGCCCTCTCGCAGTGTCCGGAGCAAGTATGGTGGGTCTGACACACCGATGTCAATGTGTTCTTTTTTCCATTTCCAGGAGTGTAACTCTGTTCATTTTAGGATGGTAAGTTAAGTATAAATACGTATTATGTTACAATAACACAAATCGACAAGATAATATTATTACTGTTTATTGCCGTTATCTGAGTCAAAATTTTAATGTTTGTCCGCAGAACAGTCTTGGCCTCATAAAAAAAATTAATCTTTTCTTTGTTACCTTGAGGAGTCGTGGTGCTGCGCTCGATTACGTTGGTGGATTCTAGAGGTAAGTTTTTAGGCAAATGATTTATTGAAATGGGGGATATGTTTTGTGTTATCCTTTGTGTTATTCATTTTGTATTATGAATTATTATAAGCACTGTTATATTGGGACACCAACTGTTATCTTACATAGTGATTAGCTTGTGCACCACATGCATTCATTGTGACGCACTCTGTCAGAATTAAACTTCTTCGAGTACTTATACATTCGATATTCTGCACTTTCTTCTACCCTTAGAATTCTTATAGTTTCAGCGTGCTTGATGTTAGTGGGACAGCAGCTCTTATTGGATTTGTATGCAAAAAGACAGCCAGGGTTGCAAATCAAATAGATGTTTATTCAGTAGGTGACTGTTTTCGGGTTAATACACGTTTTCGAAGACTTAGTTGGTGAGAACGAAGGTTAGCGTACATATCGTCAGCTTGCATCATTATACTTAGTATATCACCTAGTTTACTCATGAATCTGGTTTGAAATTTCACTACCTTCGTCACATCTATAGCCCCTAACTTCATTCCCTGGTCTGACCTATAGACAACCATAATCCAATGATTTTGATGTATAGTACTGACATAGCGGTTGATTTTAATTTTATTCGGAACATTTTCACAGGTGTTGCGGTGATCAATGACGAAGTTTTATTCCACGAACACTGTAGTAATACTACGCTATAGATATGTCTGTGGAAAATCTGTCATGTACCTGGTAAGTGTAAAGTTATCCACTCTATGTAGCACAAAAACAAACGGTCTTTGACTGTGCAATTAGTTAAAATTAGTGTTAAGGAATGCCGTGTGGCTAGGACCTCCCGTAGGGTAGAACGCTCGCCTGGTGCGAGTCTTTCGAGTTGACGCCACTTCGGAGACTTGCGTGTCGATGTGAATGAACTGATGATAGAAAGGACATCACAAGACCCCGTCCCTGTGCGGAGAAAATCTTCGACCCAGCCGGGAATCGAACTTGGGCCGTTAGGTATAACGTTCCGTCGCGCTGACCACTCAGCTACTAGGGGCGGAACTTACGGAGTAACAATGCGTAAACCTATGAAGTGAAGAGAACAAATGGAGGAGATGGCTTACATAGTACTCGACGTTCCAACTGCGACGACATCGTACACAAAAGTCATGGGATATCTCCTAATATTGTGTCTGACCTTTTTTTGCCCGACGTAGTGCAGCAACTCGACGTGGCATGGATTCAGCAACTCGTCGGAATTCCCCTGCAGAACTGCCGAGCCACGCTGCCTCTACAGCCGGTGCAGGATTTCGTGCACGAACTGACCTCTCGATTATGTCACATAAATGTTTGGTGGGCTTCACCTCCAGCATTCTGGGTGGGCAAATCACTCGCTCGAACTGTCCAGAATGTTCTTCAAGCCAATCTCGAACAAGCCGGCTGCTGTGGTCGAGCGGTTCTAGGTGCTTCAGTCCGGAACCGTGCTGCTGCTACGGTCGCAGGCTCGAATCCTGCCTCGGGATGGATGTGTGTGTGATGTCCTTAGGTTGGTTGGGTTTAAGTAGTTCTAAGTCTAGGCGACTGATGACCTCAGATGTTAAGCCCCACAGTGCTTAGAGCCATTTGAACCAATCTCGAACAGCTGTGACCGGTGACATGGCGCACTGTCATCCGTGAAATTTCTGTCGTTGCTTGGGAACACGAAGCCCAAATGCTGCAAATGGTCTCGAGGTAGCCGAACATAACCGCTTCCAGTCAATGATCGGTTCAGTTGGACCAGAGGACACAGTGTATTCCATGTAAACACAGCCCACACTATTAAAAGGCCACCACCAACTTGCACAGTGCTTTGTGGACAACTCGGGTCATGGCTTCGTGTGGTCTATGCCATACTCTAACCGTATCAGCAGCTGTTACCATCTGATATCTAGACTCATATAACCAGTCCTCTACGTTCCAACCTATACAGTAAATAAATGTCGTGTGACTAGGGCCTCCCGCCGGGTAGACAGTTCGATGGGTGCTATGACGCCACTTCGGCGACTTGCGCGTCGAAGGGGATGAAATGATGAATATTAGGACAACACGACACCCAGTCGCTGAGCGGAGAAAATCGTCGACCCAGCCGGGAATCGAACGCGGGCCCTTAGGATTGACATTCTGTCACGCTGACCACTCTGCTACCGGGGGCGGACACATGTAGGTCAAGACCCAAGAGAGGCGCTCCAAGCGAAGTCATGCTGTCAGCAAAGGCACTCGCGTCGGTTGTCTGCTGCCATATCCCATTGAGGACATATTACGCCACACTGTCCCGTCGGATACGCTCAACGTGTGTACCACATTGATTTCTGCTGTTATTTCACACAGTGGCAAAAACCGCTACTCTCGGTCGTTAAGTGAAGGCCGTGGGCTACTGCGCTGTTCGTGGTGAGGGTAACGCCTGAAATTTAGTATTCCCGGCACACTCTTGTGCCTGTGGATCTCGGAATATTGAATTCCCTAACGATTTCCCAAACGGAATGTCCAATACATCTAGCTCCAACTACAACTCAGTGTTCAAAATGTGTTAATTCCCGGCGGCGTGCGGCCATAATCACGTCGGAAACATTTTCACGTGAGTCACCTGAGTACAAATGACATATCCGCCAATGCACTGCCCCTTTATACCGTATGTACGTGATAGTACCGTCATCTGTATATGTGCGTATCGCTGTTCCATGATTTTTTGTCAAGAATCGCCAATAGGAACGATTATGTAATTACACAGGCCGTGTCAGTGGTAGACGTGGAGGGAGGCCACTCCAACCCTAACCCGAAACTTCGTTTATGATGATGATGTTTGGTTTGTGGGGCGCTCAACTGCGTGGTTATCAGCGCCCGTACAATTTCCCAACCTTTGCTCAGTCCAATTTCGCCACTTTCCTGGATGATGATGAAATGATGAGGACAACACAAACACCCAGTCATCTCGAGGCAGGTGAAAATCCCTGACCCCGCCGGGAATCGAACCCGGGACCCCGTGCTCGGGAAGCGAGAACGCTACAGCGAGACCACGAGCGGCGGACAAACTTCGTTTAATTCGGGTCTAGTTTAGCAGGGGGATACAACCCGTCGGCTTTGACCAATGACGTCAGTATTGGTCAGAGGGCATGTACTACAAAGATGAAAGAGCTGACAAGAAGGTTCAGAAACAAAGGAATGCAAGAGTGAAAAACTGTACTTCACATATATGAGGGCCAGTAGTATTTACACGTTAACGATATCGCATGTTTGTATCTTAGTATTTCACCTCAAAATACAATGGAAAGAAATTAATGAAATATATTACTAACAAAGAATACATCATGTTACATGTATGTCAGTTGTATCTCGAAACTCTTTCGAACTGTATTGCTCAAGTGCAGTACGGGATACAAGCTCAGCGTACATCGATTTCTTAGTTTCAACTACCATTGCTGTCCTGTTGTTCACTAGAACTATATGTTCCCTGCTTCACTAAACCGTAAATGAAACACCGGATACAAATTAAAAGCCCATTCGAAGTATGTTGCTTAGTTACAGTACGGAATACGAGTTTGTCGTAAGTCGATTTCTTCGTTTTCTCTAGCATCACTGTCCTGTTCTTCACTTGAACGATGTATCCTCCGCTTCAGTAAACCCTAAATGGAGCACGTGATACAAATTGTAGATGTGTTGTTTATTTCATCTCCGCTATTAGTAACAGTCTTTTCTTACGTACATATCAGTAATACTGATGACAGAAGGACCTCCGTATGTAATATACGTATACCAGACTTCCGTTGACCTCTATATATGTACACTGGTAACGAAAAGGTGGAAATAGACGTACGTTACATTTGCAACTTGTACCTCAGTTGAACTACACGGAGACAAGAAGACGACACATGTACAATTTGTATCCCGTGCTTCACTATGGGGTACAGTTTTCTTGTTGCCTTGGACGCTAATAGTATCCCATTCGTTACTTGAGCTATATAGCTGTACGCAACATTTGTATCTTGCTCGCCAATTGACATATATAGTGTCAGTGTAAAGGAGAAGTGAAGGACGGGATACAAATTTTAGTTGTGTCGTCAGTGTAAAGGCGAAGTGAAGGACGGGATTAAATTGTAGTTGTATCGGGGGTTTTGCCTGTTATATAGCAAGTACACATTTGAAAATGTCGTCCTGATATTAGTCCTGGGAAACGAAAGAAGATCGACAGCTGAGAAATTTCTATTACGTACTTCACAACACGAAAATACACATATTATTGGAATAAAACAGTGAAATAACAAAATAATGAAATACCGTGAAAGAAGCAAATGGAAAAGTGAACTTACCACACGGAATTATCGAGGAATAGCCGAAGCTTATCTATACAGACAGTAACAAAAATTACGTACCCATAAACAGACAAATCCATTCCTGTAAACGAAAATAAGACACTAAGAATTGTTCTACAATAACAAACTAATACTCCAAATTACTTCAATATCATTACGAATAATTATTTTAATGTACAATGACAGCGCTTATCCGGAACACAGAACAGTTTTATTATCTATGCCTGGAATTGAAGACATTACTATCTGTGACTAATGTATGACGTCACTGGTCAAAGCCGACGGGTTGTATCCCCTGCTTCACTAGACCCTTTAATTCAGTGGCATTTGCCTTATCGTATGACGTGGCACCATAGCTATAAAAACTTTTATGTCAACTACGAATGGTTTCCAATCCTCCAGATGTCGGTCTGCTGCAAATCGCGAGTAACTGATGACATCAGCCACACGGAAGTACCACAGAGCGTGCTTCACATACACCATGCGTTGGTGGAGCAGCAAGAGCTTAAGTGACAAAACAGAAGCGTTAAACAGGAGATAGTTCGTATCCTGGCAACAAGCAGACTTCTTAGTGGTGATAAGACAACCATGGCCCTTGCGAGAGCCTTGCGTGGACGGAAAGCCAGCGCTTGTGGTGACATCGTCTGGCGAATGCCGACACCAGCGGGCACGTGGCAGTACCCTGCGGGTTGCTACCACACGGGACTCATTTGCAGGAGCTCCGGAGAGTCTGCAGAAAGTGGAGAAGGGAAACAGGAGCCTCAGCAAGCGCGAGAGGGAGACCCTGGCCGCGGGAGCTCTGTGTGGGGCGAGAAGCCCAAGTCCATGAGCAAGGAAGAGTTCAGTCGGCGTGTGGCTCACCTCCTGAAGGCAGCAGAGCTACAGAAAGGCAAACACAGCGTCTGGGGCGGCATGCCAAACACGATGTCCAAGAACGAGTTCAGGAAGCGGCTTTACCTCTGCCGGGAGGGACGTCTGCCGCCAGAAACCCCTCGAGAGGTCGCAGCAGAGACCAGGGCTAAGCCGCGGGCAGAGGCGCCCTCCAAGGAAGAGGATACGAAGCAGAGCGATGGCAAGGCCACGTCCGACAGAGAACGGGAGCTGACACCGACAGACAAAGGCGAAAGCAAACCATCACAGTAGGTGTCCCAGCAACCGAAAACCTTAAACCACGCGAGAATATTATAGTTTCACTTATTAATATGTCTGTATTATTTGCTAGATGTCTGCTGCTCAGTCTAAATTCACTTTGCAATAAATTTATCTGAGGCTATTGTGAATTTATTATAACTTAAAGGAATATAATTTCATTCATCTTCGTATTACCATAGTTATAAGCTGTTGTTCTTTTCTATGTTCCTCCTACTAGTATAACTTTCATTTTTAATGGGTTCTGAGCACTATGGAACTCAACTTCTGAGGTCATTAGTCCCCTAGAACTGAGAACTAGTTAAACCTAACTAACCTAAGGACATCACAAACATCCATGCCCGAGGCAGGATTCGAACCTGCGACCGTAGCGGTCTTGCGGTTCCAGACTGCAGCGCCTTTAACCGCACGGCCACTTCGGCCGGCTTCATTTTTTAAACAACACATGTGCCGCAGGTCTCTAGAAGAGCGTAGCGTTCCAAAAGATTGGAATAGGGCCCAGGTCATCCCCGTTTTCAAGAAGGGACGTCGAACAGATGTGCAGAACTATAGACCTATATCTCTAACGTCGATCACTTGTAGAATTTTGGAACACGTATTATGTTCGAGTATAATGACTTTTCTGGAGACTAGAAATCTACTCTATAGGAATCAGCATGGGTTTAGAAAAATACGATCGTGTGAAACCCAGCTCGCGCTATTCGTCCACGAGATTTAGAGGGCCATAGACACGGGTTCCCAGGTAGATGCCGTGTTTCTTGACTTCCGCAAGGCGTTTGATACAGTCGTTTAATGAACAAAGTAAGAGCATATGGACTACCAGACCAATTGTGTGATTGGATTGAAGAGTTCGTAGATAACAGAATGCAGCATGTAATTATCAATGGAGTGAAGTCATCCGAAGTAAGAGTGATTTCGTGTGCCACAGGGGAGTGTCGTGGGACCGTTGCTATTCACAATATATATAAATGACCTTTGGGATAACATCGGAAGTTCATTGAGGCTTTTGCGGGTGATGCCGTAGTATATCGAGAATTGTAACAATGGAAAATTATACTGAAATCCAGGAGGATGTGCAACGAATTGACGCGTAGTGCAGGGAATGGCAATTGAATCTCAGTGTAGACAAGTGTAATGTGCTGCGAATACATAGAAAGAAAGATCTCTTATCTTTTAGCTACAATATAGCAGGTCAGCAACTGGAAGCAGTTAATTCCATAAATTGTCTGGGAATAGGCATTAGGAGTGATTTAAAATGGAATGATCAAATAAAATTAATCGTCGGTAAAGCAGATGCCAGACTGAGATTCATTGGAAGAATCCTAAGGTAATGCAGTCCGAAAACAAAGGGAGCAGGTTACAGTACACCTGTCCGCCCACTGCTTGAATACTGCTCACCGGTGTGGAATCCGTACCAGATAGAGTTGATAGAAGAGACAGAGAAGATCCAACGGAGAGCAGCGCGCTTCGTTATAGGATCATTTAGTAATCGCGAAAGCGTTACGGAGATGATAGATAAACTCCAGTGGAAGATTGCAAGAGAGACGCTCAGTAGCTCGGTACGGGCTTTTGTTGAAGTTTCGAGAACATACCTTCACCGAGAAGTCAAGCATTATATTGCTCCCTCCTGCGTATACCTCGCGAAGAGACCATGAGGATAAAATCAGAGAGATTAGAGCCCACACAGAGGCATACCGACAATCTTTCTTTCCACGAACAATACGAGACTGGAATAAAAGCGAGAACCGATAGAGGTACTCAAGGTACCCTCCGCCACACAGTGTCAGGTGGCTTGCGGAGTATGGATGTAGATGTAGATACATAGGCTGTATGTTTCTGAGTTCTTGTTTAGTAACTGGGAAGGGACATATCGTATTTAATAAGAAAAGCAGGGATGCATACTCAGAAAATCAGAGAAGGTACAAGTCATAGTGAACGTATTTGAGACTGATGAACGCAAATATTTGTCAGGGTAACGCAAGTGTTGTTCAAGAAGACGAAGAGGCCGTGCGGTTCTGGCGCTGCAGTCCGGAACCGCGAGGCTGCTACGGTCGCAGGTTCGAATCCTGCCTCGGGCATGGGTGTGTGTGATGTCCTTAGGTTAGTTAGGTTTAAGTAGTTCTAAGTTCTAGGGGACTTATGACCTAAGATGTTGAGTCCCATACTGCTCAGAGCCATTTGAACCATTTTTTTGAAGAAGACGAAGAGGAGAGACAGAAAATGGTAGCGCATGAAGCCTTCTCGTATGGAATAGCACTTGGGGGGGGGGGGGGGGGGGGGACGCTGTCGAGCCCCACAAAGGAGGACTGACGAGCAACTTCTCTTTAAACCAGCATAGTACCCTAGGGATAAACCGAATGAGGTAGCACTATTTTAAACAAACTGCCCTTGTATTTCTGGTACAGGATGGGGCAATCTACATCCGGCCATTCTGGTTTAGATTTTCTGTGATTTTCTCAACTTACTCCAGACTAATGCAGGGACAGTTCTTACTATAAGGTCACGGCCGACTACCTGTCCCGTTCTTGTCCAATGAAACCCATAAGTAAGTGTGTAAGTTCTGCGTATTTGGATTTTCAAGCCGTCGTGGTTTGGCCAACTTCTGGAAAATATTTGGCGATGGAAAAATTATTACAAATTCAAACGGCGTACCATAATGTCTCTTTATGCGTCCCACTAAGACGTAAACGATAGTCACGGTCGTCTAAGAAAAAAATGGTTCAAATGGCTCTGAGCACCATGGGACTTAACAGCTGAGGGCATCAGTCCCCTAGAACTTAGAACTACTAATACCTAACTATCCTAAGGACGTCACACACATCCATGCCCGAGGCAGGATTCGAACCTGCGACCGTAGCGGATGCGCGGTTCCAGACTGAAGCGCCTAGAACCGCTCGGCTACTCCGGCCGGCAGGTCGTCTAAGAGATCAGATAGTCATAAGCAGTAAATTCGATACCCAACCCGCCGCCGTGTTAACAGTCTGAGAGTTACATGACAATATATCCTTGTTGTGGGAGGGGGAGGTGTCATCAGTTTTCTAATTTTCTGACTGGTTTCATGAGACCCTCCACGAACTCCTGTCTTGTGCCAACCTCTTCATACAAGGTGCATTCAAGTTCTAAGGCCTCCGAATTTTTTCTCCGGACTGGAAAGAGATAGAATCATGCGCATTGTTTTAAAATGAGGCCGTGTTCATTGTTAATACGTCCCAGAGATGGCAGCACCGTACGGCAGATGGAATTTTACCGCCCACGGCGAGAATGAGAACTGTTTTAAATACTTAAAATGGCGACGTTTTCCTTACTTGAACAGCGTGCAATCATTCGTTTTCTGAATTTGCGTGGTGTGAAAGCAATTGAAATTCATCGACAGTTGAAGGAGACATGTGGTGATGGAGTTATGGATGTCTCGAAAGTGCGTTCGTGGGTGCGCAGTTTAATGAAGGCAGAACATCGTGTGACAACAAACTGAAACAACCTCGGGCTCGCACAAGCCGGTCTGACGACATGATCGAGAAAGTGGAGAGAATTGTTTTGGGGGATCGCCGAATGGCTGTTGAACAGATCGCCTCCAGAGTTGGCATTTCTGCGGGTTCTGTGCACACAATCCTGCATGACGACCTGAAAATGCGAAAAGTGTCATCCAGGTGGGTGCCACGAATGCTGACGGACGACCACATGGCTGCCTGTGTGGCATGTTGCCAAGCAATGTTGACGCGCAAAGACAGCATGAATGGGACTTTCTTTTCGTCGGTTGTGACAATGGATGAGACGTGGATGCCATTTTTCAATCCAGAAACAAAGCGCCAGTCAGCTCAATGGAAGCACACAGATTCACCGCCACCAAAAAAATTTCGGGTAACCGCCAGTGCTGAAAAAAAGATGGTGTCCATATTCTGGGACAGCGAGGGCGTAATCCTTACCCATTGCGTTCCAAAGGGCACTACGGTAACAGGTGCATCCTACGAAAATGTTTTGAAGAACAAATTCCTTCCTGCACTGCAACAAAAACGTCCGGGAAGGGCTGTGCGTGTGCTGTTTCACCAAGACAACGCACCCGCACATCGAGCTAACGTTACGCAACAGTTTCTTCGTGATAACAGCTTTGAAGTGATTCCTCATGCTCCCTATACACCTGACCTGGCTCCTAGTCACTTGTGGCTTTTTCCAACAATGAAAGACACTCTCCGTGGCCGCACATTCACCAGCCGTGCTGCTATTGCCTCAGCGTTTTTCCAGTGGTCAAAACAGACTCCTAAAGAAGCCTTCGCCGTTGCCATGGAATCATGGCGTCAGCGTTGTGAAAAATGTGTACGTCTGCAGGGCGATTAGGTTGAGAAGCAACGCCAGTTTCATCGATTTCGGGTGAGTAGTTAATTAGAAAAAAAATCGGAGGCCTTAGAACTTGAATGCACCTCGTATAAGGATAACACTGGAACCATATGTATTAAATTATTTCTTGGAAGTACTACAATCTCTGTCTTCCCCTAAAGTTATTACGCCCTATAGCTGAATAGAATAGCGTGAAATTTATTTATTTGCTGTAATACATGTCCTGTCAACCTATTCCTTCTCCTTTGCACTGTTTTCCATTTGTTATTTTCTTTGCTTATTCTGTCGAGAAGCTCCTCATTCCGCATCTAATCAGTCCACATAATTTTCGACACCCTTCTGTAGCACCCCTTTTGAAACGTTTCACTTTTCTCCCTTTCTAGTTGTCCCACGGTCCATAATCCACAACCACACAATGCTGTCCTCCAAACGTATAGTCTCAGATGCATCCGCCTGAGACTGAGGCCAATGTTTTATACCAGCGGAATTGTCTTGGCAGGAAATGCCCTGTTCCCACTGCTAACCTCATTTTTATGTCCTCCTTGCTTCATCCGCCGTGTGTTAGTTTCCTTCCAAAGTAGCAGGATTCCTTCACTTCACATACTTCTTCGTGCTCCACAATTTTGATGTTACGTTATCACTAATCTCATTTCTGCTACTTCTCTTTACTTTCGTCTTTCTTCGATTTACTATAAAACCGTGTTTTGTACTCATTAGACCGTACAATTCATTCAACGCCTCCGATATCTCCTCTTCATTTTCTAATACCAGTGAATCTTATCATTGACACCTTTTCATTCTGAATTTAATTCCACTCCTTAATCTTTCATTTATTTCCTTCATTGTTTCTTCGATGTATAGATTGAACAGTGGGGCTGAGGGACTGTATTCCTGTCTACACCCTTTTTAATCCGAGCAAGAAGACCCGGGTTCGAGTCCCGGTCGCAGCACAAAGTTTACTTCATTTCGTCTGCTTCGATCACTTCTCTCATTGTTATGACTGGACATAATTTTTCACATAAAGAAAATCTATCTTTGCTCTAATAGATACTGCAGTTTTCCACATCAAATCCATACGTTCCTTAAGAGAGGACATTGTCATTTACTTTGCACATGTCGGAATACACACACACATTATAAGCCTTTTGATCACAGTGAATCTATCACACATCCCCTACTAAGTATAATACTTCGCCAATGACTGAATACTTGTAGTGCCAAACAATACTGAGTGAAAATCTGCAATGGATGGATATGACTCATTTGTTTGTCTTGCAAATGGTACCAAGATGTCTTGGGAACAGAGACGTAATCGTCTTATAAGCGACCAGCTATTCAGAAAACCGACCATAACAGCTTTGTTACTGCCACAAGCGGTCTTGGTTCTACCGGTGCAGACAAGTATCGCTAATGATGTTCATGTTAAAAACTATACAAGCTTTATAAATCGACTTATGGTACTGCTTCCGAATGGTTTTCCACACGAATACCGCGACATTAAATACAGACGGTGTTCGCAGGATGTATATCAACAGATCGAATGTCGCTGGTGACATAAGTTCATAATAAAATCACCAAATTTAGGAAGTCATTCTCCTAAGGAATGTGGTATGAAGCCGGTATTTGCACTTCTCTCATGCCACCACTAGATTTTTCTCCAGTATTTGTGAAGCATTCTATCCCAGTGCCATGTCAGAAGTTCTGCGAATTATACATTGGGTTATAGGTGATGGTTGATTGAGAATGGTCATGTACAGCATCACTTAAAAGATTGAGATTGTAAGAAATGTATACGAGCTTTTCAGATCTATAGTGTTACGCTTTGTGGTAGAAGTGACGTCTGCAATTTGGAATCAAGTCTTTCCGTTCAACCACATACCTCTGTTGGAACCCATGGATATGGCTTTTAATGATTAAAGCCACTAGTGAATCATATTTGTGGCGCTCACATATCTCGAAACTAGTAACCTTTTCCGAACCTATCTGCTACAGTAAAACTCCAAAGTGGTTTTAGACAGTTCCTATGCGTCTAGCAACTGTTCCTCAGACTTTGCCCCGCCATCCCTGTAGTTTTGTGCATGTGATCGTTGTAATTTAATTCGCGACTGAGGCGTAGTCGGAGAGTGCTATATCTACTACCTTCCACAACCCGTGTAGAAACAGAATAAGCTGAGTTAATGCGACAGGACAGTCTTTTTTTTTTTTTGACCACTCGGTGGAAATGGGAACATATTGTCGTAGCTCTGCCAACTGTGTAAGATGTACAAGGTCAGCACCAAACGAAGCTTTCTCCTGTAACACGAGGTAATAGTAGAAAGAGGCAGAATGGGAACAGGGAGAAGGATGAAGATTTTGCTGCTGCAGTGGAGTGCAGTGCGTTTCCAAACTACATACATGTACTGCAGTCCGAAGGAGATCTGCGTCCATCAGGATGGATTCACATCTGTCACCCAAATATTCTCTCTGTCATGTACCATCCAACAGCGAATAAAAAACTACAAACTATAAAAACTCCATTACTCTTATCTAGTAGAAAACTTGAGAAGGTTTTTATAGCATTCCTGAAGCCAAGACAAATATCATCTTGTAAACATTTCACGGAAAAGGTACTGTCACGAAATATGCCAAATTTAAGTAAATAAAAATAGATAGCATATTTCAAATACAATCTGCATGCTGGCATCGAGCATATGTTCAGACCCCCATTAAATATACAAATATTGAACCACTGAGTGATCGAACTCGCCTGCACAGGCCAGTGAGAAGCGCCTTCACTTGCACTATGGGAGGACCATATCCCACACACTATCAGCCTCAACGGAGGTTCACTCTGTTGTTCTTTGATACTTCGCTTTTTATTGCTCTAACACATCCAAGCAGTGTATACACAGTTTTGTAGACTGCAATACATTTTGTTTTTTCCACCACAACTTTGAGGTCTGTGTCAGGTTCTAAACTGACATTAAAATGTTTCGATCCACTGGCTCTGACTGAAAGCAAGACATCAGACATTGTAAATTATACTGCTGCTCCCACAAAACACACACACACACACACACACACACACACACACACACAAATAAAGGATGATTTTAAGTAAAACACAGTCTCAACATATGGAAACTGGATGAGTTTTGTGGAGTTGTGGAACATTTCCAAACAGTTGCCTGACGGTGACTGGTGACCTCTACGTTTAAGCTGATCTTTCACAGTGACAGGCTAGCACATAGCTCTGTGTTCCATTTCAACTGATTCGTCATATTGCAGTCATACATGCAATCACTTTTTTGGTGTTAGCCATCCCTGGAACGTGTTGCCCCTACACCAAGACTCTTCCTCTATCTCAAACAGGTGATGTCGGTCAAACATTATGTGGTAATCAACAGCATACCAGTGGTTGGAAGGGATGGAAAAACACCGTCAATGTACTATAATAATAAGCATCACAGTGACAATGCGATCAATTTTAGCAATTTTACCAGTTTTTCAATGCCTACCAGTGACACAGCAGCATGCTTCCCAATTTCTGTACCATCAATAAAACCAACCCTCCTCTACTTTCTGAATACCATTGTGAATGTTGATAGATGACAGTGCAGTACATCCACTCATTGTTAACCCACGAATATATACATACCGAAGTATACCAGTCAGCAGTCTACATATTTGTAGCACTTTGGTCAAGGTGCATAATTTACGATTACAATTGCCCGTCTTTCCCTATACAATTGGGAGTCACAGATCATCCTTGCATTCTTAGGATAAAGTTAGAGATTGAAAGACCTCCTCGCATTGTCTATGACCATCTCTCCCTGCAGAATTGTCGCTGATTAAATTTGCTGAGCAGACGTAGACTGCTACTGTCTACGTCATGTGAAGGAGCAGAGCGAGCTGAGTCTGTAACTGCAGTGCAGCGCCAATCTTACTCATAGCACCCATGCAAGTGCAGAAGATTTCTCCAGACGCGTGCATGTCAAAGAGGTTATCGGAGTATAGTAGATATGAGTGTTGTCATGATATAACAGACGGTTAGGAAGAAGAAACCTGCCGTTTTGAAGCATGATGGAGCACCAGATGGATGGAGTTTCAAGCAATTAACGTAAATCCATTGCCCTATCAATTCTAAAGTGTCGTTCTAGTGTCTGCAGTCAGTACCAAGAAGGTATTAGTAAGACAGAAAATAGCACATGCATTCCTAAGGCTACACGGTTCTGCACTTAAAACTGGTATAACTTTAGAGCAGTGTGGTCATGTGGAATGCAGTGCTGTTAATGTTCCAGTGTAAGAAACATATTTCCAGCTCATGACATAATTTCTCCTTGCAGTTTTCTCTACGATAAACTATGGTGACAAGCTATAAAATGCAAAACTTTGCAAACCAAAGAAAACATCGATTCTTTGTGATACACACGCAATGTAGCTTTCCAGAGGTGTACAGCGCCAACTGTTCACATCCGATCACGATTCAGAAATTATTCTATGCTCCCATCAGTCCTATAAAAAATAATCATTAGTAACAGAGAATGCCTCTGAGAAGGAAACAGACAAATGCATAGCAAGAGTCATGCTTCCACTAACTCCATAAACAGTACATTTGTCAAGCAGATGTATACATGGGGATTGCAGTACTCACAAATACCTAATGCAAACTTAGAATCACCGTAATAAAACTGAAGAATCGATTTTATGCCCAGGATGCAACTAGGGAATGGAGTACGTCACATAAATCTTCGTTCATCTACAGGAGGGTGTTGAAACATGATGGACATTTTCGTTATATAACACAAAAGTTGGAAGTCCTCTCATGGCAGATGTTGCTGTTAACGGTCGCAGGTCGATAGTACTATAAGCCACACACAGAACACACGGTTGTATACACGTCGAACGCAGGCTACGCCACACAACTGATTCACCCCTACAGAACAACGGGAAAAAGTGGGTAAATGACTTGCAGCAACATCTAACTCTCTCTAGAATGCATCATCAGTCTACCATTAAATCATACCTCATTACAAGCCCATCTCAACCGATCAATCCATCCACCTTCTGTCATCCTTTAACGCAGACACAATTCAATTTAGAACCAGATGGTTCTCTTTTTTCCAGGAAAGCATCAATATCAGCAACCAACTCGCATGTCTAACAGTTATCTCAATAGACATACAGTAGAATGTTGCCGTACAGCAACTTTCTGCTAGTTGACACTGCAGGGTTGTGATTGGCGGAGAGTACAGAGAAGCACGTTGTAAATACTGTTCGTCAAGGTTTAAAACACCTAATCTGTCCTGCACAGGGTGAAACAGCGATGCATTCTATAGTTGTATATTGCTGTGACTATATGTACAGTGTATGTATTTATGTTTTTTTGCGATGTATCTGTCTTCCTGGTACATGTACAACTGCTGGTGGTCTGCAGTATGCAGAAGTGATGATTTTGTATGGTGCACGATACGAATTGTGTTTACCACATCGATATGGCATGAGGTGATATTGTCCGGTTGAAGATAAGTTTCACTCTAAAAAATTCAGTCTTATCTCGTCAGTAGCAGAGCATTGTAATTGAGGAAGTGTCTTTGGCGATAGTTTCCGTATTTCATGATCTGAGACCAATTCGGCAGGATTTAACTGACAAAGCAATATGAATGCGTGTTTTTTTTCGATTTGTACAAAACAGCTTTGTTGCTGAAAGTCGTGTAATTTGTCACTTTGCAGAAAATGGCGGACAGTGCACTCACACTGGCAGTATAAGCAGTTTGGCGGATAAATTCAGTAAAAGCCAATCAGAGTGCTCCATTCTCAAGACATCCATTGTGTGGGGCATAGAAGCCTCTACAGACTGGTTCCAACGAGATGGGGAAAAGATATACACAGAACGTTCTGAGAGTCACAAGATGTCTTTCTTGGTTGAGTGTTCAGAGACTCGTCCAACCAGACCATCAATCTCTGGCGGGATGCCGTTCCTCACCTGCCATTGTGGCTTTAGAGCATCTCCAGACACTGAAAATTCACCGAAAATTCTAGCCATTTTTCTCTCTGTAGGAAAGTGCTTCGAATTCTGTTTGTGTAATTTTTCTGATTTTCCCGTCTTTGTCTGGTGCTTCAACACCAGTGTGTGCTTCGAGGAATGAGGAAAATAACGTGCCTGACTCCAGCAGCAGCAGATATAAAACCAACCCACTCAACGTGAAACGTCCCCTTAGAACAATTATATACGACTGTGCTTAAACTGACACACAATATTTTTAGCGCAACGCAATCTGACTTTCAAAAATCCCTGCAAAAGAATGGCCCTGACTAACATTAATTTATACTTTTCACAAATCACTTACCTCACCAAAAATCTCCGTTACTCGAACTACTACAATATAGCGAGCGCCACTACTGCCAGCTAAATAACAGATTCAAACTACGGAAGGCACTAACTACTGATAGGGATAGTTAGCAATTGAAAGATGTTAATAGAGAACAAACAATGTATTTACCTTAACAGTCATAATATATATATAGCAGTTCATGACAAATTACAAAACTCCGCCATCTCTCTCCTCACATCCACCACTGCTGGCGGCTCACCTCCAACTGCGCAACGCTATGCGCTGTTAACATCCAGCTGCCGCTGCCCAACACTACAATGGCAGACAACAATGCAAACTAGCACACAGAGCGCTACGTAACGTTGCCAATAAGAAAACATAAACAGCCTACTTACAAACGTTTCAGAAAAGTGACGAACACCACAGCAACTGTAGGACTCAAAAATTTTTCTCTCTCACTGGCAGTGTCTTCACACAAGCAGCTAAAACTCGAAAAGCGTTGAGCGTCCTGTTTACAGCTACAGAGATACGTCTTTCGACTTCCAAATATCATCATTTTGGCGTGTAAGATCAGATATTGCAGTTGATATCGGTTTCGGGATATGCGTGTGAAGCGTCTCAGGGAAGTTTCACAAGCGTGCAGCGATCTGTTTTTAGAGTCAGTGTTCGTTTGTAGTGGTATACATCGCAAAATTGAAGCAAACTACTGTGCAGTGATCTTTTTTGAAAGTGTATTCAGACACATATTCAGTTAGATTTAGTAACTGCTGAAGCAGCTCATGCTCAAGAACAATGGTATTTCCCAATAAAGCGCGCGAAGTGTCTCTGGGATGGTTTCAGAAGTGCGTTGCGATCTTTTTAGAGTCCGTGTTCAAGTGTAGCAGTGGTGGTATTCCTCAGAAAAAACGTCTAATTGTTTAAATATTCCCGCATCATCTGCCAAGCTGTCTCTCTCTCTCTATTTGCGCAGTGGTACATTTACGAGGGCAGTTCAATAAGTAATGCAACACATTTTTTTTTCTCGGCCAATTTTGGTTGAAAAAACCGGAAATTTCTTGTGGAATATTTTCAAACATTCCCGCGTCGTCTCGTATAGTTTCATTGACTTCCGACAGGTGGCAGCGCTGTACGGAGCTGTTAAAATGGCGTCTGTAACGGATGTGCGTTGCAAACAACGGGCAGTGATCGAGTTTCTTTTGGCGGAAAACCAGGGCATCTCAGATATTCATAGGCGCTTGCAGAATGTCTACGGTGATCTGGCAGTGGACAAATGCACGGTGAGTCGTTGGGCAAAGCGTGTGTCATCATCGCCGCAAGGTCAAGCAAGACTGTCTGATCTCCCGCGTGCGGGCCGGCCGTGCACAGCTGTGACTCCTGCAATGGCGGAGCGTGCGAACACACTCGTTCGAGATGATCGACGGATCACCATCAAACAACTCAGTGCTCAACTTGACATCTCTGTTGGTAGTGCTGTCACAATTGTTCACCAGTTGGGATATTCAAAGGTTTGTTCCCGCTGGGTCCCTCGTTGTCTAACCGAACACCATAAAGAGCAAAGGAGAACCATCTGTGCGGAATTGCTTGCTCGTCATGTGGCTGAGGGTGACAATTTCTTGTCAAAGATTGTTACAGGCGATGAAACATGGGTTCATCACTTCGAACCTGAAACAAAACGGCAATTAATGGAGTGGCGCCACACCCACTCCCCTACCAAGAAAAAGTTTAAAGCCATACCCTCAGCCGGTAAAGTCATGGTTATAGTCTTCTGTTCGATGTCCTTCCTCATGGTCAAACGATCAACTTTGAAGTGTATTGTGCTACTCTTCAGAAATTGAAGAAACGGCTTCAGCGTGTTCGTAGGCACAAAAATCTGAACGAACTTCTCCTTCTTCATGACAACGCAAGACTTCACACAAGTCTTCGCACCCGAGAGGAGCTCACAAAACTTCAGTGGACTGTTCTTCCTCATGCACCCTACAGCCCCGATCTCGCACCGTCGGATTTCCATATGTTTGGCCCAATGAAGGACGTAATCCGTGGGAGGCACTACGCGGATGATGAAGAAGTTATTGATGCAGTACGACGTTGGCTCCGACATCGACCAGTGGAATGGTACCGTGCAGGCATGCAGGCCCTCATTTCAAGGTGGCGTAAGGCCGTAGCATTGAATGGAGATTACGTTGAAAAATAGTGTTGTGTAGCTAAAAGATTGGGGAATAACCTGGTGTATTTCAATGCTGAATAAAACAACCCCTGTTTCAGAAAAAAATGTGTTGCATTACTTATTGAACTGCCCTCGTAGTTCCTGTGACGCCACCAAGTTATGTATGTGACAATATTCCACAACACCAGATGGAATAACTCCTGAAGCAGTTCGTGTTCAATGACAAAGGGTATCTGTGCCTCACGGGTGGAAACATGGAGGAAGATGGTGAGTATTTTCAACATGGCAGGAAGTCCTTAGCGCAGCTCCGCAGCTACCACATGGCCATGCTGTGAGCTGGCACGCTACCTGGCTCAGTCTCCACGCTCCTCGGAAGAGGCCATGCACTAGATTGGGTGGACATCTTGCCTCTTGCACTTTGGAAGACTGACTGACTGGACTTTTATCGAATGATCTACAGTTACAGCACACACATTTATCATTATGAGTTGCAAAGCATAACTTAGCCCCATCCTGCTGCATCTTCGTTATTTCATGAAGCGTACTCATCTTCACCAAATATTGTTGCTATCGACACAGTCATCACATGCATGGTTACAGCAAATACATTACTCCTTCTCCAGCAGAGACATCTCATCCATTGAAGAGAGTAAACTATTAAGTGTGTCCTTCCAGTCCAGCAGCCAGACACATACTCAGTCCTTTTCCCACCTTTTTTTTCCCTAGACCGCTATATTGGATTATGTCACGGGAAGAGAGAAGGAAGGGCCAACAGCGTCCTCTGGCGATGGTGTTGTGAACTAGGTCAGCTGAACTCCGGACCTCATGCTGAACACTACTGTCTATGACAACTCAAACTGTTTAAATCAACGATGCAAACAGAATATAGACTTATGTCCATCCTCTCTGGCAGCTCAGTACAGACTGAGTCCTTTTCCTGCCAATTTCCAAATGGGACAGGGTGGCGAGGGGAGGGGGAGGTGAAGGAGGAAGGGAGGATGGAGGACACGGGTCTTAGGTGTTAACTATTTTCTCGCCAAAATTTGAACTCCCTGCCATGACATCACTGTGATGCTGCCATGTCTGTGGCTGCCACATTGGATCCTTCATTTTCAATGAATTTGGCAACAATGCAGAGTGCGGCCATGCTGTCTTTTGCCTACTACTGACAAGATGTGCGGCTTAGGGTGTGGCTTATGAGAGGGGACAGGTGTGATGACATTATGTTTTTTCCCTCTTCCCCACCGTGTAGGCAAGCTGATGATCAAAGGTCAAATCTAATCCAGAAAGTTCTCATCCTAATCCCAATGTCAACTGCACTCTTTCTAGAAGAATATATCAAAAATATATTTCTTATTTTGTACCTCTCGCATAACTCACACAGTGTGTATGTTATATTTAATAAGCTAACTTGCGTCCACAGTTTCGTGAGAAGCGGCTTTCTAGTCACTAGCAAGCTTCACCTCTCGCTCCACACTTGGTCATCAACAGCCCCCCAAATGTCATGTTCTACGACAGCACGCTTCATCAATATGCTTTCACACACACAGTTTTCTGAAGAGGAAAGGATAATAGCATTTATAGCTCAATGTCGCTATTGTGGTGGCCAGTTCGGCTGCGACACTATCGCCTGTTCCAACAAATGTCCAGTCTTCTCTCTCAATCACTTTGAGGGCTAATGAAACATTTTGTCTCTATTGTGTTGTAAAATAGGGATTTCTCTGTCTTCTCGGCTTGTGAAGGTATGTAGCCGTTACAAAATTCTGTGAGGATCTATAACAGCGCTTATTTTTCCCAATGTAAAACGTTTTTCGCTCTTTTAGTGCACTGCTATGTGCTCTTCCTATTTTTCATGGTGTTGTGGGAATAGACACAGCCATAGCTGCAAACAAAGTTACTGGTATCTGGCCACTTACTGTCACTGGATGATGCCCTGCCACTTCAACAACTCAATAACAGTGAGCTACATCCACCCACTACTTCCGCATATCAACGAGATGGGAGTGGAACAACCCTCGGGAAGCTTCTGTGATTTGACAGACTACCGCGTGACAACAGCAAACCTATGTTACCGACTTTGTTCCAGACATTTCCTCATGACACAAAAACGCAGTCCCTTCCACAAAATCAGCCCTGGACAGTTGCATTCAAACCCCTGGCGCTGCCGACTGGATCAGCGGCACAGCAGGGATATGCACGATGCGTGCCGTGTGTCAGTAATCGCTACGAGTTCTACTGACGCAGCCTTGCTCACTTCGTAATTATGTCGCAGCCACTGACACCGCCAGGCTCTACATGTACGATGTCTGCTTGGCTGTCCCGGCACGTGTCAGTTCTGCACTCTGCTGCCCTTTTAGATTTCGCCACTGGACTTCAGATGCCGTATCACGGCCGGTGAACGATGGGTTATCACATAGCTCAGTGCTTCTGGAATTCGCCACCTGCCCTCCGTTGCTCCCCAGCCATCGGTACAGAAATGGAGTGTGGACGACGCCCTTACGTGCCTCCACAGTGAAGACGCCGCCCGCTGCCCCATATCCGTAGAAGAGCCGCGTCCAGTGCAATGGCCACCGCCGCCGAATCACGAGGAGAACAGGCCAAGTCCTATAAATTAGTTTCCCAGAAACTCCGCTCAGTGTAGGACGAGCCGGAACTGTCTTAGCTTATCCGTAGATATTCGACCGTTTCTCAGAAGACGACTGACAAAGTTCTCGACATAGTTTAGATGCCTTTTAGCGCCCGCTGAGCTTGTCCCAACTGGTGGCAAAGCGACCAGCGTCGCGATCTCTTACTTTTGCATCCATGTTCTAAATGCTGTTATTGTTTTTTTTTTATTTTATTCATTTGTCAACCCATGTCAGTAGACGGTTACTGCTCGAATGGTTCCTCACGTTGGGGGATACAAGGACGTTATGTTAACTGTAATACAGGGTTATTTTAAATGATGGACCCATTTTCCAAAATTCGTATGTATTCAAGTACAAATCCAAAATGAAGAAGCTTTATACCAATTAAAAGAGGAAGTTTGAAAGTTTTTGGCGGGTGGCAGCAGGCGGGAGGTGATGGGAAAATCCACATTCACCATTGTAACACGTAAGAGACTCACCGAAGATCAACGTGTTCTGCACCGTGTCCCGTATTAAGGTTTATGGACCACCTTTCTTTGCGGAAAGAACCGTAACGGGAATCATGTACCTGGACATGTTGGAGCACTGGCCGTTCTCTCAAGTTATGGAAGATTCCCAGGACTTCATTTTATAACAGGATGGAGTTCCGCCCCATTGGCACCGTGATGTACGAGGCTTTTTCAATGACTCCCTTCCTCACCGCTGGAATAGTCACAGGGCACTTGAGGACATGGCTCTGCACTTCTGACCAACGAGATCTCCTGATCTCATACCCTGCGACTATTCCTTATGGTTTTTTTTGAAGGAAGCTATTTACGTCCCGCCTCTACCAACCACTCTGAACGATCTGTGGAACCGGATCACTTGTCCCGTGCACTCAGTAACAGCTGATACGCTTTCGCGCGTGTGGGACGAGTTTGGCTACCACGTCGAAGTTTTCCGTGCAGCCAACGGTGGCCACATTGAACATTTATCACATTTCTAATTATTAAATAATTATTAAAAACTAATTAATAAAAACTTATTAAATTGATATCAAACATTTGAAACTTCCACTTTTCATTGGTATAAAGTTGTTCATTTTGAATTTGTACTTGAATAAATTCGAAGTTTTGGAAAGGGATCCATCACTTAGAATAACTCTGAATTACAAATGTCTTTCACAATAAGTGTCAGACGTTTATTATATATATGTGCATGGAGTTTTCAGGGTTTACAATCTTTTTAAATTCTCATATTCTTGTATTTTATTCTTGCATCAGCGCTTCATTCTTATATTTTATTCTTACATTTATTCTTCAGGTAGATTAGGTGCTTTCCCTTGGATGGTGCCAATTACAGAAACATTCGAAACACAGAAATTCCGAAGACCACGAGCACCGTGCGAAGACAAGTTTGCCATAGCAACATTTGTTCGTATGAATATCACTCGGTAAAGAAACGTCGTTAACATTGCTAAAGTTTTCACGCATTGGCAATAATTTCGCAACGAACCAGCCACAAAGAATAACTTTTCCAAAACCTTGCGGTGGCAGCTGATCAGCAATCAGGGTGACAATTATTGAACTATATGAAATAAAATCGTCATAACTCCTGAACCGTTTGTGTTAGGACGTTTAAACTGCACGGTAGGCCGTGGGGCATGAAAGGTATTAGTACGCACATGCATGGTTTGATTTAGCGACGAAGCCCACTTTTATTTGACGGCTTCTTCTATAAGTAGAATTGGCGCGCATGGGGGACTGAGATCCGCATTTAGCGGTCGAGAAGTCTGTTCACCCTTAATAGTGACTGTGTGGTGTGCAGCGTCCAGTCACGGAACAATCGGTGCCATATTACTCAATGGCACGCTGACTGCCGATGACCGTGATTTCAACAACATGTGGTTCTTGGAAGACGGAGCTCGACCCCATCGAAGAAGAAGAATGTTTGAGGAGTACATTGGGGGGCTGCACTCTGGTTCTGGGGTACCCAGAGGCCACTGGCATGGGCCTCCATTGGTTGCCATATTCTCCGGATCTGAACAGATGCGACTCATTTTTGAGGAGCTATATTAAAGACAAGGTGTACACCAATGACCCCAAAACCATTGCTGAGCTGAAAACAGCAATACAGGAGGCCATCGACAGCATCGACGTTCCGACACTTCAGCGGGCCATGCAGAATTTCTCTATTCGTCTGCGCCACATCGATCGGCATATCGAACATGTCTTAACCTAAATCCGAATATCTTTAGTGACGTTTACATGTTGAATAAAGTGTGTGCACCAAGTAATTTGTAACTAATTTACATCTTTTTCATATAGTTTAATAATTGTCATCCTGTACACTACAGCAATTTCACCGAAAACAATTTCCAACAATTTTTCCATTCATTTAATGTTTTCCCTATTTTTTCTTTTTTTTAAATTAATTAACCAGACATGCAATTAGTTCACGAGTAACGAGGACAACGCTATTTCAGTAAGTATTTGAAGACATTCATGGAGGTAAATGAAAAGCAAAAATAAAAATAATGATCGGGTTTCGAATACAGGGCGCAAAAGTGTTAAACTGTGACGGTAGCAACTGTACCACCACCTCGGTTGGATTGTTTACTAATTAAAAGGCACCTAAATTTCATCGAAAACATTGACTGTCGTTTTGTCAGAAAGGGTTGCCGCTGCCGGCCTACCATTATTGTAAAGGTATTAAAATAACAATAAAAAAAGAAAGGGTCGAGTGTCTACGGATAAGCCGAGATAAGTATTCGCGTATTTTGACTCGTCTTCCACAGAGCGGAGCTTCTCTGAAACCTGGTTGTGGCACTTGCCGCGTTCTCCTCTTCACCACCAGCGTGTCTGCGTTGCCACGGCAGCGCGCAGCCTCCTGATCAGTGCGCTATCACTAGGGTGACAAAAGTCATTGGATAGCGATATTCACGCATACAGATGGCGGTAGTATCGCGTTAACAAGGTATAAACGAGCAGTGAATTGGCAGAGCTGTCATTTGTACTCGGGTGTTTCAATATCGCCGCACGACGCGTATTAACAGAGTTTGAACGCGGAATGGTAGCTCGTGCTAGACACATGGGACATTCCATTTCGGAAATCGTTAGCGAATTCAGTATTCCCAGATCTACAGTGTCAAGAGTGGCCGAGAACACAAAAATTCAGGCATTGCACCTCATCACGAACAGAGCTGTGACCGACGCCATTCGCATAACGACCAGGAGCAGCGGCGTTTGCGTAGAGCAGGGGCGGGCAGGAATTCTGCACGTGTGCGGTGCACATGCACGTGTGCAGTTAACAGGTGTTCTGCGTGCACACAGGGGCAAGCTGGCCACCCGCTTCTCTCCACTCCCCACCATACCGTCTCTCCGCTTCTTCCCCTGTAATGCGTTTTGTTTCCTGGTCTGCTTTATTAAATGAAGGAATAAGGTTAGTAGGAGTGCTTGATAGAAATCATGGTTTGAAAGAGTACCTATTACCTACGATACGTTTTATTTAATTATCACAGGTGGAGTTCACAATACGTTTAATGTCTGGAACAAAATTTCTACATACAGACAAACGCAAACAGTTATGTAAATTTTCATTACTGATGTTTGCTCTTAACCGAGACTTATTAATTTTCATAACAGAAAAAAATCTCTCACAAAAGTATGTCAAGCCCAACATTGACTATCTTCATGGCTTCACGATGGAGAGGAAACTCTTGCTGTGGAAAGTCGTGATAAAAATCTATTACACGTCTTGCCAAAAGGCACTTGTCTCTCAGACGTGAATTACACTGTAGATCTATTAATTCCATTTGCAAACTGAGATGAATATCATCTACAGAAACCAGATTCTCTCGAGAACTATTCAAAACCTTGGGATAAGTAAGATATATCCCCAAATCGCTTGAGAAATTCCTCTTTTATTGTACTAAGAACGGCAACATACTGAAATTTATTATAATGGCGTTCAATATTAAACTTCCGCTCACCAGCGACAATACTGTCACATATTATACATTTCCGATTTTCAAGTTTTTCCACAGAGAACAAATTATTCTCCCATTCCTTTTTAAAAGATAGCAAATCTCCAATTCTCCGTTTCCTTGATTCACTCTGCATTTTCCGGTTATTGAAATACAACGTTCACTGCGTAGTGGTCGCTTCGCTTCAACGTCCGCAGCTTAGCCTGGTACTACACTGCCGCAACCTGCAGGCTGTCAGCACTGTCCCGTTCGACGATTGCACGCGAGCAGCACACGTGCAGCGCTGTGTGCTCATGAGCCGCGTGCAACGTTTGCCCGCCCCTGGCGTAGAGGTTTCTGTGCTAACAGACAAGTAACACTGCGTGAAGTAACCACAGAAGTCAATATGGGACGTAAGACGAACGGATTCGTTAGGACAGTGCGGTGAAATTTGGCGATGATGGGTTATGGCAGCAGACAAATGGCACCAGTGCCTTTGCTAACACAACGACATCGTCTGCAGCGCCTCTCCTGACTACACCGATTGATACTCTAGATGACTGGAAAACTGTGGCCTGATCAGACGTGTTCTGATTTTACATGTTGAAAGCTGATGGTAGGATCGAGTGTGGCCCAGACTCGACGAAGTTGTCCTCAAGGCACCGCGAATGCTTGTGGTGGCTCCTGAGTGGTGTGGGCTGTATTAACATGGAATGGACTGGATACTGTGACCCAATTGAACTGATCATTGACTGACAACGGTTATGTTCGACTACTTGGAGACCACTTTCTCCAAAACAACGATGGAATTTTTATCGGTGACAATGCGCCATGTCATGGGGCCACAATTGTTCACTATTAAAGAAAATTCTGGACAATTGGAGCGAATGATTTGGCCACCCAGATCGCACGACATGAGTACCATCGAAAATTTTGTGGGACAGAATCGAGAGGTCAGTTTGGGCACCAAATACTGCGCCAGCAAGACTGTCCCCATTATGGAGGACCATAGAAACAGCGTGGCTCAATATTTCTGCAAGGGACTTCTAATGACTTGTTCATACGATGTCGAGTTGCTGCACCACATTGGGCAGAAGGAGGTCCCGCACGATAGTAGGAGGTGTTCCATGGCTTTCGTCGCCTTAGTTCAAATGGCTCTGAGCACTATGGGACTCAACTGCTGAGGTCATCAGTCCCCTAGAACTTAGAGCTACTTAAACCTAACTAACCTTAGGACATCACACACATCCATGCCCGAGGCAGGATACGAACCTGCGACCGTAGCGGTCGCGCTGTTCCAGACTGAAGCGCCTAGAACCGCTCGGCCACCCCGGCCGGCCGTCGCCTTAGTGTATACTGCAAATAGTGATGGGAACAACCTAAGGAAAACTGTCGATTCAGTCGGTTGATAGAACACAATCGACTCATTCGGTTGAAGTTCTGCATATCAGTTGAAGTTCTTCATTCGTTCATTTAATTGAGTGAAACCGGAATGGGAGCAGTTTAGCACATTCCGATCTCAGGGAGAGCATTAGATCGTTTTACCATTGTTAAACCATTGTTGTTGACTGCAATCTGTCATCACCTTTCGTTACCGTTATTGCCTCTCCAATTACTGCAGCTATCAGTTCAGTTTTTCATCCACGTTTATGAATAGGCATGTTTTAATAGTGAACTTTGTGTCTGCATCAGAATGCCGAAGTGATCAGTGGCGTGAAAACGGAAGAAATCGTATGACTGGATAAAAAGTGATCTTCAAGAGAAATTCAATCTGATGTAGAGTATCTGCAAGGATGAATGATATTATGAAACTATATGACTTAAAGATGAGAAATATTTCTCAGAAAAAATACTTTACAATACAACACACGCTCAACGGTGGAATTAAAAATTTTGCGCCCATAGGCACACCATATTATATGCGAACCCCTCCCCCACCCAAAAAAAATGTGTTAAATAATAACTATTACCTAAGTACTTCACAATTGCCATTTGGGTGGGAACGCTGCGAGCTGTTTCCGTACTCTCCTATTCGATGTTCTGAAAGACGCGTCAGCGGTTTAGTCGCGCTGAATGAAAATATACCACAGTTCCTGAAATATACCTGGTGTACGGCAGCGAATAAGACAAACTAAAAACTGCATTGTGTTAACACAGTCTTCTGTCGAAAGACAACTCAGACGATCACAAGGAAAATAACTTTTATTTTTTGGCCTAAAGATTCAGCAGAGCGTGTAGGAGGCAACGGATTTTTGTTATAAATTCTGTTTTAATATGTTCTAATACACGAAACCGTCGAAAATGAAATTAAAAAAATAGTGTTACGGTCTAGAAACTGAAGCGAACGTGTCGTACATTAGGAACTAGTACGTACTTTTACAGAGATGCGTTCAACATTAAAGTGTCGTTTTACGATCCAATAACTTGAATGTGTAGCAGATAAAAAAAATACGTTCGGTATTAATACGTGTATCTATAGGAGATCGTAAGGAATGAAAATGAAATAGAGATTTCGTTGTACAAACGTATGACTAAATATAGACGAACAAACACAGAACTGGATTTCCTATTACATAATTTTACAGACTAGTGTGGAAAAATCTAATTTGTTTTATAATCTAAGAGTTAAAGTGTAAAGAATCAAGGTCTGTGTAGCTAGATGCTGCATAATAAGTGTACACAATACCTTTAATCCATGTAAGGGCTGAACAGTTTTGTACTGCAGCTACTGCTCTCACAGTACCTCTTTCTAACGGTATTAGCAAAGCTTTTACGTATTTATCGACAGAACTGAACTACGTTATTTATTAACACTTTTTCATCTGAGCGTACTCTCCGATAACGTATATCTCCGCGATAACTATACATTTCAGCAGACTCCAAGAAAACGCATCGGTTGTAACATACTAAAGTATCCGTATGACTTGACTGTACAGCGCCGAGCGGCCTGGTCATTCGGGTATTGTTTAGTACTGTCGGGCGCCTTCGATCACGTCTGCACGTAAACGGGGATTAGTTCCGCGTTCTGCCGTCGGCGATTTTAAAATAAACAGGGAATATGTAATTTGTAAATACAATGAATGTGCTCTAAGTTACAATAAAAATTACATTATAATCTCAAATTTTTAAAACTAATATGAATAAATAAACAAACCCACCAGTCAGCAAAGTTTGCGTCTGGCTTTGACGGCAGAAAACTCGTTGATTTTATCTTCGTAGTTTAGACGATTATCAGTTAGGAGGTCGGCTTCGTTGTGAAGAATGGACAAGGCGTTCAGTCTCTCCTCAGACAAAGTAGAACGTAGGTACGATTTCAGTCCTTTAAGAGCCGAAAACGAGCGTTATGATGAACAATTTGTAGGTGCCATACATAGAAATATTCTAAGAGCAGTGTCAACATTCGGAAACACAGGCTGTAACCTCTCTTTTCGTAAAAATCTACTCATTTCGAATGGTATAACATTAATCTCAGAAGACTTCAAATTTTCCGCGAAATGTACACATTTATCAGCGAAGGAAGGCTCTAAATCTGTGTCTGATTACGCTAGGAGTTTTGCTGCACATTCAACAGTATCGTTAGGTGAACTGTTCTTAAGATTACTGAAAACTGTGAAGGAGTCCAACAGTGTTTTACAACTTTCTTTCCTCCTCACTAAATCGGCCTACAAGTTGTCGAGTACTGGGAGAAATGTTTCGACTCTAAATTTTTCCCTTCCAGTTAAAAAGAAAATTCTTCAGAGTCCGCTTCTTCATCATCATGAAGTTTGAGTTTTCGTGATCTTTTATAGGTGCATTCATAGTCTATATCAGCCACAATCTCCATGGATTTATTTTCATAATAGTCGAATATGCCACGAATAGATGCAATAAATCCTACAAGTGATTCATATAATTCATGCTCTATTTTAGTATCTGTATTTACACTTTGAAATTTCAGATTTACACTATTAAATCTCTGGTGTATGTCCTTTCAAACTGCCATTATGAATACTGTTTCTAGTCTGCTGAGTTGATTAAAAAAAGCTGACGCATCGTTTCGCACAGGTGGTTTTTCAAACGTATTATCGGCAATATGTGTCAGGGCATTGGTAACGCCCGGCCAGTTTTCATATAGACTTACACACGCTTCCTCTCTTACTGACCAAAGTGTTTTTGATAAAGTTTTTGCCGTTTTGCTTCCTGGTTTCATGAAAGCGCTGTGTACAAGCAGAGAACAAATTATACAGGTTTTGCACTACATTGAAAAATGAACATGCTTCCCGACAACTGCTTGCAGCACTAGTGCCGACTAAATTCAAAGATTGTGCCGCACAAGGCACATAATGCGCTTTTGGATTTCGTTCTTTAATGCCTGCCTGCACAACAGTGTAGGTTCCTGACATATTGCTTGCGTTGTCATATGACTGGCCTCTAGAGTCAGTAATACCAAAGGATTTGTAGATAGTACTTTTAGTACGGCCTCAGCTAAGTTTGCGGACTTGTGTCCTGGGTCTGGTAAAACAGAAGGAACGTTCAACAGGTTCACCATTCTCGTTCACATTTCTTAATATGAAAGATAAATGATCAATACGTGAAATGTCCGCAGTAGAATCTACCATTATAGAGAAATATTTAGCCTGTTTTATTTTTTACTTATGATAATTCTTTTTATTCGTTCAGAAAGAAGCTCTATTATTTCAGCACAGATTATTGAAGAAAGATAACTTGTATGTCCCAGCTTTGGATTTCCATATCGTTCATAGGTTCTGCGAGAAAAGGATCTAACTCAGCTATAAGTTCAAGAGACATCATAAACTGACCATTATGTAATAAATGGAATAAATGGAATCTTTCAACGTTCACGACTTGTTAACTTCTTCACTACTGCAAACACCCTATTCAACACACTACGCCAGTACATTTTTTTCTGTCTCAACATATGATTCGAAATGGTTATCTATTGTTCCACGTGCCGGCCGGAGTGGCCGAGCGGTTCTAGGCGCTACAGTCTGGAATCGCGCGACCGCTACGGTCGCAGGTTCGAATCCTGCCTCGGGCATGGATGTGTGTGATGTCCTTAGGTTAGTTAGGTTTAAGTAGTTCTACGTTCTAGGGGACTGATGACCACCGATGTGAAGTCCCATAGTGCTGAGAGCCATTTATTGTTCCAAGTGACTTTTTTCTTATTAAGAGTGATAACTCAGAAGTTTTGTTCAAATGGTTCGAACAATGGCTCTGAGCACTATGGGACTTAACATCTGAAGTCATCAGTCCCCTAGAACTTAGAACTACTGAAACCTAACTAACCTAAGGATAGCACACACATCAATGCCCGAGGCAGGAATAGAACCTGCAACCGTAGCGGTCGCGTGGTTCCAGACTGAAGGGCCTAGAACCGCTCGGCCACATCCGCCGGCCAGAATTTTTGTGTTCAAGTGATTTCTCATGATGAGATAAAATATTAGAAATACTTTTCCAATCTGCAATACTATTAGTAGCAATCGCGTCCATATCTCCGAACAATTTACATGGTGCACAAAAAACAGCACCGGTGCTACAGGAGTATACTAGTAAATCACGCAGAGTTGATTCACCATTTAAAAGTATACGGTAAAATACATTTTCGTTCAAATATCTGGTTTTATCGCCTATTGATCTTCTTGAATTAGAAAAATCACTGTTACAATTTTGATTAATGCCACGTTGTAAGAGAATGTCGATTGTTGATTCACTGACACACCTTTCTGCAGGATCATCACTAACGAGGTTATTTCTTTTTGTAATGTCTGACTCGACATTTAGTTTTTTTGTGAAACTCTAAATTAGGAACAGTTTGCTTTTCTTCATTTTTAACTTTTGTTTCGTCTGTGTTTACTTCCTTTACAACAGCTGCAGTGCCAGAAATATCATCCGTAATATTTGAACTCGAAGTCGAACCAGCAACATTTTTTGCGAAAAATTTATCTACTCTGCAAGAGTTTTTAGAACATTGGCTTCTCATTCTCGCCAATATTTCGATAATTTCTGAAATGTTGCCCCACTAAATTTTGCACGTTTGATTTTTTCACCGTTGTTCATGTTAAGGCACTTACAAAATTGTCAACCATCAGTCAAAACAAAAGAAATAAAATTGTAAAAGGAAAGAAAGTAAGATTGTATCGAGTTTCAATCCTACTACAGCGCACACGAGCACAAAGCTTTTTACTTTAAACACGGCATACGAGCACAAAGATTTTTCCTTTAATCACGGAGCGATGAACTGACCAACTCGGATTACTCGACATAACTCTGCGATGAAAGAACAACAATGCAGAATAATTTAATTTCGTTGTCGTCAGTTTATATGTTGTCAGTGAACAGTAGAAGCACACCTGCTGGCTGAAATTCGTCTCGTAAAGAAAACAGGACAGTCCCTTTTTTGGCTTCTGTCTCCCGCGTCGTCGGAATTTTAGCTGTGACGCAAATATGTTCTTGAATATTCTTGACACTCTCTTTCTAATTTAAAAAGAAAACAATTTTTGTAGTTTCTTGCAGTGAGGTGTGCTGCATCACCTCTTATTCCACTTATTCTTATAACATTTTAGCTCTTCCTGTTGTCAGAGAAGACAGACTACAGAGTTTAAGTAGTCTTGTTGGTAGTTGTTGTGGTGTGTTGTCATTTGTGTGAACACTGCTGTTACGTCTACACGCAAATGCACCTTTTGTTCCAACATAAATTAAAAATAATCTTTCCTCGATGAAATAAAGCTTAGTTAAGAAAAAACGGTTCAAATGGCTCTGAGCATTATGGGACTTAACACCTGAAGTCAAGGACATCACACACACCCATGCCCGAGGCAGGATTCGAACCTGCGACCGTAGCGGTCGCACGGTTCCAGACTGAAGCGCCTAGAACCGCTCGGCCACACTGGCCGGCCTTAGTTAAAAAATTCAGTATAAAATTAGCAATGCCGCGTAGAATTCGAGTGCACAGAGTGGGAACTTTGATATCGTGCAGGCTGCAGCACGATAAATGAGACAAACGAAAGTTGGTTTCTACTTCTTTTTTCGCCAAAAAATAAACTAAATAAATAAAATTTTTAAACTGTTGTGAAGTGTATTTCAGACATTATTGGATATTCTGCTTATGTTCTTTTCGTATAAACATGTGTTTAAAAATGTAAAACATTCCCAGTACCAACATGTTTTGTTCAACGGGTGTCATTAAATCAAAGCTCATATATTGAAGACCACAGATCTTTCACATTAATCACAGTAATGTAGGGTTGACTTGACACTTATCCGTAATTTCTACAAGAAATTTAAGTAGAGTTGGGTTTTACATACTGAGGCTCACACACGTTACAGTATTTAAGGAACTGCTGATTAGTTTATCACAGCTTTCAGGGGTCCCGGTATTTTCACGGGGGAAAATATGGTAGAGTTAAGTAGAAGCCGACAATATTCTTGGAATAATAACGTTTCAAACATTGTATTGTAGATTGCCCTCCTGACAGCTTACTTCAAAATATTTTGAACAATCATGAAGATGATACCAGACAGAAACCCAATGTTAAATTTCCATTCAGTCACCAAGTAAACTACGTATATTTCGAAGCTTGTATTGTCGAATTTCGTTCTTAACGCTTATTTAAACTAGCAAGTTGTTTTAACAATAGTAAAATTTTTTGTCGTTTGTAGGTGCAGTTGTTTTAAAACGCAAAATGTTAAAATTAGTACAGAGCAAAAAATGCCGCTAACCTTAAGGTGCCGCCCGTAGGCCCGTGTCTAGCGGATCTGTTTGTAAATCCGCCACTGTACACCCTTAAAATGCAAGTGATTAAGTCACAAAGATATCGTACGCTTTCTATTCATTTCAGCATTTATAAAAACAGAGATATCGATGATGAGTACAATCCAGAGAGAAGAGAATGACAGAAATCCAATAAATCTTAATAAAAATTAATTGTTGGTTTATTGAAACATAATTACGTAATGTAGCACCAGTCATTAACCTTTTAAAACCAACGGAAAATCCATATTTAAACGAAAAATTAGCATTGAAGTAAATAGATACATAGATTTCCAAAATACTTCAATTTTGAAAATAAACTTTATGTGACGTCTCCTTGAAATACGTTCGTTAGTTTTCTCTAAGAAAAATGGGAACCCTGTTCATGGTTGACGCGGCATAAAAAGTTCTTGATTTACTTGCCCCGTCAAATTCGTATATACACACATAAAAAAGTTTTCCATCATCTCGTTCCGAGAGTTCGGATCGTGTACAGAAAATTCGAGTATAGATCAACATAAAAATCATTTCCTCCCTTTTTATTTCTCATTAAAACCACACATTGCATGTTGTACCACCACACAGCGAGGCCTTCAGAGGAGGTCGTCCAGATCGCTGTACACACTGATATCACGTCCTTTTGCATTGGTTCATGCCTATATTAGCCGTGGCGTAGTATCCACAGGTTCATCAAGGCGCTGTTGATCTAGATGGTCACACTACTCAACGATTATCTGGTTAAAGGCATATGCGACCATGGGTGAACAGAACGTGATGCCAGTCCTGAGCGGTCCATTCCGCATGTTGTTGGGTCCATCTGTACCGCGCTGCATGGTTTCCTGGTTGCAAAGATGGACTTCGCCATGAACGTCGGGAGTGAAGTTGCGAATCATGCAGCCTATTGCGCACAGTCTGAGTCGTAACACGATGTCCTGTAGCTGCAGGAAAAGCATTATTTAACATGGTGGCGTTGCTGTCAGGATTCCGCCGAGCCATATTCCGTAGGTAGCGGTCATCCACTGCAGTAGTAGCCCTTGGGGGGCCTGAGCGAGGCATGTCATCGACAGCCTCTCTCTCTCTGTATCTCCTCCATGTCCGAACAACATCGCTTTGGTTCACTCCGAGACGGCTGGACTCTTCCCTTGCTCAGATCCCTTCCTGGTACAAAGTAACAATGCGGACGCGATCGAACCGCGATATTGACCTTCTAGGCATGGTTGAACTACAGATAACACGATCCGTGTACCTCCTTCCTGGTGGAATGACTGGAACTGTTCGGCTGTCGGACCCCGTCTGTCTAATAGGCGCTGCTCATGCATGGTTGTTTACATCTTTAGGCTGGTTTAGTGACATCTCTGAACGGTCAAAGGGACTACGTCTGTGATACAATATCCACAGCCAACGTTTATCTTCAGGAGTTCTGGGAACCGGGGTGATGCAAAGCTTTTTTTGATGTGTGTAGTTCTAGGACTTCCGTGATTGCCTATATCGTCGTCGTGCGAGGTTACGTTTTACTGTCGTGAAACTGGTGAGGATGCACCCAGAGGATGACAACTGGTTGGCTAGACTGCCTGTTGATAACAAAACGGAAATGGCACCTACTGAGGCGGCGCACTGTACACCTATAGATTTTGTTTGCTTTCTCTGTCCAGCATTACTTGCAACGCATTTCCACGCATCAGGCGCTAAACTCCGAATTGTTCCCTCTGTCCTCTTTCTTTATCAAGTGCACGCTCTCTGCAATGCTAAGTGCATAGCCAGTGCCTTTGATGAAACTGTTTACACATAATCCAATTCCAGCTGCTTCCCTAAATGCAGAGCCCTAATAGCTCGAAGCGTAAGCAAGAATTCTCGTTTGTTCAAACAAAATATTGCGTTTATTTAATAAGCTGGGCTCGGTCACCGCTGATTTTCCCAAACACAGGTGTTTAAGGTGACGCTGATCCTAGGCGCAGCGATCTGTCACAGTCCGTATAGACTGGCCCACATAACGTTTGGCACATTTGCAAGGAATATTATACATTCCCGGCAGTCGCAGGTCATGGCTGTCTTTCTCGGGTCGCAAAATTTCATCAACTTTCCTGGGAGGACGGAAGGCTGGTCTGATTTCTTGCCTGTTTAGGACTCTATCTACGAGTATGTTACTAGTTGCAGCACGGAATGGTAGCCGCTCTAGGTGTTGTTCTTCCTAGCTTGTATGACTGGCGTCGTTTCTCGATTTCCTCGAAAGCTTTGATCTAATATCTCGGATAGAACACCTGTTCCTTCTGAATACCTCCGTCAGATTTCTAATTTTCGAGCCGACGTGCTCCTTGTCCAAAATAGTGCGGGCTCCGTGCACTAAGTTGTTCAGCAGAGCTCTCTTCCCAGCTGGCTGATGAAAGCTACGGTCGATGCGATACAGGTCTGCATGCGTCGGTTTTCCGTACACAGAATGGCTGCGTCGTCCACCTGATTTTCGTTCGATCAGTACATCTAGGAAAGCTAGCTTCCCGACCTCCTTCACCTCCACCTCCACTGTAAATCTTGCTTATGATGTACAGCGGTCAAATGGTCAAAGTTGCCGTAATTGACAGTGGCTTGTGTCAGTCATTTGTCGCACATCAAGTTAAACCACTCAAACCAAGATGATGCGTCACAATATCAACTTAATTAGGTTGTTTTGTTCTACTGATAAAATCAGCTTGAGGAAAAAACTATCGACTGACCAGTCGGATGTTAAAACCAGTCGGTTTTTCCACGCTAACCACAAGCTCATTGCTTCGCTTTCATCGTCCTCCACGCCGAATGCAAATATTACGAGCCTATGCCAAACAGTGCCATGTTGAATAAAGAACGGTTTATGTTCATCAGTTGTTTTTCTGCAGCTTTCCACAATGTCACACCCATCTTTCAAGCGATAAAATGAGTCCAGGACGCCTTAGGTGGGAGACGAGCCCATCCTGACACACACCAAGACCACTTATCAGTGGCGATCAGTTACACCACCAACGCGCTTTAGCGTAATAAATAATCCAAGATTTTCTCTCATGTTGTGAAGCAAAGTCCACCTCTTCCAAAAACTGCAATAACACGTTAGGCACTCAAATAAAAACTAGCCACAGCTCAGGGCTACTCAAATACTGCAATGGTGTGGTCTTTGCCGGAACTTATATTTTAAAGTTTGGATTGTAAACAAAAATTCAATACAGATGATATCCTAAAATCTTGCATGATTGAAGATGGCATTGTATAATAATCTATACGTATGGGTAATTTCGGTTGGCAGCAACAGAACACACAATGCCAAATACAAGATAAAACGAATATAAAATTTAAATAACAACAGAATCCGCTGTAACATATTTCCTAAGAGGACCTAAGCTAAACATAATCTGTATGTATGTGTTTCAGGAAAATAAAATAAAAAACCCACTGAGGATATCACAACTCTGGTAAAACTTGGTTGGATGTTAAAGAAAAACAGTAAATTGTGTATTTGCAAAAAAGCGGACCCTCCTTAAATCATTATCCATCTCGTCCGCCGATATTTCGGGGACGTATCTCCCAGCCATTCATCGCGTGAGGAAATGATTAGTATCTTGTAAGTGCAGTTGTAAAGATTTCGGCGACGTATCTTACACCCTCGGAGAGACTAGTCTCTGGGCTTAATCTGAAGACGGTCAGTTGGTACACGACAGAAATATGTGTAAGAGCTGGGATTTGCACTGTTACGTACCCGGAATTTAATGGATTATTGTCCTTACCTTTGCCGACCCACTCGTTTCACTGTAGTTTTTCGTCCACAGCTCGTGGTTGCTGCCTCTGGATCACGGGGTCCCGGGTTCGACTCACGGCCAGGTTCGGGATTTTTCTCTTTGGCTCTGAGCACTATGGAACTTAACATCTATGGTCATCAGTCCCCTAGAACTTAGAACTACTTAAACCTAACTAACCTAAGGACATCACACAACACCCAGTCATCACGAGGCAGAGAAAATCCCTGACCCCGCCGGGAATCGAACCCGGGAACCCGGGCGCGGGAAGCGAGAACGCTACCATACGACCACGAGCTGCTGACATTTTTCTCTCTTTCCGGGGACTAGATGGTTGTGTTGCCCTCATCGTTTCATCAACATCCTCATCATTCTTGATAGTCGCTAGAATGGACTGTGAAAAAACAAACATCATCATCACTATAGTTTTATTCTACGGTCATGTAATGATGCTATAAGTCCTCAGTCCTCTGGTTTAGCTATTAGAAAGATAATTTGGAAATGCGTCACCTCAAGGAGATTTCCATCGTACTTCATTGTACACTCACATGAGGTGAACAACCATAGGAGCCCAAATTTCTCGCATCTTATCTTCGTTCTCCTTACACGAAATACATTTTGGCGGTAGTAGAAACTTTCCTTACTTGGTCACAGATTCTGGTTCTGCCTTGTGAAAAGAATGTCGTCTTCCCTACAGGGGTTTCTGTTTGAGTTTACGAAGCTTCTCTGGCATACTTGGCTGCTGACAGGGCCTACCTGTAACAAATCTAGCAGTGCGCCTCTGACTTGCTTTGTATGTAACCTGGTGGGGGCCCCAAATACTCGAACAGTACTCAAAAATAGGTCGCACTATCTATCTACACGCCGTATCCTAGATGGATGAGATACACTTGCCCAAAATTCTAGCAGTCCAACGAGGTCGAGCATTCGCCTTCCCTACTACCACCATGATGTGCTCATTCCATCTCATATCGCTTTGGACCGTTAGGCCTAGATATTTAATCGATGTTACTGCTTCAAGCAACACCCTAATAATGCTGTATTTGAGCGTTATAGGACTGTTTCTCGACCACATCAACTCACATTTTCTTACATTTAGAGCAAGCTGCCATTCATCACACCAACTAGAAAGTTTGTCTACGTCATCTTGTATATTCCTACAGTCACTCAATGAGGACAACTTCCACGTACACCACAGAGTCACCCGTAAATTGCTGCTCATCCTGTGTGTCAGATCGTTTATGCATACAGATAGTAAAAGTGGTCCTACCATATTTCCTTTCCACATTAACCAACAAACTTCATTTTCCAAAGTATACGAAGTAACCGAAAAGATAGCCTACAGGAAGATGACATTTGAAAACATGCCAGCCAATTATGGATGTCGGGTTCCCGGGTTCGATTCCCGGCGGGGTCAGGGATTTTCTCTGCCTCGTGATGGCTGGGTGTTGTGTGATGTCCTTAGGTTAGTTAGGTTTAAGTAGTTCTAAGTTCTAGGGGACTGATGACCATAGATGTTAAGTCCCATAGTGCTCAGAGCCAATTATGGATGTCTGTGGTCGGAAATAGTAATACACGCGGAACGTTATAGGATTCCTTTATCAGTCAATGTACATGGGATGAAAATGATGTTAAGGATGATAACAGTGATGATGGTGGTCTAAGGCGCTGCAGTCATAGGCTGTGCGGCTGGTCCCGGCGGAGGTTCGAGTCCTCCCTCGGGCATGAGTGTGTGTCTTCGTCCTTAGGATAATTTAGGTTATGTAGTGGGCAAGCTTAGGGACTGATGACCTTAGCAGAAGATTTCACACACATTTGAACATTTGAATGATGATGACTTGATTATCACGATGAAACGAGAGTGGAAGTGGAGAGCTTCCATAACCAACTCTCAGCTGTGTTTAATATTGGGACAGCCGACATTCTTAAATACATACATTTCATCAGTGCATGATAATCGTATTTCTTTCCAGATAAAATAATTTTGGATATTGGACCACGTCACTGTAAACTACTAAAACATCTACATCTACATGGATACTCGGGAAATCCCATTTAAGTGCCTGGTAGAGGGTCCTTCACAATTCTCTATTATTCCAATTCGTACAGCGCGGAAAGAAAGAACGCCTATATCTTACCGTACGCACTCTGATTTCCCTTATTTTATCCTGGTGATCTTTCCTCCCAATGTAGGTTTGTGTGAACAAAATATTTTCACATTGGGAGGAGAAAGTTGGTGATTGTAATTTCGTGAGAAGATTCCTCCACAATGAAAAACGCCTTTGTTTTAATGATGTCCATCCCAAATCCTGTATCATTTCAGTGACACTGTCTCCCCTATTTCGATAATACAAAACGTGCTGCCCTTCATTGAACTTTTTCGATCTACTCCGTCAATCCTATCTGGTAAGGATCCCGCACCGTGCAGCAATATTATAAAGAGGACGGACAAGCATACTGTAGGCGGTCTCCTTAGCATACCTGTTACATTACCTAAGTGTCCTGCCAATAAAACGCAGTCTTTGATTACCCTTCCACACAACATTTTCTATGTGTTCCTTCAAATTTAAGTTGTTCATAATTGTATTCCTTGGTTGTTGTTGTTGTGGTCTTCAGTCCTGAGACTGGTTTGATGCAGCTCTCCATGCCATACAGTGAAGCTGCAAGCCCTCGGGAAAAATTACGGCCATAGTTTCCCCTTGCTTTCAGCCGTTCGCAGTACCAGCACAGCAAGGCCGTTTTGGTTAATGTTGCAAGGCCAGGTCAGTCAATCATCCAGACTGTTGCCCGTGCAACTACTGAAAAGGCTGCTGCCCCTCTTCAGGAACCACACGTTTGTCTGGCCTCTCAACAGATACCCGTCCGTTGTGATTGCACCTACGGTACGGCAAGTTGAATTTACTGCCTATAGATTTGACTGATTTATCGTGTAATCGAAGTTTAACGGATTCCTTTTAACACTCATGTGAATGACTTTACACTTTTCCTTATTTAGGGTCAATTGCCAATTTTCGCACGATACGCAAATCCTTTCTAAATCGTTTTGCAAATTTGTTTTGATTTTTTGATGAATTTTCTAGTCGATAAACAGCGTCAACTGCAAACAACCTGACAGCTGCTCAGTTAGTCTACCATATCGTTTATATAGATAAGGAACAGCAAAGGGCCTACAACACTATCTTGGGGAACGTCAGAAATCACTTCTGTTTTACTCGATGACTTTCGTCAGTTACTACGAACTGTGACCTCTCTGACAGGAAACACGAATCCAGTGACATAACTGAGACGATATTCCATAGGCATGCAATTTCACTACAAACCGCTTGTGTGTTACAGTGTCAAAAGCCTTCCGGAATTCCAGACATACGGAATTAATTTGAAATCCTTTGTCGATAGCATTCATCACTTTCTGCGAGTAAAGAGCTAGCTGTGTTCCACAAGAACGACGTTTTCTAAATCTGTGTTGACTGTGTGTCAATAGACCGTTTTCTTCGAGGTAACTCATCATGTTCGAACACGATATATGTTCCAAAATCCTGCTGCATATCGGCGTTAATGATGCGGGCCTGTAATTTAGTGGATTATTCCTACTACCTTTCTCGAATATTGGTGTGACCTGTGCATCTTTCCAGTCTTTGGGTACGGATCTTTAGTCGAGGGAACGGTTGTATATGATCGTTAAGTATGGAGCTATTGCATCAGCTAAATTACGGACGTTTCGACCGATTAGCTGCGATCCTCTTCAGCGCGGTTTCCTGAAGACAACCGCAGCGATTCGAAGCGTTGGATATTTAGCTGTTTTAGTATATTACAAATGACTCGGCAATTGAAGTGTCGGCAGTTAAGCTGTTTTAATACACTACTGGCCATTAAAATTGCTACACCACGAAGATGACGTGCTAGAGACGCGAAATTTAACCGACAGGAAGAAGATGCTGTGATATGCAAGGGATTATCTTTTCAGAGCATTCACACAAGTATGGCGCCGGTGGCGACACCTACAACGTGCTGACATGAGGGAAGTCTCCAACCGATTTCTCATACACAAACAGCAGTTGACCGGCGTTGCCATGTTAAACGTTGTTGTGATGCCTCGTGTAAGGAGGAGAAATGCGTACCATCACGTTTCCGACTTTGATACAGGTCGGGTTGTAGCCTATCGCGATTGCGATTTATCGTATCGCTACATTGCTGCTCGCGTTGGTCAATATCCAATGACTGTTAGCAGAATATGGAATCGGTGCGTTCGGGAGGGTAATACGGAATACCGTGCTGGATCCCAACGGCCTCGTATCACTAGCAGTCGAGATGACAGGCATCTTATCCGCATGGCTGTAAAGGATCGTGCAGTCACGTCTCGATCCGTAAATCAACAGATGGGGACGTTTGCAAGACAACAACCATCTGCACGAACAGTTCGACGACGTTTGCAGCAGCATGGACTACCAGCTCGGAGATCATGGCTGCGGTTACCCTTGACGCTGCATCACAGACAGGAGGGCCTGTGATGGTGTACTCAACGACGAACCTGGTTGCACGAATGGCAAAACGTTATTTTTTCGGATGAATCCTGGTTCTGTTTACAGCATCACGATGGTCGCATCCGTGTTTGGCGACATCGCGGTGAACACACATTGAAAGGGTGTATTCGTCATCGCCATACTGGCGTATCACCCGGCGTGTTGGTATGGGGTGCCATTGGTTACACGTCTCGGTCACCTCTTGTTCGCATTGAGGGCGCTTTGAACAATAGACGTTACATTTAAAATGTGTTATGACCTGTGGCTCTACCCTTAATTCAATCCCTGCGGAACCCTACATTTCAGAAGGATAATGCGCGACCGCATGTGCAGGTGCTGTACGGGCCTATCTGGATACAGAAAATATTCGACTGCTGCCCTGGCCAGCACATTCTCCAGACCTCTCACCAACTGAAAACGTCTGGTCAATGGTGGCCGAGCAACTGGCTTGTCACAATACGCCAGTCACTACTCCTGGTGAACTGTGGTATCGTGTTGAAGCTGTATGGGCAGCTGTACCTGTACACGCCATCCAAGCGTTGTTTGACTCAATGCCCAGGCGTATCAAGGCCGTTATTATGGCCAGAGATGGTTGTTCTGGGTACTGATTTCTCAGGATCTAAGCACCCATATTGCGTGAAAATGTAATCACATGTCAGTTCTAGTGTAATATATTTGTCCAATGAATATCCGTTTATCATCTGCATTTCTTCTTGGAATAGCAATTTTAATGGCCAGTAGTGTAGTTTTCAGTGACGTGGTCCAGTATCAAAAACTGTTTTATCCGAAATAATTCTCGTCGTGGAAGCCTACGAAGTTAAATCGTGTTCCTGTTTCTACAGAACGTGACAAACCGATCGTATAGGATTAATGTTGACCAACATCACTTTGGTTCTGTTTGAAAGTTGGAACAAAACTGTTATAATAATCGCGCCTACCAACTGCTGAATAAAATTACCTACAAATTGTTTGGGGGTTGCAAATTTACTACATTCAACGTAGCCGCTCGTAGCCGAATGGAAATGGAAATTCCGTGTTGATAGGGCCTCCCGTCGGGTCGACCGTTCGCCTGGTGCAAGTCTTTCGAGTTGGCGCCACTTCAGCGACTTGAGTGTCGATGGGGATGAAATGATGATATAAGGACAACACAACACCCAGTCTCTGAGCGGAGAAAATCTCCGACCCAGCCGGGAATCGAACCCAGGCCGTTGCGTCGCGCTGACCATTCAGCTACTAGGGGCGGACGTAGCCGAATAACTTCGTGTATTTTCAAATGCGGAAGTGTAAAAGTTTACCTAAAGTCGCGAAGTCGATGAGGATAAGACCTTCGCTACAGGCGCCAGTACGGGTGGCAGCGGAGCAGCTCGTCACTCTACCGGGGAGACTTGTGCAGCTCTTTAAAGGCTTCCGGACGTAGGAGCAGCAGGAACGCCGGGAGGCGCCGCCGTAGCCGCCAGGTAGCCGGTATCAAAGTTGCGTCGAGTAATTAAAGTTGGTGCGAGATGTTGCGGCCCACTGGCGCCGCCGCCGCCTCGCAGCTCGGCAGAGGCCGACGACCCGCGGCTGAGTAAAGCGTCTCTAGCCGTCTGCACTCTTACTGGATTCTACTGAACCTAAGGGGTTGGCTTGTTTGGGGGAAGAGACCAAAAAGCGAGGTCATCGGTCTCATCGGGTTAGGGAAGGACGGGGAAGGAAGTCGGTCGTGCCCTTTCAAAGGAACCATCCCAGCATTTGCCTTGAGCGATTTAGGGAAATCACGGAAAATCTAAATCAGGATGGCCGGACGTGGGATTGAACCGTCGTCCTCCCGAATGCGAGTCCAGTGTTGCACCTAAGGATTATTATGTTTTTAGTAAATTATGGCTAGTTATTTCTCGGAGAGTACCTCTCTTAATGTCCTTCTTAACATGTAAAGTTTATAGGGAGCTCTTCTGATTACTTATGTTTGTGGATATTGATTTCTAACTATCCCGTATTCTACAGGTGGTAAAAAATATTTTAACTGGAATGAAAAACAGATTATTAAGTATGCCCAGTTAGCGAAGTAGCCGGTTGACGTCATCTGTTTGTTCAGAATGGTTCAGGCACTATGGAACTTAACATCTAAGGTCATCAGTCTTAGAACGACTTAAACGTGACTAACCTAAGGACATCACACACATCCATGCCCGAGGCAGAATTCTAACCTGCGACCATAGCAGCAGCGCGGTTCCGGACTGAAGCACCTAGAACCTCTCGGCCAGAGCAGCCGGCCATCTGTTTGTCAGTGTGTGTACTACTTCTAATTTGGTCTCGATCTGCCTTCCCACGAATAAAAAATACCTTTACCATCTCATGTTCGTACTGCCATGCAAATAGCTGACGAATAGTTGCTAGCAGTAGCTGCCAATCTCTTTATCGATAAATATACCTCTAATTAAGTCTCGCTCTATCTGACCATGGATAAATGACAGTGAATTTAACATATTCGAGCTCCCATGGAAATAACTGATGGAATAACTGGTGTTTTACAAAAATATAGAAATACTAGAAATTACTGGTGTCCGGAATACTGGATAACTTGTTCCTGCAGTACAGTTCCTGTTGTCTCTGTAGCTGTTAGAGGTGTCGTGGATACTACAGACATTCAATATATCGATAAACACGAACGTATTTATTTCCGCTATACACTGAGGTGATAAAAGTCACGGATGCAATATGCACATTTACGAGGGGATACCCAGAAATAATGGGAATTGAGCTGCGGTGGGGAGGGAGAGTGGGGGAATCCATTGTTCGGCCAGGTGTCGGTTACGCCCCGAAGTTGTCTCGCTGTAAGTGCGTCGATTCGCCGATGAGAATCGTTTTAGTAAAACAACTTTTTCCATTTCGGCGAAACGCGATGGCAGATTGTCGACAGCAACTTGCGGCTGTGAAATTTTCTTTCCTGTTGAGGAAAAAATGTTGAAATGTGTGTGAGATCGTATGGGACTTAACTGATTAGGTCATCAGTCCCTAAGCTTACACACTACGTAATCTAAATTATCCTGAGGACAAACACACACACCCATGCCCGAGGGAGGACTCGAACCTCCGCCGGGATCAGCCGCGTCCTGTTGAGGAAATCGACCGCGTTAACTATTGTAATGCTTAATGTGACTTATGGGAATGCTGCTATCAGTAAAACCAGAGTCTATGAGTGGCTTTCATGTTTTAAAAACGGAGATATGTCAACTGAAGAACAACCCCGTTCAGGATGCCCCTCGATGTCAAGAAGAGACGAAAACGTCGACAAAATCAGTGCCATCGTTCTTGAAGACCGTCGCCGAACAGTTTATCAACTTTGTGAGATGTCTGGAATATCATGGAGTTCACTTCAGAGGATTTTATACGAAAATTTGCACATGAGAAGGCTTGCAGCCAAATTTGTCCCTCGCCTTCTCACAGACGAGCAAAGAGAGCGTCGATTTCAGGCATGTTTTGAGCTTCAAAATCACCACAAAGAGGACCCTGAATTTTTTCCAATAAGATTACTGGTGATGAATCATGGTGCTATGGATACGACCCCCAAACGAAACAGAAATCAAGCCAGTGGAAGAGAAGTGGCTCTTGTCGTCCTAAAAAAAGGTTTCCAAGTGAAGTCAAACATCAAGACAATGCTCATTTGTTTCTTCCATTGCAGAGGTGTTGTGAATGCGGAGTTCATTACCCCGGGTCAAACTGTCAACCAAGAGTTCTACTTGGCGGTTTTGGAAAGAGGGAGGAAGAGTATCCGGAAGAAAAGGGTAGATTTTGGCGCACAAGCGACTGGTTGTTCGATCATGACAACGCGCCAGCCTGCATCGCTCTCTCCGTAAACCAGTTTTTGACTAAAAACGGCATGATACCGATTGTCCACCCATCACCCCCCCCCCCCCCACCTCCTCACCGAATCTAGCCCCCTGGACGGCCGGGGTGGCCGGGCGGTTCTAGGCGCTACAGTCTGGAACCGCGCGACCGCAACGGTCGCAGGGCCGAATCCTGTCTCTGGCATGGATGTGTGTGATGTCCTTAGGTTAGTTAGGTTTAAGTAGTTCTACGTTCTAGGGGACTGATGACTTCAGAAGCTAAGTCCCATAGCGCTCAGAGCCATTTGAACCATTTGAGCCATCTAGCCCCCTGTGATTTCATTTTGAAGACTCTTTGCCACTGTTGAGGAGGTAAAACAAAAATCGCTGGAAGCCATAAAGAACATCCCGATAAGTGAATTTAAAAACTATTTTGAACACTGTAAGGGTGATTTGAAGAAGTGCATTGTGATCAGTGGAGAATACTTTGAAAGTGATCAAAATTTGGTGTAAAAATATTAAGAAATGAAGACGTTCTGACGAATTTCCAGTTTCTTTTTGGTTGCCTCTCGTACAGATGGTGATAGTATCGTGTACACAAAGGATAAGAGAGCAGTGCGTTGATGGAATTGCCGTTTGTACGCAGGAGACTATGACCGCACGACGAGATTTAACAGACTTAAAACGCAGAATGGTTGCTGAAGCTAGCGTATGTCAGAATCTGTTTGGGAAATCGTTAGGGAATTCAATATTCCGACATCCGCATTGTAAGGAGTGTGCTGAAAATACATTTCAGGCATTCCTCGCACGAAGGGCAACGCAGTGATCGACGGCCTTCGTTCAACGACCAAGAGCAGAGGCGTTTGCGTAGAGTTGTCAGTGCTAACAGACAAGCAACACTGCATGGAATAACCGCAGAAATCAACGTGCAACGTACGACAACCTGTAATTTAGGACAGTGCGGCGAAATGTGCCGTTAATGGGCTATGGCAGCAGACAATCGACGACAGTGCCTTTGCTAACAGCTTGACATCGCCTGCAGCCCCTCTCCTTGGCTCGTGACCATATCGATTGTACAGTACTCTAGATGACTGTAAAACCTTGAACTGGGGAGATGAGTCTCTTTTTCATTTGGTAAGAGCTGACGGGAGGGTTCGAATGTGTCGCAGACCCCGCGAAGCCCTGGACCCAGCTTGTCAACGAGGATTGTGCAAGTTGGTGGTGGCTCCATGACCACATTGGCTATATTTACATGGAATGGACTGGATCCTCTGGTCCAACTTAGTCGATCATTGACAATGGTTACGTTCGGCACTTTCATATTATTTCAAGTCATTCACGGATTTCGTGTTGCCAAACAACGCTGGAATTTTTCTGGATGACTTTGCGCCATGTCACCGGCGACAGTCCTTCGTGACTGGTTTGAAGAACATCCTAGACAATAGGAGCGAATGATTTGGCCACCCAGATTGCCCGATATGAATTCGACCGAAAATTTATGGGACATAATCGAGAGATCAGTTTGTGCACAGAATCATGCAACACTTTCGCAATTATGGACGGCTACAGAGACAGCATGGCTCATTATGTCTGCAGAGGCTTCCAACTACATGTAAGTCCATGCCAGGTCGAATTGTTGCAGTACGCTGGGCAAAAAGAGGCTCGACAGTGTATTTGGAGATACCCCATGCAGCACGATGGCAGATGGCAAAAACCAAAGCACATTCTGAGACTCACCCTGCGAAACACAGTGAAAATTTTCAAATGTCCGAAGATAGGACAACCATCCAGCGGCACAGGGATGGCTATAGCATACATGCTGCTGATGTCACCGAAGAATACGAGGCTGATGCTGGCTCGATGTCCGTGACTGACGTCTCTATGATCGGCAACGGATGCAGTGCTAGCGGCAGGAGGAGAACTCTTGGGCAGGGACCGCGTTTCGTGACAGATGCTCTGGTGCCCCATGCGCCCTAACGTCAGCCACCAGCAAAGGCTGCTCAGGGGCAAGTAGCGTTTCTGAAATACGAAAAAAAATATGATGACACCATAGTAATAAAGTAAACGAAGCTGGTCCTCCTTCACTCGGTATGTGCTACTTTATCTTCGATTGACACACACTGAGATGACGAAAGTCATGGGACGTCTCCTAATATAGTGTCGGACCTCTTTTTACCCGATGTACTGCAGCAACTCGATCTGTCACGGACTTAACAAGTTGGAAGTCCCCTGCAGAACTACTGAGCCATGCTGCCTCCATAGCCGTACATACAGGGTGTCTCAAAAATGACCGGTATATTTGAAACGGCAATAAAAACTAAACGAGCAGCTATAGAAATACACCGTTTGTTGCAATATGCTTGGGACAACAGTACATTTTCAGGCGGACAAACTTTCGAAATTACAGTAGTTACAATTTTCAACAACAGATGGCGCTGCAAGTGATGTGAAAGATATAGAAGACAACGCAGTCTGTGGGTGCGCCATTCTGTACGTCGTCTTTCTGCTGTAAGCATGTGCTGTTCACAACGTGCAAGTGTGCTGTGGACAACATGGTTTATTCCTTAGAACAGAGGATTTTTCTGGTGTTGGAATTCCACCGCCTAGAACACAGTGTTGTTGCAACAAGACGAAGTTTTCAACGGAGGTTTAATGTAACCAAAGGACCGAAAAGCGATACAATAAAGGATCTGTTTGAAAAATTTCAACGGACTGGGGACGTGACGGATGAACGTGCTGGAAAGGTAGGGCGACCGCGTACGGCAACCACAGAGGGCAACGCGCAGCTAGTGCAGCAGGTGATCCAACAGCGGCCTCGGGTTTCCGTTCGCCGTGTTGCAGCTGCGGTCCAAATGACGCCAACGTCCACGTATCGTCTCGTGCGCCAGAGTTTACACCTCTATCCATACAAAATTCAAACGCGGCAACCCCTCTGCGCCGCTACCATTGCTGCACGAGAGACATTCGCTAACGATATAGTGCACAGGATTGATGACGGCGATATGCATGTGGGCAGCATTTGGTTTACTGACGAAGCTTATTTTTACCTGGACGGCTTCGTCAATAAACAGAACTGGCGCATATGGGGAACCGAAAAGCCCCATGTTGCAGTCCCATCGTCCCTGCATCCTCAAAAAGTACTGGTCTGGGCCGCCATTTCTTCCAAAGGAATCATTGGCCCATTTTTCAGATCCGAAACGATTACTGCATCACGCTATCTGGACATTCTTCGTGAATTTGTGGCGGTACAAACTGCCTTAGACGACACTGCGAACACCTCGTGGTTTATGCAAGATGGTGCCCGGCCACATCGCACGGCCGACGTCTTTAATTTCCTGAATGAATATTTCGATGATCGTGTGATTGCTTTGGGCTATCCGAAACATACAGGAGGCGGCGTGGATTGGCCTCCCTATTCGCCAGACATGAACCCCTGTGACTTCTTTCTGTGGGGACACTTGAAAGACCAGGTGTACCGCCAGAATCCAGAAACAATTGAACAGCTGAAGCAGTACATATCATCTGCATGTGAAGCCATTCCGCCAGACACGTTGTCAAAGGTTTCGGGTAATTTCATTCAGAGACTACGCCATATTATTGCTACGCATGGTGGATATGTGGAAAATATCGTGCTATAGAGTTTCCCAGACCGCAGCGCCATCTGTTGTTGAAAATTGTAACTACTGTAATTTCGAAAGTTTGTCTGCCTGAAAATGTACTGTTGTCCCAAGCATATGCAACAAACGGTGTATTTCTATCGCTGCTCGTTTAGTTTTTATTACCGTTTCAAATATACCGGTCATTTTTTAAATACTCTGTAGTTGCGAAAGTATTGCTGGTGCAGGATTTTGTGCACTAAGTGACCTCTCGATTAGGTCCCATAGCTGTTCGATGGGATTCATGTCAGGCAATCTGGGTAGCCAAATCATTCACTTCAGTGTCCAGGATGTTCTTTAGACCAACTGCGAACAAATACACAGCCCGGCCCCAATAAGAAGAGAAATTGAGAAAAAAGTTTTTTTTAGTCTTAAGAATAATGTTTTGTAAGGTGAAGGAACGCGGTGGTAACACTCCTGGTTCAAATGGCTCTGAACACTATGGGACTCAACTCCTGAGGTCATAAATCGCCTAGAACTTAGAACTACTTAAACCTAACTAACCTAAGGACATCACACACATCCATGCCCGAGGCAGGATTCGAATCTGCGACCGTAGTGGTCGCGCAGCTCCTGACTGTATCGCCTAGAACCGCTCGGCCACTTCGGCCGGCGGTAACACTCTTGCTACACAGAAGTCCAGGTTCTGGGGAACTGCAATAGAGCCAACAAACGGCAGCGATTTGCATAGATTTTTATCGATACAATTTTTAAGTACGTTTCCATTATGTGCTATTATTATTTTAAGGTCAACAGCAATGACTTTTAACAGTATTTCCATCTATATTGACGTCAACACACTAACGAAAAAACGCAACTGCGTATCGTACACTCTCGAGTGATATCACATATTAAATACCATAAATTGATCAAACTCAATCTGAAATTGTTTTGTCTCAAACACATAAGTAAGGGGGAGCCTCCACAACTGTTCCTATAACAGAAATACTTTAAATTTCTTACTTGTCACCTTCAAGAGTAGCCAAGAATTACCAGTAGCAGTAAACACGTCAGACAGCTCGTTAACATAAGTCACAGGCCTTAAATGCAGTCACTTCCCTATTGAGCTTCCAATAAAATTCTTTAAGTCGTAAATACTTTGGATTACCCATCTTGCATTCATTTGTCACTCTAGAATCTCTAACTTTGACAGCTCTTCACTTCACTTCACTAATATTCCACAGTTTAAGATCTCGTATGTTTATGCCGTTAAGGAATGATTTCTCTCAACTAGCTATTGTCTACTAATTTCGAGCTAAATGCGGACGCGGGGACTAGGTTTTGAGTTTTAAACAAAATAAAAGTATGTTCCTTTCTCTTTACTAAATACGTACAATGACAAACGTTAACGTGTGATCTAGTGGCAAACAAACTAAATCCCCAATCTAATCGAAGTGAATCAATTTAAAAAAACAAAAAAAAACAAAAATCCTAGGTGTTAACACCCCTTGTCATCTCAGTTCAAAACACAAACTGCAAAATTCTCAGCCTTTTAGGTGTTCGAGATCGTCACTGTTAACTACAGGAATAATGGCTGCAGTGCAGTTCCACTTTATATGGTTCATCAAGGGTCTGGATCAACACGAAACGTTACTATCGCAACTCTGAGAGAGGTAAGCTTTATAAAAAAAATAAAAAAGTAAAAAAACAGTAACAATCTTTAAATCTCTTCAAAAATTTAGAATTCCTCTCGACATTAAAATAATTCAGCATCCACAAAATCCTACTCACATATCACCTCAAATACCAAGTCCATACATTTTGGGCCGTTAGTCTACGCCTCAGAGACCGCCTTTGACAACTTTTACAACTAACCGCAGCACCCACTTTACAGACGTTCTACGAATACCAGACAACCAGAACCCCGACTCAAATAGCTGCAGTCCGATCGCTGAAATCAAACAATACTTCCTTGATTCACGATTCACCATCCTCAGAAAACTCGTAACCACGTCACAAGTACAAACTTAAACCCCCACTCAGCTAACTGAGGAGTGCGTCATTGCGAAAATTTTTCAATTTAATTCAAGGGCGCAACAAAATTAAATTATGTCCAATCTTTAATATCCATCCCTATATCCATTGCTGCATTCTTTCACGCTTTCAGTCATACGTCTAAAACTGCGGGAAGTCCCAACCTGGACCGTAAATCGATACAACCGTCCGATTAATTAATATCGATAGCTAACCGCATCAGCTCAAGTTAGTGAACAAACAGCAAGTACATATCCAGTGCTTCCGACCCTCTACACACAAACTTGGTCGCGCTTATGTCTCCCTCTCTGCTCCTCGATAATAACTGCCTTTTCTCTGGTATAAAACGACAGCTGAACCATATCGTTGACAATTGTTTATTCTTCAACAATTATCGATGGGCAATATATAGCAGTCGGTCGCTCTTCTAGCAGCCAACTGGACCACGATGGTCTCTGGCTCTAGCGTTCTGCGGTTGTATCAGGGCTGACGGATGATCTTTACTTCTACTTCCCGAACATGCTGTTCAAGGTACTCGATTATCTGCACAAATACACAAGACGTACATTAAATAGAAAATGTTACAAACTTTTGCACAGTTCTTTTCCCATATTTCATTTTTCCCGTACTGTTTCAATATAGTGAAACGAACCCTAAAAGTTTTACATAACCAAAACGTGCGAAGTCATTCAGCGCCAGAACAACGATAGGACCCGGTCCCCCTCTCGTAAGCACAGTCCACATCATTAAGGGGCCACTAACAGCTTTCATAGAGCCTTGTTGACAACCTGGGCCCATGTCTCCGTAGGGTCTGCGCTACACTCGAACCCTGCCACCAGCTTTTACCAACTGAAAAAGGGACTCATCTGACCAGGCACGGTTTTCCAGGCGTCTAGGCTCCAACTACTGTATGTGGTCACGAGCCCAGGGGATGTGATGCAGGCGATGTCGGGCTGTTAGCAAAGGCACTCGCGTCAGTCGTCTGCTGCCATAGTCCGTTAACGCCAAAGTTTGCCGCACTGTATTAACAGATATGTCCATCGTATGTCCCACATTGATTTCTGTGGTTATTCCACGCTTCGTTGCTCGTCTGTTGACACTGACAAACCTACGCAAACACCTCTGCCTCGGTTGTTAACTGGAGGCCGTCGGAAATTTGATGTTCTTGGTAATCTCTTCACACTGCGCATCTCGGAATATTCAAATCCATATCCATTTCCGAAACTGAATTTCCCATGCGTCCAGTTCCAACTATCACTCCGCGTTCTAAGTCTGTTAATTCCCGTCATGCGGCTATAGTCATATCAAACACCTGAGTCAAATGACAGATCCATCAATAAACTGCACTTTTACACTTTGTGTACGCGATACTACTGCCATGTGTCAGTGTATACCGCTATCCAATGACTTCTGTCTTCTGAATGACGACGCTAGATTCCCTGTTGTGAGGCTTGTCATAGACACGATTTAAGAATTTCTCCTTTATGCAGAACTTCATTGTGAAGTTAGCATCTGAATCAGATGGTCGGGTCTTAACGAGATGCAGCAAAGATCTAGTAAAACCGCCGGCCGAGCGTTGTCAAAGGTCAGAGTGTGGCAGCTGCAGAAAAAAAGAACAAACCATTGTCCCTCGACTGCGAGGAATCAAGTTCGGACATCCGACAAGGAAACCTTACCAGGTGTAAAAGAACTATAGCGATGAAACTTGGCGCGTATGTAGAGGGATCAAAATAATGCAATAAGCATTTTTTAGTTTTTGCTCAGTTTCACTTTTGAGGAATAAAACACACACCGAAAACTACTTTGTCTTATTGGGTTTAGAGGGAATATCTTTGAAACCGTGAAATATAAAAAATGTGTTTCATATAAACGTTTAAATGTAATTAACTACCCTGAAAAGTGTATAATCACATTCTGTAATGATCTGAAATGTTGCAAAGTACCTCACCACCACTAATTAATTTTGAAAAATGAGGACTATTGCTACAACTTAAATTGAAGGAGGTTTCAGACCACCTCCATCCATATGTAATAAAGCTGACTTCTGGTATCGAATTTCTGGAAAATAAGCTGTACACAATGTGCTGTCAGAGTATTTGCAACATGCCTACTTAAAAAATCTAAACAGTCATTATTATTCTATTTGTTTTACTAATTTCTGTTTTTATTTTAAATTGTTGTTATACATTTTAAGAGTATGTTTCGTTTTTTGTTTTTTAGTTTACCCTTTCACATACCGGTACATGTATTTTGTTAATGATGGTATACTGACTGGAAAAAAATCTCAATTAAAAAAGTAATTAATTCAGAGTAATGACATTTCTGGAATACATTTGCATAGATAACATATTTAAGCGATAAAAATTGTAAGATCGCAGATTAACGTAAGCGCGGGATCAGCCATTGCAAATGTGAAATTCTCAAATGGCTCTGAGCACTATGGGACTTAACTTTGGAGGTCATCAGTCCCCTAGAACTTAGAACTACTTAAACCTAACTAACCTAAGGACATCACACACATCCATGCCCGAGGCAGGAGTCGAACTTGCGACCGTAGCGGTCGCGAGGTTCCAGACTGTAGCGCCTAGAACCGCTCGGCTACCCCGGCCGGCGTTAAATTCTCCTACATTAATAATCGGTGTCCGAGCGGTCTAAGGCGCTGCAGTCATGGACTGTGCGGCTGGTCCCGGCGGAGGTTCGAGTCCTCCCTCGGGCATTGGTGCGTGTTTGTCCTTAGGATAACTTAGGTTAAGTAGTGTGTAAGCTTAGGGACTGATGACCTTAGCAGTTAAGTCCCATAAGATTTCACACACATTTGAACATTTGAATAACCGGTGTAACAACCAGAGCTTTGAATGCAATCATGTAAACTATGAAGCATTGCGTTACACAGTTGTCAGTTGTCAGTTGGTGGGATGGAGTTCCATGCCTGTTGCAAAAAACGGTTCAGATGGCTCTGAGCACTATGAGACTTAACATCTGAGGTCATCAGTCCCCTAGACTTAGAACTACTTAAACCTAACTAACCTAAGGACATCACACACACCCATGCCCGAGGCAGGATTCAAACCTGCGACCGTAGCAGCAGCGCGGTTCCGAACTGTAGCGCTTAGAACCGCTCGGCCACAGCGGCCGGCATGCCTGTTGCACTTGGTCGGTCAGTACAGGAACGATTGATGCTCGTTGTGGATGACGCTGGAGTCGTCGTCCTATGATGTCCCATATTTGCTCGATTGGAGACGGATCTGGTTATCGAACGGGCCGAGGCATCCTGTTGACACTCTGTAGAGAATGTTGGATTACAACAGCGGTATATAGGCGAGCGTTATACTGTGGGGAAATGCCCCCTAGGATGCTGTTCATCAATGGCAGCACAACAGATCAAATATCCATACTGACGTACAAATTCGTAGTCAGGGTGCGTGGGAAAACGACGAGACTGCTCCTGCTGTCATTCGAAATCGCACCTCAGACCATACCTCCAGGTGTAGGTCCAGTGTGTCTTTCATGCAGACACCTTAGTTACAGGCCGTCAACTGAACTCCTTCTACACTCCTGGAAATTGAAATAAGAACACCGTGAATTCATTGTCCCAGGAAGGGGAAACTTTATTGACACATTCCTGGGGTCAGATACATCACATGATCACACTGACAGAACCACAGGCACATAGACACAGGCAACAGAGCATGCACAATGTCGGCACTAGTACAGTGTCTATCCACCTTTCGCAGCAATGCAGGCTGCTATTCTCCCATGGAGACGATCGTAGAGATGCTGGATGTAGTCCTGTGGAACGGCTTGCCATGCCATTTCCACCTGGCGCCTCAGTTGGACCAGCGTTCGTGCTGGACGTGCAGACCGCGTGAGACGACGCTTCATCCAGTCCCAAACATGCTCAATGGGGGACAGATCCGGAGATCTTGCTGGCCAGGATAGTTGACTTACACCTTCTAGAGCACGTTGGGTGGCACGGGATACATGCAGACGTGCATTGTCCTGTTGGAACAGCAAGTTCCCTTGCCGGTCTAGGAATGGTAGAACGATGGGTTCGATGACGGTTTGGATGTACCGTGCACTATTCAGTGTCCCCTCGACGATTACCAGTGGTGTACGGCCAGTGTAGGAGATCGCTCCCCACACCATGATGCCGGGTGTTGGCCCTGTGTGCCTCGGTCGTATGCAGTCCTGATTGTGGCGCTCACCTGCACGGCGCCAAACACGCATACGACCATCATTGGCACCAAGGCAGAAGCGACTCTCATCGCTGAAGACGACACGTCTCCATTCGTCCCTCCATTCACGCCTGTCGCGACACCACTGGAGGCGGGCTGCACGATGTTGGGGCGTGAGCGGAAGACGGCCTAACGGTGTGTGGGACCGTAGCCCAGCTTCATGGAGACGGTTGCGAATGGTCCTCGCCGATACCCCAGGAGTAACAGTGTCCCTAATTTGCTGGGAAGTGGCGGTGCGGTCCCCTACGGCACTGCGTAGGATCCTACGGTCTTGGCGTGCATCCGTGCGTCGCTGCGGTCCGGTCCCAGGTCGACGGGCACGTGCACCTTCTGCCGACCACTGGCGACAACATCGATGTACTGTGGAGACCTCACGCCCCACGTGTTGAGCAATTCGGCGGTACGTCCACCCGGCCTCCCGCATGCCCACTATACGCCCTCGCTGAAAGTCCGTCAACTGCACATACGGTTCACGTCCACGCTGTCGCGGCATACTACCAGTGTTAAAGACTGCGATGGAGCTCCGTATGCCACGGCAAACTGGCTGACACTGACGGCGGCGGTGCACAAATGCTGCGCAGCTAGCGCCATTCGACGGCCAACACCGCGGTTCCTGGTGTGTCCGCTGTGCCGTGCGTGTGATCATTGCTTGTACAGCCCTCTTGCAGTGTCCGGAACAAGTATGGTGGGTCTGACACACCGGTGTCAATGTGTTCTTTTTTCCATTTCCAGGAGTGTAGTTAACACGAGGCCATCACTGGCACCGAGGCAGAATCAGATTTTATCATAAAATGCTACAGACCTCCACCCCATCTCCAATGAGCTTTCGCTTGACACCACCGAAGTCGCAAATGGCGGTGGTTTGGACAGGACGTCTTCCTCGGAGCTGTTCTTCAAGTAACCGACTTGAAACAGTCCGTTGTGTCAATGTGGTGTCAACTGTTGCTCAAATTGCTGCTGCAGATGCAGCCGTATGCCGAACATGGTGGTACTTCCCCTCGGCAGTACCACATGCCCATCCGGAGACGGGTCTTGGTACGACTGTATCTCCCCGTGACCACCGCTGCCAGCGATCATATACAGTGGGTACATTTGTGTTAAGATTTTCTGCAGTATCGCAGCTTCTCGTAGCCCTGTTACACGACCTCGTTCAAGCTCAGTGAGATGTTGACAATGGTGCCTTTATCGCCTTAATGGCATTCTTGATTGACATCAACTGACTTCGTCTAATCTTAAAGGTAACTAACGCACACGACCGTTGCAGTGTGTACTGAAATCAAACCTGATTTGCACCCTCGTATTGGCGCTTCTAGTGCCTTCCCTAGGCGACTGACGCGAAATCTGAATAGACATAATCTTTCACATGTAGAAACAAATCTACCAACTTTCGTTCACGTCGCACAACTCCTTCTTGGTGCTGCGAAATTTACTCATTATTGCCATACAAAATAATTACAATACAAATTACTTGTAAAGAACTGCTTTAAAATGGCGTTCTCCTTACACCAAGCGCGTAAAAGGAACTAAATTTACTCGCGTAAAATTTAAAACAACAAAATATAAAACAAAATTCAGTAGGATTTCAAATTGTGGTTGGCAACCCGCTAAATAGGTTGATTAGTACCAGGCATGTTTTACTACTTTTGGCGAGGACAACTGATGATGTGCTAATGTGCTAATGAATGCAGTGCATTATATGGTGCTTCATAAGATAACTCACAAAGTTCTTCCAACATCGATAACGCCATGTGACCGACGGCTGTACCTGGTCCGTTGAGCCATTGTAGATCACCAGCTGAAGAGCTTCCTTGTCCTCACGTCTGAAGCCCAAAACGATTTTTTCACACTGACCACCCCTCCTAATTTTTCGTAGTTGTAAAAGAAACTAATGGAGAGTTTCGACCGAGAATTATAGAGTCTGTTTTCGAAGAACTAAATGTTCTTGTGACGGCTCATAATTTCTCTCTTTACTTATTCTGATCAACACTAAACTGACACACAATATTTTTAGCGCAACGCAATCTGACTTTCAATAATCCCTAGAAAAAATGGCCCTGACTAACAATAACCTATACCTTTCATGAATCCCTTACCTCAAAAATCTTAGTTACTCGAACTACTGCAATACACCGAGCGCCAATACTGCCAGCTAAATAAAGTATTCTAACTACTGAAGGCACTAATTTCTGATAGGCATAGTTAGCAAATGAAAGATTTTGATAGAGAACAAACAATGTATTTACCTTAATACTGTTCAAAAGTCATTTACATATCAGTTCATGACATCCAGTCTCACAAATTTCGTTTTTCTGACGGACACACGTCCAGATCGTCCGCTCTCAAAACTCTGCCATCTCTCTTCCCACATCCACCACTGCTGGCGGCTCATCTCCAACTGCGCACCGTTACGCGCTGTTCACATCCAACTGCCCAACACTACAATAGCGAATATTGCAACAATGCCAACCAGCCACAGACTGCACACAGCACAGTCAGTGATTTTCATACATAGCTGAAGAGCTTCCTTGTCCTAAACAGCCTACTTACATAGCCCCCATGCTCCCCACAAAAATTTTACAAATTGTTTTGGGCAGTGGCCAATAGAGATTTGAAAATTTTTTTCATAATTACAATAACAAAGATATCAAATGCACACACTTATTGATATAGTGTTGGTCAAAAGGAAAGATTTTCTCACAGTCCATAAAGACTGTCCTGATGATTTATTCGTCACAGTAGTAATTGCAGTTTTTTTCTCTCAAAGTCTGAGCAGTAAAAGAAAATGCACATGGAAGTAGTGGATTTCCATGCAATGTTGAAGAAGTAGTGTTGTCCTTCCAAAGGAAAGACAGTGCTGACTCTTGACTTGTAGACAGGTAATGGTCCACGACAGAGCAAACCCACAGGAGAGTCAGTTGACGTTTTGGAGAATATTGGTAGGTAGGTCATCACAGAGTAGACCCACTGTAGTCGTGGTAGAGATTTTGGTATTGGTGGGCCACCAGAGGTGCAGACCCACGGTAGTCCTTGTAGAGATGGCCAGCGGCCATCTGTTACGACTGTGCAGCTGCACAATCACCATCGAAGTGTCTTGTGGATAATATAGCAAGTTCATGAACCACCAATTGTGCACTCACAAAATTTTTTTTCGAAATGTCCTTAGAACCAGCAATGCCGTTAACAAGTCCCTTGCTGAATTATTAACACACGTGCAAGCACTAACAGTCCTTTGTTTCTCACATATTGTGCATATAATATGACCAACAAAAACGTGTGTAGTGAAATGAAACTTAATTTGAAGAACTGGTGTCTATACAATTACAAACTTACGACATGAGAATTCAATTACAAGGTACAAAATACATCATTAAAGAACGTACCAATACAGATAACATTTGTAGTAATATGGGCTTTACATAAGAATATAAATAAACATATACATCAGTGTTACATGAATTATGACATAAGTAAATAAATAAAATTATGAGAATAGTTTTCGAAACATTAATTTCACTGATATGTCCCATGCAACATCTCAGGTGTCTTTGCAAAAACAGACATAATGTCTGATGGGATAACAGCAATCACTGATTTTATAATGTTACTTAATATCCGTCTTGATTGCAAATTTTTTTTTTTTTATTATTCATATGGCCGGTTTCGGTTCATTCAGAACCATCTTCAGATCTGATATTTCAGTTACAGGAGTAACCCGTCCAAATCCAGCAACTTTCACATGCTACGTCACATGTGACATATCAGATCTGAAGATGGTTCTGAATGAACCGAAACCGGTCATATGAATAATAAAAAAAAAATTGCAATCAAGACGGATTTTAAGTAACATTATAATCTCAGGTGTCGCTTGTTTTGCCCATTGGCTCTGCTACCGAGGCACAGCCTAGTGCCACCGACGCTGTGCATCTGCCCTCACAGCAGAGTGAGTGACGGGTGGTAACGCGTTCGCTTCGCTCGAAGCGGATGGCCAATGTGGAGACTGATCGCCTGGCCTCGCCCATTAAACCTGTGAGTGGTCAGGTGGCCGCTCCTCCAGCAGGGTCCGAGCAGGCACAAGAGGGGGAAGGGTCCACAAGCTATTGGGAGCTCCAACTTTAGGCCCATTATGGAGCCCCTTAGGCAGATAGCGTTCAGGGCTAGAAGTGAAACCATCGTGCTTTCGGTTTGTCTGTCGGGAGGCCTCATCCGAGATGTGGAGACGGCCTTGCCGGTGGCTATCGAACGTGCAGGCTGCAGTTGTCTGCAGCTTGTGGCTCACGCCGGCACCAACAACGCCTGTCGCATGGTTTCTGAGGCCATCCTCAGTTCGTACAGGCGGCTGGCGGGGGTCATGGAAACCGCTCGCCTCGCACGCGGAGTGCAAGCAGAGTTCACAACTTGCAGCATCGTTCCCAGAGTTGATCAGGGTCCCGTGGTTTGGAACCCATTGGAGGGTCTCAAGCAACGGCTTCGTCGACTCTGTGACGGTCTTGACTGCAGATTTCTAGACATGCGTTATCGTTTGGGGATTTGTAGGACCCGCCTTGATAGTTTAGGGGTGCACTACGCAAAGAGAGAGGTTACTCAGGTAGTAGACTACTTGTTGAGTGCATGTCAGGGTCTTTTAGGCTGGGCAGCAGTTTGAGGTGCTCTCATGAACAATCACCAGTCGATAAGCAGCAAGGGAAGTCAAACGGCTTTCAGAATAAAGACACTTCGACCATCATAATTTCATCAGTAAACTGTCGAAGTATTCGTAATAAAGTTTCCGAATTTACTACCTTCCAGGAAAGTCCATTATTCTTGGGACCGAAAGCTAGCTAAAACTCGAAGTGGAGAGCTCTGAGATATTTAGCGACTCATGCTGGGACCACGAAACCGGTTATGGTTCTAAAATAAGACATTTAAAATGTATTTGTGGCTGGTTGTGTCATTTATCAACTATATTTACAGTTTCATTATAATTATTTAGTGTAAAAATGGTGTTTTAATGTTTTATAATGCAAGATAAAAATGGTACTTGAAAGGATTAATGTAAATTTGTGTTACATAACGACGGCAAAAAGTAACATTCGAACTGCACGCGCAGCTACTTGCCATCATGAATACAATGAAATTATTAGTGATAAGTTGTTGATGGTGAGGTTTACATGTCGCACTAGATGCTGATAATCGTGATTTTCTAACTGGTTAGTTCATTAACCAGACTATGCAAACAATGGATAATAGGTGTCTGGGAAACCTTCTAGAGAGCAAGAATACCTTCAATTGTCATTGAACTTTTGGACTCCAAATATTGTTGGAAACTCTCTCATTCCATAATAATTTAGTTTCAGGAAACAAATACCGAATAATTTATGTGCTGGAATTACAGGAAGAGGTAACATCATAGAAATTTCACTCATAGTAATAAATTTGAGTTTACAGACGTTCAGGCTTATCCGATGTGTAATGAGGTGTTTCCTGATGCTTTTATAATCGTGGTACATTTCTATATCTGGACTTTTTGCCATACAGAGCAGGGTCCTTTAGTTGTCACTTGCGGTACACAGTTTGTACTACAGTCAAACTACTGAACCAAAAGGCATTTAGAGGGCCTGCAAGAACTTACTTCACGTGGGCTGCATGGAACTCAAACCGAACGCAATTCTTAACGTTCGGATACATTGAGCATGATAGTATATCTAAAGCACAGCATTGTTTCGCTGTGCTTACCGACGGTGGAGAACACTTAAATAAAGAGAACTGAAGCGTCGGAAACGTGGTGTTACATAAGGATGTCGAAAATTAAGTGGACACTCAAGGTAAGAAATAAGAAGGTTATCCTCAGAACCGGCGAGGATAGAAATACACTCCTGGAAATGGAAAAAAGAACACATTGACACCGGTGTGTCAGACCCACCATACTTGCTCCGGACACTGCGAGAGGGCTGTACAAGCAATGATCACACGCACGGCACAGCGGACACACCAGGAACCGCGGTGTTGGCCGTCGAATGGCGCTAGCTGCGCAGCATTTGTGCACCGCCGCCGTCAGTGTCAGCCAGTTTGCCGTGGCATACGGAGCTCCATCGCAGTCTTTAACACTGGTAGCATGGCGCGACAGCGTGGACGTGAACCGTATGTGCAGTTGACGGACTTTGAGCGAGGGCGTATAGTGGGCATGCGGGAGGCCGGGTGGACGTACCGCCGAATTGCTCAACACGTGGGGTGTGAGGTCTCCACAGTACATCGATGTTGTCGCCAGTGGTCGGCGGAAGGTGCACGTGCCCGTCGACCTGGGACCGGACCGCAGCGACGCACGGATGCACGCCAAGACCGTAGGATCCTACGCAGTGCCGTAGGGGACCGCACCGCCACTTCCCAGCAAATTAGGGACACTGTTACTCCTGGGGTATCGGCGAGGACCATTCGCAACCGTCTCCATGAAGCTGGGCTACGGTCCCGCACACCGTTAGGCCGTCTTCCGCTCACGCCCCAACATCGTGCAGCCCGCCTCCAGTGGTGTCGCGACAGGCGTGAATGGAGGGACGAATGGAGACGTGTCGTCTTCAGCGATGAGAGTCGCTTCTGCCTTGGTGCCAATGATGGTCGTATGCGTGTTTGGCGCCGTGCAGGTGAGCGCCACAATCAGGACTGCATACGACCGAGGCACACAGGGCCAACACCCGGCATCATGGTGTGGGGAGCGATCTCCTACACTGGCCGTACACCACTGGTGATCGTCGAAGGGACACTGAATAGTGCACGGTACATCCAAACCGTCATCGAACCCATCGTTCTACCATTCCTAGACCGGCAAGGGAACTTGCTGTTCCAACAGGACAATGCACGTCCGCATGTATCCCGTGCCACCCAACGTGCTCTAGAAGGTGTAAGTCAACTACCCTGGCCAGCAAGATCTCCGGATGTGTCCCCCATTGAGCATGTTTGGGACTGGATGAAGCGTCGTCTCACGCGGTCTGCACGTCCAGCACGAACGCTGGTCCAACTGAGGCGCCAGGTGGAAATGGCATGGCAAGCCGTTCCACAGGACTACATCCAGCATCTCTACGATCGTCTCCATGGGAGAATAGCAGCCTGCATTGCTGCGAAAGGTGGATATACACTGTACTAGTGCCGACATTGTGCATGCTCTGTTGCCTGTGTCTATGTGCCTGTGGTTCTGTCAGTGTGATCATGTGATGTATCTGACCCCAGGAATGTGTCAATAAAGTTTCCCCTTCCTGCGACTATGAATTCACGGTGTTCTTATTTCAATTTCCAGGAGTGTACGTTATGTGATCAAAGGTATCCGGGCCCCCGCAAAAATATACGTTTTACATATTACGTGCATTGTGCTGCCACCTACTGCCAGGTACTCAATATTAGCAACCTAAGTAATCATTAGACATCGTGAGAGAGCAGAATGGGGCGCTCCGCGGAACTCGCGGACTTCGAACGTAGTCAGGTGATTGGGCGTTACTTGTGTCATACGCCTATACGCGAGATTTCCACACTCCTAAACATCCCTATGTCCACTGTTACCGATGTGATAATACAGTGGAATCGTCAAGGGACACGTAAATTACGAAAGCGTACAGGCCGACCTCGTCTGTTGACTGACAGAGACCGCCGACAGTTAAGAGGGTCGTAATGTGTAATAGGCAGACATCTATCCAGACCATCACACAGGAATTCCAAACTGCATCAGGATCCACTGCAAGTACTATGACAGTTAGGCGGGAGATGAGAAAACTTGGATTTCATGGTAGAATGGCTGCTCATAAGCCACACATCACGCCGGTAAATGCCAAACGAGGCCTCGCTTGGTGTAAGGAGCGTAGGCATTGGACGACTTAACAGTGGAAAAATGTTTGTGGAGTGGCGAATCACGGTACAGAATGTGGCCATCCGATGTCAGGGTATGGGTTCGGTGAATGCCAGGTGAACGTCATCTGCCAGCGTGTGTATTGCCAACAGTAAAATTCGGAGGCGGTGATGTTATGATGTGGTCGTGTTTTTCATGGAGGAGGCTTGCACCCCTTGTTGTTTTGCATGGCACTATAACAGCACAGACCTACATTGATGTTTTAAGCACCTTGTTGCTTTCCACTGTTGAAGAGCAATTCGGTGTTGGCGATTGCATCTTTCAACACGATCGAGCACCTGTTCATAATGCATGGCTTGTGGCGGAGTGGTTACACGACAATAACATCCCTGTACTGGACAGGACTGCACAGAATCCTGACGTGAATCCTATAGAATACCTTTGGGATGTTTTGGAACGCCGACTTCGTGCCAGGCCTCACGGGCAGACATCGATGCCTCTCCTCAGTGCAGCACTCCGTGAAGAATAGGGTGCCATTCCCCAAGAAACCTTCCAACATCTGACAGAACGTATAGCTGCGAGAGTGGAAGCTGCCATCAGGGCTAAGGTTGGGCCAACACCATACTCAGTTCCAGCATTACCAATGGAGGGCGCCATGAACTTGTAAGTCACTTTCAGCCAGGTGTCCGGATACTTTTTGATCACATAGAGTATGTAGAAAACACTGTGAAGCAGAAGGAGCAGGATCATAGGACTGTCTTAAGATGTCAGGGAATAAATTTCACGGTCCTAGTGGGAGCTGTAGGGGACAAAATCTCTAGGGGAGGGCAGAGATAGGAATCCAACAAATAATAGATGAAGCGGAGTATAGATGCTCATTTTAGATGAATAAAATGGCACAGGACAGGGATTCGTGGCGGGCAGCATAAAACTAGTGAGAGTACTAATGACCCAAAAACCGAAAGAGTTTTGCCATTGTTTGATCCCCATGCCTTACGATGTACGATACATACCTGTGTAATATGTGTTAGCTCAAACCATTATCATGTATGTAAGTTGTTTGCTGTAAAATGTATTACAACGCAGAAGTAATCTTTTGACTGTATAAGTATTATGAATGGCATGACGATTTCATCTCGCTTTAATAGATTTCTACGAACTACAAAGTTCGCTCCAGTCACCGTTTAAAAATGCAGCACGGCAATAGGTCGTTTTGCTCCTTTTCTGTGCACTTAACCTCAAAAACATCGTTCCATACAATTTTATTATAGCCTGAATGAGATGAACAACAAAGTAAATTTTGATATTCAGTATTTTGTTTACTTTATGCTACCGCTACAGCTGAAAACGAACAATAGGTTCATTATCATCCTAAAAACTTTAGTTCAAATGGTTCAAATGGCTCTGAGCACTATGGGACTTAACAGCTGAGGTCATCAGTCCCGTAGAACTTAGAACTACTTAAACCTAACTAACCTAAGGACATCACACACATCCATGCCCGAGGCAGGATTCGAACCTGCGACCGTAGCAGTGTGCGGTTCGGGACTGAGGCGCGTAGAGCCGCTCGGCCACCCCGGCAGGCTAAAAATTTTAGTACTTTATCAAAACAAATATTTTCCATTACACAGCATTGAGATTCTGTTTATCGGTGCATTTTTTTACTTGAAAATAACTGTTTTCTGATTGTTGTAGCTTCAGTTAATAATGAGGTAATAACCGGATATTTTCTCAAAAACTGTGAACACTGCTTTCTGTAACACTGAAAACAGTTTCATGTCAGACCTGACCATAAACGAAGAGTGTTATAGCAAACCACAGAAGAGTTCACCTGCGTTCTGTAAGGTGTAAGGCAAAAAGAAACAATTTCCCTGTTGATTTTTCGCTGTAGTGGTATGTCATTACAGCCGCCAGTGAGTAACAGATAAAAGTACAGCAAGAAAAAACTATGTGCAGTCCATTTTCGACGATGATGAACAGTAATATGTCCCTTTGATGTACGTCAGCCCCGAGCAACGAAGTAGGTTTTCTCTTTGCTAGGAATGTAGGATTAATTTCGAAAACCAGGTCGCTGGACATCGTTTAATCACGGTTATGTAAGGGGTATGAGGAAAGGTGTGGGGTAGGGGGTATGGGGTAGGGGGTGTGGCGGGTCCGCTTCCGGCCAGGCAAGGTCACGTGGGCCGCCGCGCGGCATTGATTGCACAGTGGCTGTGACGTCAGCGGTGACGTGGCCAACCAGCGATGTGCGAAAATTTAATGGCTGAGGTGGCTGCTCCGGCGTTCGCAATCCGCCGTGTTTACCGCGGGCCGCACGCGGTTCGTTCACTGGGGGCCGCGGCGCCAAAGCGGGCCCCGCTTGCGAAGCCGGCACACCACCGCAAAAGAGACGCCGCTCGGCCCCTTTCATAGCAAGAATAATTAACCAGCGCTTGTCGGCACACAGAATGTGAAGAGTGGAAGAGCAAGTAGCAAGAAGAATAGCCGACATCTCGTCGTTCTTCCAAATGCAGACGCTCTACGACACACACTACGCCCTGACTTGCAAGGCGTTGGCGAAGTAGCAAAGGCAAACGAGAAGCTGTACAATGGAACAGCACTGACGAGTCGGAGTTCCGTTCTACAGCAGCTTAACGAGCACAATTATACCTTCATTACCTCGTTGTGGCGCCGAAAGTTCCACACCTTACGAACATCAATAAAACGCTGCTCTGTGACATTTTAATGAACTTACCTTCTCTCCTCCGTGGTTGAAGTTAATGAAAAAAAGTTCCTTTTCAAAATAGATGATAATGTTGACTGAAAGAGTCAGTAAAAGTTTTTTATTACGTACAGTGTTTGATCACTGTTGGAAGTATTCCTGCATCTACATCTACACACATACTCCGCAATCCACAATACGGTGCGTGGCGGAGTACCACAACTAGCATCTTCCCTCCATGTTCCACTCCCAAATAGAACGAGGGAAAAATGACTGCCTATATGCCTCTGTACGAGCCCTAATCTCTCTTATCTTATCTTTGCGGTCTTTCCGCGAAATGTAAGTTGGCGGCAGTAAAATTGTACTGCAGTCAGCCTCAAATGCTGGTTCTCTAAATTTCCTCAGTAGCGATTCACGAAAAGAACGCCTCCTTTCCTCTAGAGACTTCCACCCGAGTTCCTCAAGCATTTCCGTAACACTCGCGTGATGATCAAACCTACCAGTAACTAGCAGCCCGCCTCTGAATTTCTTCTATATCCTCCCTCAATCCGACCTGATAGGGATCCCAAACGCTCGAGCAGTACTCAAGAATAGGTCGTATTGGTGTTTTATAAGCGGTCTCCTTTACAGATGAACCACATCTTCCCAAAATTCTACCAATGAACCGAAGACGACTATCCGCGTTCCCCTAACTGCCATTACATGCTTGTCCCACTTCATATCGCTCTGCAATGTTAGACCCGAATATTTAATCGACGCGACTGTGTCAAGCGCTACACTACTAGTGGAGTATTCAAACATTAGAGGATTCTTTTTCCTATTCATCTGAATTAATTTACATTTATCTATATTTAGAGTTAGCTGCCATTCTTAACACCAATCACAAATCCTGTCCAAGTCATCTTCTATATTCCTACAGTCACTCAACGACGACACCTTCCCGTACACCACAGCATCATCAGCAAACAGCCGCACATTGCTATCCCACCGTATCCAAAAGATCATTTATGAAGATAGAAAACAACAGCGGACCTACCACACTTCGCTGGGGCAATCCAGATGATACCCTCACCTCCGATGAACACTCACCATCGAGGACAACGTACTGGGTTCTATTACTTAGGAAGTCTTGGAGCCACTCACATACTTGGGAACCAATCCCATATGCTCGTACTTTAGTTAGAAGTCCGCAGTGGGACACCGAGTCAAACGCTTTCCGGAAGTCAAGGAATATGGCATCCGTCTGATACCCTTCATCCATGGCTCGCAAGATATCATGTGAAAAAAGGGGAAAATGCGTTTGGCAGGAGCGATGCTTTCTAAAGCCGTTCAACTACCAGAATAATATATGACTGCAGAGAGATTAAATTTTTGAAAATCAAACTATCGAAACCGGCAGTACTTCATAATTGCTAAAAGTGTATGGGAACTGTATATATGTCCTAATCTCCGCCTCCTCCCTGCCTCTATCTCTCTCCTCCTTCCCCTCCCTTTGTTTCCTCCTGCTTTCCCTCTACATCTGTCCATCACCTTCCCCATCTCTTATCCTACACTCTCTCTATATACCTCCTCCTCCCGCATCTCTCTGTCCGTATCCTCTCTCTATATACCTCCTCCTCCCGCATCTCTCTGTCCGTATCCTCTCTCTATATACCTCCTCCTCCCTCATCTCTCTGTCCGTATCCTCTTTCTCCTTGTTCATATCCATTTCCTTTCATGTTCTCTGTCCATCTCCTCCTTTCCCTTTCAGGTCTGGCCATTTTCTGCTTTTTATTGACGTTCCTTATTATTTTGTGTGCTACCCCCATTTGAGTGAATCGAACTTGACTATATCTATTGTTTTGCAGTCATGTACGAGGAAAACAGTTGCTCTTCTGCCATTCGTCTTCCCACCCTGATCCGCTCTACGTCACTTCACACCAAACAAAATTTGTTCCATTTGTCGATAGCAGAGAACATCCTTTATTCTATTTATCGACCACAAAACATCCATTCATGAACTTTTCCTCCCACTCAAAATGTACCAGTTTATGCAAAAGTAAAAAATGATGCTCACTTGGTGTGTGTGTGGGGGGGGGGGGGGGGGGAAGGGGCACGGTTGTCATTCCTGTCACAATGCCTAGTGCTGACGATAAACAAATCGCTGAGATGCAGTCTAGCTCTTAACATTGTAATTATCGGTCAGTATCGGAATATACCTCAATACAAGAACATACAGATGTATTAAGCAAATAAAGAAAGTTTATCTAAATTTCACTAACACAACTACATTTGTAAGAGAAACACAAAATTAGGAAAATTGCAAGAGTTTGAGTCGTCATAGTATTCCTAAAATCACTATGCAATCAAAAGCATTAGCAGCACAGTTCTGAAATGCGCAACAAAATGGAAGGGCTCTCTCTTTCGAAACTCCATCATTTCCTCGCATTGCGCCACAGAAATTCGAAATTCGGGTTTGACTTTGTACTGGGACGCGAAATTGAAGTGTCACCCATCCACCAGTGTCAGCCCAGTTTGCAGGTGAATATAAGTTTAATTTAGTGATTTGTTTATATATTTTGTAATATTTATAATGTTTGTGAATTATCTAAAGTTTTGTATTATTTTTATGTTTCATGCACTGAGAGGGCGGCGCAACGAAGGGAGACAGCATCTTCACTGCCGGGACCAGAGAGAAAATTGCTGGCCACTATACGTCGCGGGTCGACAGCCAAAGAGCAACAGAAGATCCTGGAACCGAGTTGTTGCGTCGTGCTTCTAAAAACTGAAAAAATAAGAATTTGTAATGTATCTACAACTATGACGTCATAGAAAGTTTAATCATGTTGTAAATGTTCAGTCCTATGTTGTCAAGGCTCATGTTCACGTCTATATGTAGTATATATGAAGATAATAAACTAGTGTATACTACAACAGTTTAAATACGTGTTCCGAGAATTTATTTATGAAGAATTATATTAAGGAAGAAGTAGTACTGCTTTATTTGACAAGATTTTTAATTTTTGACAACGTTCATCGCTAGTTTGAGTCTTAAAAGTTTATTCAATGTGGTTTTAATATTTATTAAAGCAGATAACTTGCATTAATATAATTTCTGAGAAGAAACAAACGACATCTAAATTGAAAAAAAGTTTGCGTAAACCAATTGGACTGAGTGACGTAATTCTGCGCATACGACTCAAATGATGATGTTTTAATTACAGTTTCATTCAAGAACCATTCAGAGACAACTTTAAAAAGGATTTAAATAATTTTGAAGTGTTTTGTAACTGACGTTGGTGACGAAGTCTGCACATGGTCATTTGTCAAAAGAAAATTATTTATACAAAACTTACGTCGTTACACTACAACTTGCCTACAACTTACCTCTCTAATCGTGCAAACACGAGCCGCCATGTAACGCCACCCTTGGGCGTGGGTGCTGAAGTCATGTTGACACCACACTTCACCACAATTCTGCTCATTGCCAACGCAGACGTGCCCACCATGGGGAGCTCGTACTGAAACTTCTCCCCTTCCTTTGGCGCCTCTGCGGTAGGGCTCAGCCGCGACGCTCAGCATGGAAACCACTCAGTGTTCTTGTGGGTGGCCGACGAAAACATTTAGAAGAAACCACTAACTACAACCGACTTGGAAAAGCGTCATGGGGTGTCAGAAAAAGCGTGAACGAAACTAGCCCTTACGTTGGGGCAATCATTTGTACACATTTCATGGTCTAAAACCACAGTTCGCAACGTGATGGCGAACAGGGCTATGTTTTTGACAACCATTGACACTGCTGACCACCACGGAACGGTTTAATCCTTCTCTAAGGATATCATGGGCTCCAAACCAAATGCATGTGTCTCGCTCTTTTGCAGTGTACCACGACCGTAATTTTGTTTTTCTGGTATACATTGTGGAACCACTAGAGACCGTTCGACGAAATCTGAATGTGATCGGAAGCAGCGAAGCGTGTTTACACTTTTTTCACCCCTCTTTCTTCACACCATCCTGTGGAGGGCGCACAGGGAGATGCGACATTGACTCGCACGTAATTAAAACGTCAAAGGGTCCCTCTAAAATTCGTAAGTTAGGTAGTTCTCTCGGTGCCAAATGCGCACCTTGGTTGGGCCTTTCATAAGGATACTGTACAGACACTCCCTTTCAAGGTCACTACCACCAGGAGGAAAGGAACCTTTTCGACACGCCACGGAGTTCTCATGTGGCTAGCAGACACTAGTGTCGGGAGCGCTGCCTGACACACTTGGAGGTGGGTATCTCTGTAAAAAAAAAAAAAAAAAAAAAAAAAAAAAAAAATTAAAAAAAAAATAAATAAATAAAAAATCAAAGTGCGCAACGAAAGTGTGCAGATGCATGAAGTGGGCTGAGAAACTGGTGGATCTTACAGGGAACATTTGTCGTTTTATTCACATGTGTAGCAATGTCGCTAACGCGGCGCCCGCGTCCGTCTGCTGTTGGAGGGCACGAAAAAAGGAGGGCGAACAAGCATAAAAACTCTTTTCTACTTGAGGTCACTTTCAAATTTCGTCCAGTGGTTTTGAACGGTCTCTAATGGTTTCACACTGTACGCCAAACAAAAATTGGAGGTCATGATCCATTCCAAAGGAGACAAAGAAGTGATATCGCGTTCAGTCTGGTACAATCCAATACTAACCTTGGAAAGTGGTTGAATCGTCCGGTGCCTTTCAGCAGCGTCAAGGGTTGTCAAGAAGGCCTCTCCGAGTCGATTCTGAGCAGCGGCTGGTGCAAAATGTTTGTCTTGGCCACCCGTAAGAAAAACGCGTGATTACAGTGTTGGGCGTTGTGGTTCTGACCCTTCTCGCAGAGGCCCCAAGAGGAGGAGTGATACGTGTGTCAATGGAGTGCGACAAAATTCCATGTTATAACACGTCCATGGTGACATTTAGCAAATGTGTAGTTCAATTTCGTGCCAATGTAATATCATTAAGTTAATTTATACACTACATTAAATTATCTTCGTATTTGAAGCGTTGCCCAGCATGAGAATACCGTTGCAGGGCGCCTTACTTTTGCAGCATAATGGAGGAAGACTGTAGGCATGGTCGAGCTAAATTTTAAACATACGTGTCACAGTGTCGGAAAACGACGTGTTTCAAAAGACTGGTTCTTTAATTTTGTGGCGCAATGTACACTACGAATACTGACGCTTTTTCAAAAAAAAAAAAAAAATGGCTCTGAGCACTATGCGAATTAACTTCTGAGGTCAGAGGCTAGAACTTAGAACTAATTAAACCTGAGTAACCTAAGGACATCATACACACCCATGCCCGAGGCAGGATTCGAACCTGCGACCGAAGCGGTCGCTCGGCTCCAGACTGTAGCGCCTAGAACCGCACGGCCACTCCGGCCGGCGACGCTTTTCCACTCCAGACACAAGGGCCGAGTGGCAGAACCAGCATGCCCCAAACTTGTGTGTCCATGCCATAGAATGGAGCTTAAAAATATCCGTTGGCTTACTTCTATCACAAATAACATGTAAACTAGCACAGTTGAGACTAGTATCTTAGCGTTAAAAGAATTCTAAAATTGTATTCACATCTACCGTTCTTTAATTTCTCATTGGCTCCAATAGTTCACGCTTTAGCAGATCTCTTTTCTCGCTATTAGACTGTTTGCGAAGGACAGAGGGATACTCAGCACCACCAAGACGGAGAAAACACATGACTGACACAAACAACTAACAGCTGCTTTCAGCAACTCACATTAGCCCTAGCATCACTCTAGTCCAAAAAGCTCGACAAAAATTCAGTCTACTCATCCCCACACGCACTGCAGAGCCGAAGAAACTGGTACACCTGCTTAATATCACGTACGGCCCCCGCACACATGCAGAAGTGCCGCAACACGACGTCGCATGGACTCGACTAATGTCTGAAGTAGTGCGACGGAAACTGACATCATGATTCCTGCAGGGCTGTCCATACATCCCAAAGAGTAAGAAGTGATGGAGATCTCTTCTGAACAGCACTTTGCAAGGCATCCGTGACATGCTCAATAACGTTCGTATCTGGGGGAGTCTGGTGGCCAGCGGAAGTGTTAAACTCAGAAGAGTCTTCCTGAAACCACTCTGTAGCAATTATGGACATGTGGGGTGTCGCATTGTCCTTCTGGGATTTCCCAAGTTCGTCGGAATGCACAATGGATATGAATGGATGCAGGTGACCAGACAGGATGCTTGAGTACGTGTCATCTCTCAGAGTAGTATCTAGACGTATCAGGGGTACCGTATCACTCGAACTGGACACACCGCACACCATTACAGTGTCTCCAGCGGCTTTAACAGTCCCCTGCTGACATCTAGCGTCTATGGATTCATGAAGTTGTGTCCATACCCATACACGTCCATTCGCGCGGTGCAATTAGAAACGAGACTCGTCCGACCAGGCAACATTTTTCCAGTCATCAACAGTCCAATGTCGGTGTCGACGAGTCCGCACGCAGCTCGTGGTTGTGCGGTAGCGTTCTCGCTTCCCACGCCCGGGTTCCCGCGTTCGATTCCCGGCGCGGTCAGGGATTTTCTCTGCCTCGTGATGACTGGGTGTTGTGTGCTGTCCTTAGGTTAGTTAGGTTTAAGTAGTTCTAAGTTCTAGGGGACTCATGACCATAGATGTTAAGTCCCATAGTGCTCAGAGCCATTTGAACCATTTTCGGTGTCGACGAGCACAGGCGGGGCGTAAAACTTTGTATCGGGCAGTCATCAAGGGTACACGTGTGGGTCTTCGGGTCCGAGAGCGCATATTAATCATATTTCGTTGAATGCTTCGCACACTGACACTTTTTGATGGCCTAGCGTTGAAATTTGCAGCAATTTGAGGAAGGGATCCACTTCTGTCATGTTGAACGATTCTCTTCACTCGGCGTTGGTCCCGTTCTTGTAGGACCTTTTACCGGCCGTAGCGATGTCGGAGATTTGATTTTTTCCCGGATTCCTGATATTCACGATATACTCGTGAAGTGGTCGTACGGGAAGATCCCCACTTCATCGTTACCTCGGAGATGCTGTGCTCCATCGCTCGTGCTCAGATTATAACACTACGTTCAAACTCATTTAAATCCTGATAACCTGCCATTTTAGCAGCAGTAACCGATCAAACAACTGTGCCAGACACTTACTGTTTTATATAGGCGTTGCCGACCGCGGCGCCGTTTTCTGCCCATTTACATATCTCTGTATTTGGGTACGCACACCTATACCAGTTTCTTTGGGGCTTCTGTGTATAATTATAGTATGTATTACTCTATATGTACTTTCGTTCGTTAGCACGGAAAAATTCCTCATGGAATCCCACCAAATGTACACACACTGTATGATCCACCTCTGTTTTCTGTTAAGCAGAATTTGCAATCCGAGTGCCACAGGAAAAGCAATTAAATGTGGGGTATATTTTACAAAAAAATTTGACTGTCACATTTCAATAATTCAGAAGTTAATCAGTCTTATTTTGTACACATTATGTGAACTTGTTTCTATATTCAATACAATGGCGAATACAGACAATCTGTCAGCGTTTCTCTCTAATGGAGGAATCAACTAACTTCCCAAAAATGAGTATACAGCGATTTCCTCTGCAGTAGGATAAAAGACATAAGAAGGTAGACAGTTTTTATTGTGACTTTACTTCATCTCATGACGACGTTACTCATTGAATTACTATTTTATGTTTTACTAAACAATTTATGACGCAGTTCCTACTCACGACAGAAGATCGAACGCATGCGAGATGTACATCGCCTCGAACGTTGGGGGGAATTATTCGAGCTTCAGTCATTGTTGCCTAATCTTTATTTTCGTGTTCTGAGTAAATAATATTTTACTATCTCGGCAAAGAAAATTGAAATGATATAAGCTGTATGCTAAAATCGAAATTGTTGTCTGTAGAAATATTTAAAATCATAAGGCTAGCTAGATGTTAACTAAAATCTCTGCCTTTAAATAGCTTTTCAAAATGTTTAACTGTTCACATTAATACTCATAGATTAATTAATTCCTTTAATAAATTCTTTTCATTTTGAGTATTTTTTCTTCGGTCAGTACAAAATTCTTTTCCTCAAGGAATAGCATAAGTCAGCAGACACTTTGACAAAAATAAACAAAACAAAAACGCTGTGAAATATGAGTAGCGAAAGGAAAACAAAGTGGGGAAAGGTCGTAAATACCTACAAACTACAAGTACATTGTATACAACAAATTGATCTTCCGTCAGTGCTAAATGTTTTCTCTAAAATATTTGTTACACAGACTTTGAAATAAGTGAAGCTAGTCAATTAGGTAAAATATCACAGTCCGGTGCACCAAGTAAGATTACGTTAAAAACACAATATCTGACAGAATTTCTTTCGACGTATGTTCGGTAAATCATATGAAATATTTATTAATCATTTGTACATACTGGAATAACACAAACATACAACACAGAATGACATGGAAAATATTGAACAACAGCATTGGAGAAGTTTCTTTTTGCTTCTGTTACTTATTTAAAGGCACTGATAAAGACATATTTCTTTTTACTGTTAATAGGGATACATGTATTTCCAGAATCTGCTTGTCAATTAATGTGTCTTTTACTTGGTGGTAATGGGACGAACTTGTATATTTATTTCCCCTCGCATTTGTCCTGGAATTATGGGAAGTAGAATGTCCTCTAGTAGAACCGACGAAAGGCCGACGTGTGCCTCTCGATTTACATCTTGTATATGATGGACATCTTTATAACCGCATCAGACTGACAACAGCAGCAGGGTGGAAACAAAAACCAGTTGATCATGGCAACTGATTGGCGACAGCATGACGGTAATAACAGAAATGTGGGGCTGCTTCCTCGTCAAGATCTCGTGAAGTTGATCATGTTGTACCTGCAACAAACTGTACAATACACATTAATTCAATGTCAGTTTAAATAACAACGGAATGCCACAAAATTTCGTGGGACCACACATCAATATTTTTTTTCTTATAAACGTGTTATATTAAGATCATGTAAAGCTTCTTCATTCCTGGCGAACGGGATCAGCATTGTTATATGGGCTGAAACAATGTTACTGACAATAGATGACAGGATGCCCTCCCTAACGCCACCCCCCCCCCCCACCTATAAGACAACAAGTGTCTGGCCCTGTTGTTGTTAGATCGGTTATTGCTGCTACAATGTCAGCTTATCAAAAATTAATTGAGTTTTAACGTGGTGTTACAGTCGGTGCACTAGCGATGGGACACAGCATTTCCGAGGTAACGATGAAGTGGGGATTTTCCTGTACGACCATTTCACGAGTGTACCGTGAATATCACGAATCAGGTAAAACAACGAATCTCCGACATCGGTATGGCCGGAAAAGATAAGCTGAAAAAAAACGAAGAACATTTTTGTCTACCGTTATGCGTGTTGCAGTTGTCTACATTCTACATTATCTATATCGTTTCTACTACACTATCGCCTGTTTACGTTGTTTAGAGGCAAAATAAACGCAACCTAGCAAAATTTCCGTTTGTTGCTTTAATTTTGGACATCAGTATATGATAATGAACATCGACAGTTCATGCATATTGCATTCATAGCATAGATGCTGGTGTAACAGAGACTTACTCAGCAAACAGCGTACCGCTGAAGTCTTTCAAGGATGTGACGTGTACTCAAACATGGAGGTGTGCGAGGTGGTTAACATGTTTCTACCAAGGTATTCACTGGACGATCCTTGTGTACTCTATAAAGATATGGTGACTTCCCTTCGATTACTCGACCAAACGTATGCCGTCATCTATATCAAAGGTGAGGAGAAGAATACGCGGATGCATCGAATCTTCAAGTTTTCTGCTATTTGACACCTGGAGTGCTATGGGTCTCCTTCTCTACATCGACTCAATAAGAATAAGATTTGTGAAAATAGTGCTGTGTCTGCTTATAAAAATGTAAAATTACTTAATTTGGATGAAAAATAAACGAATTTTTAGCTCACAATCTGTGTATCATTTCTCTTCATCCCTGCTCCTACATTGATAGTACACAGCTTTGCCCAGATACTACATCAGTGGTTTTCTTGAAGCACTGCTGATATAATCTTGGACATTTTTGGTATATTTCCTTGGAAGTGGATATAGTCACATGCCTCCTGCTCCAATAAGCCAATTCCAGGTGCGCAGTAGGCGTAATCCCATGCGACCATTCTATATAATTTGTTATCTTCCAAATTAAACTTCACTTTCATATTAGAAAGTAATCTCAGTTGTATCTTCCACATATTTTATATTGCACAGTTGGGATAGGTTTTTGTAAATAACAACAAAGCTGTATGGTAACGATTTTTTTGGTTTATTCAGTTCCCACAGATACAGTTTGAGCCTTGAGGTTTCTTTTTAGGTACAATTTGGTTGTAACCTTCAATGTAGAGGTAATTATTTTTACACACTAACAAAAAAATCACTGATTGAAATATTTACATTTTTTTTACATAAATCCACTCTAAAAACTAATGGGGAGATATTTTTATTTTTACTCTACGACTAAATTACACCATCCCAATAGTAGGAGTTACATGGTTGTTGTACAACAACAGTTTTGATGGACTGTGAACTACATATGTATAAACATCTACTTGGACAGTTGGTCCAGATGAAACTTAAAAACTATTCTATTTAGATGAGGTGCAAGGTGAGTACTATATGTACAATATTTCTGATGTACAATTTTTTTCTATGCACATAATGTGCAGACATAGAGTGCAGGTACTTTTTTTTACAAGGTGTAAGTGTACATAGTACACATCCTTAGATGCAGGGTGTGCACAGATAAATAAATATTCACACAACACACACACACATTTACTTACATTATGATAAAAGAGTCATACTATTTTGCAAAACTTATACCCAGTCTCATTCTCCCCCTCCCACTCAGAGTCGCCCCACCCTCTCTCTATCACAACAAGTGAACAAGGTGTGTGTATGGGGGAGTTACAATCCCATCATCACAAATGACCCTTTCATCGTCATGAAGCGACAAATTGGCTTTAGAATGCAGCATAGTGTACACCTTGTCTCCTCTCGGTGGAATACCAGTTTGCTGCACTATATGCTGTGTCTGTCATGGAGTACCGTGAACATCGCTGTATAGTAACTCCAAATGGGCCTCGATAGAGAGGGCTCTCGTTTCTGCATGATGCATACCCTTAACTCAATTCTGGGTTACACCTTTCAATGTGCGATAAACATACATTTTTGTTTGCAGACCTACAAATTCCATAATTGGTGACGCATTCACCTCGCCTTTCATTAGGCCGATAACCTTCTTGTTCTATTGAAGAGCCCCGTAAGGATAATCTGCCGTATATGAAGACGTGTCGAATTCATGGCCTGACACCTACTTTGACACCTCATTACTTCATATGGATCGCAGTTCTCACCCAACACGTGGAATTTTCTGATCTATATAACGTAAATCAGGACCAGCGAAATGAGGTTTTGCAAGCTCATAATGAAAGTGGTACGGCTGTAATTTGGACAGGTCTAATATGCACATCCGTACGCAGATAGGTTTCATAAATTGTACTGCAACTTTCGCCATCTCCACTTTCTCACTGAATATTGTAACCCGTTTAAAATTTGGTCTGGCGATACATTTTCTTATGCCCCAACGCCCACAATGTTCCCTCAGAGTTTCCATTTTTTGCCGAAAATTGAATTATTCATTAATTTAAAAAATCTTAAAGTCGCACATCATGGTAGGTCCCAATATCGTATTCAAATCAATAGACTCCTTCAGCCCGGGGAACTGCTTGAAAAAGATAGCCTGGGTAATGGTGACTAGCCTCATTCCCAAGCTGAGACACTGCTGGAGGTTACGATAGTGAATAATGTGTCTCCACTTATTCATTAGCGTTGTCATCAACTTGGGGATGAATCCTCCTTGCAGAACTAGTTGCTTCAGACATAGCAGCAAATCGGCGTGCGTATCATGTAAACTAACAGGGTTTGTAAATCCTGCCTCCACCATATACTCCACATCGGACTCAGCCACCACATCCTCGATTTTTCCACATAATCCCTTTCATTCTTCTTCACGCACTCATCAAAATTTCAGTGATTGTTGCATGACGTGTCCGTGTAGGTTATTGACACGCAAGTACATGATGTAACTCGAATCAGGGAATGTGTAGGACCTCCCACACATACGTGTGTTATTTGGCTTGACGTGCCTATGGACACGTTGACAAAGTCTCGGACGGATCCCTCGCTCAAAGAAAAGAAGCATGTCAGCATCGGTCAGTGGTTTGATGCTGTACTTTATTTTCTTGAGCACAGCGTCCCAAGAAAATTCACGTGCTGTGTAATAAAGGATGGTATCCAGAGGATACGTTTTCATACATAGACTTTGGAATTTCTCGAATACATGCTGAAGCAGGTGCACGTATGTGTCAATGTAACGCTGTGCCCACTCTCCTAAAGTGGAGATGTTGAATTCTCACCAGACATTCACAGCGTTCACGTACTTTGCACCTGATGCGGCATCACCTGTAAGGCTGCTGGAAAATGCACTTATGTCGAGTAGCCTGATTTCGTTGAGTTTTGCCATACTAAACCCGTTTCCTAGTCACAAGCTGAAACTTTCCTTGTCAAGGAATGCATCTCGGGTGATGTGCATATCCTTTCTGAGGCAGAAATCCCAATATTTCTGGAATGACGCCTGCATTAATCCAATGGCTCTGAGCACTATGGGACTCAACATCTTAGGTCATAAGTCCCCTAGAACTTAGAACTACTTAAACCTAACTAACCTAAGGACATCACACACACCCATGCCCGAGGCAGGATTCGAACCTGCGACCGTAGCAGTCCCGCGGTTCCGGACTGCAGCGCCAGAACCGCTAGACCACCGCGGCCGGCCTGCATTAATCGTAGCGAGTCAAGGAAGCGGAGCGTAATTTTCTGCCTTTTTCGTTAGGAGAATCAAATATATTTGTCAACACCCTCAGGCAGCATACTGACCTGATCCTTCTCCCTATGGAGATTAGCCTAGTGGTCAATAGGAATGAGAGCATCATACCTGTTTAAATTATGACGAAAGAGGGTGGCGCGTCACAGCTTCCCCCTAAGAAGAATTTTCTAACAGCAGCCTACAAATATGGCATTCAACCGCCTTCATGTACAAATCTTCATTCTCCTTCGATCTGGTGATGGGAATGTTGTCACTGTAATGACTATCAACCTCCCATGAAAGTTTTTCAAGGTCAATGAGAAACCAAACCGCATGGGTCACCCCAGACAAAAGATTTCTATCAGTTAAGACTCGAATCATACGATGATGCTACTTGGTATGGATCATGGTATGTGTTTCTCTGTATTGGTAGCATGTGGGGCAGTAGAGTCACCTTCACACTGGGACACAGGAGCGAGGAGGCATTCAAAGTCGGCATACACCACAAGTGAGCGTCGCTCCTGATGCTGAGCATTCTTAAGCTTCGTGAATTTGTTTTCTTCAGTTGGCGTGGTAACATGTACGGTTCCTTGGAAGCGTAGTCGACTGGATGCTTTGCTAGTAACTTGTCTGAGTAAATGGCATTAAGACATTTTAAGCAAATATGGTTTTTACATCTACCTTTACTAATTTTTGAGGAAATGTGTCGGGACATCTCCCTGATCCAGCAGGAATGATAATTGTCTTTCTTCCTATTTTCCTCATTAGAGAATAGCAGCGCATCCACATGCATGCTCCATTCATTGGCAAGTTTATTCTGCTTGTTCTGCTCTTCTGACTTGCTTTTGTCCAGGCCATAAATATGAACTGATGTTCCGGTATTCTGTGCCTCAAATTTAGGAGTGACATGGATCTTGACAGGGACCATGATCCCATCTAAGTTACACCCCTCATGAATCAGGAATGATGTCTTTATGCATGAGGTATCTACCTACCTAGACGCTCTGGACTATGTTTAATATTTCTCTCATGGGTCAGGATTAGCCATGCAAAACAAGCCTGGTCGATTTTACTTTTGACGTTAATACATGCCTTCTTACCAACTATAACCTTAGGAAGCTTCACGCATCTGGAGCCTCCATTTACTGAATCATAGACACACGAATAGATGTCAAGGTTTAGTATCTGGCTGAGTGGTTTAGCTGTCCCTCTTACTTCTATCTCGGAAAACAGATCCAGCATAGCACTAAAGTGGACACACAAACCCACACAGTGACTGATGTGCTCCGCGATATCCCGCCATCCCCCCCCCCCCCCCCCTCAAAGATAGTGATGGCGTATCTATCTCGCCGATAACATCATCGCCATGTTTGGGGGCTGTGATAGTTCGATGCGTAGCACAGTGCTGTGTTTGATTTAACAAACCTGAGGTGCTCCATTTCCAGAACAGGAAGGCACACTTTCCGACACCCTAAAGGGTCATGGTACCCTCCCGCTGGGTTCTCGATCCTTGTCAACGAGGTTCGCTCCTCAAGGGCATCCAGAATCACCAAGTATTGTAATTGCGGTACGGGTTTACTAATCTAATATCCTTCACTAAAAGAACTCAACAGGGGGGGGGGGGGGGGGGAGGATGCTGTTAGCCACAACATTACTACTATTACTTTAACTACAATTAGCTGATGACGATGATGATGCTGGGTGCGACAAGGAGAGGGAGGTGCACTTACCTTGTGGTTCAAGTGAGAAGGTAGGAGAGGAGAATATGGTGTATTACCCCAGTGTGAGTAGCCTGCCTGCTACGAAGATGAGCGTTGCCACAACCATGAGCCAGTTGCCCAAGGAAGGCTGGCTCATTACCACCAGAGCGTAGCTTGTGTGTGGTTGGTAGTGATGGGGGTGGCTGCGGCTTCCCAATGCAGCGATTAGTGGCATCAACACGGATCTACATGCTACTCAGGACCTCATCTAGATGGTTGTTTCTCTGCCACCCTCTGTACCCACACCACAGTGTGCTGAGGTGACACACCTTCTGGAAAAAGAGGAATAAAGTAACTGAAAGAAGAAGAATAACGAAAAAAAATTAATTACAATGTTCTAGGCATTGCTTGCTGCTGCTGCAAGTAATTATAAATACTGATTATATGCAAACAGGCTGAGTACACATATTAATTACCTGTATTGCCGTGCATCCATGACGTATCCCTCAGGTCATTGGGAGTCATGGGATCTCCTTATGGCGACACAGCTCCCTTTCTATCTTCTCCAACTATTCCAGCACGTCATCATTCTCGCCCTAATCTCGCCTAGAATATTCATCCACATGAGAGCTGCGATGTGAATGGCATCACAAGCTATGAGTGTGTCCTCCCTGCTCTTAATCCTCGAAACCATCTACTACAGAGAAATGCCGCAAACTCATTGGCTGCAAAGTAACAGCATCATATTACATATACATAACACTATAAAGAAATGTAGTGGGAAATTTTTTGACGAAAAGAATATGTCTCAAACTCGTTAACCATGAAATAACATCAACATATTACGCATATCCAATACTATGAAGGAGAAATATATATGTACTTATGATTCTGCTGCTGATATAGCCATTACTGCCTCTCATCTTCCAGATGATCAACTACACTCCTGGAAATGGAAAAAAGAACACATTGACACCGGTGTGTCAGACCCACCATACTTGCTCCGGACACTGCGAGAGGGCTGTACAAGCAATGATCACACGCACGGCACAGCGGACACACCAGGAACCGCGGTGTTGGCCGTCGAATGGCGCTAGCTGCGCAGCATTTGTGCACCGCCGCCGTCAGTGTCAGCCAGTTTGCCGTGGCATACGGAGCTCCATCGCAGTCTTTAACACTGGTAGCATGCCGCGACAGCGTGGACGTGAACCGTATGTGCAGTTGACGGACTTTGAGCGAGGGCGTATAGTGGGCATGCGGGAGGCCGGGTGGACGTACCGCCGAATTGCTCAACATGTGGGACGTGAGGTCTCCACAGTACATCGATGTTGTCGCCAGTGGTCGGCGGAAGGTGCACGTGCCCGTCGACCTGGGACCGGACCGCAGCGACGCACGGATGCACGCCAAGACCGTAGGATCCTACGCAGTGCCGTAGGGGACCGCACCGCCACTTCCCAGCAAATTAGGGACACTGTTGCTCCTGGGGTATCGGCGAGGACCATTCGCAACCGTCTCCATGAAGCTGGGCTACGGTCCCGCACACCGTTAGGCCGTCTTCCGCTCACGCCCCAACATCGTGCAGCCCGCCTCCAGTGGTGTCGCGACAGGCGTGAATGGAGGGACGAATGGAGACGTGTCGTCTTCAGCGATGAGAGTCGCTTCTGCCTTGGTGCCAATGATGGTCGTATGCGTGTTTGGCGCCGTGCAGGTGAGCGCCACAATCAGGACTGCATACGACCGAGGCACACAGGGCCAACACCCGGCATCATGGTGTGGGGAGCGATCTCCTACACTGGCCGTACACCACTGGTGATCGTCGAGGGGACACTGAATAGTGCACGGTACATCCAAACCGTCATCGAACCCATCGTTCTACCATTCCTAGACCGGCAAGGGAACTTGCTGTTCCAACAGGACAATGCACGTCCGCATGTATCCCGTGCCACCCAACGTGCTCTAGAAGGTGTAAGTCAACTACCCTGGCCAGCAAGATCTCCGGATCTGTCCCCCATTGAGCATGTTTGGGACTGGATGAAGCGTCGTCTCACGCGGTCTGCACGTCCAGCACGAACGCTGGTCAAACTGAGGCGCCAGGTGGAAATGGCATGGCAAGCCGTTCCACAGGACTACATCCAGCGTCTCTACGGTCGTCTCCATGGGAGAATAGCAGCCTGCATTGCTGCGAAAGGTGGATATACACTGTACTAGTGCCGACATTGTGCATGCTCTGTTGCCTGTGTCTATGTGCCTGTGGTTCTGTCAGTGTTATCATGTGATGTATCTGACCCCAGGAATGTGTCAATAAAGTTTCCCCTTCCTGGTACAATGAATTCACGGTGTTCTTATTTCAATTTCCAGGAGTGTATTTAGTGGGTATATGCTGAAACAATAACATGGCGACATGTATTTAAACTACAAAATTCTTCGTCAATGAATGGTAGAAAAAGAAAAAGTTACAGTTATCGATTTGAATATGTACTTACCAAGTAATTTTCCTTGACTAGGACGTTTGCCACTGGCACTGCTGCTGTTTGCTGCAGCTAACCACTTCATGGAAGATGCGCTACAGAAAAGTCGACACACTAATAACGGCAACGAACGTAGGGACTAGAGCAAAATGAGGACGACTGGGTCTGGCTGTAGGCTTTATATATCTTCGTTGATTCACCAGGAGCTAACAGCACGCAAACTGGAAGTAACCATTTGGAAATGAGAGAGGCAGGAAGTGAGTCTGGAGTTTTCCAGTCAATGAAATGCCATCACTTTGAGGGGTCTCCAGTGATCAGTGTTGGGGCCATTCCTGTTCCTTATTTATATAAATGATATGACCTCTAGTATTACAGGTAACTCTAAAATATTTCTCTTTGCTGATGACATTAGCTTGGTAGTAAGGAATGTTGTGTGCAACATTGGCTCTCTTTCAAATAGTGCAGTTCGTGACTTAAGTTCACGGTTTGTAGAAAATAAACCAACGCTAAATCACAGTAAAACTCAGTTTTTACAGTTTCTAACACACAATTCAACAAAACCTGAAGTTTTAATTTCACAGAATGGGCATATGATTAGTGAAACTCAACAGTCCAAATTTCTAGGTGTTTAGACAGATAGTAAGCTGTCGGGGAAAGCCTACGTTCAGGGTCTTGTTCAAAGACTTAATACTGCCATTTTTACTATTCGAACGGTATCTGAAGTGAGTGATCGTTAGACACGAAACTTAGTCTACTTTGCTTATTTTCATTCGCTTATGTCACATGGTATTACATTTTGGGGTAACTCTTCCCATTCTAAAAGGATGTATTTGGCTCAGAAACGGGCGGTTCGGACAATAAGTGGTGTAAGTTCACGAACCTCTTGTCTTCTACCCCTGTTAACGAGTCTGGGTATTTTGACATTGGTCTCTCAATATATATATATATATATATATATATATATATATATATATATATATATATATAAAACTGTAATTTATTGTTAACAATAATAGCTTATTCCCAGAAAAAAGCAACTTTCACTTGGTTAATACTCGGCATCTGGATTGGACTCCCAGACTTGTGCAGAATAACTGTCATTTATTGTTAACAATAATAGCTTGTTCCCAGAAAAAAGCAACTTTCACTTGGTTAATACTCGGCATCTGGATCGGACTCCCAGACTTGTGCAGAAAGGAGAGCAGTATACTGCTGCATCCATTTTCAAGAATCTACCTCTCGAATTCAAAAATCTTAGGAGTAATCCACGCGCTTTGAAATCGAAACTGAAGAGTTTCCTCATGGGTCACTCCTTCTATTCTGTCGAGGAGTTCCTTGAAAGATTAAGCTCATTCTTGTTGTATTGTTGATTGCGTGTACTTAAACTTATGCACTTACTTTTTCGGGTTCATAAACATTTATTTTTGTCTGTTACTACTTTTATGTTGTACTTTCATGTACTGATACGTTCCACAAATTTGGAGATTTGCTCCTCAGGTTGGTCCTACGGAACTTGACTTGTAAATAAATAAAAATAAAATTTATGCTTTGTTAAGGGTGTGATAACATTGGGAGGTCCCTCACGTCAGTGAGTATGTGTGTCTGCTTGGACCTGTATCGGCACATGCCTCGGCTGGCTGTGTGGCCTCCAACAACAGTTTCTCTGAAGCCCCCGATAAGGGTTTCAAAAATGGTTCAAATGGCTCTGAGCACTATGGGACTTAACATCTGAGGTCAACTTAGAACTACTTAAACCTAAGGACATCACACACATCCAAGCCTGAGGCGGGATTCGAACCTGCGTCTGTAGCAGCAGCAGCGCGGTTCTGGACTGACGCGCCTAGAACCGCTCGGCCACAACGGCCGGCGATAAGGGTTTCTCCATACCGTGTGGAGGAGGGATGCCTCTCACCTGTACAGCTTGGTGGTAGTGCTGCAGGCTGCCATGCACATGCTGCAATGCACATGCTAGCACGATATGCCATTGGCCCGCAGGCTTCCAGCGAATGGAGATGTCAGCACTTGGCATTCCACCTGGTGTCCAGTGGCGCCTGCCCAGCAGACACAGTGTGATCTTCACAGCTTGGAGATGTACACGCTTAGTGCTCTGTCCAGTGCCTGATGGTGCCCAGCCAACATACCCAAGTGCTGATGATCCAAAACATTGGCTAATATACTGCACTTTGTTCTGTTTTTTAGCGCTTACAGTTATTATGTTATTGAGGCAGGAGATGCAGATATGAGCTCTACTCATGTGGTGGAGCCCTGTTTCCCACAAACTGATTAAATAAAGAATAAGCAAATTGAATGGAACAATACATTATTGACACTGATTTGAATTCCATGTCATGATATACTTCCACACTAACACAGGCTGACTCTTTTTCCCATCAATTTCAAGATGGTGGTGGGGAGGGGAAGTGGGGGAAGGCAAGGGAGGGGAGGACGGGAGTATTTCCTGGGAGGAGGAGTAAAAGAGGCTCAGAAGTGAGGGGGGGGGGCTGACAAAAAGCAATCCCTTTTCCTGGAAGGGTGGAGAAGGAGTAGTGGGAGGAGGATGGATGGGGGTTCCTCAGAAGGGCAGATTATCCCAAAGGGGTCATAAATCAACCATCATGGATAATATATCAGTTAGCATAACAATAGGTTAAGGTGAGGAGAGGGGAAAGGGTGGTTTAATTGAGCAATTTAGTTAATTTGCATATCAATTTAGCATCAAAAGAGTCCCAGAACGCAATCTTTATCCCACTACCTGTTGAAGCGTCTCATAATTGAAAAGGAACAAAAGCTGTATACAGCTTTGAACATATTATCCAAACAATCTTTAAAACTATTATCGTCAGCTAGAAGAAATGAGTAATTGGACTCGCTCATGGATTCCCATATCACAAAACTACACCACCAGATTACATACAGCAATGGTACTTGCTGTATTTTTGTACTATGAACAATATCAAGTGTCCATTCTATTTGCTGCTGTCTTAACATAATTTGTTGGTGGCTCAGACTCTCTCTCTTCACAAGAAAAATAAGCTCACTAGGCAAAAATTGATCACATGCCTTCCAATAGATGTGGCACATCCATGAAGACAAACAAAAACTGCAGTTAATGGTGTCATGAACGAAATAAGTTCCTAGATACAGGGTACATCAGCGCTCTGACACTTCTGACAAAGGAATTTCAGAATTTTAGAATTGAATCGTATCTGAGAAGCAGCCCGGTGTATCATTGGGCCAACACATTCATAATTTTTACAATTAATTTACAAGAGATGTAATTGCAGAGCAGAAACTGCCCTGTTCATCACATGACAGACGGTTTTAATAAGAACACAGGCAGTGACACACACAGGAATGGGACTTAACCGTGTACTTGTAGCGAGAGATGACTTCAACTCTAATTTCAGACTTATAAATGACTTTTGGTGGAGCAGAGTCAAGCTTAATGAGGATGACGAAGACTAATGGCACAGTACATGGTTTCTGTTCTTATACAGTGTCATTACCCATTATAATCATGTGTAACTGGTGTTGGTGCACCTCTTCAATAGCTAATACCTCATCCTGTGTGAAAACGTGGTTCCAGTGCCAGCCCTGGATAAGTACCTTTTCTCATGACTACTTTCATGTAGTACTGGTCCTCCATGGTGTCTTCCATATCTTCCAAAAGGTCTTAAGCTGTTGATATCCTTGACATCTCCATCAGGCCAGGTAGAACTGCTTCCAATAGTGCCCATCTGTTATCCACTGGAGACTGGTGGTTTTATTCAATCATTTGGCTCTTTTTCATGTGTGCATCCTCAAATCTTTATCTACAAGCGTATTTTTCTCAGCTACGTTACATGAGATACATAAAGAGGCAAGTAATACAGAGTTGAAGAAATCCAGTAATTCCAGTATCAATAAATTCAATACATGAGAATAAACATCAACACAGCACAAGTGCAGTACATATTCACAGCAATAAGAGTAACAAAAGATTTTGAACAAATAAGGAATAGAAAATTAGTTTCCTAGTATGCATTATATAACAATTTGAACATACAATGCAAATCGTATAATATATGGACATGACTATTGTTATAGAAGATAACACAAGTGATAATCATTATATAAGACAATAATACTATGTAAATAGTGTAACATTACATTTGGATGTAAACATCCTTAGAAAATACCTGAGTTCTCAAAACAGTCGACATGTTACCATAATAATAATAGCTTGGGCTCCTAAGGGGTTGCCTGTTTTTGCTTTACTTTCGTGGCCACACCATACATGTGACACATCTACAACATTGTCTTGGTAAGACGTATGCAACACCAAACAACAGCCTAGTTAGGTAATCTACTCACAGATTCTCTAATTACACAAAACTGACTGCAGTACACGATCCTGCAATCTGTCACGATCACTGTTACGGCCTGAACGCCTCAAGTACCACTCATTACGCTAACCACCTCCTGTTGACCATACCTTTGACCTAATTAATAAGCCTGAGTCACCTGATAGTGGCTGGAAGACACAAATAATTCATTAATCTTATGAGAAGAACATCATCTCATTTTACACAAATAGAATCACCATTTTCCAAGTGTTCTTCAAGAACAACACCTTCACATCACCTGGCAATAAAAGACACCGCAATTAGCAAAGAAATACTGGAGATAGCCAAACTGATCCAGATTTCATAACATCATCGTTATGGTCTGCAGTATATCTTCAATACCACGCTAACACAGGTAAAAACATCATCACACAAACTAAAAGGATACAAAGTATTTCCCAAAAACGAGGAAGCACATAAAGAGCATCACTAACGTAAGAAGTACAAATGCTATAATATAATGCATAGTAGTTCACGACACACAGTCCAGTAACAGTTCAATGTTTGTGTGCTATTTTTACACGATATGCACTATACAGTTAGCGTTTTAATAATATTGTGGCTTGAAACTTCCTGGCAGATTATAACTGTGTGCCGGACCGGGACTCCAACTCGGGAGCTATGCCTTTCGCGGGCATATGCTCTAACATCTGAGCTACCCAAGCACGACTCACGCCTCGTCCTCACAGCTTTACTTCTCCCAGTATCTCGTCTCCTGCCTTCCAGATTTTACAGAAGCTCTACTGCGAACCATGCAGAACTAGCACTCTTGAAAGAAAGGATATTGCGGAGACATGGCTTAGCCACAGCCTGGGGGATATTTCCAGAAACACGAAATTTAGTGTGTGTTAGATGACGACCAGTTGGTAAGAGTGGATGAGCAAGAACGAAGTGCTCGGATTAGAAAGGGTGTAAGATAGGGATGTAGTCTCTCTCCATTCTATTCAGTCTGCACGTGGAAGAAGCAATGATGGAAATAAAGGAGAGGTTCAGGGGTGGAATTAAAATTCAGGGCGAAAGAATATCAATGATACGATTCACTGATGGCATTGCCATCCTGAGTGAAAGTGAAGAAGAATTATATATTTGCTAAATGGAATGGACAGTCTAATGAGTACAGAATATGGGTTTAGAGTAAATCGAAGAAAGACGGAGGTAACGAGAACTAGCAGAAATGAGAACAGTGAGAATCTGAACATTAGGTTTGATGGTCACGAAGTAGATGAAGTTAAGGAATTCTGCTATATAGGCAGCATAATAACCAATGACGGACGGAGCAACGACATCAAGAGCAGACTACCACAGGTAAAAAGGGCATTCCCGGCCACGAGAAGTCTACTAGTATAAACGTAGGCCTTCATTTGAGGAACAGATGTCTGAGAATGTACGTTTGGAGTACAGCATTGTATGGTATTGAAACATGGACACGGTTGAAACCGGAACAGAAGAGAATCGAAGGTTTAAGATGTGGTGCTATGGACGAATGTTGAAAATTAGTTGGACAAATGAGGTAAGTAATGAGGAGATTTTCAGTGCAGAATCGGAGAGGAGAGAAATACGTGGAAACACTGACAAGGAAAAGCGACATGATGATAAGACGTCTGTTAAGACATCAGGGAATGACTTATATAGTTCTAGAGGAAACTGTACAGGGTAAAAATTGTAGAGGAAGACAGAGATTGGAATACATCCAGCAAATAATTGACGACATAGGTTGCAAGTGTTATTCTGAGATGAAAATGCCGGAAAAGGAGAGTAATTCTTGGAGGGCAGCATCAAACCAGTCACAAGTATGATGACTGAAAAGAAATAAAGGAACATATAACTGAAACTTCGCAGTTCAAAAGCTTAGAACCTGGTGCGCCACTTTCGTTGTCCGTCAGAATAAAACAAGACTAGAAGGCGGTAGGTCACAGAATACAACAGCCGAATAAATGGGTTCCAATCCAATATGGTGGATGGGGTCGCTTCTTCACTCATACTCGCTTGCAGAACAGGGGACGTGACGGCGTGCTGTCTCCTACTGATCCACTAATAGACAGCTGTTCTGCGATTGCGTATAGACCAAAGAAGCGGTCCCATCCACCTTAATAGACTAGAACACATCAATACGGCTCTTTTATTCAACTATAAACCGCCTTTTAGCAGTTTTCAGCTGATGGACAACGAATGTTTTGTAACAAGATTGGAACTTTTAAAATCTAACGTTGTAGTTATATCTTCAACAGAGGATGTGGCTTCTAGTGCAATGAAACGTGTAGTGATCTAAAAGTAAAGCACTAAACACAGCTGAAACGTTTTAATTAAACCAAGGACAAAATTCTAAAATTATTCTCATTAAGGTTTTCTTCGGTCCCATTACACAATCCTGGAAGGTGATCTCGAGAGAGTGTGAGAAACAGGTTGTTCTTCGCAGGAATGTGAAAAATGAAATTAAATTCTTTTGAATAGTATGTCCATCTGGGTAAACGTCCATGAATTAGCTAAGCATTCATAAGAAATTACAACGGTCTGTGGTCACTGTAGATCTCAGCCGCTTGTCCAAATGTGGTAAATCCGCATTCAGTCACCTCAGCTTCCAACTCAGTGACAGAACAGTGTTGCTTAATTTCATGACGACCTAGAGCAGTAAAGTAATACTGCTCTAAAAGTGAACACCATCTTCTTCGAATTCTTGAAAGACTTTTGCTCCAAGAATATTCTTAGAACTGCCCAAACCTATACATAACTCTTTACTTATATCATATTGCAAAAGGATAGCAGTATTAGGAGAAGGCTATTTCACAGCTTCAGTTCATTTTGTGCTTGGGTATCCCAATTCCGTCGAAAAATTTTACCCATATACGTCTAGAGACGTGATATGGCCAACGTGTTCTGATTCATGAAACGTTTATAAAGGCTTCAAAGACGTAGAAATGGACGAAGTTGCTTTTTAGTTGAAGGGACAGTAAAATCGCAAATAGCTTCAGTATTTTCTGGAACAGACTGAGTACCTAACACAGTCACAGCACGCCCCCCCCCCCAAAAATTAACTTGTTGTCTCCCAAATACTGATTTCTCTTCATTAACAATCACCCCTAAATCTTCAAATATAATCAACAACGTATGAAGCTCCATGTTATAACTTTTACAACTATTGTCTGCCATAAAGACAGCGTCAACAAACTTATTCCCTGATTTGGATCATCAGACAAAATGCTGATAAAGCCACTAATAAAAACAACCTAGCTCACATTAAATCTAAGCTCCTTGACTTTAAACTGATAAGAAAAAACCTTTATGAGTAATTGGATGTTCTTCATACAGTGGTGAATGACGTTGTAACACATTAGCTAACTCCTCAAAAACCGAGTTCCTTATTTCTTGCATCTCTTTGGTAACCCAAGAATAAGATTGTTTGATCCCCGTTCTCACTTTCAACACAGATTGGATCGAGTGGCAACTCAGATATTGTAAGCAACTTGAGATAAAGGTTTGAGCTGTTCTTCCTCCCTTCACAAGCATCAAATTAAGGCTTAGTTCTAGATCCACTATTCATAAAACTTACTTCACGACAACCCAAGCCTTCTGTCAGTGCCCACAAGTAGTAGAATACAATGATATATCACCAGTAGTGATGAACAATGCTGTACTTTATCACTGAATTTGGTGCATGAATAACAAGAAAATAAGAATTGCAGCTTGATGACAAGAAAATGAGAGTTACTACTTAACAACGAGGAATAAGGTTAGCTCTGCATCCATCAATAGCAAGTTCTCCAAGAGTGTATGTTTGATCACTGAAAAAGGAACCTTCTCACAGAGACCGTAAATGCCAAGGCCCACGAGCCAGTGGTCACTAGTGGCCAATATCTGCACCTAGTAACGGCTGAGCAGATCGAAGTATGTAAGACGGTGGCATACGGGGAGGTCGATGTTTGATCACTGAAAAAGGAACCTTCTCACAGAGACCGTAAATGCCAAGGCCCACGAGCCAGTGGTCACTAGTGGCCAATATCTGCACCTAGTAACGGCTGAGCAGATCGAAGTATGTAAGACGGTGGCATACGGGGAGGTCGATGTCGACGGGTAAGCGGTACCTGCACAGTAACAGTGTAGTGGCTTATTGAGTGTACGTAGCTGGACCCACAAGGCTGTGATCGATAGCAGGCGAAGACGACACAGGGTGGCGGTATGGGGAATCGGAAGTGTGATGCAGGCAGAGTTCTTCGAGGCTGTGGTTGGCGCTGACGACTACTTGGCTGCTCGTCGGGATGGCCGATGTCCAGGATGGTAGCACGGCAGGATCTGGGCGTGAACTGTGTCACTTAGACATCGAGCAGCAGGCTACACTCACACCCGGCAGAAGAACACAAGGTCAGTTTCCAGATTGCACGTGACCAGTGTAGGAAGACAGTTCCATGACTGTAGCACAATCTGGGGTGATACTGATGCCATTATAATGGGTGGAGCTTGCCATGAATCTGTTGGTAAATGTGATTATGTTTAACGACAGTGGATGTGAAGTATCTAGTGTTCATTACTGGTGGTCGAATTGTGGCGAGACAGTCGCCGGAAGGCTGAATACGTTGTGGTCAGCCGAATTTCCAAGCGGTAATGCTTTGGGATACGACATGAATTTCAACTCTCTTGTGGCGTCGTCAGATTACTTCAGTCGCCAACCTCAGCACAACAACAAAGATAGCAGTGTAGCCTGAGCTCGAGCTCAGGAGCTGTTCTTGAGTGGAGGCCTGGGGAATTATCCCAGTCACACTGTTTGAACAACACTTTTTTTCAACAATTAAATCAGAGGCCAGAACCGACAATCCACTTGGATCACTAGGGCACACACATAGTGCAGATATGGAAGGCTGAAGGATATATCTGCTGCACACCATTCTAGAATTATTATTATCCACAGTTTCTGGCACAAACGGATTCCAATCCGATAATAATGGACAATTTCGTAACAAAAAAAAAAATTGTTTCCAGAATGAGATTTTTCACTCTACAGCGGAGTTTGGAAGGTAGGAGACGAGATACTGGCAGAAGTAAAGCTGTGAGTACCGGCCGTGAGTCGTGCTTCGGTAGCTCAGATGGTTCAGGGGGGAGAAGCCAACATACATATGGCCACCGGTGACTGCAGGGACTTAATAGCGATCGCTTCTGCGTGCCGTCTGAGAGCGGCGATCGTCTCCGTCGATTTCAACCGCGCCTTTGATAGAGTGCACCACAACTTCCTCCTACGAGTGATGGACTGTATGGGATTCCCCCCGGGCCTCATCGACACCCTACGGCGTCTTTGGACCGCAGCCAGCTCACACGTCCAGGTCAATGGACGGACGGTAGGACCAGTACCCATTAAGAGGTCTCTACGACAGGGTTGTCCCCTTTCTACCTACCTTTATGCAATCGCACTCGAGCCACTCCTAGGGGGCCTTAACCACCGCCTATCTGGCATCACGCTGCGGGACGTCACCTTTCGCTATAGGACATACGCTGACGACCTGCTACTGCTGGTTCGTTCCAATGACGAAGTTCAAAGCGTACTAACCTGGATTGAGCGATACGGACAGGCCGCAGACAGTCTTCTGAACATCAACAAGTCGGCGGCGTTGGACATTGGGCGTGGTCTCGGACCGGAAGCCCTCGCTCCCCTCCCACCAGTTTCTGATCTGCGATATTTGGGAATCACGTTCAAGAAAGATGTACGTAAAACAGCTGCAGCGAACTACCGACGGTTATTACAGATCATACGCGCAATGGTGCGACAGAACCTGCTCCGGGGCTTGAATCAGCTACAACGTGTTGAATACCTGAACCTCTACGTAGCATCCAAACTCAACCACGTGGCACAGGTCCTCCCACTACCGCTGCAGATAGGTCGCCGGCTTCAGTCGGCCTTCAGTTACTACGTTTCCGCAGGTCATATCTTTAAAGTACGATACGACACTCTTACCCTCCCAGTGCACAAAGGAGGGCTGGGATTGGTCAACGTCAGGGCGACAGCAGCTGCCCTTTACATGAGCAACATGAGGAAACGATGGAAAAGTCAATATACCTCTCTCACGGGTCGTTTACTACAGGTTCTGATGCCAGCCTCTAACGTCCCGCCGGTGTCGGTTGCGCACGTCGCACCACAGCTCTCCCATGTGTCGACCTTCATTCTTGATTACAGCTATGTCAGCTCGAACCTCTCCGCCACACGTCCACCAAAGGCGAAAGATTTTTATACCAACCTTCTGCGGGCTGTTCACCATAACGTGGTGGAAAACAAGTACCCTACGGTTCACTGGCCAAGAGTGTGGAAAACGATACACCACCACATTCTGTCATCGACGGTGCGTTCGAAGTGGTATCAGATCGCCAACAAAAAATATGCCACACGCCAGCGACTTCACACTATTGGACTGGCAGACTCCCCTTATTGCCCAGATTGTCAACTTTTGGATACCGATGAACATCGCTTTACTTGCGAATCATCGTCCGGAGTTTGGCGACTAACACAGAAGATATTGGCTTGTTACCTCCGGGTCACACCTGATATGACTGACCCGCAGACCCTACTCTGTCCCGATAAAACTTACTTTCCGGCTGCAAAATATCATGCGCGTACATGGTTCAAAGGACTTACCGTCGCCTACATCTTTAGCGACGGAGAGAAAGAGCAGCTTGATTACTGGTGGTTCCTACAAAATGCTCACAATGCCCTCGAACGCACACCGAAATACCGTACGCTCTTCGCAAATTATTTACGCAGCGTTTTCGTTAACCCCCCACTCAGCTGGGGAGTGCCAGGCTGTGGTTAATGTGCTGTGCCGCATCACACTAACGGCTCTTGTCAGCCATGACCAAAGGAAGAGACAAGCTGCTGCAAGGATACTGTTTTCCTTGAGGCACTAGCGAAGCAGAATGCCTACGTTGCAGATGCCCTTCGAAGGCGCTATTGGAGATTTCAGATAACGATGGCGAGGCTCCAAGTGGAACCAGTTACATTATTGAAGAACCTTTTAGTTCGAATTACATCAGTGGTTTATATTTTTAATTTTTGATTACTCTTTTATGCCACCTTGTTGTTGTAACACTTACTTGTAAGACTTAGTTACTAGAATTCTCATTTGTACACGCTCCCTAAATGTAATCATATAAAAAAAAAGTGGCAACGGATAGCCCTAACCTTGATTTCCCATACTTCCCCTGGTCTATAGGCAGCTCTCTGGGGTGGGTTTACTCAGGAGCCAACGCCTGAAGTGGATCAGATTTTTTTGGTATAGGATGACAAGTGGCGGTGGCACTTAGGTTTTTTTATTTCTTTTATTTTTTTTATTTATTTATTTTCTTAGTTCCATTTTCCTAAGGGGCTTTTTAAGGGAAAAAAGTGGTCCAAAAAGGGGGTAGCGTCTAAAAAAAAGAAAAAAAGGGGGTAGCGTCTAAAAAACTAAAAAAAAGTTGGTAGAGCACTAATATTGTTTATAACTTTTATTTTTTTCATCTAATAAAAAAAGAGGATGGCAGAGCACTTGCCCGCGAAAGGCAAAGGTCCCGAGTTCGAGTTTCGGTTGGGCACACAGTTTTAATCTGCCAGGAAGTTTCAAAAAATTGTTTGTTGGCATCCAAAGGTGCAGAATTGTGTCGTGATGAACACTTCAGCTGTATGATAAATCTTTATTTCCGATCCAACTTGGGATACATCTGTATATAAACAAGAGTAAAATGTATATGAACTATATATAAAGCTCGATAGGAAAAATTATGTACTCACATTTATGTCGTACTAGATCTACAACTTTCCTTCCGCCGTTTTTTTCTCGAAGTTCGGGGCTTTATTATGAAAAAGTCACCAAAAAATTATGATTCATAGTATTGCCCATCGCTGGCCACTACATTCTCCCATCTTTCGGATAGCACACGAATCCCGTGGCGGAAGAACTGGGCGTTTTTTGTGGGGATCCATGAATCGATTTAATTTTGCACTTGTTCATATGATCGGAAGTGCTGGTCAGCCAGACTGTATGCCACTGACCGATAAAGGTGGTAGTCAGAGAGAGCAACGTATGGAGAATACGGCGGGAAAGATAGGACTTCTCATATCAACGTTTCCATGTATATTTTGACGAGTTTTGCGACATGGGGTCGAGCACTGACCTGCTGGAAAATTACCTTTAGGTGTCTATCGCTGTATTGTGGCCGTTTGTGTTTCAGTGCTGGGCTCGAAAGCATCAGTTGCTTCCGATAATGATGTCCTGTGACTGTCTTTGTCTGTTTCAGTAGCTAAGGAAACGTTCTGTCTTACACCGCCATGCTGGTCTTCGACATCAAAATCACCGTTCTTAAGGCGTTGAAAACAATCTCTGCATGTCCTTCCACTAATAGTTCCTTCATCATTGGCCTTGCCCAGCATTTTATGAGCCACAGCCGCAGATCTCTTCATGTTAAAGCAGAAAATTAAAACTTCCCACAAATGGCGAGAAATAGGTACGTAAGTTGACGTACTTAATCGACAGTAACCTTACGATGCAAACACAAATCGACTAATATTTTTATGGCATTATGTTTACAGATGTCTAAGCTTATTGTCTTACAGCTACGACCAACCGATCGAACCCCAGTTGCCGCTACTGCCGTCTATTGCAAAACAGCTGAAGCAAAGTCGTATACCTAATAATTTTTCCCAAACGACAAGCATTAGATAACGTAACATTCTATGTAGAATTGCCATAAAAATGTTTAACCGTGAGGAATCGGTAGCGGAGAGCAGAATGCAGGGAACATCATTCTGATACAGGAAAACTAGAGTAGGTATAAAGTGGTAAATCAGATGGATGTCGAAGATAAAACAAAGGATATGTGTTGGTAGTGAAGGCTACGTTCATACTGGCAAAGTAAAATCTCATACTGCAAAGCACGGCAAGTCAAGTTAAGATAAAATGCTAATTTAATATCTCTACCCTTAGTAGTTGACATTCGTCCTTGAAATCACATTTCTCTACTCTGTCTCTCCGTGCTTGATCTCTAGAACCATTTAACACTATGAAATTCATATATCTCTGCTTATATATTTGCGATTCATGAAGAAGTTTACCAATAAGACTCTATATAATACCTTTTATCTCATAACTATATTGATCTATGGATTGTCATCCTCATTGTTTTAAAAATAAAATGACAATTGTGACTATGTAGATTTCCCCGGTGTAATAACAGATCAAATATTTGTCGGCTCTTCAGCCGGATCAAATTGTCATTTGCACACATTTTTTCCGTGGTCCACTTGGCCGTCACCATCAGAAGAGAAAAGTAAAAGCAGTTACCGGCGAGGCGGCTTAGCTGTTTTCACCTGATGATGGTGGCAAGGTGGATGGCGGGTTTATTGTGTGCAGATGACAGTTTGATCCGGCTGAAGACACGATAAGAATTTGATAATAACAATTATATTTTAAGTTCGTCTTCCACACAAATGTAAAATCACCTGTAAAGAGCTACCCACCTTTGTTAGCCACTGTTTACGATTCTATTCCTATGTCGCGTTGCACTGCATGCATAATCGGCGACAGTTCAGCTCAGCTCGTCTAGGCGGTCACTGCGGACCTCATGTTGTCATGACGACGGTAAGCCTTAGGTATGTCCATGTAAGATTTTATACTTTCCTTTCTCCAATCCTTTTATTTAGATGACGCTCTATTTTTTAAGCTGCATTTGCTCTAGAAAGGACCTTTGTTACCTGTCGTATAGTGAAATAGGCACTGTTTTAAGAAATTTATTTTAGCTTACCAGATGAACCTATGTTACCCCAGCTATAAAGCATTCGTTTTTCACTCTTACAGTTCATCTTACCACTTTATCCCCCTTTCTTATTTACTGTATCAGGATGATGTTTCTTGTACTCTACCTTTCCCTGTCTTTGTTTGAGCCATAGATGGTCTATTTTAAGCAGCATTTTATCTAAACTTGATCTGTCGTACAATCGTACAAGTTATGCATTATGAGATTTGTTTTACTTTGCTAGTGCGAACGTAGCTTTCACCACATACACATATCATTTGTCTTATCTTTGACATCCATCTGGTTTACCGCTTCATCCTTATTGTAGTTTTCCTGTAGCAGTATGGTATTCCCTGCACTCTACTCTTTTTTAAGTTGAACTGTCGAATTCTTGACGGTTAAACATTTTTATCACAACTGGAAAAGAATGTTGGATCATCTGCTGGTTATCACCTGGAAAAAAAATGAAATAAATGTGAGTATGTAATTTTCGCTATATCGCTTCTTGTATAGTTCAACCACATTTTACTGAAATAAGATCTTTATTTATTTATATTTTTTGCTCTTGTTTGTATATTGCTGTAACCCTGAATATCTGGCTCTAATGCCGCGAAACTAGTTGGATCAGAAATAAAAATTTATCATACGGCTGAAGAGATCTTATTTATCATGGTCAATTACATAATCGCCTAAGTACAACCTCCGTGGAGTCCAATGCCTACTTCTGTGACCCTAACAGAAATGGTTCATATTGGCAATAACTCCCTTCAGTTCACAACTACCATGAGGACCACCAACGTCGGACTGCAGCCCAGCTAATCAACTCAAAAGCTGCTAGCCTGAGCTGAGCAGCAATTAAATCCACATTAATATACCTTCTTCTTCCTTCTGCGAGTTTTCTAAAACATGCGGCGTCTCTCGCGGCCAAGTTTCCGTGTCGTATCACGCAGGTCCTCTTCTTGCCTGGCTCTGTCCTGCATCGCAGGCCTCGCTGTAGCGTTCCAATGTAGCCGTGGCCCTCCTCTTTTTCTGTGGCGTGGAGATTCCAGTGCCACATTTTAGAAGCCCATCTTTCCTCTGGCATTCTTCTAACATGTTAGCCTTTTAGTTTCAATTTTGTCTCCAATGTCTTTTCTAATTCCCATCTGTTCTGGTAGCATTTCATTTCTTGTTTTGTCCCTTCTTGTTTCTTCTCAACTTCGTCTCCAAACTCCATTTCCATTGCCTGTAATTTCATCTAATTGACCCTGGAGACTTCCCACAGTTCAGCACCATATAGAGTAATGCTCTCAAATATACTTTCGTGTATCGTCCTTTTCAAATTTTTTGACGTCGATTTATTCCACGTAATGGAGTGTAACTTCTTAATTACCACCTTTCCCTCGCCTATTCTGTGTTTTATTTCCTTGTTGCTTCCATTGAAACGTCCCCTTTGAACAATTATACAAGACTGTGCTTAAACTGACATACAATATTTTTAGCGCAACGCAATCTGACTTTCAGAAATCCCTACAAAGGAATGGCCCTGACTAACATTAACCTGTACCTTTCACAAATCACTTACCTCACCAAAAATCTCCGTTACTCGAACTACTGCAATACAGCGAGCGCCACTACTGCCAGCTAAATAAAAGATTCAAACTACGGAAGGCATTAACTACTGATAGGCATAGTTAGCAAATGAAAGATTTTAATAGAGAACAAACAATGTATTTACCTTAATAGTGTTGAAAAAGCATAATATACATAGCAGTTCATAATATCCTTTCTGTACTCAAAAATCCGCCATCTCATTTCCCACATCCACCACTGCTGGCGCTCACCTCCAACTGCGCAACGCTACGCGCTGTTAACAGCCATCTGCCGCTGCCCAACACTACAATGGCAGACAACAATGCAAACTAGCCACAGACTGCACACAGCACAGCCAGTGATTTTCATATAGAGCGCTACGTAACGTTGCCAATAAGAAAACACAAACTGCCTACTTACACCATCTTTATCCGAAATGATAATCCCTAAGTATTTACATGAACGGCTATACTTTAGATCCATCATTCATAACAATATCCCTTCCCCAACAAATTTTTCAGTGCTTCATTCAAAAATATTTTAAAGTCGGTAGGCGCTAAACAGCATTCTTGTCTCACTCATTTGCTAACTTTTATTCTCTGTGATAGTAACTTCCCAAATTTATCGCGACAAATATTATCTGACTACAGCTTTCTAATGGCTTCACATGATATGTATGAGTGTTCTGGTTTTTGATTGGTTTCCGATTCCTAGAAAGTGGTACACTGTCATGGACAACCACCTTAACATTCGTGGGGACGTATGTGTGTCTCCGTCATCCACTGAGCTATACTGGCGCGACCAATGCTCCTAGTAGGGTCACCCATGCCAGACTGCTCAGTTGAGTTTCCAGACATAGTGTAATTCCCATAGGGGGCTCCCTTTTTAGGAACATGTGTGTGGCGAACATCTGGGTCCTTCACTAAGTGTGACATTACTTCGACTTACTTCTGACAGGCTTCTTCTGTTTTCTTTTTTATCGACTTCGCTTGGTCAACTGCTGTTTTTACAGCCCTAACGGTATTAGGTTTCAAGGCCCAATGGTGTCTTTCATTTTCTTATACTGTCTCCAACGGCAGTGAAAGTGGAGAGGATGGACGTCGATACAGTGGAGCCTGCGAAATTCTTACTAAAATACACGATCGACCGAGCCTGTAAGTCCAGAATGTCGATCGGTATAGAGGAAGTAAGCCTGATTAAAAATTACCTGGTTATCCAGATTGGGGGTTGAGACTTTGGGCCTGCTCGCATATCACCTGTAAGACTTCAGTGTGCAACAAATCCAAGAGTAAAGCCTTGGAAACATCGTAATTAAACATTAATATATAACAAGCTAAATATGCAGCAACATCAACTGTGCCAATAACTACTTGGATAATCTGTACAGCACTTAAAACCCACGAAAATTCGCTCAACAACCACAACTCAGATGAACTGAACGGCTACCCAGCTGATCTGAGTATCACCTAAAAATTCCGGGACATGTAAACAACGAACTGCTACACGGTTAACGAACATAATGGCTGGCCAGGTGATCTACGCGGTACCCTAAAACCACGAAAATTCATTAGACAACTGCAACAATTCAAATCTATTCTGCAGCTGCCCAGTTGATCTGACAGGATATAAAACTAATTGTAAATTTAGACAACAAACTGCCACAAACGTATCGAATAGAATGGCCGCCCATCTGATCTGTGCAGCACTTAAAGCCACACAAAAATTTAGTCAACAACTCAAACGAATTCAAGAGCTGCCTGCTGATTTGTACAGCACCTACAATCAACTGCTACAAAGCTAACGAGCACGACGGCTGCCAAGCTGGTCTGAGAAGCAGTTAAATGAAAATTTAACCACAACTGTAACAGCCCAAGCGAATTCCATAACTGACCAGCTGATCCCTGCAACACTTAAAACCTCATTAAAGTTTGAATAAAAGGCCACAGCCCCTCAAAACAACCGCCACAGGCCTCCTTTCAAGGAACGGAATAGTCAGCACAGCAACCTCCGGGTGGCCCATAGCACAACCCAACGAAGCAGGGAAATGGTTCAAATGGCTCTAAACACTATGAGACTTAACATATGAGGTCATCAGTCCCCTAGACTTAGAACTACTTAAACCGAACTAACCTAAGGACATTACACACATGCATTCCCGAGGCAGGATTCGAACCTGAGACCGTAGCAGCAGCGCGGTTCCGGACTGAAGCGCCTAGAACCGCTCGGTCACAGCAGCACTCTCGCCAACAACCATCTACGTCCGTGCGCCGCCAGTGCTCCACACGTCCTCTACTCCACATAAGAGGACATTGCCTGCTTCCCCTACGCGCGACATGTAGAACCAGCGGACCTTTCAAACTAAGCCTCTAGCCGACCCGAACAGAAAGGCGAGAGATATGCACGTGGCAACTGCGTAGCGCAAAACCTGTACCATTGAACATTCACTTTTCTCTCCACCTACACACTTTTACTAGTGATTTTCCCGTTCACCGTTATGCATATAAACGTACAATTGACCAACATCCTACCTATATACAACTACTCAATTAAGAATCACTAAATGTAAAGAACCTAACATCCTGTTTGAAGAATACACAACAGAACAGTTCCAAACACATCAACCGCAAGAGCTAGATTCTCTGTTGACTTGAAATTTTCTTGATTTTCACTTGACGACACTTCCATTATAACCTCAGAAATTAGCATATTTAACTGTTCAGTTTTCTCGTTTGTTCTTTCTGCAGCTGCTGCGTCAGCTACCAGCAGTACATGTCGTACACATGAGAGTTCACTATATGTATGTGGATTACTCCTTCGATGTCCAATTGAAAGAACCGAGCAACACTTCCAGGTCATTCTTCCTATTACACTCTTTCAATGAATCAACATTGAAGTCCCCACAAATAATAGTTTGCTTTCCCCTATCTGACAGATAGCACAACAAGGCATCCAAGTTTTCCAGGAATAAATGAAAGTTTCCTGAAGGGGACCTATATACTGTTACAATTATAAAAGAGCCCTCCTTATGTTTAAGTTGACAGGCACATGATTCTATATGCTGCTCTAGACAAAACTTTTTTCTATCTAAGCTTCCTACACAATGATAACCTTTGACATATGTGGCAACTCCTCCTCCCACCTTATTATCTCTACTCATATGTGCAGCTAGTTTATAACCACTGATATTTACCTTTTCCATATCAAACACAATGTGATGTTCAGATAGGCATAGTATATCTATTACATTATTAGATTCAATGTCATCTAAACAAACCAGGAGCTCATCTACTTTATTCTTCAATCCCGGAATATTTTGGTGAAAAATGGTAACATTATTTTTTACTTTACTTTTCTAAGAATCTACTTTTTTCTTTAATCCACCAATATTTTGGTTAAATATGGTAAAATTATTATTTACTTTCCTGTTGTGAGAATTTTGTGAGTTCTGACCTCTTTAGCACCTGCCTTCCTCAACTTCTCATTGGACACTGATATTAGCCTCAAAAAGAGGTACATCCACGAGTAATAGTGTCCCACCTTATAGATTTCGCTAACAACCCTGCCAGTTTACCCTTCCCTTTCCTATTGAGATGTAGGGCATCCCTAGTGAAATCCCCCCTATGAATAGCCTCAACAGGAACCTATCCAATGTCTGACAGAGTGGCCACCCTACGCAACTGATCCAACTCCATATTTACCCTCCTGACAGAGCAGTTCAACTGGGGCTAATAATGCCACACGAAAGCAGGCACCAGCCCAACATTGGTAAGGGTCGTTGCTGAGGCTATTTTCCTACTCGGGCAGTAAAGGACAGCAGCACATTGATAGATAACACTTTTATAGACCAATATAGGTTTAAAAACATAAATTCTTGTCCTGTTGAGAATGGTTTTTCTGATCATGATGCTCAGCTAGTTACAGTATGTGACATTCAGTAATTTATACTACCCTCTAAAGTTGTGCATTCAATTAATGACTCAACTATTAGAAATTTCAGAGAAAATCTTCAGCAGTTAGACTGGGACGAGGTGTACAAGGAACCTGATAGTAATTTAAAATATAGCTTATTTCATGTTACACTTGTAAGAGAGTTTGAAAACTGTTTCCCCAAGAAAGTAGTTAACTCTAATTACAAGAAACTATGCAAAAAACCTTGTCTTACTAAAGGAATAAAAATATCTTGAACCACAAAAGGGAACTGTATCTAACAACAAGAGTAATGACCCATAAACAGCCAAATATTATAAAAACTACTGTGCTACATCAAGAAAGGTTATTAAAAAGTCCAGAAGCATGTGCATTACGTCTGAGATTAATACCTCTGATAACAAAATCAAAACAATTTGGAATTTTATTACAAGGGAGACAGGACAACCAAGAGTACAGGATGATGGCATCACCATCAAAGCGAATGGAAACTTGATAAACAACAAGCCGGAAGTCGAAAACATTTTGAATAATCATTTTTTAAATGTTGTAGAGAAAATAGGATCTAAATGTTCATCAGAAGAAGCAAGGCAGTTAATGGAAGAGGCCTTACCCACACCATTTGATACAATTGAAATTCCACCCACCTCTCCATCTGAAATTAGGAAGATAGCAAACTCTCTCAAGAATAAAAGCTCACATGGGATTGAAGGCATTTCCAGCAGGATCATAAAAGCTTGTTCCCAAGAAATAAGTGGGATTCGTAGCCACATATGTAATAGCTCTCTGAAGCAGGGTATTTTCCCAGTTAGACTGAAGCATGCCATTGTTATACCACTGCATAAAAAAGGGGATACGTCTGATGTCAACAACTACCGCCCAATCTCTCTTCTGACTGCCTTATCCAAAATTTTTGAAAAAGTAATGTATTTAGGTTCACACCTTTGTAATAATAAAGTTTTAACAAAATGTCAGTTTGGTTTCCAGAAGGGTTTTTCAATTGAAAGTGCTATATACAGGGTGTTACAAAAAGGTACGCCCAAACTTCCAGGAAACATTCCTCAGGCACAAAGAAAGAAAATATGTTATGTGGACATGTGTCCGGAAACTACTTTCCATGTTAGAGCTCATTTTCTTACTTCTCTTCAAATCACATTAACAATGGAATGGAAACACACAGCAACAGAACGTACCAGCGTGACTTCAAACACTTTGTTACAGGAAATGTTCAAAATGTCCTCCGTTAACGAGGATACATGCATCCACCCTCCGTCGCATGGAATCCCTGATGCGCTGATGCATCCTTGGAGAATGGCGTATTGTGTCACAGCCGTCCAAAATACGAGCACGAAGAGTCTCTACTATTGGTACCAGGGTTGCGTAGACAGAGCTTTCAAATGCCCCCATAAATGAAAGTCAAGATGGTTGAGGTCAGGAGAGCGTGGAGGCCATGGAATTGGTCTGCCTCTACCAATCCATCGGTCACCGAATCTGTTGTTGAGAAGCATACGAACACTTCAACTGAAATGTGCAGGGGCTCCATCGTGCACGGACCACATGTTGTGTTGTACTTGTAAAGGCACATGTTCTAGCAGCACAGGTAGAGTATCCCATATGAAATCATGATAACGTGCTCCATTGAGCGTAGGTGGACGAAACTAAAATGAGCTCTAACATGGAAATTAAGCGTTTCCGGACACATGTCCACATAACATCTTTTCTTTATTTGTGTGTGAGGAATGTTTCCTGAAAGTTTGGCCGTACCTTTTTGTAACACCCTGTATACTTTCACTAATGAAATATTAAATGCTCTGAGTAACTGGAAGTCACCTACTGGGATTTTTTGTAATCTATCAAAGGTTTTTGATTGTGTAAATCATGGAATACTTCTAGATAAGCTCAAGTGCTGTGCTCAAATACAGTGCTCAAATGGTTTAAATCATGCCTAACTGGAAGAGTGCAGAAAGTTGAAATAAACAGTTCACATAATATGCAAAAAAACTGGTGATTTCTCAACCTGGGGGAACAATCAAGAATGGGGTGCCGCAAGGTTCGGTCTTGGGTCCTCTGCTGTTCTTAATATATATTAATGACTTGCCATTCACGAAGATGCAAAGTTGGTACTTTTTGCCAATGACACAAGTATAGCTATCACACCCGACAGACTAGAATTAACTGGTGAAAATATAAACGATTTTTTTCAGAAAATAGTTAAGTGGTTCTCTGCAAATGGCCTCTCATTAAACTTTGACAAAAGACAGTATATACAGTTCCACACAGTAAATGGAATGACCCCATTAATAAATAAAGACTTTGAGCAGAAATCGGTAGTTAAGGTAGAATATTCAAAATTTCTAGGTGTATGTATTGATGAGAGGTTGAACTGGAAAAAACACTGAGGATCTGCTTAATACGTTTGAGTTCAGCTACTTATGCTATTAGGGTCCTTGCAAATTTGGGCGATATACATCTGAGTAAATTAGCTTACCACGCCTATTTTCATTCTCTGCTTTCGTATGGCTTCATATTCTGGGATAACTCATCGTTGAGTAAAAGAGTGTTCATTGCACAAAAGTGTGTAATCAGAATAATTGCTGGAGCTCATCCAACATCATTCTGCATACACTTATTTAAAGAGCTATCAATCTTCACTGTAGCCTCACAATATATATATTCACTTATGAAATTTGTTATTAACAATCTGAACGAATTCAAAAGTAATAGCAGTGTACATGGCTACAACAATAGGAGAAAGGCACTACTCAATGTTAAATCTAACTTTGGCTCAGAAGGGGGTAAATTATGCTGCCACAAAAGTCTTTGGTCACTTACCTAATAGCATCAAAAGTCTGAAGATAGCCATATAGCATTTAAAAGGAAATTAAAAGAATTTCTTAATGGCAACTCCTACTACTGATTAGATGAATTTTTGGATATAGTAAGTGGGTAATTTCCCAACCTCGACAAAAAAATTATTGAGTGTCATGTAATATTTTGTCTAATGTAATATCTTGTATACACACCTTTTGTTAACCTGACACATTCCACATCATTACGAAGTGTCATATTCATGATCTATGGAACAAGTACTAATCTAATCTAATCAGCTCATCATGCCTCAACAATTCATGGATCTGAGTCTCTTCTTGCCACCAGCATCATCATCATCCTATGACTACCATAATTGTGAGCAAACCCCTGAAGCCTCTTCCTGTTCTAAGGCTGTCACAATGATCTTGGTGTGGAAATTTCTCTCAGTTCCTCCATCTGCCATAACCATATCTATCTCTGTGGCAATCAAGGCTCCCACAACTCTTGAGGTCTGATTCTGGATACTGAAACTTGCATCTCTACCATGATGGGATTCCTCCCCTCTATTATACTCAAGCTCCTGTAGTAAAGTTTGAAATCCTTTGATCATCTTCACAACATCTGGCAAAAATAATTTGTCATAAACATGAAATTAACTTCATTAATCATATGCAAATCATTTTACTGGGCTGCATGGGTTATACAGAAATTGATTTTACGTGAGCATATCCCCAAAAAATCATACAGGATTCGTAAAATTCGACTGATTAAAACTTTGCATCCGAGGTATTCCATGTTTTACGCAATTTGAGCTGTTTCAGAGAATTACACAGACCAGAATAGGTAATAAAATTTTTCATACTGCTCTAAAATTCAAGTCGATATAAAAAAAAACTACTTGCAATCACTGCCCCATATGAACAAACTCTAATGAAGCGTATGAAACACGAAAATAGTGTGGGCAATGCACACCCTATAACTTTATTTTGGCTCACTGATGTCTGTAGATTGTGGTGGGGCACTGTTGCTTTTAAGCCCAAATCTTATCGCAGTCTAGATTCCGAAAATGTTTTACTAGTATAGACAGATTATCGAAAAGAGAACAAAATATGTAATAAGTATGTAATTTTAATAAAGATGAAATAATAAAAATCGGTTATGTTGGTACCTAAAATCGGTTTTCTACAAAATTAAACCAAGTTCGTACTTCAAATGGGCACACACGCTATTGTGAATGGGACCTCAAAAGTCAATAAACGAACAGAACAATATTTAAATTAGCTTAAATTAACCACACAAATATGTTGCAACATCTGACGCTGAAACATATTACCAGTCAGGTTATGAACTTCCATTACATTACAACATCGAATTATGATTAACTAAACATGGGAATTTTTTAACTCATGAAGTAGGCTACTCATGCTGATCTTAAAATATGTTGTCACGTCGAAGAATTTGTAGTTATGGAACTATATACACATAACTAATTAATTATTTATGAATTAGTTTTATAGCAAAAGTAACCTGCTATCGTAATTTCAGGTATCATAAGCTTTTATATGACATATCATGAGTGTAAAAATACATTGTAGAACAACAATTATAGATCTCGATGATTTTTAAACAGTTTGTTTACAAAAAAGTTCAATTTGCAATGAAGTCATCTATCAACAAAATTCATATATTGTATTGAGCTTTCTTGCAACTTGGCTGTAAGTATTGAACGTAATTTGAATAAAAATTACACTACACATCCATATTCTGACTCACTGGAGCTTCCTGCTTGCGCTATCTCCATGTTGTGGCCTTCACTTTTCCACCTGACAACTCTGGGCTGCTTTGCCATCCCATGGCAGACAGGCTTTGACAGCCCACTGCAGTCAGTTATTCTAAAAAATGCACAGTTCCACTAGAATCTTTGTGAGCTGTATGACCGTAATGTCACAAGCATACACACTGCATATCACCCTCTAAATATTCACAGACTAACTGAATCTTGTGACCAGATGGCCATGTGTTACGTTGGGAAAATATAAATTGTTTTAACCAGGCGAGTTATTTGGTGTATAATGAAAACCTTGAGATCTGTGTACAAATGGGAAATGGTTGTAATCAAATCCTGGTCTATTATCTCAGTTTACAGCTCTATACTTAAACTTTCTCGTGCTTCACTATGGCCATTTATTCTAATACTTACGTTCATTCTCATGTCCTGAATGAAACCATTCGTCAGGCACCTGACTCCTGGCGAAACAACTATTTCTTGAGACTTCTTCAGCCATCGTTATTGAGTCTTAGAAACCATCTAGTTACTCACAGCTCAATTCCTGTCTCCTGCTATTTATTTAAATCTATCCTCTGTAAGCCAAGAAATGATCTGATCTGAACTATCAGTTCCGAACGACACTGTTCCTGGACAACATTATCAAACAGCTGTGCTACTACAGCTGCCAGTTCATCAACCACTGCATCATTGTTTTGTACTTCCCCCTTAATTTTATGCTCTTCTATTACACAAGTTTGTTTTGAACAGCAGTCATTCTTCTTCTTCTTGTTCTCCTTCTTCTTCTTCTTCTGCTCTCCATGGATGGGGCAATATTGCACTATCCGTTTTCAGAACACATGTGGTAATTGTTTCCTTGTTGTCCCTCGGTACCTTGCTCCCTTAGACGTTTAGTACAACATTATTTTGGGGGTCTTCTCCTTCGGCATTCTATCAAAATGCTTTTTCCAATCATTTCTATAATTTACAATTTTTATCAGAAGAATTTTACTTTATTATATTTTATCGAATAACTTTGACTGGTCACCTGAAGTAGGAGGGGAAGAGCGCCAGCCAGCTGTAGGTCACAATAGGGTACAGCAGACTTCTAGCAAAGAGTCTCAGTGCAGTTCAGTGCCGAAAGAGAATAGGAAGAAAAGAGTCTTGCTGCTAGGTAATAGACGTGGGAGAGGTGCAGGCGAGATGGTAAAGGAAAAATTAGGATGGGGTACCAGGTCACAAGTACGGTGAAGCCAAGTGCTAGCCATAGCAGGTGACAGAGGACTTAGGGAATTTGTTCAAAGTTTTTTGCAAAGAGGATCAGGTTATTATATTTGGCGGAGCTAGGAACAGCATGGCTAAGAACAGTAATAACCGCATTGGGGGTGACCTGGTTGAAATAGGAGTAGCAAGTACACACACAAGTCTGAGTTTTGTGCAGTCCTGCAGAGCCATGACCAGCCATGGGTGAACAGTACTGTGAGCCCTGTGAACACTGAGATGAGCAGGCTGCTGCTGAGTGAATCAAGTCTCATATGAGTGCAGTACCAGTAGCTACAATTGGGAGATGGGAATATACTAAACATGGCCTACATGGACAGAAGAGGTAAATATAGGTTGGCTGAGCTTCTTGCAGATAATATACAGGGGCCACCGTCACACAGAGCAAGATCCCTGTGGTTACTGGAGTCAGAGGTGTACATTTTTTAGATTACAATCTGTATTCAGACAGCCTGTTTTGATAGAAGCGGAAATAACAGAAGAGGGCCACAAAATGCTTAATAATGCACAGAAAGGTAAGGTTAGTTAATTTCATCAGTATATTAGAGGATTGAGTGATAAGGTAGATAGCTTCTTGTCTCTCTGGAAAATTTAGAGAGCTCTGAAAAGATAGACAGCCTGTGCCTCTCTGAGGACCATGTAGCTAAAGGGTTAGGTAAATTATGTATAAAAGATTATACTGTTGCAGCTTATTCATGAAGAAATAACAGAAGAAAAGCTGGAGTTGTTACATACATTAAGACAGCAAGTTCAAAACACTGAGACAAGTGGATTTTGTAGTAATCAGCACATACAAGTTACTGAAAAATAGCTCACTTTGAATTACGACTCTATATAGATCTCCACTGGGAAATTTTGAACTATTTATGAGGAATCTGGATTCCTTACTGTGCTGTCATACAGCAACAAGAAGTTAATAGCCTATAGTGACTTCAGTGTACATTTTTTAAGGGATTCTCACAGGAAAAATGATCTTGAAGCCTTATTTGGATCTTACAATTTGGTTTCAGTAATTATTGTACCAACACAGGTGGATAAAGACAGCAGGACTCTAATCAATAATGTTTTCTCTGATGAACTCCAAAGAGAAAAATAACTGTTCACCCAGTAACAAATGCTCTCTCTGATCATGTTGCCCAGTTAGCATAAATAAAATAATGCATTTCAGTATGGATATTGCTTGGTGTAAGTCAGTTAGAATAATTAATGATTTGAGGACAAATGTTATTGAGAATAGTTTACAGGATATGACATGAGATGTAATGAACCAAATGTTAACTTAAATGTAGTCTAGTCCAAGACAAATTCATATAATTATCTGAAAAAAGCTTCCTGTTGAAGAAGATCAGAAAGGACACTAAACAGCCATGTGAAAACCAAGGACCAATAGAGGGATTAAAGTATCTCAGGAAAGGAAAATGGAAGTTATATTTTGACAACAACAAGTAGGGATCCTGCAGTAGTTGTGCACTACAAAAACTACTCAGAATTACTAGGAAAGGCCATTAAAAAATCTGAGAACATGGACATATTGTCCAAGACATCACTATTGATGTGATTGGAAGGACTATATATGATAATTCACAAACAGCAAATGCATTTAACAATCATTTCTTAAATATAATAGAAAGGATAGGGAGAAACAATTCAACAGCAAAATCACAAGAGTATGTTGAAAATGAAACTTTCATAAAATTCAATCATATCAGTGTAATACCAACTTCTCCTTCTGAAATAAAGAAAATTATATGTTCTCTCAGAAATGAAAGCTCATCTGCTTTTGATGATGTTTCTAATAGAGTAGTTAAACATTGTTCCCATAAAATAAGCCAAGTCTTATCTGAAATACGTAATGCATCACTAACACAAGACAATTTTCCAGAGAGACTGAAATATACCATTGTTAAACCCCTCTTTAAGAAAGGTGATAAGAGAGATTTCATAATTACTGAGAAGATGAATGTTTGAGAAGATGGGATATTCTACTATAGTATCTCATCCTAGAAACAATGACATCCTTAGCAAATCACAGTTTGGATTTCACAAGTGCTGTTCTACTGAGAGTGCCATTTACACATTCACTCGTCAGATTTTACAAGCAATAAACAATAAAATAGTGGCGGCGGTTATTTACTGTCTTTACATATACATTTTAATACTTAAATTAGCTGATTCAGATATCCTCTATGAGTCATTATTTCCCATAATATTTCTGTATGTACACAATTACATGCTTTATTGTAGCCAATAACAGCTAAATGCGTTTCAGAGTTATACCTCCTTCTCTTTTCTACACTCTGCTTAACAATGAAAATTGAATCTGTACTGGAATGTCCCTTTCTAACACCTTTTTATTCTTCTAGTAATAAGACGCTTGTGATGGCTTTTACTCTTTTACTGAATGTTCTTCCCATATATTTTACATTCTGTATTCAAAACATTCCCCTATAATTTTCATGCAGGTTTCTAGCAACGATTTTCTAATATAGGTATAAACTGCAATTGTGACGAGGATCTTGAAATACAATAACCACTCCAAAATCTATTATTTTCCTTATGTAGTATTGGGCTCCCATATATCCATAATTCTGAGTTTATTCCATCTACTCCTGTAGCCTTTAAATTCTGTTTCTAATTTCTCTAAGATATTCCCCATTATATTCAAACCTGTAGATCTCCTCTCACACACAGTTCAGTAAACCTACTATAAATATGTTCGCTCATAGAAGCAAACTTGTGTTCCAAATATTTGGAATTTTTCCTTGATTCGTTTTGTGCTAGCCCTGTTCCATTGTTGTGTCTCTCTGTGCTGTTCTTTTAATTCTTTCGAGATAGCCTGTAATTTATTGCGTATTTAATTTCCATATGACTCTAGTATCTTCCCTATAGATACCGTAACACACTGAACCTGTCATGACCAAGAATACCTTTAGGGATTGAATATACGTTCTGCTCTTCGTCTTGAACAACGCAAGTAGTAAGAGGTATAGAGTTATATAACAAAATTTCACAGCTACTAGCGCATTCAGATGAAGTTAGCACTAAAGAGCGAACTGGTTCTTCACAAACATTGACACAACCTGCTTCCTCACTGCTGGAATCAGCACTCTCACCTGACTTACGATTTTTCCAATTGAGTGAATAACCACAAAGTTTTCACTGTCTTGAACTATAAACTAAAAGAAACAAATAATGTTTCTTAACACCCAACAGTATGCTTCAAATCCAGAATGGTCAAAATTCCTTAACACCGAACAGTATGCTCAAAATCTACGAATGAAGAGAGTTCTTCACAATAAAAATTACCCCACATACACAAAAGAAGAGAAAAATGAATCACAAAGAATCGTCCAAGCACTAAATGTTCACTGTTAATAGATGAAAGACGCCGAACAGCTCAACAATCGAGATCCATAAACACTTGATACATCATCACATCACAAAAATTTTTCAGTGTCAAACATATTCCTCCAAGGTTTAATGAATGAAGCAAACTCAATAAAAATCATTAATAACACTGTACTCACAAGATGTACAAAAACGATCTCCTTGTAATAGAATTTCATAAAAACATCAACACGAGTAGGGTTTGGACAATTTTGGTAGACCACCAAGACCTCCAGTTTCTCTCCAATGTCAATTGTGAATGTGTTACTGACATAAAAAAATTGTTCTAACAATCCACTGCGAGGGTATTAACTCCAAAACTGAATTTCCTCAAAAATACTCAAACAGCAGTTGGTTAACAGATACACTGGAAAACCACATGAATAATCAATATAATAGACACAATTCAAGTTAAACCAAAGTAAAATTATCAGAAACAGGTCGCAGATAATGATTTACCTTAAATTCACGATAGTTTCCCATAATCTCAAGTGAAGAAAAACTATGTTACAGGTATACTTCAACATGCACCACAATTTCCTGTCCAAGAATCTTGTCGACAAATTGAATCAAATACGTTCCATACCAAGAGATTAAGATCAGAGTCGAGAGCAAAATGAACTGTCTTCACCCTCCACAATGATACAAGTATCCCAAAATATCCACAGAGTCTCCAAAAAGCAATAAACTGCCTCTCAAAGTTACAATTATCAATTTGTATGTGCATATAACATTGTAACTGCAACATCTTAATACCTCCACTAAATTGCTCAACCTGCAAAAAAATTTCACATGTAACTGGAGAACCCAATGAACTTGCAGACTGACTACAACATAAATGCGTACAATACCAATGTGAATCTGATTTCTCACGAAAAGCAACACAACCTGTGTTCAATCCATAGGAAAAATATTAGAAAACTAATAAATTAGAAGAATACGATTAAGAGAAATATGAACTGCATACCTAAAAATCTTACTTCACCACAAATTCACTACAAGTATGGCCCAAATGCCGAAAATTATGATAACATCTGTTGTTAACATAATAGCATACCAAAAACAGAGTCTTCTCCACAATATCATTTATTTAGTTATTCGAATACCAGTAGCACATGAAATCAGTATTTTAGTTCTTGCTGCATGTATTCTTCTCCCACACCCACATTTATTTTATATGAACTGATCTCTGCTTTGGAACTGTTCGAAGTTATGAAGCTCATTTCTTTTTCTTTCTTATTGGTCCCTGAAGAGTAATTTCTGATTTCTGTTCCTCAATAAATTCCTGTTGTATGTATCCATTACGTTCACATTTGCTCATTTGAGATCTCTTAGTGTCTGTGTAAACTGTGCTCGTTGTTCTTCCGTCTTCATATTTTTACTAACGATTTTCTTTGTCAAACTCTGATTATCCTTTGGAGCCAAATATTGAAATAAGGCCATTCTTATCTTTTTCAATGAGCGTATTACGTTCGCTACATGTTCTTTTTTGTGGACTGTTTAATTCCATTTTTATGGGCCTTGGGCCAAGTAAGCTTCCAACAAGTCTTCTTCACGTGTTCATAACTTTCTTGATGCCATCATGCGCTACTAGTTTTGGTGTTTCGACGCCAGATCCTCTCGCCTCGCTACTGCATTAAAATGTCCAGTTTTGGTGTCCCATGATACAGTCTTCTCCTTATATATGTTTCTGAGATTCTAGAATGCAATATTCATTATATTCGCTTTACCTCTAGACTGTCCTCATTGTTTTTTACGTTTCGCCACTAGAACAGAACAAGTACCTGAATAGTCGACTTTCTTGATTTTGCTTTCTTTGATGGGAAATTTCTGTGTACAGCTTTTCACTATCTGCCTTTTGAAAATAAATCTGTAAACTGTTTTTCCGTGCGTGTAAAATTAGGTTTTATATCTGGATTTTGGCAGTTTTCTGGTGCATCTACTATCAATTTTTCGGTTTCCGAATTTGTTTCCTTTCGTGTCGGATTCTCTGAATTCTCTAATCACCTTCTCAAGGATGCAGTTAAAAAGCACAGGTGATGGACAACCCCTTATCTGATATTCGTTTGTGCCTCAGGTTTTAGAGAACTGTTGATAGGAACTGACTTTAGATGAAGTGTTTGTTAACGTGTCTTGCATAATGTTTTGTAGTTTTTGGACCTAGACCGATTTATTTCTGAATATTGATGATACAATACAACAAAAAACTTTCTTGAAATCTACAAATGTAACTAGTATATGTTTGTTTCCCAGTTGTCCAATTAACAGAATGTTTTTTATTTTTAGATTCCTTATCTGTTCGTTGAATGATACGTTTTTCGAAATCCACCTTGAAATGCCCTTTGTTATTTTGTTGGTGTTATGCACGATTGAGCAGTTCTTTAGATAAAATTTTGTATATCACTGGAATAAGCGATACGCCTTTATAATTATTTAGGTCTTTCTCGCACAGAGGATTACTTTAGATAAAATTTTGTATGCCACTGACAGACGTGATATGTCTCTATAACTAATTGGGTGTTTCTTGCACAGAAGATATATGATGACTATCTTTCAGTCTACTGGAATTTCTTTTAATGGTTCAAATGGCTCTAAGCGCTCTGAGACTTAACATCTGAGGTCATCAGTCCCTATACGTAAAACTACCTAAACCTAACTAAACTAAGGACATCACACACATCCATGCCCGAGGCAGGATTCGAACCAGTGACCATAGCAGCAGCGCTGTTCCAGACTGAAGCGCCCAGAACCGCTCAGCCACAGCAGCCTGCTGGAATTTCTTCCGTCTCCCAGGTTTCGCCTACCACATTTTTAAGTTTAAGAATATCGTCGTCACTTAGGACTTTCTTCAGCTGTACCCTAATTCTATTCTGGCCACGGTACGTTGAATATGAAACCCAAAGTCAAATGAATGAGTGCACATATTACGTATTATTCCTGTAGAGCATCACATCATTCAGAACAGATACAAAAGTGTTCTGGCGCAACCACAAACGCCGGAGCGAAGATGCGGAATGCAAGACCAGAGAAGGCGGTGAGGAAACGGCGGCCAATGGTACGCGGAATTGGACCGCCCCACGCCAGGCGCGCCCCCTGCAAGACGTGTATAAAAGCGACGCTCCTGCCAGTCTCGGCCGCTCAGATCGGCCCGAGTCTGCAACGTCGCTAGTACTACGCTGTCAGGCTGTCGTGATTCGTATCAAGCGTTTCCTTGGACTCTGTGTATAGCAAGAACTGTACTGTTTTCATGTCGCCTTTCGCTAGCGACATTTACTGTAGTATAGTTCAGTATTGTCAATTGTTTTCTAGAAATAAAACTGCTAATGTTATTTGTTTGAATTGCTGTATAGCATTCCGAGAACGCTGCACCCCGTAGGCATCCTACTAGCGACGAGTGGACAAGACCCCACAAAAAGTAATTAGCAAGGAACTGTGTACAGTCTCCACACTACCTTTCAAATGTACAACACTTCTGCTACCATAAATGCAATAATTCAACGCCGGCCGGAGTGGCCGAGCGGTTAAAGGCGCTACAGTCTGGAACCGCACGACCGCTACGGTCGCAGGTTCGAATCCGGCCTTGGGCACGGATGTGTGTGATGTCCTTAGGTTAGTTAGTTTTAAGTAGTTCTAAGTTCTAGGGGACTTATGACCACAGCAGTTGAGTCCCATAGTGCTCAGAGCCATTTGAACCAATAATTCAACAGTAAAGCGAACATGTAAGCAAAAGCAGGAAGACATGTATATTCTAACCCATTTAAAGCATTCAAAAAGCCATATTGGACTCGAAGAGTTTATCACTTGAAATTCAAAGCACAGGCCATCAACAAGAAAATTTTAATCATTCAAACCTCATTTCTTGAAAGCAAATGTGTTGACCCAGTCAGATGTGAATCCCCAAAACAATGTAGTTGAACAGAAATAATACAGAATCCACCCAAATGAAATGCAAAACCAGAAATAAGAAGAATTACAGAATACTCGTACTTTCAGTCTACATGTGATGTAACACAGGATGAAGTACCAATTACCCCCAAAATTTTCCAAGGACACAAAAAAAATATTTACCCATCAGTCTTGTCTCGGTAGTTGGCATTGCCGCGACAACATCCTTCCACCCAAGACTTGCTGCTTCCCAGAAGACTGTACGAGCACATGGTCAGCGGTATAGGTCTTCCCAGTTGTTAGGAAAGCGGCCAACTGAGTAGAACCCCATCAGGACAGAAGTAGTATTTATGCAGGACAGTCCTAAGGGCTCTGCTACAATGAGGTAGCTGTAAAATCATTCCCCCCTACTTCTAGTGCTTAGTCAGCGCTCTCGGTTGCTTCAGGCAATCACAACTTCAGCTTCCAGATGCTCTTACTGCCCTGGCAGTATTCTGAATAGTCACTCTTCCATCCAGTAGTCACTCTTCGCACAGTCACCATTGTGACGATATCCCTCCATCGTCATGTCATTGTGTTACGTTGGTGGTTCACATGCACAGCTCGTTCAGGGCAAGCAACAGCTTTTGTCTTTGTTGTTGCACCATCGTTGGATCTTATAGACTACAATTTTGCATGGCAATTGACCCATTCTACTCTGCATGTGGCGTTACCCAGGAAGTTGTTTGAAATCTTTCTAGCTCCACTAAATATACTGTTCTGTTGTGCAACAACAGCCCTTGCATCAAACGTCTAGGAGTGAAACATCACTTCACGGGGAACAACCTTCTCTAGAAACTAAATATTTGATGATACTTCTCTTCAAAATTAGATTTCTTTGAGTATACATCAGTCCCAGAGCGACGACGTTTTACTGAATGAGGATGGTCTACCAAGCAAGTAAGCTGCACATTTCGTACCACGATAAACTGACAGACTGATGTCCAGTAAGAAACTCTCAAGGATGAGTGTTTCTAACCAGAGAAAAATATTTTCGAAGTGAAACAGCTTTTTCTTGGCCTATCAATTTTCATAGAGAGCAGTTGACTTGAATGTAGGAAGAGCACAAGACATATACACGCCGCAATGTGCCTACAGCCTGCTGCTTCTCAGTGGCATAAGAAATCAAAAGTATACCCTGTCTGGCCGGGAAGTGTCAAAGAATATTTTATCTTTTTATCTGTATCAACAATGCTTCAGCGTGACTTGATCTACCACCCATTAGGTGTTTTATAAAACTGAAACTCTCTGTGTACAATGTGTCTCAAATCTTTTCGATCGAGTTGAAACAGGTGATGATGAGTTTATAACTGATTACATATAAATAAAGAAGCAATGGTTGAAAACGCATATTTATTGCGTTATGGAAATGCACAATGTTCACCACATAACAACGCAGCTCATAGTAACTGCTCAAAGTGACAACCTCCAGTTTCAATGTGTGGCAATAATGTATGAAGTTCTGGCGTCCTCTCTCATAAGATCCCTAGGGTCTTTTGCACCAGGAGACACGCACTTTGGCCCTAGCAACCAGGTCTTCAATCTTTTATAAGGGGGTTTCCCAGACCAACGTCTTAACTTATCCAAAGAGGAAGAGCTCACACTGGCTGTGGTACATGACCTCACCCTCCAATCCAATGATGAAGGTACATGTTGTTCAGGTGCTCATGGTCATTAACATTGATGTGGGCAGGTGGGTGCACTGTCGTGTTGAATCCACATCCTTTTGCAGGCTACAACAGGTACAGTCTCCAAGAACTGTGGTAGCAATCTCGCAGGAGCACCAGATACCCTGGACCAGTTAAATGGGGAGGCAGAAAATAAGGTCTTGTTAGGTGATCGTGAACAATGCCCGCCCATATTGGACAGAAAACAGTTGCTGGTGGCCACCAGTATGGGTGGCGTGGGAATTGTCGTCACCCCAGACATGGCTGTTGCGAGGGGTGTTGAAAACACCATCCAAGCGAGAGAGGTGTCATTCTTAAACAATATAAAACGTTCGAAGTTCGGCATTAGAGTACTGTAGTGGATAATCCATTGACAGAAGTGAACTTGGGGCTCAAAAAGAGTTGTTTCCAGTGCTTGCACACGTTATTGATAACAGAGATGTAATACCTGTCCTACAAGTATTCTGGACACTATATCCTTAGAAGTATGTGGTTCAGAGGAAAGTTGAGGAAGCTTATTCCTGAGTGGTCAACCGCATAATCCAACAAAAACTCCTCGAAGTCTGGTGTTTGGACATGTCTTTGGTGGGAACCTTGACCTTCCCTCTCTGGTGTGAACGATCCAGTCTCTTGTAAGTTGGTATCCAAGGAGACAAACTTCTTTCAGTTTGGATGAGCCTGTTGGAAAAGCGTTTTCTATACATTTTTGCCTCTTTACGGGAAGTAAATACTACTGTACCATACAGTGAATAAATTTCTACCAACTCTCATGACGAGCCATGTTGTGACTTTGACCACACGTCATACGTGTACCAGTAACATACCTCACCATGAACAGATGACAAGCTGTCTAAGGACAATGGACAAATGCTACCAGGGATAGTGTTGTGCTCGTGGCACAAGTCAATGCACCGGTGCAATGCATGCAGTCGTCATGTGACACACATGCTATAAGCTAAGTTGTGTACAATATGCCTGCTTAAGGTCAGGTGTATGCTTTTTACCGTCTGCTGCCTGTTCAAAAGTACAACAAACACATGAAATCTTTGTGAGAGTTCAGCAGATATGCACACATTGTTGCAATATATGGATTGAGACTGGTGGTCGTCCGTTTGACCAATTACTATGAGCTATGTTATCGCTATGCGGTGCAGCAAGCGCTGTGTATTCCCATAATATGATAAATAAGCACTTCGAGTCATTGGTTCTCTGCCTCACTATAATCGTTTGTGGACCGAAGCACATACACAGAACAGCTTGCACACAATTCATAAAATGCATTATTAAGATTGACGAGATGTACCTTCTAATGGAGAATGCATTAGCTAGTTATAAGAACTATCAGTGTGAAACTCGCCAACCCTGTTAATAGAAGCCACGGAATGCTGCTAAAGACATATTTGTCGAACTATATGAGCCGGCCGGAGTGGCCGACGGTTCTAGGCGCTACAGTCTGGAACTGGGTGACCGCTACGGTCGTAGGTTCGAATCCTGCCTCGGGCATGGATGTGTGTGAAGTCCTTAGGTTAGTTAGGTTTAATTAGCTCTAAGTTCTAGGCGACTGAAGACCTCAGAAGTTAAGTCGTATAGTGCTCAGAGCCATTTGAACCATTTTTTGAACTATATGAATGCGTGGTGTCTATTCTTCTGGATATGTCTGAAAGAACGAATACCATGTGGAATCTGCAGCTGTGTTACGTACGAGGTGCTAATATAAAGTAATGAGACTGATGTGAAAAAAAAAATGTTGCTTACCATTTTAGTCAAGTTGAGTATTGTCTCCTTCAAAGTAGTTACTTCCCTTCTGATTGAACACACTTTTTCCAGCACTTCTGCCATTGATGGTAACATTTCTGGAACTCATCATCTGCAATATCTTCCAAGACCCTCGTCACAGTGTTTTGGACGTCTTGTGGTGTCTGAAAATGGTGTCGCTTGACCGCCGTTTTGACTCTTGGAAACAGAAAAAAGTCGCATGGAGCGACATCTGGTGAATAAGGTGGCTGTGGTAGTACTGAAATTTGTTTTGAGGTTAAAAATTGCTGTACTGACAGATCAGTATGGCGTGGTGCATTATCGTGATGCAGAATCCAATTATCAGCAATGTTGGCACGGATACGAAGAACTCTTTTTCGAAGTCTTTCTAAAATTTCTTTGTACTAACATTGGTTAACTATTTGTCCAGAAGGCACCCACCCTTCATGAACAATTCCCTTGGAATCAAAGAACACACAAACATGCATTTCACTTTTGTCTTTGACATGCGAGATTTTTTGGGTCTGGGTGATCTCTTTGAGCATCATTGCGAAATTTGGCGTTTTGTCTCTGAATCGTACTGAAAAAACCAACTTTCATCACCAGTGATAACACGGCTCAACAATTCTGTATTGATTTCCGTTTGCTCTAACAGTGCGGCTGCCACATTTTTCCGTGTTTCTCGCTGTTGTGGTGTAAGATATTTGGGGACCATTTTTGCACAAATCTTTCTCATCCCAAGATCTTCCGTTATTATTAGACGAACCGTTTCTCGATTGATGTTCAGTTCTTCTGCAATCATTTTCACGGATAATCTTCGAACAGATCGTACGAGTTCACGCACCTTGGCCAAGTCCATCCGTGAGGTTGATGGTCGTCCATCGCGGTCTTCATCTTCAACATTCGTTCTGCCTTCACTAAACATTTTATGCCAACGAAAAACTTGAGCTCTTGACATAACCTCATCGCCAAAAGCCTTCTGAAGCTTACCGTAAGCTGTCGTCACGTTTTCACCCAATTTAACGCATAACGAAATGGCATACTGTTGCGAGGTATTATGCGGTTCCATTTCCGTGATGAGAGACACAAACACCTGTTAACTTATTAAGCACAACTCACGACTGAGCAGTTGCATCGATGTGCCGCTTGGACTAGAAGCAGCTTATAGACCAAAGTCAAAGATATTGTGCCTTTTCAAGCCTGCAGGATTGCCAGATCTTGCAAAGAAAATCAGTCTCATTACATTATTGTTGCACCTCGTATTAAATAAATTGGAGGTGGAGAGAGAGGAAAGGAAAGGAAAGGGGTAGAAGTGATGATATCAGCTGCATCGGAACTTCATTGGGATCAGTGATGACAAGTGAACAAGTGTTCTGGAGTGGTACTGAAACCTGTTATCTCCTGCTTACTAGGTAGTTGGCTTAGCTACTACGCCACTCGGATACAGTGTTAACCTCAAATGTGCAGACCTATCTGGGCACACTTTTTGGCTCACCATACTTCCACATAACGCCACCACTTATCTGAAGGCCCCATCCAAGACGTCTGTGCTCAATGATTTTAGATTAATGCTGGAAGTCGAACGTAAATGTGCATCTGCACTGGTGGTTCCTGATTTATAGTTTACTGAGGTGTATCAATTATATGAATCTACATCTGCATCTACATATATACTCCGCAATCCACCATAAGGTGCGTGGCGGAGGGTATCTCGTACCACAACTAACATCTTCTCTCCCTGTTCCACTCCCAAAGAGAACGAGGGAAAAATGATTGCCTATATGCCTCTGTACGAGCCCTAATCTCTCTTATCTTCTCTTTGTGGTCTTTCCGCGAAATATAAGTTGGCGGCAGTAAAACTGTACTGCAATCAGCCTCAAATGCTGGTTCTCTAAATTTCCTCAGTAGCGATTCACGAAAAGAACGCCTGCTTTCCTCCAGAGACTCCCACCTGAGTTCCTGAAGCATTTCCATAACACTCGCGTGATGATAAAACCTACCAGTAACAAATCTAGCAGCCCGCTTCTGAATTGCTTCTATGTCCTCCCTCAATCCGACCTGATAGGTATCCCAAACGCTCGAGCAGTACTCAAGAATAGGTCGTATTAGTGTTTCATAAGGTGTCTCCTTTACAGATGAACCACATCTTCCCAAAATTATACCAATGAACCGAAGACGACTATCCGCGTTCCACATTATATGCTTGTGCTACTTCATATCGCTCTGCAATGTTACGCCCAAATATGTAATCGACATGACTGTGTCAAGCGCTACACTGATAATGGAGTATTCAAACATTACGGGATTCTTTTTCCTATTCGTCTGCATTAATTTACATTTATCTATATTCAGAGTCAGCTGCCATGTGTGAAATCTGTTCGTTTGGGCATGGCTCGAGTCCCAGTCCGACACACATTTCCACTCGTCACCGCTGATTCCACATGAAGTCCCGATGCAGCTGCTGTTACCAGTTCGGTCCCTTTCCTTTCCTTTCTCCCCCTCCCCCCCCCCCCAGCTTCAGTTTATACAGGGTGTTTCAAAAATGACCGGTATATTTGAAACGGCAATAAAAACTAAACGAGCAGCGATAGAAATACACCGTTTGTTGCAATATGCTTGGGACAACAGTACATTTTCAGGTGGACAAACTTTCGAAATTACAGTAGTTACAATTTTCAACAACAGATGGCGCTGCAAGTGATGTGAAAGATATAGAAGACAACGCAGTCTGTGGGTGCGCCATTCTGAACGTCGTCTTCTGCCGTAAGCGTGTGCTGTTCACAACGTGCAAATGTGCTGTAGACAACATGGTTTATTCCTTAGAACAGAGGATTTTTCTGGTGTTGGAGTTGCACCGCCTAGAACACAGTGTTGTTGCAACAAGACGAAGTTTTCAACGGAGGTTTAATGTAACCAAGGGACCGAAAAGCGATACAATAAAGGATCTGTTTGAAAAATTTCAACGGACTGGGAACGTGACGGATGAACGTGCTGGAAAGGTAGGGCGACCGCGTACGGCAACCACAGAGGGCAACGCGCAGCTAGTGCAGCAGATGATCGAACAGCGGCCTCGGGTTTCCGTTCGCCGTGTTGCAGCTGCGGTCCAAATGACGCCAAAGTCCACGTATCGTCTCATGCGCCAGAGTTTACACCTCTATCCATACAAAATTCAAACGCGGCAACCCCTCAGCCCCGCTACCATTGCTGCACGAGAGACATTCGCTAACGATATAGTGCACAGGATTGATGACGGCGATATGCATGTGGGCAGCATTTGGTTTACTGACTAAGCTTATTTTTACCTGGACGGCTTCGTCAATAAATAGAACTGGCGCATATGGGGAACCGAAAAGCCCCATGTTGCAGTCCCATCGTCCCTGCATCCTCAAAAAGTACTGGTCTGGGCGGCCATTTCTTCCAAAGGAATCATTGGCCCATTTTTCAGATCCGAAACGATTACTGCATCACGCTATCTGGACATTCTTCGTGATTTTGTGGCGGTACAAACTGCCTTAGACGACACTGCGAACACCTCGTGGTTCATGCAAGATGGTGCCCGGCCACATCGCACGGCCGACGTCTTTAATTTCCTGAATGAATATTTCGATGATCGTGTGATTGCTTTGGGCTATCCGAAACATACAGGAGGCGGCGTGGATTGGCCTCCCCATTCGCCAGACATGAACCGCTGTGACTTCTTTCTGTGGGGACACTTGAAAGACCAGGTGTACCGCCAGAATCCAGAAACAATTGAACAGCTGAAGCAGTACATCTCATCTGCATGTGAAGCCATTCCGCCAGACACGTTGTCAAAGGTTTCGTGTAATTTCATTCAGAGACTACGCCATATTATTGCTACGCATGGTGGATATGTGGAAAATATCGTACTATAGAGTTTCCCAGACCGCAGCGCCATCTGTTGTTGACAATTGTAACTACTGTAATTTCGAAAGTTTGTCCGCCTGAAAATGTACTGTTGTCCCAAGCATATTGCAACAAACGGTGTATTTCTGTCGCTGCTCGTTTAGTTTTTATTGCCGTTTCAAATATACCGGTCATTTTTGAAACACCCTGTGTAATACACACTGAGAATAACCTAGCCATGGACGGACATAAACGTCATGCGCACTTACAGGTGTAATGGCGTTATGTTTAACACATAGAGGACTCGGCCCGTCTCAGCGCCACGTGCGACACGAGCCCAACGGCAACCGCACGGCGGCGGGAGCGCGCCGTCCCCCCCGTGTTCCGCAGGCGCTCATCTGCGGCTGGCGGCAGAGTGGTTCGCTGTCAGGCCGCGGCGGTACCAGTGCGAGCAGAGAGCGGCGGCGGCGGGCGGCTCGTCGCGGCGCGCACCGCCGCCGGCTGATGAGGCCGCACACACCTGGCCGCGATCAATACCGCCAGCTGGGCCGCGGCCGCGGCGCGCCCAGCGTGTTGCCAAACAATTCCGGCCCGGTGTCGCGCTGCGCTGACGTCAAACGCGACGCCGTGTCTGTCGCGTGCGGACGCGGCGTGGCCCGGCCTCCAGTAGGGGCGGGAAAGCGAGGGGCGGTATCTGCAGCGCCGCGTCGGCTCGTCCAGCGGCACCAGCTCACTGGCGGATTCGCGGCATTCGCTGACGCCGGAGTCGTGTGACAGCATATGTCATTGCGACACCGTTAGGAACCAGATGTCGTTAAGGGGCTCCGGAACGCCCTATACTTGCAATGTTAAAATAACGCTTACAAATTACATCTTTCCTCACAAAGTATTTGAGGTAGGAAGTTGAACTTTTTACAGATTATTTATTGGAATATGGGCTACAACTTAACACAGGGATTTTACAAAATTTTAGTTCACTTATTAAAGATGATTTTTTTTCAATTGTAATGAAAATTCACAAAAATTTTTTGCAATTTTTTATTTATATATTCAAAAATATACAGTTTTTTGGAAAAAGGCTGTGTTAAATTATGCAGAAGGTACTGTGTATCATTTACTGAAAGTTTGAAACAAATATGTTTGGAAGATCCTTAGAAAACATGTAATTAGTATGAGAAAATAAAAGTTTTGGGAATAGAGCGACAAAGATTGGATTAACGTTTTAGTGCATTCCAGGTCCATAGGATGGATTATCTTCATCCTCTGCAAACTCCTCCTCCAGCTTCCTCTTGTTCCTCCTCCTGTTTACTCTTGCTTGTATTTCTAGACTCTTTACAGCCCTGTCTGCAGTCCGAAGGCGTTCCTTGTCTACAGCAAGCATCGCTCGTACCATGTTAGAACCTATCTTCATTCCCATATTTCTAAATACCTTGCACCTTACAATGTTGCCATCATTGAAAGTCGCAACAGCATCATACACACCAAAGTGAAGTGTTTCTATTCCAACAAATACAGTCTTGGGGATTCTCGACCTTATAACACTATTTACACTTTCATTGGGGTTTTGAGTTTTTCCGTGAATACACTTTTTCAACAGTTCAGGTGCTCCTAAGTCTCTGAAAATAGGTTTTATCACCTCCATTATTGCATCTCACATTACTAAAATGTACCTGATGAACCCGGACGTTAATAATAACACCATTTGACAGCAGTTTAAGAGCGCCACAGTGGGTCATGCCCATGTAGAACACATTTTAAAAAAATTTAAAAATAGTTGTAGTCTTCGGAATTGAATAAATTATATATCTATTAAAAGGTAATAGTCTGCAGATTCAGAAAATGCAAAAAAGTAAAAATTGAACTTTTCATGATTTTGAGCATTTCCGGAGCCCCTTAAGTGTGTGACAGAGCGGAAAAACTGATACAAGCCGACGTCGGGGAAGATCAGTTCGGATTCTGGAGAAATACAGGAACATGTGAGGCAATACTGACCGTGAATGAGATTTTCACTCTGCAGCGGAGTGTGCGCTGATATGAAACTTTCTGGCAGAATAAATCTGTGTGCCGGACCGAGACTCGAACTCGGGACCTTTGCCTGGTAGAGCACTTGCCCGCGAAAGGCAAAGGTCCCGAGTTCGAGTCTCGGTCCGGCACATGGTTTTAATCTGCCAGAAAGTTTCAATACTGACTCCATCACTTATCTTAGAAGATAGCTCAAGGCAAGGCAAACCTACTTTTAAAGCGTTTGTAGACTCACAGAAATCTTTCGACAATGTTGACTGCAATGCTCTCTTTGAAATTCTGAAGGTAGCGGGGTCAAAACATAGAGAGCGAAAGGTTATTTAGAACTCTTACAGAAACCAGACCTTAGTTACAAGCTCCGAAGTCCACGAAAGGCAAGCAGTGGTTGAGAAGGGAGTGAGACAGGATTGTGGCCTATCTACAATGTTATTCAATGAGTATGCAATAAAGGAAACAAGCGAAAAATTTGAAGTTGGTCTTGAAGTTTAGGAAGAAGAACATAAGGAGGGCAGAAGTAACTGGCATAACGTTTGGTTTCGGCTTAATGGGTAATTACATCAAACAGTGGCACGTGGCGTTAGAGCCATTCTTATCTGAGCATATGTGTATCAAGTTTTAAGTTGAAACTGGTGCTAAACAGACTACGGCCTGGGACTCATACAGGAAAGGTCTAAATTCACGCCTGTCTGAAGTCAGAACTTAAATAAGGAATCCAGAAGCAGCACTGTCTTCAAGGTTAAAAAAAATGTTTCAAATGGCTCTGAGCACTAAGGGACTTAACTTCTGAGGTCATCAGTCCCCTAGAACTTAGAGCTACTTAAACCTAACTAACCTAAGGACATCACACACATCCATGCCCGGGGCAGGATTCGAACCTGCGACCGTATCGGTCGGGTAGTTCCAGACTGTAGCGCCTAGAACCGCTCGGCCGGCCTCTTCAAGGTTACTTTTACTCTGAAGCCATGGAGAACCGATCATACCAAGCCAAGTACATGAGACAAATCAGTCTATCCTCTTTTCTCCTACAGAGCTTAGAAGAACTGGTTAATGTGCATGTTATGCAAGGGAGGTTAACTGAGGTTACTATGGATGTGAACCAACACGGTACAAGGCATATCATTTGAAACAGAATTTCAGCAGCCTGCTGAGAAGGTGGAAAAAGCATTGCATTACCAGAAAATTTGTCTCTGCATGTTCAATGGTATTGCAGGGACTTCCAGCAATACGACCTTCGCATCCATCGTTAAGAGCTGAAGAAGAGCAATGGTCCACAATGTTATTTTCACTCTGCAGCGGAGTGTGCGCTGATATGAAACTTCCTGGCAGATTAAAACTGTGTGCCGGACCGATACTCGAACTCGGAACTTTTGCCTTTCGCGGGCAAGTGCTCTACCAACTGAGCTACCCAAGCACGACTCACGCCCCGTCCCCACAGCTTTCGAAGGTAGGAGACGAGGTACTGGCAGAAGTAAAGCTGTGGGGACGGGGCGTGAGTCGTGCTTGGGTAGCTCAGTTGGTAGAGCACTTGCCCGCGAAAGGCAAAGGTCCCGAGTTCTAGTCTCGGTCCGGCACACAGTTTTAATCTGCCAGGAAGTTTCAAGAGCAATGGTGTTAAGAGCACCATATGTGGGTGGATTAAGACCACGCTGAGTAAACGAAAGGTAGAAGCCACCATGTCGAATGAGAACATGATGATCAGCACCACCAGTGGCTGTCCGCAAGGAGGAATTCTGTCCTGCTACTCTTGGCCGTAGTGGTAAACGAACTCATCGAAGAGTTAAATACTAGAGGTTACTTTTGTCAAAGATACGTAGACGATGTAGTTATTGTACGAGGAACTTCCAATAAATAATAAAGCACATTTTATTTCTGAAAGCAGCAATGTCCATTCTTTTGGCTGCAAAAGCCTATTTTTCAACAGAAACTCTGTTCAATGCGACGGCCTAATGCCGTTTTATTGGGAGGTCCTGTATGCCTGCACGGTATTATTCTACTGCTCTACATCGGAGTCAGTATTTTGCTGCTTCAGTAACGTCTGCATCATCCATATAGTGCTCCCGGCGGAGTCATTGGGCCAGAGAGACAGAAGTCGGAACTTGCGAGATCCGGGCTGTTGGATGGATGAGGGATAACAGTCCCATGAAGTTTTGTGAGCTCCTCTCGGATGCACAGGCCTTGTGTTGCCGTGGAGAAGTACATCGGCAGTTTTGGGGCGACGAACATGCTGAGGTCCTTTCTTCAATTTCCTGAGGGTAGCACAATACACTTCAGAGTTGATAATTGCCCACGACCGAGGAAATCAAACAGAATAACCGTTTCGCAGTCCCAGAATACCATGGCCACGACTTTACTGGCTGAGGGTGGAGCTTTGATCTTTGTCTTCGGAGGAGAGGCGGTGTGGCGCCACTCCATGAATTGGCTTTCTGTTTCCGGTTTCATCGTCTGTGATGATGTTCCATAATGCGTCTCGTAACGCGCAACCACTTCCTCGCAGATGGTCCTTCGTTGGTCTTTATGGTATTCTGTTAGGCAGCGAGGAACTAACGGGCACACATATTTCAGCACAAGTGGTGGACAAGTGTGTCAGCTCTACCAACAGAGATGTCCAGTTGGGCAGCGAGGAGTTTGATTGTGATCCGTCGATTACCTAGAATAATAGTGTCCGCAGGAGTCGCAGCTTTGTGCGGCCGGGAAGCACGCTTGAGATCGAAAGGGTTTACGCGACCTTGGTGTGACGATGACAGACGCCAGCCCAACAACTCATCGCACTTGTGTTCACTACCAGCCCTCCGTAGACGTTCTGCAAGCGCCTCTGAATACCTGCAGTGCCCTGGTTTCCGCCAAAAGAAACTCAATTGCAGCTCTGTGCTTGGGACGCATCTCCGTTACACACATTTTGAAGGTTACGTATAGCGTCTCTACTCACCTGAACTTCACGAAGCATAGAGGCTGAAGCGGGAATATTCCACTACGTCCCACTACAAATTCCGCATTTTTTCGAATGAATTTTCTCATGTTGAGAGTCAACTTCACGTCTTCAAACACTTTTGTTATAAAATGTATTGTTTTTAAATATAGGAGTGTTCATTTGATTTTGGCTTTAGAAAAATTTTACGTAGCTTTTTTTTTTAATGTTGCATTACTAACTGAACGCCCCTGGTAATACTTCGCGAAGTTGCCAGTACCCTTAGACCAATGGCAAAATTCGCATAGACCATTGTGCAAAACTAGTGTAGGGAACAGGCACTAACAAGGGAAGCTCCCCATCGCACCCCCCTCAGATTTAGTTATAAGTTGGCACAGTGGGTAGGCCTTGAAAAACTGAACACAGATCAATCGAGAAAACAGGAAGAAGTTGTGTGAAACTATGGAAAAAATAAGCAAAATATACAAACTGAGTAGCCCATGCGCAAGATAACCAACATCAAGGAGGATGCGAACTTCGGAGTGCCGTGGTCCCGTGGTTAGCGTGTGCAACTGTGGAACGAGAGATCCTTGGTTCAAGTATTCCCTTGAGTGAAAACTTTACTTTTTTATTTTCGCAAAGTTATGATCTGTCCGTTCGTTCATTGACGTCTCTGTTCACTGTAATAAGTTTAGAGTCTGTGTTTTGCGACCGCACCGCAAAACCGTGCGGTTAGTAGACGAAAGGACGTGCCTCTCCAATGGCAACCGAAAACATTTGATCGCAAAGTCATAGGTCAACCGATTCCTCCACAGGAAAACACGTCTGATATATTCTATACGACACTGGTGACGGCATGTGCGTCACATGACAGGAATACGTTGTCGACCTACCTAACTTGTACACTTGGCGAATGGGTAAAAAGATTCTTCTACCTTGCCCGATTTAGGTTTTCTTGTGGATGTGATAATCACTCTCAAAAAAGTGATGAAAACATAAAGAGTTTGTCGCGTAAACTGCAACAAATGAATGCAACAGTTTCACAGTCGCACAGTTTTCCCTGTGCTCCGTCAAAACATATGTTTTTAACGTTTTCAAATTTTTCGGTTTAGGTGTAGCGTCCCCATACTACGGCGCAGTTACCTCACATTGGACGTACGGACGGACAGATAATAATTTTCTGAAAATAAAAAATTAAACTTTTCACTCGAAGGTAGTCTTGAACCAAGGACCTCTCGTTCCGCAACTGCTCACGCTAACCACGGGACCACGGCGCTCCTCAACTTGCAACTCCTTGATATGGCATATCATACACATGGACTACTCAGTTGGTATATTTTGCTTATTTTTTTCGTAGTTCCACACAACTTCTTCCTGTTTTCTCCATTGATCTGTGTTCAGTTTTTCATGGCCTATCCACTGTGCCAACTTATAACTAAATCTGAGGGGGGTGCGATGGGGAGGTTCCCTTGTAAGTGTCAATCTCAAGAAAACTGGTGTACTACTACATCTTCATATTTTCGCGGCGCAAATACTGATCCATCGTGCGTGCAGCCACATAAATTTGACTTCTTCTTCTAATATTTCGGCTGAATACCGTCCAGCCACCATCAGAGTGAGCTGAGGTGACTGACACTCCAGCACTTGGTCCGTCCTTCTAAAGCCGTGGACCGCAACACTGCGCATGTACACGAGGCGCCAGAGACTTTAATCGGGGGCAAATACATATGGAATACGCATGGAAATAGATCTATGGCTGCGCAGTCGATCCACACGGTGATATCTATGTATCACTGCGAGCTACACCGTCACAACGTCTTTGTTATTTTACGAGGGCAGTTCAATAAGTACGAGGGCAGTTCAATAAGTAATGCAACACATTTTTTTTCTCAGCCAATTTTGGTTGAAAAAACCGGAAATTTCTTGTGGAATATTTTCAAACATTCCTGCTTCGTCTCATATAGTTTCATTGACTTCCGACAGGTGGCAGCGCTGTACGGAGCTGTTAAAATGGCGTCTGTAACGGATGTGCGTTGCAAACAACGGGCTTTGATCGAGTTTCTTTTGGCGGAAAACCAGGGCATCTCAGATATTCATAGGCGCTTGCAGAATGTCTACGGTGATCTGGCAGTGGACAAAAGCACGGTGAGTCGTTGGGCAAAGCGTGTGTCATCATCGCCGCAAGGTCACGCAAGACTGTCTGACCTCCCGCGTGCGGGCCGGCCGTGCACAGCTGTGACTCCTGCAATGGCGGAGCGTGCGAACACATTCGTTCGAGATGATCGACGGATCACCATCAAACAACTCAGTGCTCAACTTGACATCTCTGTTGGTAGTGCTGTCACAATTGTTCACCAGTTGGGATATTCAAAGGTTTGTTCCCGCTGGGTCCCTCGTTGTCTAACCGAACACCATAAAGAGCAAAGGAGAACCATCTGTGCGGAATTGCTTGCTCGTCATGTGGCTGAGGGTGACAATTTCTTGTCAAAGATTGTTACAGGCGATGAAACATGGGTTCATCACTTCGAACCTGAAACAAAACGGCAATCAATGGAGTGGCGGCACACCCACTCCCCCACCAAGAAAAAGTTTAAAGCCATACCCTCAGCCGGTAAAGTCATGGTTACAGTCTTCTGGGACGCTGAAGGGGTTATTCTGTTCGATGTCCTTCCCCATGGTCAAACGATCAACTCTGAAGTGTATGGTGCTACTCTTCAGAAATTGAAGAAACGACTTCAGCGTGTTCATAGGCACAAAAATCTGAACGAACTTCTCCTTCTTCAATGCAACGCAAGACCTCACACAAGTCTTCGCACCCGAGAGGAGCTCACAAAACTTCAGTGGACTGTTCTTCCTCATGCACCCTACAGCCCCGATCTCACACCGTCGGATTTCCATATGTTTGGCCCAATGAAGGACGCAATCCGTGGGAGGCACTACGCGGATGATGAAGAAGTTATTGATGCAGTACGACGTTGGCTCCGACATCGACCAGTGGAATGGTACCGTGCAGGCATACAGGCCCTCATTTCAAGGTGGCGTAAGGCCGTAGCATTGAATGGAGATTACGTTGAAAAATAGTGTTGTGTAGCTAAAAGATTGGGAAATAACCTGGTGTATTTCAATGCTGAATAAAACAACCCCTGTTTCAGAAAAAAAAGTTTTGTATTACTTATTGAACTGCCCTCGTATTACAGAAAATGCCGGATTCCAAGATTTGTCCAAGCTGAAGCTGCTGTCTCTATTAATTAAATTCGTCGTCAAGCGAATTTCAATTGCTTCCTTCATTACTGAGTCCCAGTAGGGTGAAGTGGAGGAAAAATTTCGACGTCATCGTACACCATAGACTGCCCAGTGTCGAAACAGTGCTCTGCCAGCGCAGATTTATTAGGTTGTACGAGCCGGGTGTACCTCCGGTGCTCTGTGCATCGCTCTTGGACAGTACGTGTCGTCTGCCCGATGTATGAACGGCCGCACTCGCAGAGGATCATGTAAACCCTAGGCTTCCGAAGCACCAAATCATCTTTAACGGAACCCAGGAGTGCTGTTATCTTTGGCGAAAAAATAGCTGCCACCTTCCTTCACAGACGATGAGTGTACTCAGAACTCTAGCACACAGAGCACATGTCATTGCTGACGAGAGGAGTCTGGAGGACGAGCTTTTACACATGAGAAGAGTTTTTGAAGCAAACGGGTACTCACAACAACATATACATAAGGCGCTATAAATGAAACCAACTGTGGGTATAAGAAAATAAAAAGAAGACAAGGAAAATTTTAAATCGATGGCTTTTATGCCATACGTGGGAAGCCTATCGTCAAAAATACGACGGATCCTCAATAAGCATGAAGTTAAAGTGATTTAGAAGAAGAGGTTGAATTTATGCGGCTGCACGCCCGAAATTTTATGTTGTACTAGAGTTCACGAGAAAGTATATCCAGGGCAGGTACTGGAATCTCAAGTTCTTAAACGAAACTCCACCAAAAGAGGAGGCAGTGAAGTATCTAGGGGTAAGCTTGGATGTGAAACTATCTTGGACACTACATATAAGGAAATATTCCAGGCTGAAAGGGACTCTTATGTGGACGCGAGGGGCCTGTGTTAAGAACTGGGGTCCACGCCCCAGTAACGTGTACTAGATACGTATCACTGTAATAAGAGTTGTGATAAGTTGTATGGGGCTACAGTACGGTGTGAAAGGTGTCTGTTGGTTTAGACATCCTTGTTTTGAATAAAGAAGATTTCGATATTTATCTCTAATACGTGGGAAGTATTTAAGATTTACTTGTGGTGTTTGGAGTCGGTTGCTCAGCTAGTGAACGCCTCGCTAGTGGTGGTGCCACGTGAGCAGAGGAAGAAGGAGAGGCACTTGTATGGAGTCAGTCAATCAGCTGTGATCAGGCGTGGACAGACCTAAGAGATCTCGTCATATGATACAGAACATGCCGATGTGAGATTTTGCGGGCAGGCAGTGCTGAGCCGAAAAGGACCGTTTGAAAGTTATTCGTTTCAGACGAGCTGTGGAATTGTAATTTCTGCTGCCATTCAGTTGAAGAGAAGGAGTGCGTAATTTGGAATATGATGAGAATGGCTACACTATTGTGTCTTGAGAGGGAACGTTGTACGTTTTTGAACTGATTACGACAAGCCCATGTCGCTCCTATATTTTTATTTTGCTCAGTGATACGAGGTACGATCTTACTGTTTTCCTTGCGGTCTGGTATAGTATATAGAGGTAGAGTGGCTGGTTAGGCTTTCCTATGAACCGTGTAGCAGAATGACAATTAGACTGAGATCAATACAACAGCATTTTCGTTAGTTTCACGTCCCATGTTGAACCACGATCGGAAGTTAGTAAGTCGTTGTTTCATTCACCAAACTGATTGGCAATATTTCTGCGCTGTTTTAATATTGGCGCTCAGGATTCAAGCAGAATGTGACTGTATTAACCCTGTCGGACCTGATTTTTTTTCTGGAGGAAGGAAAATTCTTCTTTACGTGGTAATGTTCAAAACGTTCAAATGTGTGTGAAATCGTATGGGACTTAACTGCTAAGGTTGTAAGTAGGCTGTTTAGGATTTTATGTTGGTAACGCCATGTAGCGCTCTATATGAAAATCATTCACTGTGCTGTGTGCAGTCTGTGGCTGGTTTGCATTGTTAGAATCTGCTATTGTAGTGTTGGGCAGTTGGCTGCTAACAGCGCGTAGCATAGCGCAGTTGGAGGTGAGCCGCCAGCAGTGGTGATGTGGGGAGAGAGATGGCGGAGTTTTGAGAGCGAAATGTCTGAGTACGTTCAGTTCTGCTCAGCTGTTTGAAAATCAAATAATGTAAGAGGTTTATCAGCACAGTAATTCATTTTTTTTTAAAGAGGACGTTTCAAGGTCATCAGTCCCTAAGCTTACACAGTACTTAACCTAAATTATCCTAAGGACAAACACACACACCCATGCCCGAGGGAGGACTCGAATCTCCGCCGGGACCAGCCGCACAGGTGTGATAATGCTCTTGGGTGATTTTATAACGATTTTAGATGCACGATTTATACAAAATATTTATCCGTTTTCAAAATATACTTTGGGCACTTGGCTTCATTTTATGGACTAAAATATTTAATTACGAAATATGCTCTAATCTAATAAATAGTAAAATGATCATTCAATAATTACCATTCAAAATAACAATAACAGTGTAGTGTTCAATTATGTACTGGAATGTAGCGAACCAATCACATCCGTCTATTCTAGTGGTCACGAGCGGCTGCGCACTGCTACATAGACTCTCCGATATTTCCATAGTGATTTCAACTATTGGCAGCACTTGCGCATGATGAAAAGACTGAACATTTACACTTGTGTATCTCAGGATTCCATTGGGAAAAAATGCTTCTCTTACAGCTAAGACATAGTAAAAGGTATGTACACAACTGTAGCAAGAGGCTCTGAAAGGATTAAATATAGCAGATGGTTCAAGTTGTATTAATGTATGTGAGAGTTTTATCATAGTAATTATTCAAATAAATCAGAAGCTTATTTGAAATTTCCATTCTCATTATCTTAGAGTAATGTTGACATCTCATGCTTTTCTGAGGTAACGATAAATATATATTTTATAATTAATGGTACTCCGGATTTTAACTTTCCTGTGCTTAAGTAGATGTCTATGAGGCATCACTGTTTTACAATACCGCCAGCCTTGTAAATGTATGCTGCAGAGCGACGAAACTGCACCCGTCGTCCTCTTATGTCATTCTTTTCAGGTGTTGTGGCATTGCCAATCGCTGTTTCAGCAAACGTATCTGTGATGTGGTTTCTTTACCCCATATATAATAATAGGAACTAGTCGTTAGTGGCATATAAATGCTCTTTATCGTTTAGTCACACCAGAATATCTTCAAAGTAATGATAGACAGTAACGTCACGCAATGTATGTAACGGTGTCTGTTTAAATATGCTACCAAAAAGTCAGATGCATATTGATACGATTACTAGGCGAGTACGCTTTACTATTGACAGACGCAGTACATCTGGCGACCTACGCGAGTACACATCACTAATGACAGACGCAGTACATCTGTCGATCTCCTCTTCCACGATTTAAGCGAGCAGAAAATGTGTGTGAAATCATATGGGACTTAACTGCTGAGGTAATCAGTCCCTAAGCTTACACACTACTTAGCCTAAATTATCCTAAGAACAAACACACACACCCATGCCCGAGGGAGGACTCGAACCTCCGCTTGGAGCAGCCGCACTAAGTGAGCAGAGATGTTACTTTAGTGTGAGTCTTGTTGAAGCTTTGCGCAGTGGTCTGATGCAATTTTCTCCACATGGCGTATTAACTCTTGCAATATCAACGTATTTTTCATAGTGTGGGCTGCTGAGGGGCATTGGGGCGGCGTAGGAAAAAATGTTCAAAAATACAATTTCGTTTATTGTTGTTAACATTTAGTCACAACATAGATGAACCTGAAAAGATCAATATGACATTTTGTTGGGAAAAGTCACATTCAGTACTATGACTTAAATTTTTGGGTTTAATTTTATTGAAAAATGTATAACAATTACTGAATCTGGTATGTTGTTGTTGTGGTCTTCAGTCCTAAGACTGGTTTGATGCAGCTCTTCATGCTACTCTATCCTGTGCAAGCTTCTTCATCTCCCAGTACCTACTGCAAACTACATCCTTCTGAATCTGCTTAGTGTATTTATCTCTTGGTCTCCCTCTACGATTTTTACCCTCCACGTTGCCCACCAATACTAAACTGGTGATCCCTTGATGTCTCAGGATATGTCCTACCAACCGATCCCTTCTTCTAGTCAAGTTGTGTCACAAACTTCTCTTCTCCCCAATCCTATTCAATACTTCCTCATTAGTTAGTGATCTACCCATCTAATCTTCAGCATTCTTCTGTAGCAGCACATTTCAAAAGCTTCTATTCTCTTCTTGAACAAACTATTTATCGTCCACGTTTCACTTCCATACATAGCTACACTCCACAGAAATACTTTCAGAAACGACTTCCTGACACTTAAATCTATATTCGATGTTAACAAATTTCTCTTCCTCAGAAATGCTTTCCTTGCCATTGGCAGTCTACATTTGATATCCTCTCTACTTCGACCATCATCAGTTATTTTGCTCCCCAAATAGCAAAACTCCTTTACTACTTTAAGTGTCTCATTTCCTAATCTAATTCCCTCAGCATCACCAGACTTAATTCGACTACATTCCATTATCCTCGTTTTGCTTTTGTTGATGTTCATCTTATATCCTCCTTTCAAGACCCTGTCCATTCCGTTCAACTGCTCTTCCACGTCCTTTGCTGTCTCTGACAGAATTACAATGTCATCGGCAAACCTCAAAGTTTTTATTTCTTCTCCATGGATTTTAATTGTTGTGGGTTGGCAGGAGAGCCAACACCGGTTTTGAGAGGAAGCCGAAAGGCACGCGTTTTAGCTCACGCAGGCTGGCGTGAGGTATTATTCATAATCTCAATAGTAACTGGTACTGGCGCCTTGCTAGGTCGTAGCAAAAGACGTAGCTGAACGCTATGCTAACTATCGTCTCGGCTAATGAGAGCGTATTTTGTCAGTGAACCATCGCTAGCAAAGTCGGTTGTACAACTGGGGCGAGTGCTAGGAAGTCTCTCTAGACCTGCCGTGTGGCGGCGCTCGGTCTGCAATCACTGATAGTGGCGACACGCGGGTCCGACGTATACTAACGGACCGCGGCCGATTTAAAGGCTACCACCTAGCAAGTGTGGTGCCTGGCGGTGACACCACATTAATACCGACTCCGAATTTTTCTTTTGTTTGCTTCACTGCTTGCTCAATATAGAGATTGAATAACATCGGGGAGAGGCTACAACCCCGTCTCACTCCCTTCCCAACCACTGCTTTCCTTTCATGTTCCTCGACTCTTATAATTGCCATCTGGTTTCTGTACAAATTGTAAATAGCTTTTCGCTCCCTATATTTTACCCCTGCCACCTTTAGAATTTGAAAGAGAGTATTCCAGTCAACATTGTCAAAAGCTTTCTCTAAGTCTACAAATGCTAGAAACGTAGGTTTGCCTTTCCTTACTCTAGCTCCTAAGATAAGTCTTAGGGACAGTCTTGCCTCACGTGTTCCGATATTTCTACGGAATCCAAACTGATCTTCCTCGAGGTCGACTTCTACTAGTTTTTCCATTCGCCTGTAAAGAATTCGCGTTAGTATTTTCCAGCCGTGACTTCTTAAACTGATTGTTCGGTAATTTTCGCATCTGTCAACACGTGCTTCCTTTAGAATTGGAATTATTATATTCTTCTTGAAGTCTGAGGGTATTTCGCCTGTCTCATATATCTTGCTCACCAGATGGTAGAGTTTTGTCAGGACTGGCTCTCCCGAGGCCGTCAGTAGTTGTAATGGAATGTTGTCTACTCCCGGGGCTTTGTTTCGACTCAGGTCTTTCAGTGCTCTGTCAAACTCTTCACGCAGTATCATATCTCCCATTTCATCCTCATTTACATCCTCTTCCATTTCCAAAATATTATCCTCAAGTACATCGCCCTTGTATAGACCCTCTATATACTCCTTCCACCTTTCTGCTTTCCCTTCCTTACTTAGAACTGGGTTTCCATCTGAGCTCTTGATAATCACACAAGTGGTTCTCTTATCTCCAAAGGTCTCTTTAATTTTCCTGTAGGCAGTATCTATCTTACCCATAGTGAGATAAGTCTCTACATCCTTACATTTGTCCTCTAGCCATCGCTGGTTAGCCATTTTGCACTTCCTGTCGATCTCATTTTTGAGACGTTTGTATTCCTTTTTGCCTGGTTCATTTACAGCATTTTTATATTTTCTCCTTTCATCAATTAAATTCAATATTTCTTCTGTTGTCTAAGGGTTTCTATAGCCCTCGTCTTTTTACCTACTTGATCCTCTGCTGCCTTCACTACTTCTTCACTCAAAGTTACCCATTCTTCTTCTGCTGTATTTCTTTCCTCCATTCCTGTCAATTGTTCCCTTATGCTCTCCCTGAAAGTCTCTACAACCTCTGGTTCTTTCAGTTTATCCAGGTCCCATCTCCTTAAATTCCCACCTTTTTGCAGTTTCTTCAGTTTTAATCTGCAGTTCATAACCAATAGATTGTGGTCAGAGTCCACATCTGCCCCTGGAAATGTCTTACAATTTAAAACATGGTTCCTGAATCTCTGTCTTACCATTATATAATCTATCTGAAACCTGTCCGTATCTCCAGGCTTCTTCCATGTATACAATCTTCTTTTATGATTCTTGAACCAAGTGTTAGCTATGATTAAGTTGTGCTCTGTCCAAAATTCTACCATGCGGCTTCCTCTTTCGTTTCTTACCCCCGATCCATATTCACCTACTACGTTTCCTTCTCTCCCTTTTCCTACTCACGAAGTCCCGTCACCCATGACTATTAAATTTTCGTCTCCCTTCACTACCTGAATAATTTCCTTTATTTCATCATACATTTCTTCAATTTCTTCGCCATCTGCAGGGCTAGTTGGCATATAATCTTGTACCACTGTGGTAGAAGTGGGCTTCGTATCTATCTTGGCCACAATAATGCGTTCACTATTCTGTTTGTAGTAACTTACCCGCTTTCCCATTTTCCTATTCATTATTAAACCTACTCCTGCATTACCCCTATTTGATTTTCTATTTATAACCCTGTATTCACCTGACCACAAGTCTTGTTCCTCCTGCCACCGAACTTCACTAATTCCTACTATATCTAACTTTAACCTATCCATTTCCCTTTTTAAATTTTTTAACCTACCTGCCCGATTAAGGGATCTGACATTCTACGCTCCGATCCGTAGAACGCCAGTTTTCTTTCTGCTGATAACGACATCCTCTTGTGTAGTCCCCGCCCGGAGATCCGAATGGGACACTATTTTACATCCGGAATATTTTACCCAAGAGGACGCCGTCATCATTTCATCATACAGTAAAGCTGCATGCCCTCGGGAAAAATTACGGCTGTAGTTTTCCCTTGCTTTCAACCGTTCGCAGTACCAGCACAGCAAGACCGTTTTGGTTAGTGTTACAAGGCCAGATCAGTCAATCATCCAGACTGTTGCCCCTGCAACTACTGAAAAGGCTGCTGCCCCTCTTCAGGAACCACACGTTTGTCAGGCCTCTCAACAGATACCCCTCCGTTGTGGTTGCACCTACGGTTCGGTTATCTCTATCGCTGAGGCACGCAAGCCTCCCCACCAACGGCAAGGTCCATGGTTCATGGGGGGGTTTAAGATATTCTTAAAACTTTTTTTTTCAAAATTTTAATGTGCACAGTACAAGAGTGTGCTACAATATTTTCAAAAGGTGGGAATAAAGTAACTCCTGCCACTTGATATTGCGAGGGTTAACGCTTGTATGCACTGTTGAAAATTGGTTTCGGTATGTTTATTTACGTAAAATGTTGTTGGCTCATAGAACTTGTCCTTAAATTAGGAGTGTTTTCCAATGGATTTAATTAGAGGTGCTAGCAATCACCTTGAAGGCACTAAGGCTGGTAGTCACAGTACTGACAATCAGGTTATCAGTAGCGTAGGAAAAGGTGATATTCATCTTGCTCATGTTGGTTGTTCGTCTTGACACTTATCGGTGTTGGCGATTTAAAATTCGCTTTTTTTTCTAATCTGGGTTAAGAGAAACACTATTTCTTTTCACACACCCAGACACTTTCCGATATCTAAGCATCATCTCATGTGGATCAAATTTGTTTCTGGAAATGAATTTTTACAGATTTGGTTTCTTTTGTGATATTTCTTGTTGTTTTGACATTATGTCATATTTTCCATCCTGTTCTGTGTCTCTGGTGAATACCTGTCCCTATGCCAAGTTGCCGACCGCAGTGGCCGTGCGGTTCTAGGCGCTGTAGTCTGGAACCACGAGACCGCTACGGCCGCAGGTTCGAATCCAGCCTTGGGCATGGATGTGTGTGATGTCGTTAGGTTAGTTAGGTTTAACTAGTTCTAAGTTCTAGGGGACTAATGGCCTCAGAAATTGAGTCCCATAGTGCTCAGAGCCATTTGAACCGTTTGAACCTATGCCAAGTTGTACACTGTTTTCACACCTTTTTAAAAATATAAGTTGAATCTCATCTTTAATTAATAAGTTTTGTGGAAAATACATGTGAAGTAAAGGTGAGAATAAAGTTGTACAGAGTCGTCAGAAACACTGAGAAAAACTTGTAAGGGTGTTGCAGTAGGTTGTGCTGAGAAATAATTGTTAAGAAAAAAATTCGGTACACATCACATTTCCAAGCTAATTAGCACTGAAATTAGACAATTACGCTGTTGTGCGTGCAAATTCGAGCGGCCCACCAGAGAAGGTGTCGCGAAACGTGTTCTTCGTTTGGTTTCCTGAAACCAGCAACGGAGCGATATAGAAATTTCACGTGTCTCGGTAGTAAGGATCGAATCCGAGCCAAAAGCAGAGCAGTCTCGTCCACCACCATCTACACTATGAGAAGAATTGACACTCATTCTGTCTGGCGGATCACTTGAATTTGCGTACGGAATTTTAATTTAAAGGTTGATTATTTCGGAAACTGTGCAACGTATCGATTTTTTTCTTAACAATTATTTCACAGCACAACCTACAATTCAGCGCCGTTACAAGCTTTCCAGCCTGTTGCTGATCAATCTACATTAGAAAACGGTGTGAAATCTGTGTGCACATTAGCAGTAGGAAGAAATATCCACCGGAGATACACAACAGGACGGAAAGTATGACGTGCTCTCAAAACAACAAAAAAGGGCACAAAGCATCGACCTGAAAAATGCGTTCTCATTTGAAATGCACAAAAGACGCCACTTCGGCGTCGGAACGTACCAGGGAGAATAAAAAGAAGTAGTGTTTTGTATAAGGCATCCGCCTTAATGGAACACAAATTTTAAAAAGCTAATATTCTAAGTAGTGGATGTGGGTCAAACCTTGGAAATTAGCTATAGAAAGAGGTGACGAGAATTTATTTCTAAGCCTCAACGGTTTGTTCTCCACAGGTTGAGTGTTAGCATACGTACAGAACAGCATTACTATCATTCTGCATTCTACTATTAGGCTTGACGAAGGATCATAAATGTTGCGTTATGACAATAAATTTGAAAAAAGGTAGGGGAATATCGTAGGAAACAATTAAATGGAGTGGAAACTGTTAGCAAAAGTAGTAGTAGAGACAGGGTTAAAGAGTTCAAGACAGGCTTGTAGGAAGGATCTGTCAGAAAAAATACAAAGTAGTGTGAATAGGTTTGATGAGAAATAAGGAGAGAAGATCGAGGCCTTTAAAAGGGACTTAACTGAGAAACTAAGGGGTAATATTGGTGCTTTATACAAGGACAGATAAATAGTCAAGGACAAAAGTATGAGTCCATGAGAGAAAATGTAATTCAAACATTTACTAAAACGAATGCATTCATAGGGGAACAGTTGCAAAGGCAGTTTGACAGCAAAATTTCTAGCTTTGAGCATAAGTTTGCCACTATTGAAGAATCTCTAAAATAATCCCAATTATAAATTAATTACTAGCTTAAATATTTGCAAAGCAGTTTGTAAGATGTAAGAAAAGAAACTGAGAAAACAACGTTAGAATTATCACAAAGAAGAGAGATGAAAGCGTTATGCAAATGAGACAACAAAGTTTGGATCTTAACAGGATTACAAAAGAAATTTGAGGAATTAAAAGTTATTACTGAAACTCAGAGTGGAAAAGATAGATAATCATTTAATTCCTCAATTAATGAATAATTCAAATCAGATTCATAGTTGTATAATCGTGGTAAGGAATGGTGGTCAGCAAGAGAAAATAAAATAATTATTGACATTGAAAAATTGGCAAATGGAAATCAATAAGAAGTGTAGAGCGTCAGTGGAAGAATTAAATGGGGGACAAAAAGAAACTGATAATTACGTTAGTGAAGGGCTATAAAATAGTAGAGGCCAAGTACCTGATGAACGTACGAATAGCCACACGAATATTTACCTAATTCTCGCTGTAAAGAAGTAGACTACACCAAAGTAACAGAAATCCTCATAGAGACAAGTTACATACTGAGAAAATATCTAGTTTCGATCATAATCATTTTTACTGAAAAAAGTTTCAAGTCTGTAGAAATTCACCGAGCAGCATTTATCCTCATATTATAACAATCTGGTTATTCCCTCCACCCACTTGGCAGGGTAGCCATATGGTTAAATTTGTGTGTATGGTTACCTAGAAAGTGAACCTGCAGTATGAAACTGTACATTAATTAAAAGTTGTGAATCATTTGAAGAGTACAGACAAATATCTTTATCTGAATATTGGTCTGAAACAGCGCAGTACAGAGTTAAACATAATATGGTGATGACGAAAATTTTTAAAATTTCTGGGTTTAGCAGTCCTGCATAATCCTTTGAACATTCAATACAGAAGAATTAGATTGTATTTAATTCTTTTAGTCCTGCTGATTGTATTTGCATCTGTCTTATGAATGTGAGGGGTTCGATAAGTAATTAAATCCCTACTATTAAATGCCTCCAGCCCGGGAACGTCTTTTACCTTAACACCATTATAACGTACTACTGCAATAGTTAACCAACCATTACCACATAGCGCAGCATCAGTTTTGGTAAAGGTAAAATTCACTACACATCCACAAATTACAGAGGGATCCTGCAATACAACTTGGGCACCAACTGCATTCGCTGTAGTAATCTCCAAATAGTCGATAGCCTGGTAAACAGTGGCACAGAAACGTCTTCTTCTGTATCTCCTGTAACGGGGAATATTCTGTGTGATGTAACTCATTATTATAGAAATTAGGATATAATGAAATTATGAAATTACCTCGTTATTTACACCAGATTATTCTTTCTGGTCGTTTGAAGGATGATTTAGAATATTTTAGTTAGTTACAGAAAATGTAATATGATATCACGGAGAAAATCTTTCAGAACAACCACGTCAGTCAAGTTGAACAGCCAAATTTAAGGTTACATAAAGGAAGATATTATGATAAACTAACTCATTATATATCATCGATGGGAATGACAATCGACTTTAGAGACATATTTCTGTATTTCAACCGATTACTCCTATTTCCTTTCTCGAAGGAATTTTCTATCCTTTTGATCCGGATCTTTCATTAAGCGAGCGGTTTTATGTGACTGCTCTGTATGGAGCTACTGTATCAGGAAATTAACTGGTCTCCTATCTGCACCAGAAGCCTTGGACTGCTGCTTCGGTGCACTAAGGAAATCTACTTCTGAATTACTCATTTTGGCAGCATTTCTTGGCTCTAATTATGGAATATTCACTTCGTCTTCTTTGGAGAAGGAGTTTTGGAAAACCAGTCTAGCAACTCTGCTTCAGTGGCATTCTCGTCAGTAGCGGTACCATTGCTATCGTGCAGTGAAGTTATTGATTTTGTCTTGACGCTTGGGTGCTTTATATACGACCAGAATCTCTTTTAATTTCTTCCCGATTTTGAGACAGAGTTTCTCTGTGGAAACTATTAAAAGCAAATCGCATTGAAGTCCGCACTAAGTCTCTAGCTTCAGTATAACATCGCCAGTCTTGGAGATATTGTGTTCTGTTTTGCATACTTTTTTCGTTGCTGCTACAGCTGTGTTCCGATCGCTCTTGTGTACCATGGGGAATAAGTACCATCTCTTATTAATCTATTTTATATACCAGGTGATCAAAAAGTCAGTATAAATTTGAAAACTGAATAAATCACGGAATAATGTAGATAGAGAGGTACAAATTAACACACATGCTTGAAATGACATGGGGTTTTATTAGAACCAAAAAAATACAAAAGTTCAAAAAATGTCCGACAGATGGCGCTCCATCTGATCAGAATAGCAATAATTAGCATAACAAAGTGAGACAAAGCAAAATGGTTCAAATGGCTCTGAGAACTATGGGACTTAACTGCTGTGGTCATCAGTCCCCTAGAACTTAGAACTACTTAAACCTAACTAACCTAAGGACAGCACACACATCCATGCCCGAGGCAGGATTCGAACCTGCGACCGCAGCGGCCACGCGGTTCCAAACTGTAGCGCCTAGAACCGCACGGCCACTCCGGCCGGCGACAAAGCAAAGATGATGTTATTTACACGAAATTCTCAATACGTCCACCATCATTCCTCAACAATAGCTGTAGTCGAGGAATAATGTTGTGAACAGCACTGTAAAGCATGTCCAGAGTTATGGTGAGGCATTGGCGTCGGATGTTGTCTTTCAGTTTCCCTAGAGATGTCGGTCGATCACGATACACTTGCAACTTCAGGTAACCCAAAAGCCAATAATCGCACGGACTGAGGTCTGGGGACCTGGGAGGCCAAGCATGACGAAAGTGGCGGCTGAGCACGCGATCATCACCAAACGACACGCGCAAGAGATCTTTCACGCGTCTAGCAACATGGGGTGGATCGCCGTTCTGCATAAACATCGTACGTTCCAGCAGGTGTTTATCAGCCAGGCTGGTGATGATGCGATTCTGTAACATATCGGCGTACGTCTCACCCGTCACGGTAGCAGTTTTTCAAACCAGAATCACATGTGGTAAATCCAACCCATACCGTGACTTTCTTGTCGTGCAATGGAGTTTCCACGACAGTTCTAGGATTTTCGGTATCCCAAATTTTGGAGTTGTTGGCGTTGACAGACCCTCGGAGCGTGAAATGAGCTTCGTCGGTCCACAACACGTTACTCAACCAATCGTCATCTTCCGCCATCTTTTGAAACGCCCACACCGCAAATGCCCTCCGCTTCACTAAATCGCCAGGTAACAGTTCATAATGCCGATGGATTTTGTACGGATAGCATCGGAGGGTACGCCTCAATGCCAACCAAACAGTAGTGTATGGAATGCCAGTGCGTCGTGCGACTGCACGAGCGCTGACTTCCCCGTGCATAGACGAACCCGCTACAGTCTCCAATTCTTCATGAACTGTCTCAGCAGCATTGCGCCTTGTGCTCGGTCGGCCACTACGGGATCTATCGTCTAAACAACTCGTGGCTTCGAACTTCGAAATCATTCTCGCCACAGCTGCATTTGTCAACGGACCTTTATCCGTTGGAATCCCCTTCCTATGGCGATAGGATCGTAACGCTGAACTAGCACATTCCCCATTCTGACAACACAGCTTCACTAAAAGCGCTTTTTCAGGCGCATCTGATTATCTCTCTCATTACAGCTCCTTTTATACACGATTGTCATGCGGAGTCACTGACGTTTTGCTGTCCAGCGCCATCTGTCGGACATTTTGTGAACTTTGTTTTTTTTTTTTTTTTTGTTCTAGTAAAACGCCATGTCATTCCAAGCATGTGTCAATTTTTACCTCTGTATCTACATTATTCCGTGGATTATTAAGTTTTCAAATTTATACTGACTTTTTGAGCACCCGGTATACACTATGTGATCAAAAGTACCCGGACACCTGGCTGAAAATGACTTCCAAGTTCGTGGCGCCCTCCATCAGTAACGCTGAAATTCACTATGGGGTTGGGCCACCCTTACCTCGATAACAGCTTCCTCTCTCGCAGGCATACGTTCAGTCAGGTGCTGGAAGGTTTCTTGGGGAACGGCAGCTCATTCTTCACGGAGTGCTGCACTGAGGAAAGGTATCGATGTCGGTCAGTGAGGCATCCTGGCACGAAGTCAGCGTTCCAAAGCATCCCAAAGTTGTCCTATAGGATTCAGGTCAGGACTCTGTATAGGCCAGTCCATTACAGGGATATTATTGTCGTGTAACCACTCCGCCATAGGCCATGCATTATAAGCAGGTGCTGGATCGTGTTGAAAGATGCAATCGCCATCTCGCCGATTTGCTCTTCAAACAATGGGAAGCAAGAAGGTGCTTAAAACATCAATGTAGGCCTGTGATGTGTTAGTGCCACGCAAAACAAAGAGGGGTGCAAGGCTCCTCCATGAAAAACACGATCACACCATAATACCAGCGCCTCCGAATTTTGCTGTTGACACTACACACGCTAGCAGATTACCGGCCATTCGCTATACCTACATTTTGCCATCGGACCGCCACATTGTGTACCGTGATTCGTCACCCCACACAACGTTTTTCCAATGTTCAATCGTCCAATGTTTACGCTCCTTACACCAAGCGAGGCGTCGTTTAGCATTTACCGGCGTGATGTGTGGCTTCTGAACAGCCGCTCGAACATGAAATCAAAGTTTTCTCGCCTCCCGCCTAACTGTCATAGTACTGGCACTGGATCCTGATGCAGTTTGGAATTCCTGGGTGATGGTCTGGGTAGATGTCTGCCTATTACACATTACGACCTTCTTTAACTGTCGGCAGTCTCTGTCAGTCTACAGGCGAGGTCGGCCTGTACTCATTTGTGGTGTACGTATCCCTTCATGTCTCTACTTCAGTATCACATTGGAAACAGTGGACCTAGGGATACTGAGGTCGGTGATATGGAGTACCTGGCAGTAGGTGGCAGCACAATGCACCTAATTCAAAAACGTATGTTTTTAGGAGTCCGGATACTTTCGATCACATAGTGTATCTGGTAATTGCCGTCGACACTATTTCCTTGCATTTAAAGCACATCTGTTTCCTTGCATTTAAAGCACATCTGTTACATAATCAGATTGGATGGAGTGGAGACTGTCTCTTAGGAAGACGTACAGTGAATTTTTTCTACTTATTTTTATATATATATTGCGTTTATTTTTTGTAGATTTGAATGTTACGGTATTCTCTCTTGCTACAACGACCTTGTGGTCGATAATCCCTGTTTCCATCATGATGCTCCCTGTTTGTTCAGGATTATTTGTTGCTAAGAAGTCAAGCACGCTTTCGCAACCATTTAAGCATCGAGTGGAGTCCTGAAGTTATTGTTGAAAACAATTTTCGGAAAAAGAATTCAGTATGATATTGGACGACGTTTTATTCCTGGCATGGACTGTAGACATGTATTTTTGCCCGCATATCGAGGGTAGATTGAAGTCACCACTAATTATATGAGTGGGTATCTTATTTGAAAAGAGACTCCAGTTTTCTTTGAAGTGTTCTGCAGTTTTACCATTTGAGTCGGCCGATCGGTAAAAGGAACCAATTATTGATTTATTCCGGCTGTCAAGTCTAGCGTTTACCCATACCAATTCACAGAAACTATCTAAATCAATTTCACTACAATGTTAGCTACTTCTGACAGCAATAAGCACTCCATCACCAATTGCAATGAAATCTATTCTTTCTGAATACCATTACGTTTCTCCTAAAAATTTCTGCTGTTTTCGCCAGCTTTCAGGGATGTAACGATTTGATCTTCCAGTGCCTTTTATTATCGCTTGGAGCTCTGGCTTTTTCTCACCACAGCCTCGAGAATTTGCAACCGCTATACCGATGGTTGCCAGATCCCCTCCTCCTGTGTTTGCCCTGCACCGTTTTAGGAAGATGCATTTTCTGTAGTTTACTGAGACCCGCTGGCCATAGAAACCTCCCTGTCTCTTTCACATAGCGCCTGCCAACCGCGTAGCCGATTCCTATGTGTACTCTATTACGTGGAGACAGAAAACCCACCACCTTACGTCGCAAGTCGAGGAATCTGCAGCCTACACAGCCGCACAACCGTCTGAGCCTCTGTTCAGATTCTTTACTCAGCTCTGTACCAAAAGTCCAAGTCGGTCCTACTGACGATGCTACAAAGAAAACTTGCAGTCGTTACCGAAGCCAGAGAGAATCTCTTCTGATGCAAAGCGATAGACATCATTTTTTGCTTCTCAGATCCAATACCAGTATCCCAATATCTTTCTTTTCTACGGATGAATAAAACTACGACAAATACTACTACTACTATTACTACTAGTAGTAGTAGTAGTAGTAGTACATTACTGGCCATTAAAATTGCTACAACATGAAGATGACTTGCTACAGACACGAAATTTAACCGACAGGAAAACGATGCTGCGATATACAAATGATTAGCTTTTCAGATAATTCACACGAGGTTGGAGCCGATGGCGACACCTACAAAGCGCTGACATGAGGAATGTTTCCAACCATTTCTCATACACAAGCAGCAGCTGACCGGCGTTGCCTCGTCAAACGTTGTTGTGATGCCTCTTGTAAGGAGGTGGGTTCAGGGGGGTAAGACGGAACGCCGTGCTGGATCCCAACGGCCTCGTATCACTAGCAGTCGAGATGACAGGCATCTTATCTGCATGGCTGTAACGGATCCGGCTGGTCCCGGCGGAGTTTCGAGTCCTCCCTCGGGCATGGGTGTGTGAGTGTGTGTGTTTGTCCTTAGGATAATTTGATTAAGTGTTGTGTAAGCTTAGGGACTGATGGCCTTAGCAGTTAAGTCCCATAAGGTTTCACACACAATTTTTTGTAACGTATCGTGCAGCCACGTCTCGATCCCTGAGTCAACAGATGGGGACGTTAGCAAGACAACAACCATCTGCACGATCAGTTCGACGACGATTGCAGCAGCATGAACTATCAGCTCGGAGACCATGGCTGCGGTTACCCTTTACGCTGCATAACAGACAGGAGCACCTGCGATGGCGTACTCAACGACGAACCTGGTTGCACGAATGGCAAAACGTCATTTTTTCGGATGAATCCAGGTTCTGTTTACAGCATCATGATGGTCGCATCCGTGTTTGGCGACATCGCGGTGAACGCACATTGGAAGCCTGTATTCGTCATCGCCATACTGGCGTATCACTTGGCCTGATGGTATGGGGTGCCAATGGTTACACGTCTCGGTCACTTCTTGTTCACATTGACGTCACTTCGAAGAGTGGACGTTACATTTGAGATGTGTTACGACCTGTGGCTCTACCCTTCATTATATCCTTGCGAAACCCTACATTTCAGCAGGATAATGCACGACCGCATGTTGCAGGTCCTTTACGGGCCTTTCTGGATACAGAAAATGTTCGACGGCTGCCCTGACAAGCACATTCTCCAGATCTCTCACCAGTTGAAAACGTATGGTCAATGGTGGCCGAGCAACTGGTTCGTCACAATACGCCAGTCACCACTCTTGATGAACTGTGGCATCGTGTTGAAGCTGCATGGGCAGCCATCCAAGCTCTGTTTGACTCAATGCCCAGGCGTATCAAGGCCGTTATTACGGCCAGAGGTGGTTTTTCTGGTTACTGATTCCTCAGGATCTATGCACCCAAATTGCGTGAAAATGTAGTCACATGTCAGTTCTAGTATAATATGTTTGTCCAATGAATACCCGTTTATCATATGCATTTCTTCTTGTTGTAGCAATTTTAATGGCCAGTAGTGTAGTTACTGCGGCGACGTGTTGGTCTGCAGCTACAGTCGATGCACAGGCGGACTGAGAGATGGCGCCGACCAATAGTCGAAGAGGGATGACATGGACTCAACCGGAGGCAGCAAGTAGGTGGAAGACGTGACACATAGATGGCCAACACTACGACAAGGGGCAAGGGGACAGGACAGCACACGGGCTGTGAGACCAACAGCGATGCGGGGCACGAAAGAGGGCCGGAATGTTTAGCTTGGCAGGAGACACAAGCAAAGAGCAGCCTCGGCAGAGTGCATATGCCTTACTGTGGGTTTTCAACCCATGTATGGGTCTAAAGTTCTTGGAAATGAACATATGAACTCTCAAAATAACCAGCACAATACTACGTTTGAGGTTCAGCGAAGGTAAGGCTCCGCACAGGGCCTTAGGTATGTTCCCTGGCGGCGCGGCCTCCCTGTAATCGGGATCCATTACCTGGCAGGACGCACACAAACAGCACCGGTGAAGAACGCCTCAATTACAGCGCGGGCGTCCGTCAGCAGCTGGAAGCGAGGGTCGGCCGCCGGCCGTCATTATTTCCGCTGGCTCGCAGGCGAGGGCACTCGCTGACAGCGTTCCGGCCGCCGCTGGCCTATCTGCCACTGTGCTGTAGTGTGAAGCATAGCCAGAGGATCACCGTAAAATCTGTAAGTAACTCACCTCGCGTAGCTCGTAGATATTATTGTATTACTCATGCGTAATTTAGTTTCACACTAACATTACGTAATGTGCAACAGTATGAAGGAAACGTGAAACTGAAATGAACCATAAACAGAAACTAGTTGCATCGCGATGTACGGTGTGTGTCAAACCTTTCGAATCAAATTGAAAGACCACATAACAAAAGCATAGCTCATAATAATTGTTCAAAGCGATGACCGCCAGTCTCAATGCACGTGTTGCAAGGCTCATGCAGTTCTGAGGTATCTCACAAAGTTTTCGGGTGTTTGTGCAACATTGGAACAGGAAGCGGGTGATAACAATGGTACACTCCTGACCATCAAAGAGACATAATATGTACAACTTAGCTCATAGCACGTGTGTCATATGACGAGCGAATGCATCGCACCGGCGCACTAACGTGTGCTGCAAGCCACTAACCCTCGTGTCTGTTGTCTATTGCATCGGACAGTTTCTGATGTGTGCAGTGCATAACGCATAGGCAAAGATGGAACTCCACTCGTCACGAGAGTTGGTAGACAGGCATTTAATATACTGGGCGGTAGAATGTAGTGCTCGCAAAGCAGCATGAACGCAACGGGAACGTTTTTCCAACACGCAGCATTTAACTGGAAGAAATTTACCTCCGTGGATACCAACTTACGAGAGACAGAGTTGTTCACACCACAGAATCAGCCAAGGTTCCCAACAAAGACACTGAGATGATGGTGTTCGATCGTGTGGCCGACCGAACAGAAATAAGCACCCGAAAAGTTGTTCGGGAAACCCACGCTTCGAAGGATTGAGTGTGCAGAGTGTTTGTTGAACAAGTTTACACCGTTATCGTGAAGAATGTGTGCAAGCAGTGGGACGAGCGGACTCTGAGCCGTATTTTCACTTCTGTCAATTGATTATCCGTCACAATCCTGCAGTAGTAAACGGATGAGGCCTCATTCAGCCTTGATGGTGTTTTCAACAGCCGCAGTTACCATGCCTGGAGTGAGGGAAATCCCCACGCCACCCACATGGGTGACCAGCAGCAATGATTATTTGTTAACGAATGGGCAGGCACTGTCCAAGATCACCTAACATGACCTTATTTGCCACCTCCCACTTTCACTGGTCCACGTTACCTGATTTTCCTGAGATATGTGCTGCCACAGTTCTTGGAGAGTGTACCCATTGTTCTCCGCGAAAAGATGTGGTTTCAACACAACGGTGCCTCGGGCCACTTCAATATTAATGCCCATGAGCACCTGAATAGCAGGTACCCTCATCGTTGGATTTGAAGGGTAGGTCTAGTTCCATGACCAGCGACATCACCAGATCTTACACCTCCGGACTTTTCCTCTGGGGTTACTTCAAGACGCTGATGCGCAGAATTCCCATAGAAACGGATAAAGACCTGCTTATTAGGGTCAAGGTTGCCTGTCTTCTCGTAAAAGACAGACCAGTGTCATACAGGCATCAAGCGCTTGTATCTGAGGAGGATATCAAGCAATAGATCATAGAGGAAGAAGAGAGGAAAACTACTGGCACTCTATAAAACAGTTTATTAACCAACAACAATTTCTTTTCTTCAGTGAGGTACAAGGCTTAACTAAAAGAAACACGTTGTACATTTAAATCGAGCTTCCACTCTTAAGAAAAGCCAATGAGCGAGATTACCGGAAGTTAGACAGCTTCCTTTTTTTTAGTTATAATCATCAAAACATTAAACACCACACTATGTAATCAAAAGTATCCGGACACGCCCAAAACATGCATTTTTCATATAAGGTGCAATGTCCTGCCACCTGCTGCAGGTAATCCATATCACCGACCTCAGTAGTCATTAGACATCATGGGAAAGCAGAATGGGGCGCTCCGCGAAGCTCACGGACTTCGAACGTGGTCAGGTGAAAACGGCTCTAAGCACTATGGGACTTAACATCTGAGGTCATCAGTCCCCTAGACTTAGAACTACTTAAAAATGACTAACCTAAGGACATCACACACATCCATGCCCGAGGTAGGATTCAAACCTGCGACCATAGCAGCAGCGCGGTTCCAGACTGAAGCGCCTAGAACTGCTCGGGCACAGCGGCTGGCCGTGGTCAGGTCATTGGGTGTCACTTGTGTCATACGTCTGTACGTGAGATTTCCACCATCCTAAACATCCATAGATCCATTGTTTCCGATATGATAGTGAATTGGAAACGTGAAGGGACACATACAGCACAAAAGCGTACAGGCCGACCTCGTCTGTTGACTAACAGAGACCACCGACAGTTGAAGTGGGTCGCAATGTGTAATAGGAAGAGATCTATCCAGACAATCACACTGTAATTCCAAACTGCATCAGGATCCACAGCAACTCCTATGAAACTTAGGCGGGAGGTGAGAAAACTTTGATTTCGTGGTCGAGCGGCTGCTCAAAAGTCACACATCAGGGCGGCAAATGCCAAATGACGCCTCGCTTGGTGTCAGGAACGTAAACGTTGGACGATTGAACAGTGGAGAAACGTTGTGTGGAGTGATGAATCAAGGTACATAATGTGGCGATCCGATGGCAGGGTGTGGGTATGGCTAATGCCCGGTGAATGTCATCTGCCAGCGAGTGTAGTGCCAATAGTAAAATTCGGACGCGGTGGTGTTATGGTGTGGTCGTGTTTTTTATAGAGGGGGCTTGCACCTCTTATTGTTTTGCGGGCCGGCCGGAGTCGCCGAGCGGTTCTAGGTGCTACTGTCTGGAACCGCTCGACCGGTACGCTCGCAGGTTCGAATCCTGCTTCGGGCATGGATGTGTGTGATGTCCTTAGGTTAGTTGGGTTTAAGAAGTTCTATGTTCTAGGAGACTGACGACCTCAGAAGTTAAGTCCCATAGTGCTCAGAGCCATTTGAACCATTTGTTTTGCTTGACACTACCACATCATAGGTCTACATTGGTGTTTTAAGCACCTTCTTGCTTCCCATTGTGGAAAAGCAATTCAGGGATGGCGATTGCATCTTTCAACACAACTGAGCACCTAGTCATAATGCATGGCCTAGGGCTGAGTGGCTACACGACAATAACATCCCTGTAATGTTCTGGACTGCACAGAGTTCTGACTGGACTCCTATAGAACATCTTTGGAACGTTTTGGAACGCCGGCTTTGTGCCGGGCTTGAGTGACCGACATCCATACCTCTCCTCAGTGCAGCACTGCGTGAATAATGGGCTGCCATTCCCCAAGAAACCTTGCAGCACCTGACTGAACGTATGCCTGCGAGAGTGGGAGCTGTCATCAAGGCTAAGGGTGGGCCAACACCATATTGAATTCCAGCATTACCGATGAAGGGCGCCACGAACTTGTAAGTCATTTTCAGCCAGGTGTCCGAATACTTTTGATCACTTAGTGTAATAGTGTACATTGAAAGTCATACCGAGACACACCATAATGGAAAAATTACAATAGAGTAATAGAACAGTCCACTTCAGGCCAGGTCACCAACCGGTAGACAACAGAACAGATCTCAGACATAGACCTTTGGATCCAGCACCCTGTGACAACAAGGCGAGGGAGGACAGGTAGTCCACTGGAATGTACCGTATACGGCAACGCTCTCTTAAATAGTGCGCAGGTTAAATAAAACCATAACCTTTTCTCCGGCTTTAAAAGAAGTCCAAAAACCAATATTAAGTTAAGAATAACTCGTGTTGTGAAGCTAGTTAAAGCTAACAGTTCCGTGCCAAATACACCCTTAAAGCCACAATTGCACTAACCAAGACTCAAAAATTATTATTTTTTGAAGTGTAGAACAAATATCACCTTAAAGCCACAATTGCACTAACCAAGACTCAAAAATTATTATTTTTTGAAGTGTAGAACAAATATCACCAGAATCGCAATAACTGCAGAAGCAACCTTCAAACTAGTATCCAAAACACAAAGTATAGAAATGGCCTTTTATTATTTGAATGATCATATCAGAGTTTCTCAGGAACTTCTGTTGCCCTCATGGAAATGTTATTGTCACAGTTTTACACTTAATTTAACAGAGGCAGGCATAATTAAAACATGATGTGGAATATTCCCCTTTTTTCTCCTACAGATTGTTGTGGTATCTAAAGGGGTGGTGGCGAGGGTGGGGGGTGCGGGGTGGAACTCACTGGCAGCAAGAAACAATCCGGTGCCACTAAATAAAATTAATCTCTTTTCATAAGACCAACGTAGTGAAAAAATGTGATTAGAATTGGGACTCAGACCTCCGGGCCTTAAAATTAAATCACCAAAAACAACAGACTGCACTGTACTTTAAATTGGACACCCACATTAAAAAAAAAAAAGCATTTACTCTAGACACAAGTCAATTTCCCCACGGAAGGAAGTTGAGCATGTTTCACAAAATATTTCAAAATCACATTAAATAGAAAATGGGGAAGCGTATCACAACTAAAAGAATTGAAAAACACAACCAACAGCAGGCGATGGAAACAAGTCTCTGGAGAACACACAAATGACGCTCACCATAAATATAAGAAAGGAGAACTGGGCCCTTTCCTCGACCAAGGAACCTAGAGAAAGCGTTGATTTGGTGTCTGACGAAATCTTGTGATGAAGGCGTTCCAGTTGATTAGTTCAAGAGGGGACACGACTGGCGGGCTTTCAACGAATCGCGCCAATTTCTCCGGGAGGTATCCGGACACTGCCCGAACAAGCACAACCACGGCAGGACTAGGCTGACTCATCTCGGTGCATAAACAGCTGCACCGCCCTGCACGGTGAACAACGACCACAAACACTCACACCAGAAAAACGGTGGGCCTGTAACGCTGTCAATTGCTCTTCTGGAAGCCCCTCCGTTCCACCGGACACACCATCCTCCATAACCGACCACACCCGACTGCCCCTGTCTTTCCGCACAACCCACTTCCTTTCTACCACCAGAGAGAAAACGAAAGCCTCTACAACCGGCAAAGAAAGTGCTCAACCTGCTGGGTTGTTCTATCGATCTCGACACATGGCTCAGCCCCCCCCCCCCACCACCACCACATAAACTAAACTACGGGGAGGGAGGACAGTAAGAGAAACCACAACAAATCAGTCAATAGTCAATATTAGCATGTTTAACCTGATTTATGTATAACATTTGGCCGCGATCAAAATGGTTCAAATGGCTCTGAGCACTATGGGACTTACCATCTGATTTCATCAGTCCCCTAGACTTAGAACTACTTAAACCTAACCAACCTAAGGATATCACACACATCTACGCCCGAGGCAGGATTCGAACCTGCGACCGTAGCGGCCGCGCGGTTCCAGACTGAAGCGCCTAGAACTGCTCGACCACAGCGGCCGGCTGACCATGGTCGGATGCCTCGTCTTTCACTCAAAGCGTGACTGGAGAGGGGAGTCCCAGGGCGCGCCACGGACCTGCAAAACGTAGCATGGATTGTTGGATAGTTTGCCTCCTACGTCACGGCCTCCGAGGTTGCTAACTTGCCAACATAGAATATGTCGCCTACCTTAAAATTGGCAGGCCGGTATCCATGGTTCTAGCAAGTCTCTTCCCTTTGATAGACCCTGGCAATGTTTGCTCTCGCCTTCCATCAGTTATCCCTAGGAACCTCGGGAGTGGCCTGGTCAGGAAGCAAGTCTGCTATTTCCCACAAGCTGGACAGTGGCGAATTTAGGGGATGGATGAGCATTAAGCATACCGCTACAGCTCGATGAGCTTCATGCCTTGCCTTATTAAAGGCAAAATTCAGTCATGAGAGGGAATGGTCCCATTTCGACAGTGGCTTCGACTGCTAACTGGGGGAGGGGCGGTGGGGCTGACATTTGCGTTATGGATGTCATGCCATAAAAAAAACCACGGAATTCGCGAGACACAGAGGAGGACCAAAGAGAGAAATAATTTTACTAAGATCTTTAGTGCTGGCCACTGCAGATACCTCCTGCTTGGTATCAACCACACTAAACGCGAGAAGGTTTCCACCGCTACGAAAATATACCTGTAGCCCGCCTGAGTCGGGGGAGAGGACCGACAGTATCAATGCAAATATGTCCCGTAGGACGTTTGGCATGGGTGGAATCCAGCAATCCGCTTTTGTAGCCCGAACTTTGTTTAGCCAGCTTACATTCTCGGCACTGTGCAACCATCCTCCTTATATCCAGAATGAGATTTTCACTCTGCAGCGGAGTGTGTGCATCAGCGCACACTCCGCTGCAGAGTGAAAATCTCATTCTGGAAACATCCCGTAGGCTGTGGCTAAGCCATGTCTCCGCTATACCCTTTCTTTCAGGAGTGCTAGTTCTGCAAGGTTCGCAGGAGAGCTTCTGTAAAGTTGGGAAGGTAGGAGACGAGATACTGGCAGAAGTAAAGCTGTGAGTACCGGGCGTGAGTCGTGCTTCGGTAGCTCAGATGGTAGAGCACTTGCACGCGAAAGGCAAAGGTCCCGAGTTCGAGTCTCGGTCGGGCACACAGTTTTAATCTGCCAGGAAGTTTCATCCTCCTTATATCTTTATAGAGCGAGGGCCACGTCATATGTTGTTACTCTTGTGTATGGTTTTATAAGTGCCTAAGTGTCTACCTAACATAGACCGACAGTAACATTTAAATATGATAAGAATTTGAGTTTCGGGGGTAAACAAATTTTCCATTTACCACCGCCCTTGGATTGTAAAACAAAATACCGTTTTTCGGTTGTACCCGGACACTTCCTCCCCAGATCGAAGACTCTGTTTAACAACTCCGGGGTCCGCAGCTCGTGGTCGTGCGGTAGCGTTCTCGTTTCCCACGCCCGGGTTCCCGGTTTCGATTCCCGGCGGGGTCAGTGATTCTCTCTGCCTCGTGATGACTGAGTGTTGTGTAATGTCCTTAGGTTAGTTAGGTTTAAGTAGTTCTAAGTTCTAGGGGACTGATGACCATAGATGTTAAGTCCCATAGTGCTCAGAGCCATTTGAACCATTTTGAACAACTCCGGGTTTAAATATTGTTCTTGCGCAAGATCACCAAACAACTCAGGCTCCCTGGTCGGACACTCGAGGAACCGAAGCTTCCACGTAGCCAGACTCAAACGTACTGAGAAGCGTGTCAGAGATGACGTTTTCGCTGCCCCTTGTGCGCTTTACTGAGAACTCTGCTGCAAAAATCCGTACCGCACAATCCTTTCTTATGGAAGCGCGCCACGAGCCATGAAAGAACCAGGTTTTCAGTGTCTAAACTAAACTTAAGGTGCTCTAGATGGCATTAAAATTTTTCAGTACCGAATACAAATAGGTCAAATACTTGGTCTTTGCGGATGTCAAAGCGAGTGACGCATAAGCGATAGGGCGGCGCTCCCGACCTGTTCCTGCAGCATCACGGCTGCTGTTCCCCATTTGTAGCATCAGTTTGTAAAATAAAAGGCAAATAACAGTTCGGGGTGACCACTACCGGTTCGTTACGAAGACACTCTTCTGGGCGTCAAAGGCAGCTTCCTCCCATTCAGTCAATTTGAATTCTTGCCGTTTCCTATGCGACAAGTTCAGCGGAGGCGTCAACTCGGTGAACATAGGAAAGAACTTGCGAAAAAAAAGTTTATCGTCCCGAATACTGAGCTATACACTTTTTGGTTCTAGGAGGACAAAACTGCAAATAGCCTGAGCCCCCAAATGGTCCATACGAATCTCATCAACCGAAACTAGATGATCGAAGAAAGAGCTCTCTGATTGCACTGAATTAACTTTCGAGGTTTCACTGTTAGACGTGCCTCCACCAACCTTGCCAACAACTGACGGAGGTGCTACATATGTTCGAGAAAAATCTTGCTACAAATGACGACATCATCCAAAGAGTTGTAAACAAACTGGAATTCGATATCAGGAGAAACAGAATCGAGCAAACGTGAATGGACAGCCGCTCCAGCTTTGATTAATAGGCGTGGATGAGGTCGAGGATGGTGAAATACCTTGCGCTGGCAAAACCATATGAAACAATGATGCAGTCTAGGATGGGGTACTGATTCAAGCAACACCTGGCAAAACCATATGAAACAATGATACAGTCCAGGATGTGGTACTGATTCAAGCACCACCTCTCTATTCAAAAGAGAATGGCCAAAAACGAGTCTAACTTCTCCTCCATTAGGAATTTTCACCAAAAAATAGAGGGGGCCTAAGGTGAAATTGATTGTTGGATAACACCTCCAGCCAATATTGCCTCTGTTTCCTGGCGCAATGCCTCCATTTTCGATGGCGCCTGGCGGTAGGGAGATTGCCTAATGGGAAATTTATCCGTCAAATGGATCCGATATCCGTTCCTATCCGTCATACGTAATTTATCAGTAAGTACATGGGGTAACTGTTGCACCACCGCCCACATTTGTCGAGCCTCTTCAACCGAAAGTTGGTCCAAATCGAAATTCCCCTATCCGGCCAGCACCCAATGAACCCATGACTTCTGAGCACGTTGGCCAAAAGAAAATCTTGTAGATGGTGTAAACTTTAAGTGAAAATACCCTTCACTATAACTGAAGATGAATCAGGTCTTACTAACAAAATTAAAGCCCAGCAGGAAATCAAAACTCAGACCTGTAATGACCATGAGTTGAAGGGACCAGGAAAAATCTTCAAATGTGTGTGTGTGTGTTTGTGTGTGTGTGTGTGTGTGTCTATGTGTGAGTTCTTAAGGGGCCAAACTGCAGAGGTCATCGGTCCCTAGACTTACATACTACTTAAACTAACCTAACAAACAACAACACACACATCCATGCCCGGGGGAGGACTCGAACCTCTGGCGGGAGTGGCCGTGCAGTCAGTGACATGGCGCCTCTAACCGCGCGGCCACTCCGCGCGGCGGGAAAATCTTCCACCGCGCAATAAATGCGCAACGAGCCAAGGGTGGCGGGTTACTACCCACTATCTTACACATAGCCTGATGTCCGATTGTAGCACAATAAAACTACTGAGCCACCAGAACCAAGAGGACCAGTCACAGGTTCGTGAATAATATTTGTACAAACGTAAGAGAAAATATGCATACTTCGTAAACCAGAATAATTTCAATTTTTTCTTCTGTTGTTGCAACATTCATCGTCCAGTTGCAAGTTTATTCTCCAGACGATATGTAGGTGTGGAGGCAATAAACACTGCGCAAGTACTGTAATGTTTAGAGCCGCTATCTGTTCCACGTCTGCAAGATACGTGAACTCTGGTAACACTGTACTGCCTATTATGTTACATTGTAGTTTGCTACACAGTCATTGTGACGCTTCGAGTCGTTCCCTGTTCTATATGTCGGAGGAATACAACGTTGCGAATGAAGTTTACAATTACACGTTATGAAATACTATCCTACCGTACCCTCACAGCATGGAGGTGGGGTCCGACGTGCCACTGGATATTCAAGGACCACTGAGCAGCATGTCCTAAATTGCGAGTGTGTATCCATTTCTGTTCCTCCGATTATAGCGCCATCTGTGAAGAAACGAAGAAAACGCTGCAGAAAAAACGTAATGTAGATTTTGCCTCAGAATCGTTACCTCCAACAAAAAACGGGGGTTCCCATTGAGAGATTTCGAAGTTGCCTCCCGTCACCCAAGCAAGGGGTGGGGTGGCGGATCGAGTGTGGCGTCACTGGACGTCTCCCTCCGAGGCAAAAAAAAAAATTGAATTGTAGATTTTTTTGACCTGACGTGCAGTTTTCGAGGTATTTCAATAGCTTCAATTAAAATTAACGCCATGTTTATGGTATATGAATATACACTCCTGGAAATGGAAAAAAGAACACATTGACACCGGTGTGTCAGACCCACCATACTTGCTCCGGACACTGCGAGAGGGCTGTACAAGCAATGATCACATGCACGGCACAGCGGCCACACCAGGAACCGCGGTGTTGGCCGTCGAATGGCGCTAGCTGCGCAGTATTTGTGCACTGCCGCCGTCAGTGTCAGCCAGTTTACCGTGGCATACGGAGCTCCATCGCAGTCTTTAACACTGGTAGCATGCCGCGACAGCGTGGACGTGAACCGTATGTGCAGTTGACGGACTTTGAGCGAGGGCGTATAGTGGGCATGCGGGAGGCCGGGTGGATGTACCGCCGAATTGCTCAACACGTGGGGCGTGAGGTCTCCACAGTACATCGATGTTGTCGCCAGTGGTCGGCGGAAGGTGCACGTGCCCGTCGACCTGGGACCGGACCGCAGCGACGCACGGATGCACGCCAAGACCGTAGGATCCTACGCAGTGCCGTAGGGGACCGCACCGCCACTTCCCAGCAAATTAGGGACACTGTTGCTCCTGGGGTATCGGCGAGGACCATTCGCAACCGTCTCCATGAAGCTGGGCTACGGTCCCGCACACCGTTAGGCCGTCTTCCGCTCACGCCCCAACATCGTGCAGTCCGCCTCCAGTGGTGTCGCGACAGGCGTGAATGGAGGGACGAATGGAGACGTGTCGTCTTCAGCGATGAGAGTCGCTTCTGCCTTGGTGCCGATGATGGTCGTATGCGTGTTTGACGCCGTGCAGGTGAGCGCCACAATCAGGACTGCATACGACCGAGGCACACAGGGCCAACACCCGGCATCATGGTGTGGGGAGCGATCTCCTACACTGGCCGTACACCACTGGTGATCGTCGAGGGGACACTGAATAGTGCACGGTACATCCAAACCGTCATCGAACCCATCGTTCTACCATTCCTAGACCGGCAAGGGAACTTGCTGTTCCAACAGGACAATGCACGTCCGCATGTATCCCGTGCCACCCAACGTGCTCTAGAAGGTGTAAGTCAACTACCCTGGCCAGCAAGATCTCCGGATCTGTCCCCCATTGAGCATGTTTGGGACTGGATGAAGCGTCGTCTCACGCGGTCTGCACGTCCAGCACGAACGCTGGTCCAACTGAGGCGCCAGGTGGAAATGGCATGGCAAGCCGTTCCACAGGACTACATCCAGCATCTCTACGATCGTCTCCATGGGAGAATAGCAGCCTGCATTGCTGCGAAAGGTGGATATACACTGTACTAGTGCCGACATTGTGCATGCTCTGTTGCCTGTGTCTATGTGCCTGTGGTTCTGTCAGTGTGATCATGTGATGTATCTGACCCCAGGAATGTGTCAATAAAGTTTCCCCTTCCTGGGACAATGAATTCACGGTGTTCTTATTTCAATTTCCAAGAGTGTAGATACACAGGATGAATCACTTAAAACGTGGACCGTAATGATTATGGAAGTGGACAGTGCTAACAATGTGCAGTTTTCACAGAATGGAGTGGTGGTTTGGAGCTCAATTGTTAGCCAATCATCAGATTATAATAATACGTAGAAATCGTATTGTTTAGCAAACATACACTTTTTAAATGTAACGATGTCTGTTGACATTACCAAATTAATAGTAGGATGAATTAGAATGTTAGTGGTGCTTGCTGCACGATTCTAGTGCGAGTCGTTTTCGAGATATAGTATTTTGGAAAGATCCCACATCGACACTTGTACAATACCTGTGGTAACACACACTAATGAAAAAGACAACTACATACACAAGTTATATGGATTATGACCGACAGCGAGACAATGGACCATCATAGGTCGCGTTTAAAATGACTACCGGCAGTGGCAGTATACGCTTCCAATCTGGTATGGAACGACTGCTGCACACGAGCTAGCATTTCTGCGGAGATGTCCTAGCACGCTGTAGTAATACGTCGTTGCATATCACTGAGTGTGGTTGGTATATCCTTGTAGACCGCGTCTTGCAGCTTTCCCCATATATAAAAGTATACAGGCGTGAGGGGGAATGGGCCGGCAAGGTACAGGTCCTCTCTCCAGTCCAGTGATCTAAAATCAATTCGTGAAAACATGATACAGTACTTCGAATACTATGGGCTGGACAGTCATCATGTTGGTACTACAGGTTCTTCCTAGTCTGCAGAGAAACGTCTTGTAGCATCCGTGGAAGATGGTCTGTTAGGAGGCTGCGATACATGTGCCTATTTAGTGTTCCACCACTATAGAATATACGTGATACATCTGGAGTACCGTGTCTTAATGCTCACATACAGAAGTTAGCACGATTCTCATAATCGTTTCCATGCAGCTTTTGATGGAGAGAGATGTGACAGCGTTGGAGCATATGTCGATGGAGAATACGTACGACACCTGTCTGACTCATGCGACTTCCACGTGGGATTGCGCGGGAGCTAACGTGCGGATCAACTGCGACAGCAGCGAGAACATTAATTTCCCCCTCTTCTGTTGTCACTTGATTCCTTCTGTTACGTTATCTAGGTTTTACACTACCATTTTCTCGTAACTGGTTGAAGAGGTTGACATATAAATGCAGAAATTGTTGACGTCTATTGGGAAATATTGCCGCGTACACCGTACAAGAACGAACCGCGTTCTTCCTACAATCTCCGTACACCATGAGCAGGTTGGCTTTTCTGCATTGGTAAATCCCACCGTCCACACCACCTACTGCTTGGACACATTAACTGACTAGGAAATCGCAATGCACTCAAGCAACACACAAGTATACAATAAGCAAACATAACAACTTTGCACCTAACAACTTTTCAAAATACGATATCTCATACACGACTCGCTCTAGAATCCTGCAGCAAACCCCACCGATATTATAATTTACCCTACTTTTAGTTTGTTAGTGGTAACAGCCACTGTTATATGTAAAAAAGTGTATGTTTGCACGGAAACACACGTTTTAAATACTATTACAACTTATTTATTGGCTGGAAATAAGAGCCCCTCACTACCAATCCATTCTGTGAAAACCGCACATTAATAACTCTTTCCATTTCCGCAGTGCAAGCTGATTCACTCTGTATATACTGCATAAAGAGAGAAGTTTTTCTGTAAAGTAACACATAAATAAATATATAATATATTAGGAAAAAACGTTATTACAAAAAATCTCGAAAATATTTTGATTGATTTACTTACCATTTTTATATAATGCTCTCATAATCATCCAGACGGACGCAAGCTATATACTTTTCAAAAACATAAAACATACAAATAGAGAGATCTGTCGTATTTACTGCATAAAGACAAGATGTTGACTAACGTTGTTACCAAAAATCTCGAAAAGTACGTGGCTGATTTACTCCAAATTTTTCGTGATATTCTAATAAACATTCAACGGACCTAGACTCCATATAGCATACAAACACATGCGTAATATCTATAGGGGGAACGTAAACGAAGATCTCGAAAAGTTCTTGACCTATTTACTGCAGATTTTTAAACATTACTCTAATAAACGCTCAGACAGAAAAATTTTACACGTAATAAATGAGGAGGAAACATTGTTACCAAATACCGAATATTCTTGACTGATTTACTTCAAATTTTGCACAATACTCTAATATATTTTTGGATGGGCCTATGCTACATATTTTCTTGATGTATGTGGTACATAAATGTATATATAACACACAAAGGGGAAACATGTTTAGCAAAAATCTCAAAAATTCTTGAGCGATTTGCTTGAAATGCTTACACAGTCCTCTAATAAACATTTAGACAGTCGTAGGCTACATATTTTTAATATATGTGTGGTGCATAAATATAAGTGTAATACATTAAGGTGAAACGTTGTTCGTAAATACCTCGAAAAGTTCTCGAGCAATTTTTTTCCGATTTCCACGTTATACTCCAGTGAGTTTTCGGATGGATGTAGGCTACATATTATTAAAAATATATGGTACATAAATATTTACGTAATATGTATTGGGGAAAACGCTGATAGCCAAAGTCTCGAAAAATTCTTGACAAATTTATTTCAAATTTTTCAAAACGCTATAAAAAATACTCAGACGAACACTGGCTGTTTAATTTTTAAATACCATAATGTATAATGGGTAAAATCGTTAGCAAAAACATAGAAAAGGTCTTGAACACTTTACTTCAAATTGTTACACGACTCTCTACTAACATTTTTTAAGCAATAATATACAGATTTTCTGTTAGAAGGACAGTGCTGTGCTATTAAAAGCTGCGATTTCGTTTCCTTTCTCACAGTCAGTTTCAGCTTAGATATCAGGGCATTTAAACCATTAGAGAAATTGTTTCTTCCACTTGTATTCTTCCTCCTGATATACAATTTTAAGCAAAAACTGAATACACAACAGTGTGCTGTTTTGTTTTTTTGGTTGAAGTAGGGTATGGCTTATAGTCTTACTATTAGAATACAACCGTACTATGGAGTCTGAATCGTCCAAAACTTTGCAGTCCTACCAGTTCACAGATTCAAACTATAAGAATACTGTAATTTGAAGCTACTGTCCTCACAGATCCAGCAGTTACAGAGGTCTTTCTTGTACTCCATATATTAATAATCCTAACCAATTTACCCTTTCATTTCAAGTGACTGTATTTCTGAATGAAGGATTCATTTGCAATTTGCAATAACAATAAACAAAATTCAATATCAGAGGGAGAGAGAGAGAGAGAGAGAGAGAGAGAGAGGAGAAAAGAAGATGGACAGAGAGGGGGAGGGGCAGAAAATTAAGAGACAGAGGTAGAAGGAGAAGATGGACAGAGGTGAGGAGGAGATGGAGAGAGACTGGGGGCAGAAAGAAATGGATAGTTGAGAATGGAGGAGGAAATGGACAAAGAGATGAGGAAGAGGAGGAGATGGACAGAAATAGGAGGAGGAATAGGTGGGAAGAGAGAGGGGGAGAAGGGGGTTAGATATATATACATTTCCCATACATATTTATTGACTGTGAAGCATTACTGGATTCGCTAGTAAATAATAATAACCATCATGGTTGAGGACATGTCATGGCTAATATCAACCTGCATCTAGTAAAATCTGTCTTCTCTGGATTTATGACATAAACACAATCCTGCACAGAACTGGAAACTATGCCCCATGTTACCAGAGAGCTACCAAAAAGTCAGATCCCAGATTCCATCAGACTGCTTCCACTGTTTCGCTGCATGAACTTCCCACACCACCTTGTCCAGCTGTCTTCTCAGATATTCACTTCATGTAGTGCTGTAGCGGGTCGAAGGAGAGACACATGTGTGTGAGTCAAGATACCTGCTGGGAACCTATGAAGCATCATATTATTAAACTTCAATCATTTATCCACTGTGTTTACAATTCTTTGCTCTTCAGCACCAGCCTCACCTGATGCTTCATGCAGCTGCATTTTGGATTCTGCATGATGCCTGTTTAGTGAGCTCAGCATCTGCTTGCCCAATCAATGGAGTTAACGGCTTCTGCACTTCAGCAGGTTGCTGGCAGCGGGCGGCAGCCTTGCCTAGCGGGTTGTGGGAGTGTCTTCAGTCGCACTCCGAATTCTATAATGATCCTTGGTGACTAATGAGCAATATACCTGGTGTTAGGGGTAATGTCATCGGATGGTGTCCTCCCTAGCAACCAGGTAGGTTTCGGCACCTGGAGGTGAATAGGAACATGGACCCCAGGAGGCCCTATTGCTGGCTTCCGTGTTGAAGGTAAGTGCTGGCGTCACGCTGCTATTTCGTGTTGTCATAAGATAGCCAATTCCTCCATTAGAAGATGGTAGGCAGCGAGCTGGGTGTGGAGACCATCATCTCGAGTATGTATTCAGCCAGATCATAGACTGTGCTGAAGCAACTATGTCATACAGTATTGTCGATTCAAATAATCAACTGACAAGAGCTTGAAAATTGGAGTAATTAAAGGGAGCTGTCACAAGACTACGATTTGAGGCTCACTTCATAATGGTAGCATGTGTCCTCCTTATTCTGTCATATTCACTCAACTAGCTGATAACTGCTGTATTAGGTCCTTTCTAGGTATTCTTGTGTGAGATATAGTGTTCCTTGCAAAAATGTCTTATGAGCTAACAAATATAATTGTCTCTCTTCCCTTGGTTTTCTGCCGCAGTCTACTTTCTGCTGAATGCATATTTCTCAATCATGGATAGTGTCATAATGTTTCGAAGGCGTGATGCACTTGGGTTGGACCTATGCGATTCCTGATTCAGCCTCTATCTCTGGCTTAACTTGATATTCCCTGTTGCAGTGCGAATGAGTTTTGATTAAAAATTCTAATTTATTACCCCTTACCATTCTGTGCCTGAACAGACCAGACCAGACCAGAGCAGTCATTCTGTCTTTCAAACGCATGGGCCTCATACAGGGTGTTACAAAAAGATACGGCCAAACTTTCAGGAAACATTCCTCACACACAAATAAAGAAAAGATGTTATGTGGACATGTGTCCGGAAACTCTTAATTTTCATGTTAGAGCTCATTTTTGTTTCGTTAGTATGTACTGTACTTCCTCGATTCACCGCCAGTTGGCCCAATGTAAGGAAGGTAATGTTGACTTCGGTGCTTGTGTTGACATGCGACTCATTGCTCTACAGTACTAGCATCAAGCACATCAGTACGTAGCATCAACAGGTTAGAGTTCATCACGAACGTGGTTTTGCAGTCAGTGCAATGTTTACAAATCCGGAGTTGACAGATGCCCATTTGATGTATGGATTAGCACGCGGCCGCGGTGGTCTAGCGGTTCTGGCGCTGCATTCCGGAACCGCGGGACTGCTACGGTCGCAGGTTCGAATCCTGCCTCGGGCATGGGTGTGTGTGATGTCCTTAGGTTAGTTAGGTTTAAGTAGTTCTAAGTTCTAGGGGACTTATGACCTAAGATGTTGAGTCCCATAGTGCTCAGAGCCATTTGATTAGCACGGGGCAATAGCCGTGGCGCCGTACGTTTGTATCGAGACAGATTTCCAGAACGAAGATGTCCCGACAGGAAGACGTTCGAAGCAATTGATCGGCGTCTTAGGGAGCACGGAACATTCCAGCCTATGACTCGCGACTGGGGAAGACCTAGAACGACGAGGACACCTGCAACGGACGACGCAATACTTCGTGCAGTTGACGATAACCCTAATGTCAGCGTCAGAGAAGTTGCTGTTGTACAAGGTAACGTTGACCACGTCACTGTATGGAGAGTGCTACGGGAGAACCAGTTTTTTCCGTACCATGTACAGCGTGTGCAGGCACTATCAGCAGCTGATTGGCCTCCACGGGTGCACTTCTGCGAATGGCTCGTCCAACAATGTTTCAATCCTCATTTCAGTTCAAATATTCTCTTTACGGATGAGGCTTCATTCCAACGTGATCAAATTGTAAATTTTCACAATCAACATGTGTGGGCTGACGAGAATCCGCACGCAATTGCGCAATCACGTCATCAACACAGATTTTCTGTGAACGTTTGGGCAGGCATTGTTGGTGATGTCTTGATTGGGCCCCATGTTCTTCCATCTACGCTCAATGGAGCACGTTATCATGATTTCATACGGGATACTCTACCTGTGCTGCTAGAACATGTGCCTTTCCAAGTACGACACAACATTTGGTTCATGCACGATGGAGCGCACATTTCAGTTGAAGTGTTCGTACGCTTCTCAACAACAGATTCGGTGACCGATGGATTAGTAGAGGCGGACCAATTCCGTGGCCTCCACGCTCTTCTGACCTCAACCCTCTTGACTTTCATTTATTGGGGAATTTGAAAGCTCTTGTCTACGCAACCCCGGTACCAAATGTAGAGACTCTTTGTGCTCGTATTGTGGACGAGTGTGATACAATACGCCATTCTCCAGGGCTGCATCAGCGCATCAAGGATTCAATGCGACGGAGGGTGGATGCATGTATCCTCCCTAACGGACGACATTTTGAACATTTCCTGTAACAAAGTGTTTGAAGTCACGCTGGTACGTTCTGTTGCTGTGTGTTTCCATTCCATGATTAATTTGATTTGAAGAGAAGTAATAAAATGAGCTCTAACATGGAAAGTAAGCGTTTCCGGACACATGTCCACATGCCTTACCCCTTTCCAACAGGTACGGGGTGCTTCCTAGTGGTGATGACATCGTTTCCGAGCCACCACAGGATGCCTCGCCTGTTGGGCCAGTGGCCGATTCTCCGGCAAGGTCCCGACAGTCACAGAGGGCGGGCCTATTAGTTATAGGGAGCTCCAACGTTAGGCGGGTTATGGAGCCCCTCAGGAAAATAGCGGGTAGGTCGGGGAAGAATGCCAGTGTGCACTCGGTGTGCTTGCCGGGGGGTCTCGTCCGTAATGTGGAGGAGGCCCTTCCGGCAGCTATTGAACGCACTGGGTGTGACCGGCTGCAGATAGTAGCACATGTCGAAACGAATGACGCCTGCCGCTTGGGTTCTGAGGCCATCCTTGGTTCCTTCCGGCGGCTGGCTGATTTGGTGAAGACAACCAGCATCGCACGCGGAGTGCAAGCTGAGCTTAATATCTGCAGCATAGTGCCCAGAGTCGATCGCGGTCCTCTGGTTTGGAGCCGTGTGGAGGGTCTAAACCAGAGGCTCAGACGACTCTGCGACTATAATGGTTGCAAATTCATCGACCTCCGTTATTGGGTGGAGAACTGTAGGGCCCCCCTAGACAGGTCAGGCGTGCACTACACACCGGAAGCAGCTACTAGGGTAGCAGAGTACGTGTGGCGTGCACACGGGGGTTTTTTAGGTTAGAGGGACCCCCCCTTGGGCGAAACGATAAAATACCTGACGGCTTACCAGAGAGGACATTATCATCGTTGATAAAGAACGTCCGTCCTCAGAGACCAAAAACAGGAAAAGTTAACGTAATATTGGTAAACTGCAGGAGTATCCAGGGCAAGGTTCCTGAATTAGTATCTCTTATTGAAGGAAATAGTGCGCATATAGTATTAGGAACGGAAAGTTGGTTAAAACCGGAAGTGAACAGTAACGAAATCCTAGACACAGAATGGAATATATACCGCAAGGATAGGATAAACGCCAATGGTGGAGGAGTATTTATGGCAGTAAAGAATTCAATAATATCCAGTGAAGTTATTAGCGAATGCGAATGTGAAATAATCTGGGTTAAGCTAAGTATCAAAGGTGGGTCAGATATGATAGTCGGATGCTTCTATAGACCACCTGCATCAGCAACCGTAGTAGTTGAGCGCCTCAGAGAGAACCTGCAGAACGTCGTGAAGAAGTTTCGTGATCATACTATTGTAATAGGGGGAGACTTCAATCTACCAGGTATAGAATGGGATAGTCACACAATCAGAACTGGAGCCAGGGACAGAGACTCTTGTGACATTATCCTGACTGCCTTGTCCGAGAATTACTTCGAGCAGATAGTTAGAGAACCAACTCGTGAAGCTAACGTTTTAGACCTCATACCAACAAATAGACCGGAACTTTTCGACTCCGTGAATGTAGAAGGGGGTATCAGTGATCATAAGTCAGTGGTTGCATCAATGACTACAAGTGTAATAAGAAATGCCAAGAAAGGAAGGAAAATATATTTGCTTAACAAGAGTGATAGGGCACAAATCGCAGAATATCTGAGTGACCACCATCAAACGTTCATTTCTGAGGAAGAGGATGTGGAACAAAAATGGAAAAAATTCAGAAACATCGTCCAGTACGCCTTAGATAAGTTCGTACCGACTAAGGTCCAAAGCGAGGGGAAAGATCCACCGTGGTATAACAATCACGTACGAAAGGTACTACGGAAACAAAGAAAGCTTCATCATAGGTTTAAGAGTAGTCGAATCATAGCTGATAAGGAAAAGCTGAACGAAGCGAAAAAGAGCGTAAAGAGAGCAATGAGAGAAGCATTCAACGAATTCGAACATAAAACATTGGCAAACAATCTAAACAAGAACCCTAAAAAGTTTTGGTCATATGTAAAATCGGTAAGCGGATCTAAATCCCCTATTCAGTCACTCGTTGACCACGATGGCACCGAAACAGAGGACGACCGAAGAAAGGCAGAAATACTGAATTCAGTGTCCCGAAACTGTTTCACTGCGGAAAATCGTAACACGGTCCCTGACTTCAGCCGTCGCACGGACGCCAAAATGGAAAATATTGAAATAAACGATATCGGAATTGAAAAACAACTGCTATCACTTAGTAGCGGAAAAGCATCCGGACCAGACGAGATACCCTTAAGATTCTACAGTGATTATGCTAAAGAACTTGCCCCCTTTCTATCAGCAATTTATCGTAGATCGCTGGAAGAACGTAAAGTACCTAGCGACTGGAAGAAAGCGCAGGTCGTTCCCATTTTCAAGAAGGGTCATAAATCAGATGCGAATAATTATAGGCCTATTTCGCTTACGTCAATCTGTTGTAGAATAATGGAACATGTTTTGTGTTCTCGTATTATGACGTTCTTAGATAATACAAATCTCCTTCATCATAACCAACATGGATTCCGCAAACAGAGATCATGTGAAACTCAGCTCGCCCTATTTGCCCAATAAATTCACAGTGCCGTAGACACTGGCGAGCAGATTGATGCCGTATTCCTGGACTTCAGGAAGGCATTTGATACGGTTCCGCACTTACGTTTAGTGAAAAAAATACGAGCTTACGGAATATCGGACCAGGTTTGTGATTGGATTCAGGATTTCCTAGAAGAAAGAACACAACATGTCATTCTTAACGGTTCAAAATCTGCAGATGTAGAGGTAATTTCGGGAGTACCGCAAGGAAGCGTGATAGGACCTTTATTGTTTACAATATACATAAATGACTTAGTTGACAACATCGGTAGCTCCGTGAGGCTATTTGCAGATGACACGGTTGTCTACAAGAAAGTAGCAACATCAGAAGACTCGTACGTACTCCAGGAAGACCTGCAGAGGATTAATGCATGGTGCGACAGCTGGCAGCTTTCCCTAAACGTAGATAAATGTAATATAATGCGCATACATAGGGGCAGAAATCCATTCCAGTACGATTATGCCATAGGTGGTAAATCATTGGAAGCGGTAACGACCGTAAAATACTTAGGAGTTACTATCCGGAGCGATCTGAAGTGGAATGATCACATAAAACAAATAGTGGGAAAAGCAGGCGCCAGGTTGAGATTCATAGGAAGAATTCTAAGAAAATGTGACTCATCGACGAAAGAAGTAGCTTACAAAACGCTTGTTCGTCCGATTCTTGAGTATTGCTCAATTAATAGAAGAGATAGACATGATCCAGCGAAAAGCAGCGCGATTCGTCATGGGGACATTTAGTCAGCGCGAGAGCGTTACGGAGATGCTGAACAAGCTCCAGTGGCGGACACTTCAAGAAAGGCGTTACGCAATACGGAGAGGTTTATTATCGAAATTACGAGAGAGCACATTCCGGGAACAGATGGGCAACATATTACTACCGCCCACATATATCTCGCGTAATGATCACAACGAAAAGATCCGAGAAATTAGAGCAAATACGGAGACTTACAGGCAGTCGTTCTTCCCACGCACAATTCGTGAATGGAACAGGGAAGGGGGGATCAGATAGTGGTACAATAAGTACCCTCCGCCACACACCGTAAGGTGGCTCGCGGAGTATAGATGTAGATGTAGATGTAGAACATATTTTCTTTCTTTGTGTGTGAGGAATGTTTCCTGAAAGTTTGGCCGTACCTTTTTGTAACACCCTGTATAACATACTGCCAGCAGCCAAGCGCCACAGATGCTCCCAGTCGCCACTAATCGCCACCAACTCCCTCAGCTAGCCACACAGGGACACAAACAAGACTAGACAGCCTGCCATCCGTGGTCTAGCACCACAGGCAAAGTTATGTGTTGCTGGTGTCCAACTGTCCCTGCATTGGCTCTAGTACCCAGATCCAACACTGAATCCCCTCTGCGTCACCACACGTCACTCCTATCACAGAAAATGATGCTCACAATAAAACTGCACGTGTTCACTATCGAGTGTAGTGCAAAGCACAATTCGTGGAAAATATGTGCAGAACATGGTAGTGTCGGAACTGAATGGAAGTGTTGAGTAAAACCTCTAGCAAAGTTCGCAGAGCAAAGAGTAATGGCGTACCGCCGCAAAATGGCCTCTGTAGCAAATAAAAACCGTGATGTATAAAAACAGTTCGAATGCCAGAAAATACTGTTTGAGTATAGTCCAACAAAACATCAGCATCATTTATCTGTGTAATGAGAATTAGGAGATCGTCGTATCGAAAGAGGACCTGCACTTGTATGCTTACAAAGTTAATGTGGTACATGTCATATAACATCGAGACGAACTTTCGCGTGCTAAGTTCTTCTGGTGGTTTACGAGAGAAGTGGAATTAGAACTTTTGGATTATCAGTTTTGCATTTCTTCAAGGTAGGTCTCATTCAACCTGTCAGAGTATGTGAACTCAAGGAACATGTGTCATTATTCATTATAAAATCCTCATAAGTAACTTGAAAAACAGCTGCACAATCACAAGTTTGGTGCTCCACGAGTTGTGTCGAAATTGTAAAACGATTGTTTCACCAAACTGTTAATGCTACCCAGTACACCCAAAAGCTGTTTAATTCATATGAGGAACAACTAGCAGTAGATGAAAGACTGTACAGGTACTTTCAGCGAGTTGGAGTAACAGTGAGTACCTCCTTTAGGACCTCGTTGCGAGAGCGTGAGGTGTTGTGGTAGGAGAGGGCAGTCAGCCGAGGTGGCGCTTTCTCCCTGTCACTCGATCTTCTGTCTCTCTCCCTACGATTCTGAGAAGTTCGGAAAACTGAAGGGTAAAGTGTACTCAAACCATCCTCAAATACTGGAAGAGCCGAAGCAGGACACTGATTCGCTGTTGCTGGTAACCCACAGGCAGAGATTCTGCGCATGTCTTACAGGTTGATAGGCCGAACTGTCCCTCTATCGACCTCAAAGGCGTCCATTTCCGGCGTCTTTTGCGATGTTCATTGATTAACAGGGCTGTATTCCGCGTCAGTTTTATTGAAAATAATAGCTGGCAAACCGGGGTTGCCCGGGTATTCATTTTTCCAATTTTCTATTAGAGACGAAAACAAAAACTGAACTGTGTTTGTAGTGAAGTACCGAAAAAATTTCATTTTCATGTATTCGTGAAAACATCTTTGAAATTATGAGTACAGTATCTAAATCAACAAACATGATCCCAGAAAATTTCTATGTGCTAGGCACAGCCGTCTCGCGTGTCTACAACACTATTTTGTTAAATTCCATATGGCAGGCGCTATTCCTACCTCTACATATGGCTTTCGTTTCCGCGTACAGCCTTTTGCGCTTCGCAGTTAAAAGCTGTCAAAAGCGCTGCTAGGTGTCAAGGATTTCCTAAAGTTGACTCGACTAAAGGAGCATCTTAGTCGTAATGAATGAATGTACAGGGTTATTACAAATGATTGAAGCGATTTCACAGCTCTACAATAACTTTATTATTTGAGATATTTTCACAATGCTTTGCACACACATACAAAAACTCAAAAAGTTTTTTTAGGCATTCACAAATGTTCGATATGTGCCCCTTTAGTGATTCGGCAGACATCAAGCCGATAATCAAGTTCCTCCCACACTCGGCGCAGCATGTCCTCATCAATGAGTTCTAAAGCATCGTTGATGCGAGCTCGCAGTTCTGGCACTTTTCTTGGTAGAGGAGGTTTAAACACTGAATCTTTCACATAACCCCACAGAAAGTAATCGCATGGGGTTTAGTCGGGAGAGCGTGGAGGCCATGACATGAATTGCTGATCACGATCTCCACCACGACCAATCCATCGGTTTTCCAATCTCCTGTTTAAGAAATGTCGAACATCATGATGGAAGTGCGGTGGAGCACCATCCTGTTGAAAGATGAAGTCGGCGCTGTCGGTCTCCAGTTGTGGCATGAGCCAATTTGCCGCGGGCTACGCGTGAAACTTGCCCGCACGCGTTCAACCGTTTCTTCGCTCACTGCAGGCCGACCCGTTCATTTCCCCTTACAGAGGCATCCAGAAGCTTTAAACTGCGCATACCATCGCCGAATTGAGTTAGCAGTTGGTGGATCTTTGTTGAACTTCGTCCTGAAGTGTCGTTGCACTGTTATGACTGACTGATGTGAGTGCATTTCAAGCACGACATACGCTTTCTCGGCTCCTGTCGCCATTTTGTCTCACTGCGCTCTCGAGCGCTCTGGCGGCAGAAACCTGAAGTGCGGCTTCAGCCGAACAAAACTTCATGAGTTTTTCTATGTATCTGTAGTGTGTCGTGACCATATGTCAATGAATGGAGCTACAGTGAATTTATGAAATCGCTTCAATCATTTGTAATAGCCCTGTATTACAACTTCATGCATGATGCGGCATTTTTTTCGCGTGTCTCAGTGTTCATGAAATCGAGACTCTTGAAATACTTCTCGTACAATGAAATGTTTGTGTACGTACATTCAGCGCCATGTGTGGATACTGTCTGCCAAATATGTTGCTAATAGAGCTTTCTAGAGGCACCAGCCTGTACATCTTGGGTGGAACGACAGCAAAATCCCTTTGACTCTGGAGTTATGCCTGTGCACGCCAGAATCCGTCAAAATAATAATAAAAAATAATTAGAGAAAGAAGTTACGTCCCTGACGCGAGGTACCGTAGTGTAGTATATAATTATAGATTACAAAATCTGTGGAGATATGTAGCAATGATGTATATTACAGCAGTGCACCAGCATGTACATTATGTATTTAGGATGAGAATATCTCTGTGTACTAGAGGCCAGAGCCTACTAAACAGATTTTGTTTTCATTTTGCACTTGACTTCAAATCGCATTTCGTTTGTATCTTCTTCTGTCTACTTTAGTTTCCTTCGTTACATAACATTGTGCTGACTGAAATACAGAAATACATTTTGAAATTTTTATAAATATAATATGTTTTTAACAATATTATGTGAAACATATGGTCCATTATAGGACCAAGATTATAAAATAAAAGAAAAAATAAATATCGCTGTTAATACATATTGTTGAACCGACTAAGCATGTAATTCCAGTTTCTGAGATATTTCTGTCAACTGTGAACGTTCTAGAAACATATGTGGGGGGGGGGGGCGGCTAGTATTTGTTTAGACCCTCTCGATTTATATTCTGCAACCCCTACATGACAAATACTTGACGAAACACCGGGGAAAATGCATCTGATGGCTGTCAGGAGACACACCGGTATACTCGTTGGAAAACACATTTATTGTAAAGACAATGACGGAAAATTTCAGAAAACAAGTGATACATAGTGCACATGTAGTCAGTTACGCTGTACACTTCTGACTGGAAGCAGAAGGAGATGTAATGGTACTCGAATCCAAAACGAATGACGTGAAGCGTTAATTTACGTAATGTACTCCTATGTGAAGGTGTGATGTTCAAACCCTATCTGACCATTCTCATGTATATTTCCTCCATATTTTGTTCTTAAGTTAAGGTGGAACGTAGTATGGTTCCACTATCAAGCACTATGTCAGTTCCATTTACAAGCTACCGTCCAGCAACGCTTCTACCGGAAGTTACACTATAACTATCCTTTTCAAAACAACGGGTGCAGTACGCCACATAGCACACTGTTAATTATTATTGGAAGAGCGTTATTCATTTGCGATGCCGAAAATATCCACTTTAATTAATTTTTCTCTTTAATAAATTCAGTGTATTCAGCGTATAGTAAAGGCAAAACAATCTTCGGTGAAATTAAGAGCAATTGTGTGGGCATTTGGAGTGCAAGAAGTATACCACAGTTAAATACAGTGGAAAGAGCGGACAGATGGAAAGAGAACAAACAAGGACTCTGTGAGAGGGAGGAACTGTTTTATCAAGTGACAGAAAAACATTTATGAGTCTATATGGAAGGTTTAGCTGATCTGATATTAAAGTTTAACAGAGTTATGGAAGACCAGTGATCAAATCAGGCGGAAAGAATAGATCACATTCCTTTGGAATTTCTAAATTAGTGTGGAAGTGGTAAACAGCATTATTCAAGGCAGTTCTGGTGGTTGGTAATGGGAGCAGTACTTAAAAATCAAGATATTTCACAGGATCTGTCGACATATAAAAACGTCTGACAACGTAAAATCCTCAGAGTAAAAGGTATAAGCTACAGAGGAAGGTGGGAAACACAATATGTAAAATCCAAGAGGTAACGACAAGAATGGAAGACCAAAAACGATGTGCCCTTACTAAAATTGGTGCATGATGGGGAGCCAATGTTTTGCTTCCACCGTCCAATCTGTACCTCGAAGACGCAATGCAGAAGGTAAAAGAACGGTTCAAGAATCGAACTGAATTCGGGGTGATGATATCGTGGGACTAGGGTCTCCCGTCGGGTAGACCGTTCGCCGGGTGCAAGTCTTTCGATGTGACGCCACTTCGGCGACTTGCGCGTCGGTGAGGATGAAATGATGATGATTAGGACAACACAACACCCAGTCCCTGAGCAGAGAAAATCTCCGACCCAGTCGGGAATCGAACCCGGGCCCTTAGGGTTGACATCCTGTCGCGCTGACCACTCAGCTACCGGGGGCGGACAATTCGGGGTGATAGCATGTCAATAATAACGTTCGCTAACGACATTACTGTCCTCAGTGAATATGAAGAAGAATTACAGGATCCGTTTAATAGATACACTGTCTAACGAGTGAATAATACGGGTTGAGAGTAAACCGAAGAAAGATGAAAGTAATGAGGAGTAACAAAAATGAGATAAGCGAGAAACTTTACATAAAATTGACGGATGAAACTAAAGAATTCTTGTACTTTGGAAGCGAAATAACGCATGACGAGGTAAGGACCTAGAAAGCAGAGGAACACAGGCATAGAAGGCATTCCTGACCAAAAGATATCCATGGAACTAGGCGAAGACAGAGAGTGAAATATACACAACAAATAAATGAAGATATTCTGTGCAAATGTTATTCGGAGATGGTGGGGCTGACACATTAGAGGAAGTCTTGGCGGGCTTGAGTAAACCGTTCACAACAATTACGCAAAGAAAAGAGAAAAAAATAATGCAACCAGCACACGCACAGCATCCAACATCTCAGTTAACATCTAAACATCAAAATGAGATAAAGATACGATTTATCACAACAATTAGCATGCTAATCATTGTCATCTTTAGTTGCCATATGAGTCTGATTGAGATAAATATTGAAGATTTATTACAACACCATACAAAGTAATCATGCCGTAGTTTGTTGTAATTATTTAAGGCGTGAACATTGTTATCTTTTATTGGTATGCCGCTTGACATTTAAAGTAGGGGAAACGAGCGATCGAATTTCAATACCTTTGGGGCCACTTTAAGTTTATTTCTCTGCTTCAATTCGCAGTGTGCCAAAGTCTTCCTGCCATAGATTTTCTGTGTCCGCCACTGGTAGCTGAGTTGTCAGCGCGACGGAATGTCATACCTAACGGCCCGGGTTCCATTCCCGGCTGCGTCGGAGATTTTCTCCGCTCAGGGACTGGATGTTGTGTTGTCCTTATCACCAGCATTTCATCCCCTTCGACAAGCAAGTCGTCGAAGTGGCGTCAACTCGGAAGACTTGCACCAGGCGCCCGTCTACCCCACAGAAGGCACTAGCCACACGGCATTTCCATTTCCATAGACGTTCTGCGTATAATGTGTGAGAAAAGACATCAATAAATTAATTACATACTAGTTAACATTAGCGCCACATCTTCGTGTCAATAGCATCTGCAGTCTAGCTGTCTTACGTATCAAAGCCTGATATACACTGTGCGATGTGCGACAGTATGCACAGATGGCTACGAATTTGTAGCCTCTGAGTAAAGTCACAGTTCCATATGTATTTGCATCTTGAATCAAAATAGCAACCCCTAAATGTTGCAGCGACAGCTACTGTTTCCACTCCCTTGGTCATATTTTTGCTTTCGGAACAACCATTATGAAGTGAAATGAAATTCCTCGTTACTTTTAAGACCGGAACAAAATGACACATACGCAACACTAACGTATGGTGTAAATATCTTTTGATCACCTATAAAAAAGTTGTTATTATTTCATGTGTACCACTCAACGAAACTGATGAGACATATGTTGCAGATCGATGTAAAAACCAGATAATTCGCAGTTTAGTACAAAAATATCTCGTTAAAGGAGCTATATAGTCAATAACGACTTATAAGTACGTTATGCCATTGTTTCTGATGGAGAACTAGTGGTGAGGTCACGCAACGAAATGCTGTGCTTTTCTCGCTCCAATTTTCAGAAATTGTTGGAAGGTAGACAGGGGTTAACTACGATATCACTTTTATCTAGTAAATAAATATAATTGTTTTGAAAACCAAGGGAGATCTAAATTTCGAATTACGTGGCTACAACAATCAACATCTGATTTCTCCGTCATTTTTGACGTAATTTCAATTGCGACAAGTAAGTTACACATATCAGTGAATATGGTTCAAATGGCTCTGAGCACTCTGGGACTTAACTGCTGTGGTCATCAGTACCCTAGAACTTAGAACTACTTAAACCTAACTAACCTAAGGACATCACACACATCCATGCCCGAGGCAGGATTCGAACCTGCGACCGTAGCGGTCCCGCGATTCCAGACTGTAGCGCCTAGAACCGTACAGCCACTCATTGACTTTTCAGATAAAGAGGCAAGTAAATAAGCATATGTAAAAAATGAGTTATTTGTTTGTCGTAGGAATCATTTGTGTAATATAAACAGTGATTAAAAAGTTTCCGTTTTGTCTTTGCTGCAGCATTATATGCAACGCAGTGTGAAGTCGACGCTCTTATACTATATGCAGCGACATTTAGACATGTGTTTGTTTCCAACGTGAGTGCGGTATATTCGGAAACGTGAACGATGGAGGACCAACGTGCCGTTGTTATTTTCTTAGCAGCCGAAGGATAAATACCAGTAAATATTTTACGAGAAGGTAACATCGACTGACAAATGGGTGTTAGAAAGACGGACTGACAATTTCAAATTTTTATTACAACTTAACATTCACCAGTGATCAAAAATTATTAAATCATCAGTCACGATTTTGTTTTTTGTGTACACCTTCTGTATATTATACGTCCCAGTAAATATTTAGCAAACTTTTGGTTAGATAATTCACGGAAACTAGTAGCTAAATAGAAGTAGTTACTTTTAAAATTTTAATTTACTTAAACACAAAAAACAGTAATATCATAATGACCATTTGCACAATTACGATTTACTCGTAACTGCTCGACCAGAAAAATCGTAAAAACCATAATCATTATTTACGTAAACTCAGAATAAAAGGCACAGTTTTCTATTAACCATGAAATAGTAATTATTATTGTTTTTTTTTTTTTTTTTTTTTTTTTTTGCAATTTATATTCACGCCACGCACACCAGCCAAGCATCTCACGTACTGTCACATTAAGGTAAGCTGTTTGACAAGAGAAACGTAAACGGCTTGTAATTTATCAGACTGTTGTGGAAACTGACTATGCGTACTACCAGTATTGTACTTCCGCACAAATACTGGCACTGGTGGTGAAAGTTGTGGCGAGAGTGGAGTTACGCCAGTTTCGACCGCGTGAGTAAATATAGCTTAACACCCCCCCCCTCCTCCCCCTGTGACGTGGAAACAGATACATAATTCAAGGTATGATCGAAGACAAAGTGCTCTGCATTTGTGCTCGTATCTGGAGTTAGTATATGAAATTAAAGTGTCGGCATAATAGCAGAGGATTAATGATATGCCGGAATGAGACAGAGAGACAAGGAAAACAGCGTCAGACAGCAGGAGGCGGCAGCACATAAAGGGGCGGGCATTATTAAAGAGGCGGTGCGCTTGTTAGGAGCGAGGTGGCGTGGGGCAGCGTGAGGCGGCGCCGGGCAGCGTACAGCTGCATGGGGCGGAGTGGGGCGGCGTCGGGTGCGCTGGCGCTGCTGCCGCGGGCTGCGTGCCGGCAAACACCGGCCGGCATTGTCCGCGCCGCCGCCCACCACCCACCGCCGCCCCTGGCTAATTCAGCGCTGCCGAAGGTCAGGGGTCACGGCGGGCGGTCAGTTGCCGCTGCTGCTTCCACGCGTGCAAAAAGTGGGAGGCGGACAGCGTATCGCGGACGACTGGATTTTACACGGCCCGCCACGGAAGCGGTGTCCTTCCCCAGACTGTGTACTGCTCCGCCTATCACCCAGATTGCTGTCTCAGCTCCCGTCAAAACAGAAAATGTTCAAGAATCCATCATCCACCATAGTTATACACGGCGGTACAGATCTGCCGTAAAGGCACTTTTCCTAGGAAACTGTCTACCGATCTGTTTCCCTTAAACTGCGCTTACGGGAACACGTAAGGTTAATGTCTTTTTATTTTACTTTACTTGCTGTAGCACAGCCAGGTTCCCATTGCTCCGCTAGGGGTGGATGGGCCACAGAGGCCAGGTTGCCATTTACACTGCCGGAAAAAGAAAATTAGTACACCTATCACGGCATGTACCACTTGTGGGACCGTAGATGTTCTGATAATGGTTTCAACGTCGTCCGCCAATAAATAGCATAGCGGTATAGCTACCAGAGCGCCATCTGTCTCTACCCTTTAAAAGGGAATCCTTACAGCCAGAAGTCTCAGTGTGGTGCAAACGTATTAAGCAAGCACGCAAACGTGCGACACACGACTCATTTGTGTTTCCTACAAACACCTGAACAAGTTTGAAGAGGCTCAAACTGTGGCCTTCAGAGTGGTGGGATGATCCTTTCGGAGAACTCCCACGCAAGTTGGACGTCAGCGACAACTAGGCAATGGTGTTGGTATGTGATCACATGAACATTCTCACAATCGTAGACGAGATTGTGGACGTCCATGCAGCATTGTCGCCCACTAGGATCATCATATTATAAGGGCAGCAGTGGCAGATCATACAGCTACCACAGCACAGATAAGGGAGCTTGTTAGCCCAGACTGAAACGCGTACGTTTCTACCAGCGATGGCGAGGCATGACAGAATCTCTGACCAGAGAGTTATTTATCGTTGCTAGTCTGCGCTTGACCGCGCGAGAGTTCAGTTGCATGTAGGGAGTTGCGAGGCAGTTGTGGTACGTAGCGAGCTCGAGAGTAGTAGTCAGTCAGTACAGTAGTGTGTGAGGAGTCGGCGGGGGTCGACATGGGTCTCTGGTCACGATTCAGGACGAGGTATATTGTTAAATAAGGTAATGAAGCAGCATTGCGCTCAGCTAATAATGTATTGTAATTGTAATTAATTTGTTCAAGAAATGCCCCAATAATAATTCTGTTTTCAAAGCAATCGTTATTAAAAAGAAAAAAAATCATTACAATTGAATGTTCATTTCTCAATTTTTGTGTCGAGTTTACATTGGGCCATCATTTTTTCAATATTTTTGTAGCGAAGGTACAGTCGCTTTTATTTCAATTTAACGATGTCTTGTGGGAGCTCAACAACATTTGGGTCATTATTATTCAGTAATCTTGTGGGGAAATAACTTTTGGGACGTTTTCATTATCATAGACTTTTCTTTTGTTTCTGCTGGGAGATTGCGTTGAGCACGATTCCCATTAACATTTAATTATTGTCCTTTCAAAATTTTTGTGGGGATGTTACACTTAGTACGGTGTCCATTTACATTTAAAATATTTTCATTTTTTTATATTTGGTTATACTTGGGTCCATTTATATTTAATTAACATCTTAAAATTTTGTGGGGAGGTTACAAGACGTGTCAACACGAACTATTGGGAAACTGTTATTAGCAGTGAGACTACAGGCACGCACGCCTGTACGCCGACTTCCACTCATGCCACAGCATGGACGTGCACGGCTTGACTGGCGCCTTGAGAGGATCTGTTGGAATATGGAATGGTGCCCCATGTTCTTCCGCGATGGAAGCAGCTTTTGCCTGCACGCAGGTGATGGTCGTTAGACCGTACGACGTAGACCTGGTGAGTACTGTCTCGCAAAGTTCTTTCATGCAAGGCACACTGACCCCACCTCTGGTCTTAGGGTCTGAGGTGCGATAAGCTTCAACTCTCATTTGCTGCTTCTTTAGCAGATGCTAACCAGTGCTCAGTAAATGCAAAATGTTGTTAGACATTCTTTTGCTATTCTTGCAACAGGATGACTATGTGTTGTTCTAACAGGATAATGCTCGCCCACACTGCACGTGACACTCAGAGCGGGTAGTGGTAAAAAGGAGGTTTGGTGCCACTTTTGATATCAAATTGATATGCTAATTAATGAAATTGATGATTTAATCCCTTAACCTGTTGTTATGCTAACTAATTTGACCCCCTTGGGATAATCCGTCCTTCTGTGGAACCCCTCCCCCAACCCTTCTGTCTTCCTCTTCCCCTCTGGGAAATCCCCAACACTGCACTTCATATTCAAAAATTGGCGACAAATTCAAATTTTCGTGATAAAATCGTACTTTCGCAGTAAATTCATGTGCTTATTACATTGCAATGCAGAGCACACAATAATAATAATAATAATTAATAATAATACATTCTTTATTAATAAAAATGCAATTTGTGTATCGCTGTTTTAAACGGAGGCGGGGTATTGTCTTTATTTCATTCTCTTTGGCATTCTGACACAATCTAACTATGATGTAACAGTCCCAGATGGCCGACCTAGAACACTGGTGCAGTTTAACTCACTTCCTCCTACTGGCGGGAAATTCACGAATTGGCGAGGAAATCCAGATTTTTTCCTCTGCTTTGAAGCACGGAAGTTGGGGAGCCGTAGTTCCCAATGATCAACACTAGAGAGTAGTTGATCCAGTATCAACTACAACTGATGGATGTAGAGAGGAGATTTTCGCTATTAGTCTAGCACTAGAGAGTTACTCCAGGCAGTTTAGCCAATAGCCCATGTGAGAAGCACTGGAAGACAGAAAACTATCATGAAGTGCAAGGGAGTTGCCTCCTGCCGATCTACATTAAGTGAATAGCTGGTGTGAGGAATATAAGAATGGGTAACAATATTACGACAATGACACACTGTCCCAGTGCTGCTATTTTTCCCCTTTATTGTTATTTCATCTCCCTCACCCCATATGGATAGGGGGTGGCTGTCAGTAATACAGTGCTCCACTCTTCAGGCAAGAGAATTGACTATGAGAAATGCATATACAATTGGGGGTTGTGTTCTGTTTTAAATTAAAAGTAAAAGATGGGCAGTTAAAAAACTAAAAAATATACATTTCAAAAACACATCGCAAGAATGTGAATTTTTCTGATAAACACTGCAGCACTGCACTTCCACTTAAAAAACTGAAGGACCTTCAATAGGGTAAGAGGTACTGGCGGAGAAGAGAATATTTTCCAAAGGATTGAGGGATGTAGGTAGAAAGACAGGGGTCTGTTAGATAGGAAAAACTAAGGAGATGAGAGGCAGGAGCTAAGGTGGACAGTGGGAAATACAGAAAGAAAGCAGAGAGTGAGGAGTAGTGTTTAATGTGGGTAGGGTTGCGGTTGCAAGAGGAAAGAGATGGGGATGAATGGAGAGGGAAAGGAGAGAGAAGCCCTGATGTGAAGTGGGATAGTTGGGAAGAGTTAAAGCTGGTGACAGGGATAAATGTCAGGATCGATCTCATTGTCTGGGAGAGAGGGTCGTTGAAGTTGCGCTGCGATAGGACATGGAGTGTACATAGCTGTAGGAATGTAACTGTGAAGGCACAGCAGCATACCAAGGTTGATTATCAGAAGGGAGACAATGGGATGATTGGAGTCTAGTTTATGGACAGTATAGGAGATGCAGAGGTAGTCAGTGTGACTGAGGAGGTTGGATTTTGATGAGATGGTAGAGGACATAAACAGATGTGGAAAGTGAGATGGAGTGCATGGCATTTGAGAATTTGGAGGGATTTGTAGAACTCTGGTAGGTCGGAGATCCACGCAACATCTGCATAGCAGATGATGCAGTAGATCAGGCTTTTGTAAGTGTGGAGAATAGTGGAGGGGTGTAATCACAAAGTTTGGTCTGTTAGTAGTTTGACTTGTTTTAGTCAATTGTAGGCTTTCTATTTTATGGTTAGTAGGTGAGGTTTCCACATTAGCTGCTGGTCAATGGTTATTCCAAGATATTTTAGTGTTGTAGTTAACCAGATAGGATGGCTGTAAAGGATAAGGTAAAAGTCAAGGAGGCAGAAGGGGCAGAGGTTGGTACTATAATTATAGCCTAGGTTCATCTTGAGGGGCCATTGGTTACACTAATAGGTAAACTGACTTAGGTGGATTTTGAGGAATCATTGGGATTTCTGGAGCTAGCCGGCAAAGAAAGCGAAGTCGTCAGCTTATGGAAGGAGGTGGACTGGAGATGGGAGGTTTGCGAATTTTGGCAGTGTAGAGAAGATAAAGGGGAGGAGAGAGGACCGAGCCTTGGAGCATTACAGTAGTGGGGTGGAAGGTATGGGAATGGCATTGTTAATAATGACAAAGGATGGGCGATTACGTAGGAAGGATAGATTAAGGTGGCCACAGTTAACTGGAAGTGAGTATGTCTGGAGTCTGAAAAGAAGACCAGAATGTCATATATAGTAAGACTTTTTCTAGATCGAGGGAGACAGAGATATTGGATTTATGGGAGTTCCGTTGGTGGGATAGGAGATGGATGAGGTGTAGGAGCTAGTTATCAGAGAATAAATTGTGATGGAAGCCACAGCAGTTAACAGGAAGAAGGTGGTGTTAGTTAAAGTGTTGATGGATGCATCGGGAGAGGATGGATTTGAAGACCTTGCTAAACACTGAGGTGATGCACGTTGGACTTTAGGCAGAGGTGTCAGTAGGAGGTTTATGGGGTTTGAGGAAAAGCAGGATACTGGATGTTTTCATTGTTGAGGATGGTAACCTTTGGAGATAATAGTGGTGTAATGGGTTGTAAAGGTGGTGAGAAAGGAGAGGGGCGATTCTTAAAAGTGTCAATAAGTTATGCAGTCATGACTGTGGAAAGCTTTCCACTTTTTGTGCGATACTTGTTTTATGTCAGTTCCTGAAATTGGTAAGTTTAGTTCTGTTTGTGGTATGTTGTCCAAGTACTGGAAGCTGGGAGCCATGGCTGGGACAGTGGTATTTGTAGATTCATTGATGGTGGGGAGAAGTGAGTAATCAAAATGTGGCTCACCAAGGATGAGCAAGGTGTCAGACATATAGGATGCAAAATGGTTAATTTCTCTCAGGTTCTCAGGTAAGGGATGATTATCGTAGAGAAGCAGGAGTAAGACATGGGGTTATTGCCAGTGAGTTGATGGAATGCTTTCCAGTACTTGGAAGAGTTAATGCGGAGTGTGACGTTGAGTTTGGGGCATGTCTGGCGCCACTCAGACGTTTATTTCGTATTTAATACATTCCCGATATGTCTCTGTATTTACCAGTGGCGTGTGAGTGTATCCTGGTCCGAAGTAGGCAAGAAGGGGCAGTAAATACGGCAGGAGTCTCGGAGGAGCAATAGGATTGTGGGGCTAGAATGGGACCATGAGGATATATGGTCTTAGTAGAAATGTGGGTGGATATAGCGTCTGACTGAAGATGTTCAAAGAAATGAAACTGGTAATAACTCAATAAATATCTAAAAATACAACTGAGGTGTTTGCCATTCATATTTAACAAAAACCTTGTCTGTATAAGCTCGTTCGCTTCCAGGTTATGTTATTTGCTAAGCGAGATATGAAATTTGGACTCGTGTATACGAAACATGACTTTTAAACCAATTTTTGCGTCATTATCTACCTTTCCCTATAGTTATACAGTTTAATGGCATGTTAACATAAAACATTCATTGCTATGATTCCGCTTCATATCGTAAAATAAGTATCACTGCATATCCGGCTACAACTATTTTATAACAAGACGCTGTACTATAGACATAAAAATTTTACGTTAACTGCTCTGATCGTGGAATCGTACGCGATTAACGTCATGTTCTTTCTAATTTTATCATATATTTTTCAGTCGAGATGTACTGTGAAACATATTCTCATACATATTACTTGTGGAGGTATTCTTTACGTTTTCTATAGCGACACATTCATTGACTCACACAGGGACGCAAAATTAGTTACGACTACATAGTGAAATAGTCAATTAAAATTACTAATCGAGACTGTAGATTATTATATAATCTTTTCTCCAGCAAGCATGGTCAGTTTTGAAGGAAGGTTGTTTCTTCGTGAAACTGTAAGTTCTGGCCATAGGAACAATTTACTGTAGGAACAATTTACTAAAAATATTATGTGAACTGGCGGAATGTTTCAAATCTACAAGCGAAACATATTCTGTATCAGAGTCATTTTGATTTCCAAAGTAGTTTTTGTATACAGTTTCCTCGTTACCACTGGAATTAGCCAACATGCGGAAACTAAGTGATGAAAACCGTATCCCAATTTTCTGTATCCAACATACATAAAAATATATGTTACTTTGATCTGTCTCACGATTATGTATTTCCATGCCTCGACGCTCATACGATCTAAAATGTCTCAGGAAGTATGGCACGTTCGGAGAATATGTAGAAAGCCGGCACTCCAGTCGTCTGCCAAACGATTCTACTGCAGCCACCATACATTGCGCGTAAAGGCAAGAAGGTAAGATACGAGAAATTAGGGCTGATTTGGAGGCACATGCACAGTCGTTTTCCATAGTGTATTTGTGAGTGGAACAGGAAAGGAAATCACTGCTGTGACGCAGGTATCCTTCGCCACGCACCGTATGGTGGCTTGCGGAGTATCTATGTAGACGTAGATGTTGGCAGGATACACGTACTTAAAAACATTTCATCAGATATAAACTCTATCACGCTAAAACAAAAAACAGCGTGCGGTTTGCAGAAATTCATCTGCAAGAATAAATTTGTTTTGTTCCATTTGAAGGTTTGCATTCTTACTCAGATTTAAGGTGTTAAGTTGCTGCTAGATCAGCTGCGTCTTTCTGACAATGACGATCGCAGGGTTTAGTAGTAAACAAAGAGATGTGACGTGGCTTGTTCATTAAAACGAAGTAATTGTATGTGAATTCAGTCTCCCCTACTTTACAAGATTAAGTTTAACGTTATGTGATAGTGCAGATCAAGTAAGGCCCAAATCCTTCACAGGATTCGAGTACTCAAAATGAGTGCGATGTAACTTGTATGTTATATATCTAAAAAGCCTAGTTTATGTTCTTAATAGTAAAAGGTCTAAATATTCAAAACGTGAACTTTTATTCGATACCTTCCAGTTCTGAAATCTGTATTCTGTATACCGAATGCTCTATGTGCTGAACTGGCATCGCTAGAAATAAAGGTAAGAAAACTGTGCAGCTTGATGTAGTGAGAAGTAACTTTCGAGATTTAGTTCAGTTTATACCTGTGACTTTTGCGAAACAAATGCCATCCTCTCGTAAATTTGGTATTGTATGTTTTATTTATTAACCTTTCTCCAACAGAATGTAGAGTCCCATGACAGAAGTATATCCTCCGCCTGACAGGAAGATTTACGGAACAAAAATGAAGATTTATGAGGGTCAAGATGTGAATATATGGAACACTAATGGTGAACTTGCAAATGACGCCTTGGTAAATGCGTCTGTGATTGCCTCACACTTCTGTCTCACTGCAGGCGCAATGGGCAGGACATAAAACTCCGTGACACAATGAATGAATACCGAGGGATAAGATATGAGCACTGAAATGGCGGTGAAAAATTGAATGTTAATGCGATATCGTAGAGTCTTTTCTCTATTACAATTTCTCTCATATGGAATGAAAGAGGAAAGTGGCACGGAATCCACTTTATAAAGCGGCCAATGTCTGTATGAAAGCAGAACTGTATGGAAATTTCCATCCTTGTAAATTATAGACATTAATTTGATAATTATCTTTGATTACAACATGTCATGGCGTCGTGCTAGAATGAGTCAGTGATAATTTCGTCAGAACATTAAACATTTAAATTCGACACTTGTGGAGGCCTATCCGTAAAGAAGAGGGCAGGAATGTACATTAGATTAACGAATTAACTTTGTCATGGAAGAAAATCACCAAGAGTGAAGAGAGGCCTGAAGAGATTGAGAATTGTTAACGGCGCATAGCAACCAAATCAAGTTTGAAGTTGATCAGCAATTGTTTAGACTGAATGGAAACGTGGGATGTGTGGGCGGAAAGACGGAAAGGAAAGTAGAGCTGCAAATACAGCCACTAGTATTGGCCAGTAAAGTGTAACGAGCTGTTTGAGCTGCGGAACGGTGCATAGGCTGTAACGGAAGGACTATTTAAACTCTACATCAACTTTTGTAATTTTACAAGCAAATTAAATTGATTTATTTTGTGAGGATATAGCACGTATATGTCTTTGAAAGTAAAGCCAAACAAATTTAACATGCATGCACATTCATAAAAAATTTCCGATGGCATGTAAACACTGTTAAGACAAAATCAGAATTTTATGTAAACATTATATTGAACTCTATCCGGATGTACTCCCAGAGCAATTTAAACCATTTCTTGATCTTCAATCTTATTTCCGGAGTAATGTTTTGGAGCGAAGTAATTTTCATCTTATTTTTACTAAATTCATTTGGTGACACTGTAGGTTTTCACAGCTGCTACATCAGAGCGGCGCAGCTATTTATTAACACAACAGTCACTGAGAAACGATTTATGTTTATTCATGCATGATGCGTTACTCATATCGAATGAGATGATGATGATGATGTTTGGTTTGTGGGGCGTTCAACAGCGCGGTTATCAGCGCCCGTACAATTTCCCAACCTTTGCGCAGTCCAATTTCGCCACTTTCCTGGATGATGATGAAATGATGAGGACAACACAAACACCCAGTCATCTCGAGGCAGGTGAAAATCCCTGACCCGCCGGGAATCGAACCCGGGACCCCGTGCTCGGGAAGCGAGAACGCTACCGCGAGACCACAAGCGGCGGACCATATCGAATGAGTTCAGTGGGCGTAATTAAAAACGATATCAGATCACAGGAATTAGTAAATAAAGCAAGGCGATTTTCTTAGAGGTAACAATGTGCGATAGAGAACGCTTTATTAGTATCAAACACACTTTCTGATAAAAATAAAAGTGAAGCGCCCAGAAAACATGGTGTCAGATGTCAACGTAACTTCGTCCACGTAAAAACCAATGGCTGGTATGTGAATGATGAGAGATATAATTTTCTATAACAGGCAGAATGACCGCCATAGCTGCATCAGTGTTATTCGTGTTTAGTGTGGCCTTGCAGGGTATATAAAGAGCATGTACAGTGTCAGACGTTGGGCGAGTAGTGTGGAAGAAGAAAATGTTCAAATGTTTGCGAATACCTAAGGGACCAAACTTCTGAGGTCTTGGTACCTAGGCTTACAAACTATTGAAACTAACTTAAACTAACTCATGCTAAGAACATCACACACACGCCCATGCCCGAAGGAGGACTCGAACCTCCGGCGGTAGGGGCCGCACAATCCGTGACATGACGCCTCTAACCGCGCGGCCACTCAGCGTAGCCACTGTGAAAGACACGGAGATGTTGGATATTCGAGTAAGACAGCGATATCAGCATCTGACAGAGTTTAAAAGGTCCTTAGTGTGCACCTCCATTTGGAAGGCTGATGGATTCGTGCAGTACCCAGAGTTGTGGAGCTAGAATTCGGATGCGACAGTGGCCCTATGTTAGACTACATGGGAGCGTGAAGGCAGACAGTCACTGTCGCCACATAAGGGAGGATCGCCTTATGCTGCAGCAAGCACATCGTAATTCTTTCACGCAAGTAACATCAAGCAACGACTCCGTGCAACGTTCTGAGTCGTCTGATACTACTGGAACTGCCAGCAGCCAAACTAAGGAGTTCGCGTCCCATGCTTAGGCTGCTTTTAACACCACAACAAAAAAGTCTACATGATAATTAATTGAAACCCTCAGCTGCCGACAGGTCTTGTTGACACACCTTGATGGAGACAGCTGAAAATGTGTGCCTCGACCGGGACTCGAACCTCGGATCTCCTGCTTACATGGCAGACGCTATATCCATTTTTTTCTTTTTTACTCGTTGTTGATCGATGGGCCTTAGTCGTTGCGGACGTCACGTGACATCCGTTAAAGTTCGTTTGTTGATCCTGCCACTCAGTTTTTTATTGCAGAGGCCGACCAGCTCTCTGACCGAATACGCTGAGCTACCGTGCCGGCTTCCATTTGAGCCACCAAGGACTCAGATGAACATCGCGATTGCAGGGACTTATCCCTTGCACGCTTCCCGTGACACCCACAATCCAAACTGTCCACAATCTACACTCCTGGAAATGGAAAAAAGAACACATTGACACCGGTGTGTCAGACCCACCATACTTGCTCCGGACACTGCGAGAGGGCTGTACAAGCAATGATCACACGCACGGAACAGCGGACACACCAGGAACCGTGGTGTTGGCCGTCGAATGGCGCTAGCTGCGCAGCATTTGTGCACCGCCGCCGTCAGTGTCAGCCAGTTTGCCGTGGCATACGGAGCTCCATCGCAGTCTTTAACACTCGTAGCATGCCGCGACAGCGTGGACGTGAACCGTATGTGCAGTTGACGGACTTTGAGCGAGGGCGTATAGTGGGCATGCGGGAGGCCGGGTGGACGTACCGCCGAATTGCTCAACACGTGGGGCGTGAGGTCTCCACAGTACATCGATGTTGTCGCCAGTGGTCGGCGGAAGGTGCACGTGCCCGTCGACCTGGGACCGGACCGCAGCGACGCACGGATGCACGCCAAGACCGTAGGATCCTACGCAGTGCCGTAGGGGACCGCACCGCCACTTCCCAGCAAATTAGGGACACTGTTGCTCCTGGGGTATCGGCGAGGACCATTCGCAACCGTCTCCATGAAGCTGGGCTACGGTCCCGCACACCATTAGGCCGTCTTCCGCTCACGCCCCAACATCGTGCAGCCCGCCTCCAGTGGTGTCGCGACAGGCGTGAATGGAGGGACGAATGGAGACGTGTCGTCTTCAGCGATGAGAGTCGCTTCTGCCTTGGTGCCAATGATGGTCGTATGCGTGTTTGGCGCCGTGCAGGTGAGCGCCACAATCAGGACTGCATACGACCGAGGCACACAGGGCCAACACCCGGCATCATGGTGTGGGGAGCGATCTCCTACACTGGCCGTACACCACTGGTGATCGTCGAGGGGACACTGAATAGTGCACGGTACATCCAAACCGTCATCGAACCCATCGTTCTACCATTCCTAGACCGGCAAGGGAACTTGCTGTTCCAACAGGACAATGCACGTCCGCATGTATCCCGTGCCACCCAACGTGCTCTAAAAGGTGTAAGTCAACTACCCTGGCCAGCAAGATCTCCGGATCTGTCCCCCATTGAGCATGTTTGGGACTGGATGAAGCGTCGTCTCACGCGGTCTGCACGTCCAGCACGAACGCTGGTCCAACTGAGGCGCCAGGTGGAAATGGCATGGCAAGCCGTTCCACAGGACTACATCCACCATCTCTACGATCGTCTCCATGGGAGAATAGCAGCCTGCATTGCTGCGAAAGGTGGATATACACTGTACTAGTGCCGACATTGTGCATGCTCTGTTGCCTGTGTCTATGTGCCTGTGGTTCTGTCAGTGTGATCATGTGATGTATCTGACCCCAGGAATGTGTCAATAAAGTTTACCCTTCCTGGGACAATGAATTCACGGTGTTCTTATTTCAATTTCCAGGAGTGTACATACGCATTGTTCCTAATAGACACTTTGCCCATCCACTCATTACTCGCGCCCACTAAGGTGACGATTCTTGTAAGAGTTCGGGCAACCTGTGCGCATTCGCACAGACGAAGGTCAATGGCCGGGTAGCCATTTAACTACATATGAAGATAGTAACTGTTCTCGAAAGAAAGATCCCGGGTTCGAGTTCCGATCGGGGCTGTCCCCATCAAGGTATGTCAACAACACCTGTCGGCAGCTGAGTGTTTCAATTAATTATCATTTATCCTAGTGAACCTGCACGGTCATCAACGGTATCTGTTCTGTCGCGAACAGTTACTATGTTCACAAAAGTCTACGTCTGGTGATGTGCCTTAACTGGGAAGCATGAACTGTTGATAAATAGCGTCGCATTGTGTTCAGCGATGAATCGTGGTTCTCCACTACCCCGGATGACCATCGTAGGCGGCCTGGAGAGAAGCCCCATTCTTCCAGTGTTTTGGAGAAGCACAGGTGTTACTTCTGGCGTCACGGTGTGGAAAGCCGTCGGTAATAACTTCACGTCACGGCTGATATTGACTGAGGGAACTCTGGCCGTACAATGATACATCACGGACACCCTCCATCTCAAGTGTTACCCCTCGTGCGAAGTGTCATGGTGCCATTTTTCAGCAGGACAATGCTCATCCATACATGGCATGTGTCTACATCTACATCTACATTTACATCTACACTTATACTCCGCAAGCCACCCAACGGTGTGTGGCGGAGGGCACTTTACGTGCCACTGTCATTACCTCCCTTTTCTGTTCCAGTCGCGTATGGTTCGCGGGAAGAACGACTGTCTGAAAGCCTCCGTGCGCACTCGAATCTCTCTGATTTTACATTCGTGATCTCCTCGGGAGGTTTAAGTACGGGGAAGCAATATATTCGATACCTCATCCAGAAACGCACCCTCTCGAAACCTGGCGAGCAAGCTACACGGCGATGCAGAGCGCCTCTCTTGCAGAGTCTGCCACTTGAGTTTGCTAAAAATCTCCGTAACGCTATCACGGTTACCAAATAACCCTGTGACGAAACACGCCGCTCTTCTTTGGATCTTCTCTATCTCCTCCGTCAACACGATCTGGTACGGATCCCACACTGATGAGCAATACTCAACTACAGGTCGAACGAGTGTTTTGTAAGCCACCTCCTTTGTTGATGGACTACATTTTCTAAGGACTCTCCCAATGAATCTCAACCTGGTACCCGCCTTAGCAACAATTAATTTTATATGATCATTCCACTCTCATTTATATGATCATTCCATTCTCTGTGAACTGTCTGGGTAATGTCGAGGTATTTCCTGTGGACAGCAAGAGGCCCGGATCAGTCCCCTATGGAAGATGAGTGGCACCAGCTTGCACTTCAAGACCGTCCCAGCGCCAGTTCAAAAAATGGTTCAAATGGCTCTGAGCACTATGGGACTTAACGTCTATGGTCATCAGTCCCCTAGAACTTAGAACTACTTAAACCTAACTAACCTAAGGACATCACACAACACCCAGTCAGCACGAGGCAGAGAAAATCTCTGACCCCGCCGGGAATCGAACCCGGGAACCCGGGCGCGGGAAGCGAGAACGCTACCGTACGACCACGAGCTGCGGACCCCAACACCAGTATCCCGGATATAAAGGACCAGTTAACAGCAGTTGTGCGTGAGAGTGCCGCAGAAGAGGATATAATGGCATCCCAACGGATCAGCGCAAGCATTAAGTCCACAATAGCTGCAGCGTAATATTGATAAGTGAGCTCATAGTTGTTGTCTATAAATTTGACTCGATTTTGTAATCCCTGAAATAACGTCATATATCCTTTCAACCTGTGAAACTTTATTTCCTTTCCGTCTCGCCTTCACCTCAATTTTTTTTTCAGGCATTATGCGTTCGCGCGCTACAGAGTAAACAAGACGCTATTTTGCTCGCAGTTGTATACACCTTTCTCTTAACAAGTGCTCGTCTCGACAGAAAATTCCATATGCTCTATTCAGCTACGTAGTTAATCTTTATTAGTGCAATTCATCACTGTTTCTTTTACATTCTGTGTACCTTGAATGTACGAGTATCCGAACACGTGTGGGAATATGTATGTTCTTTACGAGAAAGATTAACGGACTACAGACGCAAGAAGTTGTTGGTCAATCTGTACGTGGGTGGATTAGCTCGACAGGAGTAAAGCAGTAACCATAGTGGTTGGCAGCAGTTTCGTTGCATGGAATAAGGGTTGAAGTACTGAATGCGTTTGATCATGGAGCACACTTAAGCTGACTATTGTCAGTAGCTTAGTACAGAGATCAAATTGCACTTTTCATTATTTAATAAAACTATTGTCATTGCGAGAAAGAATGATCATTCGTTGTATGTTGACATCGTTTTAGGTTTATCAACAAAAAAATGTTTCTCACATGAGTTTATTTTCATTCAACGAAAAGGTCAGAAACTCGAAAAACGAAATGATAATGTCCAGTAGATCAATAAAAAATTGATTTGAAAACAGTAACAATTTATGTTGCTTTAAACTCGAGACAGAGAAGAGATCGTTATATATGAAGCTAAAATGGATTTCCGTCAATTTATTCATTAATAACATCAGGAAGACTGACATTCATTCTACTAAACGAATTTCAGTTGTCTTTTACAAGTGTACCACTGTTTACCGTATTTTTATTGTAACCTCACCTTCACCACCAACATGACGACAAAGCACTTAGTTCGGTACAATCGCTTGAATGATTTTACTAAATGAGACGTTCGTATTCTTAAATCTATAGAAACTTGTTTAACGGTACAAAATGAAACAGCGTGTAAATATCAGCCTTCACAGTAACAAGGAACGCAATGGGTATCACGTTACTAAACAGAACACTAACGAACTCTTCTTAACGTATCAGTTGTCTTTACAACAATTCCTAGCGGTCGCTGCTGTGTCCGCTGCAGATACGTGCGATTACTATGGACACACGAGTATACGAGGATTTTATAGGGTACGGTTTAAATGGTTGCCAACGAACCCTACAAATGCCACTTACGTGTGAAGGATTAAACTTCTGAAGTTCTGCATCCTGAATGAAGGCAACCATCTGAAAATCTTTCTTGTAACGAGACATTTACCCATTACTAAAACAAAGTAGGGAGTGAAACCAAGCTGGACTTAAATTCACTAGACATTTCTGTTTCAAGGATCCACTTACTAAAGTACATGCCGCATCAAACTTTGAAGTTTTCTGTATATCATCGATAAACGAATATACTGGCGATGCATATTGATGCCGTTAGGACGTCGGTTAGTAAGTAGTTCCAGTTAATAGATCTGGCCTGTCGGCTCGCTGTCGAAGATAGTAACGTCCAGAAGATGTTCTCTCCAAAAGATGTAGCAGAGATAAGCACCATCTTCCGGAACTTACTACCCGAAATCAAGTAAACAGGATGTCAGGATAATGGCCGCAGGCTACAACGTGCGTTACGAACGGTGCACGTCCAGGACTACGAATTATAGGCACTGCCACCAGCTGCCGAGAGACCTGAAATATTTTACTGCCCAAACTGATATCCTTCCTCCAAAGCACTAGAGGTTCTGTATTTGTACACGACAAAACCCATCTGCATGTCATCTGGAATCTTCAAGACTTCTTTTTTTCATGACTGTCACAAAAAAAACATCATGTGCCGCTTTATCTGGTACAGTGAACGATCGGATGATGAGAGATCTGTGTAACATTCTTTGTGATGTAAGGCAACTTAGTGACTAAGATGGATCTAAGAGAATTCAATGTTGTTTAACTTATGTGTTCCGGAAGCGATGGAAAAGTTGAAATAAAGTATCACAAGGGTAAGGGGAACCAGTAGTATCTTCATAGTTTCTAAACTTTTAAGCGACACATCCATACTGGTCGAACATAGCGCAAAAATCATGTAAACATCTGAAAGTGAAAGAGCTTGCTTTCATTATATAATTTTGGTCAAAATGAAGCGCATATATAACAAATGTGACGGCGCGTGTCAGGCAGGAAACTAATGATTTATTTATAACCAGGTTTAAATATGTGGAGTTTTAGATTAAGTGAAAGAATCTCGTATTTAGGATGGTAGCCGCCCGGGGTGGCCGAGCGGTTCTAGGCGCTTCAGGCTGGAACCGCGCGACCACTACAGTCGCAGGTTCCAATCCTGCCTCGGGCATGGATGTGTGTGATGTCCTTAGGTTAGTTAGGTTGAAGTAGTTCTAACAAGGGAACCTCCCCATCGCAACCCCCTCAGATTTAGTTATAAGTTGGCACAGTGGATAGGCCTTGAAAAACTGAACACAGATCAATCGAGAAAACAGGAAGAAGTTTCGTGGAACTATGAAACAAATAAGCAAAATATACAAACTGAGTAGTCAAGTCAAATGCATAGATGGCTACGAACATACTGTGCGCACTGGGCAGTGAACGATTAGTGTTGATAGGCCGGTGGGCTCTGATGAAACGCTGTACACAGTTACAAATGACTTTTATGGATTTCAGTGCATCGCGTATCATGTAGAGAGGTACCCACGCGTCTCCTCGTTGCCTCAGGCAGGTGCCGATGAATGGGTGGCAGCTTCTGCCGTTAACTGCTGAGCCAGCGCCCCCTGTTGCTGAGGCCGGTGGCCTTCGGAGGCCACAGCCATTGATGTCAGCGGTAGAGATGGGGGATCCGCTCTTGAACTAATTCATAGAGTTGAATCATTCAAAGGAGTGAACAATCAGTGATTCAGAGAAAAAGAACGGTAGCTCCAAACGTTTCCCACGGCAGAGAGAGAGAGAGAGAGAGAGAGAGAGAGAGAGACGGAGCATATCAGCAGCGCCTCTGCTGGTCAGAGCACAGTGCACGCCACACAACACAGCCAGCGCCGGCCTCTGCCCTGCTTCTACCTTGGCTGCCTGCATTGTGCAGTGCCCCATTGGATTTTGTGTTTCACATATGCCGTGCCGTCTCTGTGCGTCGTCTGCCGCGTGCAGTGTCTGGCGGCGATCGTTTCAGTCGCACGTCCTGCCCTCTGGGCAGTTGATGCGAGCAACAGGACAGAGAGCCACCTAGCTGATAACATAGGAACTACTTGCAACAACCTGCTCGCAAGGGAATGGACGATTTGTCTCGGAGCGGGTGAGTTCACCGCTCCCCCCACCCTCGGAACTCGCCCGCTCAATGCTCACCCCACCGTCTCGACTCTAGCCAGAGCGTTGAGCAAAGTGACTCAGGTGTCACTCTGGTCTCTGCGGTCTTAGCTCACGCAGTAATACAGCTCGCGGCTCGACCTGCTCGACTCAGCGCCTCTGCATCGGAGTTCGTCCCTACTGGATATTGTTCTTCGTAGTAGTACCGCTATGTATATTACATTATTATGTCATGTATACATCAATTGTTTTTATTTTATTTTTATTTGTTTAAACTGATTAGATTAGGTTCCTGATGACTCCTCTTACTATAGGATTTTTATTATGGACACTCGAATTTACGCTTTAATTACGAGCGAACCGATAAACGTATCGCAAAATGTGATACACCAATATTTTCCTTGTTTTATTCTGCGTAAGGCTATATGCAGCACTTTCGTTTTACAGTCAAATTTATATTTTTTTTTCTTATTCTGTTACGGATTTTACGATTTTAGGTGTCTTCGGAAGGAAACGTTCACTTTAAAAATATATGGCTTGCGATGTATTTGTATGAGGTTAATGAAATTTTAATACATTATAGCCAAATATATTGTTAATGTAAATCTCAAGTTACAACATTTTCCGATCACCCAAAAAACCACGATAGTGCAAAATAAATCAATAACCAAAAACTTTGTCATATCGTGTAAATTTCAATAAACAATACAAAATTCTTACTCATTATCTGTGTTACTTCAAAATAGGATCAAATAAGATCAAAATACAGGTATAGTACTGGAATAAACCAAGTTTAAAGGGCAATGTGCCTTCCATTTATTTTCTATTGTAAATGAGTGGTGAGTCATGAAAAAGAGCTAATTCATTTCAGGGAGTGAACAGTTCTGATCCGATCTCTGAAAAGAACAGTTTTGCCCATCTCTAGTCAGCGGCGCTACTTGCGATGGTATTCCACCTGGGGAACAAGACCTTGGCTCCACACACGGCCCCGGTGGCGGCGTGAGGAGTGTGCTGTGCGTGGGTTCCAACCCACTGCCCTCGGATAGGAGTCGGACGGTGGCTGGTACTGTGGTACCAATTCCCACTAGGAACTCAGCGCCAGTGGTGGCAGGGACGGACGGCAAGTCGGTGGCGCTGTGGCAGCAAGTCCTGCGAAGGACTTGCTGCTGGTACCAGGGGCAGCCTAGTCTCAAACTGATGGCTGCAGCTGCCAAAGCCCAGAAGGCTTACTGTCCAGGGCTGCTCTGGCGTTGAGGTGGTGCTGCTGGGCTCTGGCGACGGGAAGTGAACCGTGCCTTGAAGGCCAGACTTACGTAAATGCCTACGGTGTCCATTTGTATCACTAAAACCCGCGTCTAGGTCGTATTGCCATGACAAGAGACTCGCCTAGGTGTGGTGACATCGCCTCACTTGCTACACAGTTCCTGCTGTGGGATGCTCTTTACTGCTGTTCTCGGCTCTCCTTGCTTCACAATCCACTGGCGCGTCTCTTATTGTGACCCACATGTTTGGACTCTGGGAGCTCCTGATCTGCTGCTGTTAACGCAACGCTTTACAAAGCCTTACGTACTACTCCTCCTGAAGACTCAAGTGTCTTAAGTGTCCAACGGCAGCACACTGCCCTTCCCTATGGAGAAGACCCAGCTACTCGGCTCTTACTTTGTCCAGTATTCCTATAAGATAACTCTGCCCACCGCTCTAAAGGTGAAAGCACTTATTACCAGACCAGTTATCACTATTTACTAGACTATTATCACATTCAACCTGAACTTAACAACCTAATCTCCATCCATTGTTCGGAGAATCCAGTTCTCAGTAACTCGAATTGTCGACCTCTGAAAGCCTCATCATCTCAAATAAATAAAGGCGAAGCCAAGCAAAATCAGAATCACTATGGCGCTATGAACAGCAACATTTAAGATCACGGTTACTTTACGTCTGCCATCTAGGTATTGATTTACAGCCTGCAGCAACCTATCTGCTGTGATTCACCCCTCCTGCGCGACTATCCAGGCTGGATTCCCAGAAGACGTTAAGGAAGCTTAGGTTCTACTTGGACTTGTAAGGGTTCTTCTGGCCAAGACAGCTGTGGTTGTCTTATATTTAACAGAGTAACTCCTGTCATGATAGCTGGTGCCTCTTGTTTCTATCCATACAATTTTTAGCCTTCTGACCTTGCGCAGTGCGCAAACTGCTGGCACTGCTCTGAATGCCTTCCGCAACTGCTCTTTCAAACACGAATATGCTCTGAGTAACTTCTTGTGCTCCTTCGCGACTTCCCTAAGCACCCCATTACTACTTGCTAGCTGACGACACCGCTTCAGGCCTTCTTACCTCGTTCAATATTTCACAAATATTAAACACTAAGCTCAGTGACCAACTATGGCTGTACAATATTACATCTTGTTGTCTGGAAAATACCACTCCTCTGTCCTTCTGAAGATGCTGCAGAATACCCACTGAGCCTCCCACAAAAAGACTGGTCACTGCCATCAGTTGTATTTTTCCTTTCTAAGCGCTGCACCCGTGGTTTAGTGGGAGTATCTTTCATTAATAATCAAAACGTCATCGGTTATGGTTTCGAAACCCATCACCACTTAAATTTTGATTAATAATCATCACTGGCGGGCGAAGACTTCCGCCCTAAGTAGTTCCCCTCATTCTGCCAACGCCCTTGTCGAAGGGGGCGGAGTAGCGGAGAGAGGTTCAGCGCACCCTCTTCTACTTGGGGAGGGGACTGCCAAGGTCACTAAGAGAAAAAGCATGAATAATCAAAGAAAGGATAACTATCCATGAGTGGGGGCGTGGTATGTCAGAAGCTGGAACTTGGTAGGGAAACTAGAAAATCTAAAAAGGGGAATGCAAAGGCTCAGTCTAGATATAGTGGGGGTCTGTGACGTAAAATGGAAAGAAGACAAGGATTTCTGTTCAGATGAGTACAGGGTAATATCTATATCTGCGAAAAATGGTATAACGGGCGTAGGATTCCTTACGAATAGGAAGATACGGCAGAGAGTGTGTTACTGTGAACAATTCAGCGATAGGGTTGTTCTTATCAGAATCGACAGCAAAGCAACACCGACAACGACAGTTCCGGTATACAAGCCGACGTCGCAAGCTGGAGATGAAGAGAGAGAGAAAGTATATGAAGATATTTAAAAGGGTACTATAGTACGTAAAGGGAGGTGAAAATCTAATAATCATGGGGGACTGGAAAGGAATGAAAGAGAAGAGAGGCTAATAAATGCTTATGCATTTATAAGGCTTATGCAATAAATGTCAGATATTAATAAGGAATACTCTGTTTAAGAATCACAAGAGGAGGCGGTATATTAGGAAAAGACAGGGTCATACGGGAAGATTTCAGCTAGATTACACCATGGTCAGACAGAGATTCCAAAATCAGATACTGGATTGTGAGGCGTACCCAAGAGGAGATATAGACTCAGATCACAATGTAGTAGTGATGAAGAGTAGGCTGAAGTTTATGGAATCAACATGCAAAGAAGTGGTATACAGAAGTAGCTACTAAGAAATGACGAGATACGCTTGAAATTATATAGAGCTATACATATAGCAATGAGGAATAGAGAAGTAGGCAGTACAGTAAAAGGTGAATGGACACCTCTAAAAAGGGCCGTCACAGACGTTGTAAAGAAAAACATAGGTACAAAGAAGGTAACTGCGAAGATGCCAGGGGTAACAGAAGAAATACTACAGTTTATCCATGAAATAATAAAGGACAGTAATGTTCAGGGAAATTCAGGACTACATACATAAAAGTCGCTGAGGAGAGAATTCAGAGGAAGTGTAGGGAAGCTAAGACGAAATGGCTGCTTGAAAACTGTAAAGAAATCGAAAAAGAAATGACTGTCGGAAGGACTGACTCAGAATATAGAAAAGCCTAATCAACCTTCAGTTAAGTTAAGAGCAGGGTTGGTAACATTAAGAGTGCAACGTGAATTACACTGTCAAATGCAGAGGAGAGATAGGATAGGTGGAAAGAGTACGTTGAAGGTCTCTATGTGGGGGAATATTTCTCTGATGTGATAGAAAAAAAATCAGGAGTCGATATAGAAGAGATAGGGGATCCAGTATCAGAATCAGAATTTAAAAGAGCTCTGGAGGACTTCAGATGAAATACGGCGGAAGGAATAGGTAACATTGCATCAGAATTCCTGCAATCATTGGGGGAAGTGGCAATAACACGACTATTCACGTTCTTATGTAGAATGTATGAGTCTGGCGGCATAACATGAGACTTTCGGAAAAATAGGATCCACACAGTTCCGAAGACTGCAAGAGCCGATAAGTGCGAGAATTATCGCACAATCAGCTTAACAGTTCATGCACCCAAGTTGCTTATAATATAAATATACATATGTACATAATATTCAGAAGAATGAAACAGAAAATTGAGGGTATGTTGCATATTGGTCAGTTTGGATTTAGGAAAGGTAAAGGAACCCCGACTTGGAATACAGAATGGTGCAAGATGTTCGCAATTCTGAGAAAAATAGGTGTAAGCTATAGGGAGAGACGGGTAATATACTCTATGAGTCAAGAGAGAATAATAAGAGTGGACGAACAAGAAGTGCTCAGATTAAAAAGGGTTAAGATTGGGATGTAGACTTCCGCCCCTACTATTCAATCTCTATATCGAAGAAGCAATGATGGAAATAAAAGAAATGTTCCGGCGTGGAATTAAAATTCAAGATGAAGGTGTTTTAATTATACGATTCGCTGATACATTGCTATTCTGAGTGAAAGGAAGAAGAATTACACTATCTGCTGAATGGAATGAACAGTCTAATGAGTACAGAACATGGATTGAGAGTAAATCGAAGAAAGACCAAAGTAATGAGAGTAGCAAAAATGAGAACAGTGAGAAATTTAACATCAGGCTTGGTGGTCACGAAGTAGATGAAATTAAGAAATTCTACTTCCCAGGCAGCAAAATAACCAATGATGGACGGCGGAAGGAGGACATCAAAAGCAGACTAGCACTGGCACAAAGGGCGTTCCTGGCCAAGAGAAATCTACTAGTATGAAACGTAGGCCTTAATTCGAGGAAGAAAATTCTGAGAATGTAAGTATGTATGAGAGCGAAACAGGGGCTGTGGGAAAACGGAACAGAAGAGAATCGAATCATTTCAAATGTGATGCTATGGTGAAAATTAGACGAACTGATAATGTGAGGAACGACGAGGATCTGCGCAGTATCGGAGAGGAAAGGAATATTTGGAAAATACTGACAAGGAGAAGGGACAGGATGCTGGGACATCTGCTAAGACATCAGGGAATGACTTCCAAGGTACTAGAGCGAGCTGTAGAAGGCCAAGTCTGTAGAGGAAGACAGAGATTGGAATATATCCATCAAATAACTGAGGTCATAGGTTGCTTGTGCTTCTGTGGGACGGAGAGGTTGGTACAGGAGAATAATTAGTGACGGTACGCGTCAAACCAGTCAAAAGTCTCATGACTCACAAAAAAGGCCCTCCATCACACATAATCTGCGGAGAGTAACCACTGTCACCTCTCCTCGGAATCATGCTGTTCCTGACACCACGTTTCCTTGTGCCACAGACAAATCAGAACTATCATTCAGTCACAACTAAACAGTATCAACCACCCACGTTATTCACAAAAAAAAGAATCGCAAAACATTAAACATAACTATTATTTCCTGGACCTCTTCCTCTCGTTGTCCATTCCTTGGTTTCTTCGTTTCTGGCTGCTTGCTTATTTCCATTCCCGCTTCCTGTGGAATCGTTTCTGGCAAACCCTTGACTGGTCGTAAAATTCCAATCATGCACATGTGTTGACCTCGTAGACAATTACAGCTTAACATTTACTGGTGAGGCACTCTCGATTAATTGATGTGGGTCCTTGTATCATGTTATACACTTCTTCGTTATCCCTTTGGGAGTGTGAGGACTGGATAACATTACCCACTGTCCCAGTCTATACGGTGACAATGTTCCCACTCGCTTCGATGCATCTTCTTGTTTTTCAAACGCCTTCGTATATGCCCCTTGGACTCTTCTCCACGCTTCCTTCACTTTTCTTGCAACTTCTCGAACTAAATCGCTGTTCCCTCCTCCCTTTTGTCTAATCATATCGAATGGTGATGACTTTTTCTTCCCTTTACACCACCTCACATGGTGACACCATAGAGATATAGGCACTCAGTACAAAGCTTGTACATGAGTCTCAATCTTAATGGTGTGCATTCACCTAATTACCCAACATTTTTCAAATCGTTCTATGAATTCGTTTTATCCTTATGTTAGTCTGAGGACGTGAGGACTCATTCTTAATTTTTTCACTCTAAGTTACTGATAAAACTCTTTCACCAGGTCTGACATGAAGTTTATCCCCTGGTTATTAATGACCATCCGCAGCATACCAAACTTTATTTCCTTGTATTCAGATTCACTGAGTATCAATGCCTACCTCATCAATTTAATCATCTGCCTTCAAGTGAGCCACTTGATTTACTAATGATTCTATGACATCATCCCGGGAGACAACCTGTGTCAGTGTTTTTGCTATTCCCTCGCCTTTACTCATTTTTATGACTCAGAAGAAAGGGGAAATAACAACGATTAAAATAGATAGAACACTCTGCAACTACTCGTATTATTACCCCACTTCCTCTATCTAATCATGAGTCACCTGGACTTCGAACATTATCTAGCTATGCACCCAAAACGACTGCAATAGAATAAACCACCACTGCTGATTCAACATAAGGGAAAGACGCTCAAGTAAATTGCACTGGGTACAACACAAGCATTACCTCTAAATTGATACAAATTAATTGGTTCCCCCAGTTCGACTCAGGGTAAACCTCGTACTTTCACGCCTCCTAAACTTCGACTCAATGACAGTCACCAGCCAAGGAAAAAATAGTATCACTTACCCTAAACAACCGATGAGGACAAATGTAAGGATGTAGAGGCTTGTCTCACTAGGGGTAAGATAAATACTGCCTACAGGAAAATTAAAGAGACCTTTGGAGAGAAGAGAACCACTTGTATGAATATCAAGAGCTCAGATGGCAACCCAGTTCTAAGCAAAGAAGGGAAAGCAGAAAGGTGGAAGGAGTATATAGAGGGTTTATACAAGGGCGATGTACTTGAGGACAATATTATGGAAATGGAAGAGGATGTAGATGAAGATGAAATGGGAGATAAGATACTGTGTGAAGAGTTTGACAGAGCACTGAAAGACCTGAGTCAAAACAAGGCCCCGGGAGTAGACAACAATCCATTAGAACTACTGATGGCCTCAGGAGAGCCAGTCATGACAAAACTCTACCATCTGGTGAGCACGATGTATGAGACAGGCGAAATACCCTCAGACTTTAAGAAGAATATAATAATTCCAATCCCAAAGAAAGCAGGTGTTGACAGATGTGAAAGTTACCGAACTATCAGTTTAATAAGTCACAGCTGCAAAATACTAACGCGAATTCTTTACAGACGAATGGAAAAACTAGTAGAAGCCGACCTCGGGGAAGATCAGTTTGGATTCCGTAGAAATGTTGGAACACGTGAGGCAATACTGACCTTACGACTTATCTTGGAAGAAAGATTAAGAAAAGGCAAACCTACGTTTCTAGCATTTGTAGACTTAGAGAAAGCTTTTGACAATGTTGACTGGAATACTCTCTTTCAAATTCTGAAGGTGGCAGGGGTAAAATACAGGGAGCGAAAGGCTATTTACAATTTGTACAGAAACCAGATGGCAGTTATAAGAGTCGAGGGGCATGAAAGGGAAGCAGTGGTTGGGAAAGGAGTGAGACAGGGTTGTAGCCTCTCCCCGATGTTATTCAATCTGTATATTGAGCAAGCAGTAAAGGAAACAAAAGAAAAATTCGGAGTAGGTATTAAAATTCATGGAGAAGAAGTAAAAACTTTGAGGTTCGCCGATGACATTGTAATTCTGTTAGAGACAGCAAAGGACTTGGAAGAGCAGTTGAACGGAATGGACAGTGTCTTGAAAGGAGGATATAAGATGAACATCAACAAAAGCAAAACGAGGATAATGGAATGTAGTCAAATTAAGTCGGGTGATGCTGAGGGAATTAGATTAGGAAATGAGACACTTAAAGTAGTAAAGGAGTTTTGCTATTTAGGGAGTAAAATAACCGATGATGGTCGAAGTAGAGAGGATGTAAAATGTAGACTGGCAATGGCAAGGAAAGCGTTTCTCAAGAAGAGAAATTTGTTAACATCGAATATAGATTTAGGTGTCAGGAAGTCGTTTCTGAAAGTATTTGTATGGAGTGTAGCCATGTATGGAAGTGAGACATGGACGATAACTAGTTTGGACAAGAAGAGAATAGAAGCTTTCGAAATGTGGTGCTACAGAAGAATGCTGAAGATAAGGTGGGTAGATCACGTAACTAATGAGGAGGTATTGAATAGGACTGGGGAGAAGAGAAGTTTGTGGCACAACTTGACTAGAAGAAGGGATCGGTTGGTAGGACATGTTCTGAGGCGTCGAGGGTACACAAATTTAGCATTGGAGGGCAGCGTGGAGGGTAAATATCGTAGAGGGAGACCAAGAGATGAATACACTAAGCAGATTCAGAAGGATGTAGGTTGCAGTAGGTACTGGGAGATGAAGAAGCTTGCACAGGATAGAGTAGCATGGAGAGCTGCATCAAACCAGTCTCAGGACTGAAGACCACAACAACAACGACAACCCTAAACAAAGAAACGGTGGGCTATGGTTCAGACATTATACTGCAGTGGTAGCATGCTCTCTGCTGTTAACTGCTGGACAGTTATGACCTCAACTGCTTTGCGCTCTAAAGGAACAACAACAACAACAACAGTGTTGTTAACTGCGGCGGTGTCGGCACCACTGACACCATTCTAAACTGGGTGGGGGCTGAGTGAATGATAGTGGCAGGCCGGTGGGACAAGGCGAAATGCTGTAGACGGTAACTGTGGTGTCACCGCCAGACACCACGCTTGCTAGGTGGTAGCCTTTAAATCGGCCGCGGTCCGCTAGTATACGTCGGACCCGCGTGTCGCCACTGTCAGTGATTGCAGACCGAGCGCCGCCACACGGCAGGTCTAGAGAGACTTCCTAGCACTCGCCCCAGTTGTACCGCCGACGTTGCTAGCAATGGTTCACTGACAAATTACGCTCTCATTTGCCGAGACGATAGTTAGCATAGCCTTCAGCTACGTCATTTGCTACGACCTAGCAAGGCGCCATTATCCTTTGCTATTTATCTTGTGATGCATGTACCGTCAGACCGATGTTCACCAATTATGGATTAAAGTTAAGTATTCCAGCAGCTATGTATTATTTTTACTAGACTCAACTCCTTTAACTGTTCCAGACCTCACGCCAGCCTGCGTGAGCTAAACGCGTGCCTTTCGGCTACCAATCATAGTGGCTTGGCTGTCTTGCCAAGTCACAACAGTAACAACTGACTTTTATTGACTTTAGTACATGATTTAGTGAGGCACCCACGCCTCTCCTCATTGCTTCCGGCTGGTAACAATGCATGGGGGTGGGGGTTGCGAGATGGTGGAGGTAGTGTACATAGCTGCTGAGCCGGCACTGTGCATTGCCGAGGCTGGTGGCACTTGGTGGCCACAACTGTTGAAGTCAACGACTCTCTAAGTGTTGTGCTGCAACACTGTTCCACTCGGAGAACAGCCTTTCGGCTCGACCCTGACCACAGTGGCAGCGTGTGGAGTCTGATGCACTCCTCCAGATGGGAGTCAGCCGGCCGGAGTGACCGTGCGGTTCTAGGCGCTACAGTCTGGACCCGAGCGACCGCTACGGTCGCAGGTTCGAATCTTGCCTTGGGCATGGATGTGTGTGATGTCCTTAGGTTAGTTAGGTTCAATTAGTTCTGAGTTCTAGGTGACTGATGACCTCAGAAGTTAAGTCGCATAGTGCTCGGCGCCATTTGAACCATTTTCGATGGGAGTCACGTGATGGCTGGCGGTGCTGCACCAAACCCCACTAAACACTCAGCGTCGGTGGTGGCAGGCAAGGGAGGTAGGTCGGCAGGGCTGCGGCACCAAGTCCTGTGAAACAGTGCTGGCATCAGACACAGCACGGTCTCAAACCCTTGTCTGCTGCTACCGAGCCCAGTCGTGAGGAGCTCTGGCGTTGAGGAGCTACTGCTGATTCTCAGCGAGGAGAAGTGATCCACACTTATTTATATGCCCCTGGCGACCATTTGCTTCACTAAATATAGTGCCTAGTCACGAAGCCATAGGAAGGGACTCACACTGGTGTAGCGACACTGCCCCACTTGCTTCACGATTATCCCGTGCGGTGATTTCTGCTGCTGTGCTCAGCGTTCTTGCTTCGCAGTCCACAGGTACGTCTGTTATTGTGTATTGTCGCCACAGTGGCGGATACCGATACACAGCTGTTATTGCAACGCTCCATGGCGACTTCTGCAATACTTCCAATCAATTTTGCCAAATTGTGTATCCAAGGAGTTTGCAGTGGTTTTACAATACCTTAATCCCAAAATGTTGTAGTTTTAATAATTAGATGTAAAATATTACTTTTACCTTCGATGTTGTTTAGCTATAGTGATGCAATACTTTCTAGAAGAATACACCGCCATTTGACTGCGTATTATAATATTTATCTTTTGTACTACACAGATTTCGTCTTTTGTGCCATTATCAAACACAACGCTAACAGTTGTTAGACCATTATTAAGTCATATTTGTTAACAAATATGTTAATTATTAATATATTAGACCTTTATTAAGTCATATTTGTTAACGAATAGGTTAATTATTAATATCTTAGACCATTATTAAGTCATATTTGTTAACAAATATGTTAATTTGTAAATGATTTGATAATGGTCTAACTACTTTTGGCACTGTTCTTGAAACTGGCATAAAAACATAAATCTAGAAAGTACATTGACGGGATACTCTTTTAAAAATTATTTTTATCATTTTATTGTAAATGATACATTATACGTTGCTGGTATTGATTTCATTGAAATTAGCCATTGCTCCCAAACCGATATGCATGAAAAGACAGATACATAGGACGTTTGAAAAAATGTCTCGTATCTCTCCAGGAGGAGGTAAAATTTAACAAAATTAGGACAAAATTACCTGTAATGATACGTGCAGAAACGAATAGCAGTTGAGATATAGGTCAATCTGCTCTCCCATTCTTTAACACAGAAACAAACGCAACAGCCACATCTGCATGTTGCTGCCGTGTATCCTTACACATCCTTGAGCCCTTCTTCACAGTGAATAATACTGTCTTCGACATACACCTGTCTCCACTTGGATTGCCTGACATGCATTGTTCACATGCTCCTTTAATATCTGCACATTGTTTGTAGGTTGAAAATACACTAATTGTTGTAGCCGTGCGGTCTTAGGCGTCTTGTGACGGTTCACTCGGATTCCTCCGTCGGAGATTCGAGTTCTCCCTCGGGCATGGGTGTGCGTGTTGTCCTTAGTGTAAGTTGGATTAAGTAGTGTGTAACCTAAGGGAACGATGACGGCAACAGTTTGGTCCCTTAAGAACTTACCACAAATTTCCAAAAATCCACTGATGGCTTTAAATCACTTCACTGCCAGAAATACAAAGGATTCAATTCCGATAAATAGGGAGGCCATGGTATCATACCTCCTCAATCAATATACACTACTGGCCATTAAAATTGCTACACCAAGAAGAAATGCAGATGATAAACGGGTATTCATTGGACAAATATATTATACTTGAACTTACGTGTAATTGCATTTTCACGCAATTTGGGTGCATAGATCCTGAGAAATCAGTACCCAGAACAACCACCTCAGGCCGTAATAAAGGTCTGGGCATTGAGTCAAACAGAGCTTGGATGGCGTGTACAGGTACAGCTACCCATGCAGCTTCAACACAATACCACAGTTCATCAAGAGTAGAGACTGGCGTATTGTGACGAGCCAATTGCTCGGCCAAAATTGACCAGACGTTTTCAGTTGGTGAGAGGTCTGGAGAATGTGGTGGCCAGGGCAGCAGTCGAACATTTTCTGTATCCAGAAAGGCCCGTTCAGGACCTGCTACATTCGGTCGTGCATTATCGTGCTGAAATGTACGGTTTCACAGGGATCGAATGAAGGGTAGAGCCAAGGGTCGTAGCACATCTGAAATGTAACGTCCACTGTTCAAAGTGTCGTCAATGCGAACAAGAGGTGACCGAGACGTGTCACCAATGGCCCCCCATACCATCACGCCGGGTGATACGCCAGTATGGTGATGACGAATACCCGCTTCCAATGTGCGTTCACCGCGATGACGCCAAACACCGATGCGACCATCATGATGCTGCAAATAGAACCTGGTTTCATCCGAAAAAATGACGTTTTGCCATTCGTGCACCCAGGTTCGTCTTTGAGTACACCATCGCAGGCGCTCCTGTCTACCGTCAAGGGTAACCGCAGTTATGGTCTCCGAGCTGATAGTCCATGCTGCTGGAAACGTCGTCGAACTGTTGGTGCCGATAGTTGTTGTCTTGCAAACGAACCCATCTGTTGACTCAGGTATCGAGACTTGGCTGCACAATCAGTTACAGCCACGCGGATAAGATGCCTGTCATCTCGACTGCTAGTGACACGAGGTCGTTGGGATCCAGTACGGCGTTCCGTATTACCCTCCTGAACCCACCGATTCCATGTTCTGCTATCAGTCATTGGATCTCGACGAACGCGAGCAGCAATGTCGTGATACGATAAAAAGCAATCGCGATAGGATACAATCCGACCTTTATCATAGTCGGAAACGTGATGGTACGCATTTCTCCTCCTTACACGAGGCATCACAACTACGTTTCACCAGACAACGCCGATCAACTGCTGTTTGTGTATGAGAAATCGGTTGGAAACTTTCCTCATGTCAGCACGTTGTAGGTGTCGCCACAGGCGCCATCCTTGTAAGAATACTCTGAAACGTCAATCATTTGCATATCACAGCATCTTCTTCCTGTCGGTTAAATTTCGCGTCTGTAGCACGTCATCTTCGTGGTGTAGCAATTTTAATGGCCAGTAGTGTATCATTCATGAAACATTGCGGTGATGTACTGTTGCACAATCTGTAGCAAATGGAGTGGTCACCGTCGTGCATAAACGACAGACATTGCCTTTCTGCAGGGGTGAGATCTCCAATAGCATTCGTTAATCGTCACGCAGAAATCGGTGATACACAGCACTGTTAGATTTAGTGTATGCCCATTTGAGTCTCCCACCAGGAGTACCTACCCCATACGTTGTTACTGAACAGATCCCGATGCCTTATCTCCATCACTGCTCGAACATTTGCATCCGCACACATCTGCATAGTGTTTTAATTGACTGTTCCAAATTTAGTAACTGAATGCTACAGTTAATTCAGTCCAAACATCCAATATAGTAGAAAAGTATTTTCCTGCTATACTTCCTTGAAGGTAGCTATTACACACCTCAAACACTTTTTTTGACAGAGTGGCTATAACATAAATGTGATAACATAATACGAAATAACATAACATTTGCTAAGAGTAACATATAAACTGATACTGTGGCACAATACGATGCATGGCACTTAATTTTTTTAACCTAGTTCAGGGACGTTTATATAACTTATCTGTCTCTTCGTGGTATGCAATATTGCCACTGTAAGTGTAAGTAATGACTGCAGACACTCTTGATACTCGTAGTACAGTTATTGTATATATAGCGACTGTTAAGTAGGAAAGTAGACTTCAGCGTACTGTATTGAGCTGTCTGAAGGCACTAAACTAAATTGTCTAACTCGTGATTCACAGCTGCCTGAGTCTCCAGTTTTGAGTTCGTCAGTGTTTTGGTGCCTGTCGGAAGAAGGATTTACTTTCCGCCAGCACAAGACAAAAGCAAAGTAGTCCACAGTTGGGAACGCTCCCTACAGCAGCTGCCCACACTACCGGTGAAGGGAGTGGCGCAGAAGCCGGAAGAGGTCCAGGTTTGTGTGCGCCATCTGGAGACTGCTGCACAGAAACTGAGAGGTGCCAGGTGAGTAATGAAGCCTATGCAGATGCGGCCTATCGTGATATTTGTTGTTTCAGGTACACCACATTTACAATGCATCTCTTCTGACAGCATGCTGTAACAAATACAACAAATTATTCTTCAGTAGCAAAGTGGTCCATATCTCAACAGCTACTGGTTTCCAGACATATACTTATAGGAGTTTTTCTTCCATTTTTGGTCAGTACTATCTTGAAAAAATGAGTACAATAGGAATGAAACGTGTTTGCATCATCTTTGTATGCTATTTACTGTTGGCATAAGTTGTTTGTAAGGACCCTTTTCGTGCAACAGACAATATCAGTGCTCGCATACACTGTGTTTAGGGGTGTAAATGTAGATATTTCTATTGATGAATGAGAACAGCGTAGTGTACAACATTATGCCAGTATTTACTTCATTTGCAGGTTAATTATTATAGGTGTTAAAGAAAGATGTTTTTGGGTCGATTAGTACCTTCAAGTACGCTGGCACAAGCAAGCCATTAAGGTATCTTCCCCCTTGGGCAGGAGGTCATGTATTTAAATGTGGATGCATGCCCACAAACTGGGTAGCCTAGACTGACAGGTACACTCCACTTCGTGGTGGTGATGGTGCAGATAACATCAGGTAATAAATAATGTGACGTGCTTGGAGGAAGACTGCAAGATGCAGGGGAAAAACAACTAACGCACTGAAGTGAGTATGTATTAAATAATATTGATACACTATAGGTACCTACACACCTAGCACACTGTATCTTGATGATTAAACAGCTGTCATATGTATCTAGTAAGTTATTACATCCAGCGTAAGCCGCGCGGGGTTGCCGTGTGGTCGAGGGGGTCTTCTCACGATCCGCGTCGCTCCACCCGTTGGAGGTTCGAGTCCTCCCTCGGGCAATGGTGTGTGTCTCGTCCTTAGCGTAAGCTAGTTTAAGTTAGATTAAGAAGTTTTTAAGCTTAGGGACCGATGACCTCAGCAGTTTGGTCCCATAAGACCCTACCACAAATTTCCAAATTTCCATCCAGCGCCGGCCGCTGTGGGCGAGCGGTTCTAGGCGCTTCAGTCTGGAACCGCTCTGATTTAGTCATAAGTTGGCACAGTGCACAGGCCTTGAAAAACTTAACACAGATCAATCGAGAAAACAGGAAGAAGTTGTGTGGAACTATGAAAAAAATAAGCAAAATATACAAACTGAGTAGTCAATACGCAAGATAGGCAACATCAAGTATACTACGAGCCCAGGAGCGCCGTGGTCCTGTGGTTAGCGTGAGCAGCTGCGGAACGAGAGGTCCTTGGTCCAAATCTTCACTGTATTGAAAAGTTTACTTTTTTATTTTCGCAAAGTTATGATCTGTCCGTTCGTTCATTGACGTCTCTGTTCACCGTAATAAGTTTAGTGTCTGTGTTTTGCGACCGCACCGCAAAACCGTGCGATTAGTAGACGGAAGGACGTGCCTCTCCAATGGGAACCGAAAACATTTGATCGCAAGGTAATAGGACAACCGATTCCTCCACAGAAAAACACGTCTGAGACATTCTATACGACACTGGTGACGCCATGTGCGTCACATAACAGGAATATGATGTCGACCCACCTAACTTGTACACTTGGCGAATGGGTAAAAAGATTCTTCTACCTTGCCCGATTTAGGTTTTCTTGTGGACGTGATAATCACTCCCAAAAAAGTGATGTAAACATAAGAGTTTGTCACATAAACTACAACAAATGAATGCAACAGTTTCACAGTCGCACAGTTTTCCCTGTGCTCTGTCAAAACATATGTTTTTAACGTTTTCAAATTTTTCCGTTTAGGGGAGGTTCCCTTGTAAGTTCTAGGGGACTGATGACCTCAGATGTTAAGTCCCATAGTGGCTATGAGCACTATGGGACTTAACATCTACGGTCATAAGTCCCCTAGAACTTAGAACTACTTAAACCTAACTAACCTAACCAGTCATCACGATAAGTCCCATAGTGCTCACAGCCATTTGAACCATTTCCATCCAGCATAAGTTACACTCTCTTTACTCGCGGGTGTCAACGTGAACAAAAAACGGTTGTACTTAAGACCAATATCGTTTTATAAGAAACTTTCAACAGGTTATTTGATAATGGCCTAATCCTGAATTGTATGTCGTTGTGGTCTTCAGTCCAGAGATTGGTTTGATGCAGCTCTTCATGCTACTCTATCCTGTGCAATGTTCTTCATCTTCGAGTACCTACTGCAACCTACATCCTTCTGAATCTGTTTAGTGTATTCATCTCTTGGTCTCCCTCTACGATTCTTACCCTCCACGCTGCCCTCCAATACTAAATTGATGATCCCTTTATGCCTCAGAATATGCTCTACCAATCGATCCTTTCTTCTAGTCAAGTTGTGCCACAAATTTCTCTTCTCCCCAATTCTATTCAATACCTCCTCATTAGTTATGTGATCTACGCATCTAATCTTCAGCATTCTTCTGTAGCACCACATTTCGAAAGCTTCTATTCTCTTTTTGTCTAAACTATTTATCGTCCACGTTTCACTTCCATACATGGCTACATTCCATACAAATACTTAACTACGAAAATAAACTAGAAATTAGCAGCTACACGCAAGATGTAGTCACTTAAAAAACAAACGCCAACTGCGGGAACAGATTCAAAGAAAATCATCTTAACAAATGTTTATCTTCTGACGTTTGTTTATAGGATTTTTCTTCCACTTTTAACCAGCAGCATATCCTGTAAGAAAGAAAAGAACGTGTAGTCGATAGAAGCTATCACCACCGAGAGGTGATATTCCCCTTAACTAGAGAGAGATGTGTAAATACACTACATGAAAAAGCGACTCGAAGAAAAATAATTGTTTCCTAGTCTGCTGTTCTTGAGTAGTCGATGGAGACAAAACAGCTCGATGCACATCACTTACTCACATCTGTATAAACTCAACAGTTCATCTATATTGTAGTAGTGAAAAATTCGCAGATTTTGTTTCCAATTTCATGCACTCGGTTGCTGCGGAAAACTCATGTAAAGGTCCGCATTTTTAATGAAGAGGGATCGTAAAAACCTACCAACAGAAAAGCACTATGCAGAGAGTACGAGAAAGTCGTAGGGCGACATAAACGGCTCGAGACGCCGCTTCGTACTTTATGCAGAGGGATTCAGTTACTGGGGCGTCGAGGCGGTGACAGGACGAGTGTATAAATAAACACGCAGGGGGCCGTTCGTCGCCGCGTGTCGCGCTGCGCCCCAATCGGCGTTCGGCCGCAGCCGTAGCCCGGACCCGCACCCGACCCCAGCCAGTGGCGCCCCAGGCTGGCTGCGGCGGCCGCTGAAACTTTGATGTCGCCACTGCACTGCGATCCAGCCCTCGCGGTGCGGCAGGCGCCGCGTCGCAAGGGTCAAAACCGCCCTCAAACACAAACGTAGGGTTTGCTTCGGAAAGCTGTAAAGAAGCAGTCGTTCTCTTCCACTTAAATTTATTGCAGGCCTCGTGATACTACACCCTTTGTTGGCGTCGATATGTTGTTATTATTCGATAAGTGCTTGGAAATAATTAGATTAAGAGGTCACAACAGAAAATTAATAGAAAAACTCTGTTACTTATTAGATAAGAACATTTAATACTAATTTCTCATACATTCCTGATAAGACAGAGATAACGATAATACAGGGTGATTCAAAAAGAATACCACAACTTTAGGAATTTAAATCTCTGCAACGACAAAAGTCAGAGCTAAGCACTATCTGTCGGCGAATTAAGGGAGCTATAAAGTTTCATTTAGTTGTACATTTGTTCGCTTGAGGCGCTGTTGACTAGGTGTCAGCGTCAGTTGATGCTAAGATGGCGACCGCTCAACAGAAAGCTTTTTGTGTTATTGAGTATGGCAGAAGTGAATCGACGACAGTTGTTCAGCGTGTATTTCGAATGGTGTTAAACCTCCTGATAGGTGGTGTATTAAACGTTGGTATAAACAGTTTACAGAGAATGGGTGTTTGTGCAAAGGGAAAAGTTCTGGACGGCCAAGAACGAGTGATGAAAATGTAGCACGCATCCAGCAAGCATTTGTTCGCAGCCCAGGAAAATCGACTCGCAGAGCTAGCAGAGAGCTGCAAATTCCACAATCAACTCGCCTAAGGTGAACGTTTTCTGTGCCATTTCAGCCAATAAAGTTTTTGGTCTCTTTTTCTTCGAAGGTGCTACTGTAACTGGACTACAGTATCTGGAGATGTTAGAGAATTGGCTGTTCCCTCAGCTTGAACAAGAAGCACAACAATTCATATTTCAGCAGGATAGAGCGCCACCACATTGGCACTTATCTGTCCGTAACTACCTGAATGTCAACTACCCGAGGCGATGGATCGGCCGCCAGGCAGCCCGTGACAGAGCACTTCATCACTGGCCTCCAAGAAGCCCTGATCTTACCCCCTGCGATTTTTTCTTATGGGGGTATGTTAAGGATATGGTGTTTCGGCCACCTCTCCCAGCCACCATTGATGATTTGAAACGAGAAATAACAGCAGCTATCCAAACTGTTACGCCTGATATGCTACAGAGAGTGTGGCACGAGTTGGAGTATCGGGTTGATATTGCTCGAGTGTCTGGAGGGGGCATATTGAACATCTCTGAACTTGTTTATGAGTGAAAAAAAAACCTTTTTAAATAATCTTTGTAATGATGTATAACAGAAGGTTATATTATGTTTCTTTCATTAAATACACATTTTTAAAGTTGTGGTATTCTTTTTGAATCACCCTGTATAATGACCAGCGGAAAAATGCTCCTATCGGATCACAAAAAGGCGAATATGCTGCTGTTTAAAAAGACTCTGAAAAATGGGATACCAACTGATTCTACCTTCCTCAGGATCTTTAAAAAGTTTTCCCATAAATTTTGGCATGCGAACCGATTCGCGCTCTCTTTGCCCCACTTTTCGGTCACAGTCTTTTAAATAGCAGGAGCATTTTTCCGTTGCTTCCTTTCTTTTCCTTGCCACAGCTGTAAGGTCCCTCACATGAAAAAAAAAAACTTTACGGGTAAGGAAAATTTTGATAGATTATTGTATTGAACTGGGGACCTAGAAATGACGGAGAGGCTTCGTGCCCGCCGTAACCTCAGTGGTACACAATCCCACAACAGGCTACAGCAGTCCAACGACCCCACCGCCGCCCCACACCGAACCCAGGGTTATTGTGCGGTTCGGCCCCCAGTGCCCCCACCCCCCGGGGACGTCTCACACCCGACGAGGGTAACCCCAATGTTTGCGTGGTAGCGTAATTATGGTGTAGGCGTACGTGGAGACAGTGTTAGTGCAGCGATCGCCGACATAGTGTAACTGAGGCGGAATAAAGGGAACCAACCCGCATTCGTAGAACCAGATGGAAAAGCGCCTTAAAAACCATCCACAGGCTGGCCGGCACACCGGACCTCGACAGTAAACCGCCGGGCGGATTCGTGCCGAGTACCGGCACGCCTTCCCGCCCAGAAAACAATGTGTTAGACTGCACGGCTAACCGGGCGGGCGATAGATTAATTACGTGAAATTCAAATAATGTAGAACTAATTCTACACCTCGGGCCGGACTTTACGTGCACTAAAATTTTGCATGATGCCTCAGTATCTCAACATGGGGTTCCAGAACCCTTTTGATGATATCAAAGATACTTCACCGATATTTCTGCATGCTACGTCACTTTATAAACAACGTTTTCATCTTATACCGGATTTTACGAGCGTATCCCGCCAATTTACAATTTTTTTCGTCAACAGGTATAACTTAGGTAACTAACTATACACGCAAAGTTTACGCAAATTTATCATGCGAATACCTGTCAATTTAAAAATCTTACTGCTACAGGTACAAATTTGAGGAATTGTATCCACAAAATTTAGGCAAATGCGTCATTTATCCACTCATTCATTCATTCATTCGGGAGTATCAAGAAAATTTTCAAGGTAGTTCGAGATCGGTATCTTAGGTACACACCGTAAAAATCTCAGCTATTTGCTGTACATAGCGGCCTTGGAATCCACGACTAGGTTTTGGTCCGCTGCTGACGGCGAAAAAATGGTGAACAACGTTTTTTTGGGGTTTCCTAAGGAACCGTCGCTAAATTTACGCATATGCATCGTTAATTCACTCATGGATACATCCGTCAGGTTTATCACGCGTATACCTGTTGGGTCTTACCCACTCGTCTCGTATAGGGTGCCCAAGGGATGATGCGTTCTTGGAATATTGTACAATTCAAGCAAATAACATTAGAATTTTTATTTTTATGAAGCAGATTGACAATACTTAACTTTAATGAACAAAGGTGTCGTAAGGGATGGACCACATGCAACATAAAACAGAGTCTTGGTTATATACAAAGGTCAGTCACGTCTGCCACACAGTTTGTGGGTCACTGCTACCGGTTCTCGTAGCAATCTCTGCTAGGCCGTGCTAATACTTGGCGATACTGTCCACTAATGTCCGTATACTGAGCCGATCTGAGCACACGAGACTGGCAGGAGCGGCGCTTATTTTCACTTCGGCTTGAGTCTTCTGTCATGTTGCGCTCGTATTCCGCGCACCAGTGGCCGCCCTCGTTTCACCGCCTTCTCTGGACTTGCGCCCTTCGTCTTCGTTCCGGCGCTTGTGGTTACGCCAGAACAATACCCGTCATCAGTCAACCTATTTAATGTTTACGTGTATATTTTACATGTACGAGTTGGGTGACTTTGAACCTCTGTATCTGCGAAAGGGATAAACACATCAAGAAAATATTCAAGGTTGTTCGATATCATGATCTTAGGAATGCTTCGCAAACATTTCTGCCATTTGCTGTGCGTAGTCATCTTGGACTCCTAGGCTGGACATTGTCAGGTGGTGAGAAGGAAAATAAGATAAACGATGACTTTTTGGGACTTTTCCTAGGAACCGCCCATGAACTAATGGTGACTCCGTAAGTCCCATCAAGCCCGCCATAGGCCACATCGAATGCAACAAGAACGAACCGATTTTCTCCGTTTGCCTACGCAGGAGGAAGTGTGCAATATTTGTACTTTGGCACTGTGCTGTAGCTTGGCTGGTTGACCATCCGGTCTGCCGAGCGCTGTTGGCACGCGAGGTGCACTCAGCCCTTGTGAGGCAAACTGAGGAGCTACTTGGTTGAGAAGTAGCGACTCCGGTCTCGGAAACTGACATAACGCCGGGAGAGCGGTGTGCTGACCACATGCCCCTCCTTATCCGCATCCAGTGACGCCTTTGGGCTGAGGACGACACGGCGGCCAGTCGGTACCTTTGGGCCTTATGACTGTGCTATGGGATAGTGACACTAAAACAGTCCTTCTGTTGTGCACACAAATGGTCCCTGGACCAAAGGCTGTCCAAAATCGTTGACCCTACCTTTTTATCACCAACGGAACCCCTATGTGTTACCATCCGAAAATCCCGATTTTGTTTTGCGCAGCGTTTTGGAACGTATTTGTAAGGATGCTGTCGCAAGCATACCAGTGTCCTCAGGTTTAGACGTGTTTTGCCCCTACTTTTGTGACTCAGCACACAGAGTCTTTCAGAATTACACCGAAAAACTTCGTGCGGATGTAGAAGGTGTCTTGAGGTGGAAAATAAGGATAGGACCCGCGTCCGGAAACGACATCCTACGACAATACAGAGCGTCGAAGTTATCGGCGCAGGCGTAATGATATTATAAACTTTTAGGGATGATGGAGAAGGATAAATTTATCAATTCGAGGTAAGGAACCCAGGTCCGGAAGAGAAGAAGTCCAAATCTGAAAGCGAAAATCCTTCTGATCCTTTGACGGTAGAATACATTTACCGGTACTGCAGTTGCTAAGAATGTAGTGAATGTAACTTTTAGAAGTTGTGGCACTGACCAAAACAAGAAAACAATGTCCAGTAAACATTGTCTATAAAGTGCATAGCTCCTCTATTGAACAAGTGCACATATCTCACAAGATACACATTATAGAGCCCACGTTTACTATATGTTTTTTTTTTTTTTACATTTATCCTTCTCTATCGTACCTCAAAGTCATCACGGAGTAATCCTTTGTATACATACATAAAGGATGTCAGGAAATTCCCGTTACAGAGTTCTATGACTTATAGAGGTGACAGGTAAATAACATTTTGAATAGGAACCCATGTCCAGAAATGTAAAGTTTCCGTTGCACAACATTTGCAGTTCACATGTTTAATTCATCCACTTCCGCCTGAGAAACTGAATTTGTTGTGACGCAGTACAGTTATTAGATAACAGTTCGAAAGGAAACGTAACGGGACATCCATATGTCATTATGCCCATTCGTTTGTATTAACACTTAAACATTTCGTGATTAAATTATTCCAAAACAAAAGAAGGAACCAGTATACTGTACGTACGGAACAGTACTGATGCATTACAACAGCGGCTAGATGTGGCGACCACCAACGTTTTTACAGACATTGTACCTACGAAGCACGATTTCGTTCACACTCTCCATCTCACTTGGTGTCTCTTCAGTTTCTACTGCAACGGCCAGAACTCGTTACAGCAGATCTTCCTCTGCCTCTACAGTAGTCTCATAAATTAAACTTTGCATACGATCCCACAAGAAGTAGTCTACAGGAGTTTTATACGACAGTCGCAGCAGCCGCGTGGTTGAACCACCTCTGCTTGTTCATCTTTCACGATATCGTCTGATGAAAGGTCCCTGAACCGCACATCAGAAATGAGGTGGTGCATCGTGTTAATTATCGGTAGTTATATAAGATTAGAGCTGACAAATTCTATTTTAATAAGATCTGAAATGCCTACTTCCGTTATCATTGATCCCTTAGTATTTATCGACGCTGCAAAAAACATTGATGTCATTGATGGTACCTACTTCCGAGACAATAAAAAATAAAACGACATACAATTCGATTTGAACACGGAGCTTAAAGTTCGAAATGTGCTCTTAGCCACCACGTTACTCCACTCGCAAACTGATGGTGTAGTATTATAAATTTTATTGTCATGTTCTCTAAAATTATTTATTTTTGGTATCTAAGACAAAATTGGTGTTTTTTTGTGTCCACTTCTCTTTCATAAAAGTTTCGACTGTGTCAGATAGCCACTTATGGCAGGTTCCCCCTGTGGGACAAAGGCAAGAACCTGTGAACTGTGTTCGTAGGTGGGACTATATGACAGTACTGCAAGACAGAAGTTCTGGGAGTGCCTGAGGAAAAGGAATGTAGCTTATGGAGTGGTAAGAAAAATCCAGACGATACGTTTCTCTCGGAGAGGGACGATCCTAATGGTTTCGGACCAAAAGTGGAGTTCAGTAAGGCAATGCACTGTCCACAAAACTGTTATAGATGATGTAATAAAGAATATAAAGAAAAGTTTTAGAGAACTTACTGCAGTTGTCTTTGCTTATGATGTCGTAATGGGGTGAAACGGACGACGCAGCTCAGACCAGACTCAACTAGTGGAAATCCCAATTCCGGGAATACAACCTACGCATCAACGAGACTACGACACCGGCGACAGCAGTCAAAAAAGGTGGGTATCCCACGAGTGTAATACTATGAGACGAACAGCTAGAGTGTGCAGCAGCTTTCCGTACCTCGGAAGTGTAATCGCCAGGGATAATCTGATTAGGTAAGTGATTATCAACGGAATACAAAAAGTTTCTGCATTTTACCAACAAGCGAGAACCTTTTATAGGTTGACATGTTTCTAGAATAAGCAAAATCAATTATGTTCAACAGCTACATGGTACAAATATGAACCTGCGGTGTCGAAGGATGCAAAATCACAAAGAGAGAGGGTCATCCAAGCTCTAGGCATCAGAAATTAAATTTCTTAGATCCACCTTCCAAAAGACCAAATGGATAAATTAGGGAATGAGGAGGTGAGGAAGAAACCCGGTATCAAGAAATCCCTTTCAGGCCGAATCAGCACATTCAGATCACGGGAATACGTGCATGTAATGAGGTTCGACCCTACAAGAATAGCCTGAGTAAATTTGAAAAGGTAGATGTAAAGAAAACGTCCTATAGGAACACTCAAAACTAGTTGGGTGGACATAATCACCGATACCCCCGCTGCCAGAAGAAGGACAATGGATAATGTTCTCCATGACAGGTTATGTACGTGGACAGAAAGAGTGGAAGCGACTCATTAATAGTGACCGTTACACTTGAAGTGTACGGTGATAATGATTATGTGTTGGTTTCTCACATTAAAGTATCCATCATTCCTTGAATAATGTGGAGGAAAGATGTGTCCCAATTTAACACTTATCAGAGCGACTCGGAGAGGGAACAGCGTGGAATTCTGAAAACAAAAGGTTTGTGTCTAAGTACGGTTGACAGCGTCAGGCGACACACCATCAGTGTGTAGAGAGAAAGGGTCTGTCGAAAGTGTCTCAGGTGAGTTTAACAGTCCTTCAGTACTGTATGAACAGCTGCCGTAAAATAATTCCTTTCCTACCAGAGCTTCGTTCATATGACAGCTGCTGGTGTTCAAGGAGTTTTAGGAACACCATGTCACGCGTGACTTTCAATAACGCTGCATTAAGAAATTTCTTCATTACATCTGTCTTTCACTACCTCAGCTGTTTGCATCAGGACTCCTACCATGTCTCCGAGTGTTGCGCGAACCGGAATTACACTCCTGGAAATGGAAAAAGAACACATTGACACCGGTGTGTCAGACCCACCATACTTGCTCCCGACACTGCGAGAGGGCTGTACAAGCAATGATCACACGCACGGCACAGCGGACACACCAGGAACCGCGGTGTTGGCCGTCGAATGGTGCTAGCTGCGCAGCATTTGTGCACCGCCGCCGTCAGTGTCAGCCAGTTTGCCGTGGCATACGGAGCTCCATCGCAGTCTTTAACACTGGTAGCATGCCGCGACAGCGTGGACGTGAACCGTATGTGCAGTTGACGGACTTTGAGCGAGGGCGTATAGTGGGCATGCGGGAGGCCGAGTGGACGTACCGCCGAATTGCTCAACACGTGGGGCGTGAGGTCTCCACAGTACATCGATGTTGTCGCCAGTGGTCGGCGGAAGGTGCACGTGCCCGTCGACCTGGGACCGGACCGCAGCGACGCACGGATGCACGCCAAGACCGTAGGATCCTACGCAGTGCCGTAGGGGACCGCACCGCCACTTCCCAGCAAATTAGGGACACTGTTGCTCCTGGGGTATCGGCGAGGACCATTCACAACCGTCTCCATGAAGCTGGGCTACGGTCCCGCACACCGTTAGGCCGTCTTCCGCTCACGCCCCAACATCGTGCAGCCCGCCTCCAGTGGTGTCGCGACAGGCGTGAATGGAGGGACGAATGGAGACGTGTCGTCTTCAGCGATGAGAGTCGCTTCTGCCTTGGTGCCAATGATGGTCGTATGCGTGTTTGGCGCCGTGCAGGTGAGCGCCACAATCAGGACTGCATACGACCGAGGCACACAGGGCCAACACCCGGCATCATGGTGTGGGGAGCGATCTCCTACACTGGCCGTACACCACTGGTGATCGTCGAGGGGACACTGAATAGTGCACGGTACATCCAAACCGTCATCGAACCCATCGTTCTACCATTCCTAGACCGGCAAGGGAACTTGCTGTTCCAACAGGACAATGCCCGTCCGCATGTATCCCGTGCCACCCAACGTGCTCTAGAAGGTGTAAGTCAACTACCCTGGCCAGCAAGATCTCCGGATCTGTCCCCCATTGAGCATGTTTGGGACTGGATGAAGCGTCGTCTCACGCGGTCTGCACGTCCAGCACGAACGCTGGTCCAACTGAGGCGCCAGGTGGAAATGGCATGGCAAGCCGTTCCACAGGACTACATCCAGCATCTCTACGATCGTCTCCATGGGAGAATAGCAGCCTGCATTGCTGCGAAAGGTGGATATACACTGTACTAGTGCCGACATTGTGCATGCTCTGTTGCCTGTGTCTGTGTGCCTGTGGTTCTGTCAGTGTGATCATGTGATGTATCTGACCCCAGGAATGTGTCAATAAAGTTTCCCCTTCCTGTGACAATGAATTCACGGTGTTCTTATTTCAATTTCCAGGAGTGTATTTTCTTGCCACGGCTGATAAGAGTGAGCGGACCGCTCGCACTACAATAAAATCCTTGTTGTGAGAGAACTGCTTGTGTTTTAACCAACTCAGGAAATCGTCTTAATATATATGTATATAAGACGATAGAAGAGCATATAGGAAAGCGAAAGACGCTTTCTCTGTGTAAGTAGCCTATTGGTACGTTTGTATGTTGGCAGCGCTGTAGACTGTATTAATATTGCGCGACAGCGCTATGCGCCCTCGGCAAGATATTCTGTGGTTAGACGGACTACCAATGGATAGAGAAGTGTTTGGACATGAGTTTCTTAGTGGAGACTCAGTGTTGGTAGGACATGTATTGCAAAATGAGGCAGGATGTAGTTGGTAATGTTTGGGTAGTGGAATTACTGACAACTACATAATTTTTGGAACCGGACGCCACATGAATGAGGTAAAATCTTCTAAATACGTTGTTTCCTCTTCAACAAAATCTTTCTTTTGCTAGTCATTTTCCTCCTAGTAGTTAGAGTCTATAGTAGTTAGAATCTTTTTATTTAGCTGTCTGTAGTTGCTGCTTGCTGTAATTGCTGTAGTTCGTGTTATGAAGATTTGTTGTGAGGTAAGTGACTGATGAAAAGGTATGGGTTATTGTTAGGATTTCTTGCAATTCAGGGCCATTCTTTTGTGTTAATTATTTGGACCCATGTTGTCACTGTATAAGCAGAAAGATTGCGATGGGTTTGTATATTGTGGGTAATAAATGAATAGATTAAGTTTGAGTTGTCTTTGTCAGGGAATTTCTGTAAGTCAGTGTTTTAAATGATAAAAGTAAGTAAAGAGACAGTAGTTTCATCTACTCAGTAATTTCACTAAGAAGTTTCATCTGCAGTAAAAATGATGGAAACTATGGGATTCATGACGGATTATCTTATATGACTGCGTTAAAAACAATGATACGGTGATTACCCCTTATTAACGCTTCATCATTAGCCTTCTGTTGAACGAAAACCTGAAGCGACCAAGGTCAGTAATCTTGTAGGGCTTTCAGTTTAATGCTGTGGAACACCCATTCGCCGGTGTGATGACAAAAGGAGAGTAACTGGCCTTGTATTTCTTGCCCTGTCACCACAATTTGGGCCTTTGTCTGTTCCATAATCTCAGGGTTGAATGAATCCACTTCCTGTATCAAATTCAATAAACTCACTGGAGATTACGACGAAATATGAATTTAAATTCGTCTTTCACAGAAGGAAAAAAATCAACAATAAACCAGTCATATTCAAGTTACTTATTACCAATTCTCGCAGTTGTTAATTAAACATTGTTACAATATTTGGCACCCAGTGGTTCGACCATACTCATTAGTGTCTTCAATGCATCCAGGCCGAATCTGACTAAATATGAATGGGGAAGGTACAGATCAGTGTGACAATCTAGATGAACGATGTCTACCCTTTACAGAGTTTTGATGAACTCGTTAGGAATCATGGTGATCCAACTCCTCAAAGGCTAAACGAGAATTTGCCCCGGAGAAATGTGGTAACCACAGCGTAGTCTCTCCTCCCTGGTCGCAAATTACTGCGTTTAGTTATGCTTTACTTCAGAACCTAAATACGATGAAACTCACATACCAAGACAATTCGACTTCAGAGCGCTTTCATTTTCAAATATAGCTGGACACAATTATTTTTTCTTTTAAATAAAGTTCCTATTGGACCATGCTGCTGAGGTCATCGGTCCCTTGGCTTACACACTACTTAATCTAACTTTCGCTAAGGACAACACACACACATGCCCGGGGCAGGACGCGAACCTCTGACGGGGGCAGCAGCGCGAACCGTGGCGAGGCGCCCCAGACCACACGGCTTTCCTGCGCGGCTGGACATGTTTCTCAGACTTGACCTTTAACTGCAGTTAATGTTCAAAAGTAGTTTAAAAAAGGCTTATCTTGGCATCACTCACGTTAATGTGACCACCGCCTACGTTCGATGTCAACGTGCAATAATCACTCGCAGACGGCAGTTGACAGCATTAGCAGTGGACGGTTTATAAAGCGTGTCGAGAGGACGCGGAAAACAGTGCAGTCGTCGTCGTAATGCGGAAACGTAACGATTAGTCTGACTCCAAAAGGACACGATCATGGGCTTACAGGACAGAGCTATTTACGAAACAGCTACGTTTGTAGACTGTCTGCTTGCCGCCGCGGCAGTAAAAGAGTACCGTACATACCAAAATGGCGCATTACAAACCCGGCGCCGAAGCAACTGTGGCTATAGATGATAGGGTTGAACGGCTGCGGAGATGAACGGGCGAATACACGTGCTACTGTTGAGCGAGTGATCACCCAGATGAACCAAGGAGCTACCAACAGTGTTTACTCAACAACCGTCCAGCGAACGCTGTTGCCTATAGGCCTCTGTTGCAGACGACGCCTGCTACATGCTGAGAACTAAGGCTGGAATTTGCATGCCAATACCCCAACTGGAAGTCGGGCCCGAGGGGCGGCCTTTCTTTTCAGATAAATCATGTTTTATGCTCCATCGGATGGCGTGAAAGATCTGGAAGCAAACATCCTGATCTGTTGAAAGTTTAGGTGGCGTTCTCTGAGTAACCTCGCCATTCTGTAAGGCACAATGGATCAGCACAAGTATATATCTGTCCTTGGGAACCATATCCACCCCTACACACAATTTGTTTTTCATCGGTACCATGGCACATACCATTAGGATAATGAAATGTAAGTGGTTCGAAGAGCACCAGGATGGGTTTGCCGTACTCCCCTCGCCACCAAACAATCTGTATTATGTCCGATCGAAAATCTGTGGAACCACCTCAATCGGGCTGTTCGCACAATGGATCCTCATCCGAGAAACCTAGGTGGGCACTGTGCTTGAGTCGGCACGGCTCCACATCCCTGTCCGCATTTTCCAGAGTCTCTCTCACTCTCTTCCTGCACTTCTCGCAGCAGTCAGAGCTGCAAAAGGTGGTTATTCAGGCTTTTGATAGGTAGTTATATTTATGTGATTGGACGGGACCACATCTGTCACTGACCCGTACATTTTTCTTCTTACAAGCCCAAAGTTCACTGAGTTTATTTCTTCATGTGATACGAAATGTTTACGCTGGGTAATAATAAACCATTATTTTAATTCTCGGTTTTAATTGCTATCGCTGGAATGATAAAAAAATGTCAGTCAACCACTTTAATAAGCATGCTGGTCACTTTACATACGTTGCAGATGGTGTACAACCAATGATGGCAATGAAGTGCTTGTGCGTGTCAGTGACAACATGACAGAATGGCAGGTGGCAGCTTCCGTGTTTGGACGTGCCTGCGACTGCACTGTGAATGAAGTTGTCCGAGTTGGGATGTATCACCGCCGAACGTCGAACGATCTGTAAGGAATGGTACGCAACTCACAGGTACAGTCATGCTCAAAAGTATCCGAGCGACCTGAATTGCATTTCGCCTGATTCGCATGCAACCCACATAACGAAGCTGTCTACCAGGTCCTCTAATCGCTCCTTGGTACAGTCGTTTGACTATTGAAAATGGTTCCAACAACTCACCACTAGAAAACACTGTTCTGTATCGCAACAACTCAAGATGTTAAGTAATACCACGATACTTCAAATATGAGGGAACACCTTATCACATATAAGACTGTCTAGAGAAGACGAACGTTAAATATGGGTTTGTTTCACGAGCAGCGACATGTGAGAACTAGAAATAATATCATAAAGAGTTCAGTGCTGACTGGGAATCGAACCCCACGCATATCGTTGTTGACTGCACACAACGAGACGTCGGCTACCGAATTTTTCTCCACCAGCAGCTCGTAATAACTTCCTTGAACTTACAGTGTTCTCGCAAATAGTTCTATGTCTCACCGGAAGTCAAAAACCTCAGATAACGTTAGTGTTGACAACGAATGAAAATTCATTAAAAATAAGAATTATTATCCACCAGCAGTTAGGTGTTCTCATGCTAGAGCTTGATAATACATAATGAAACCTTTAGTGCCAGGCCAGAATTCGAACCCACTCATGTGCAATATGAGAAGATGTTGAGGAACCTCTGGTTTTGAACAATCTACAAATTGTAGTCGAAATGTATTGTCACGAAGAGCTGTATGAGTTGCATTCTGAGTTAAGAACCAATTTTATCGACATACAGAAACTTAAATAAAAGAGGGATGAAGTGTCCTGTGACCCTACATAGCGTTTGTTTCGTCACTAGAAATAAATATCTAGTATAAGAAAGGTTACTGGTGATAGAGTTTCTACATGTCGCCACTCCTGACTGTACTGTGGTTCAACCTAACGTCTACTTGGTAGAGAAGGAATATCATGTTTAATGTGAATTTCAGACCACAATGCCATTATAGCTTCTTCACCTGGTGTAGCCAGAAGCGAATAGAATCTGTCTCTCCCTATTAAAAATCATTATCAGAAGTTGGAAACGAACCTAGACCGTCAGTATATGAACCTTTCATCAATCCAGCAGACCACCAAATCCTTTTCTCTGGGACTTATTTTTCTATCATAACACCGTTGCGGCACACTCAGTGAGAATTCTGACACACAGACCCCCTGTAGTGGTTTGCAGTATGTTCAGTACATACATCTACTTGGTTGACCGAATCGCCATGAACTAGCTGCCCTAACAGTTTACGATGCAGAAATTTAAATAGGAAGTGTTGCTTTCCAGTTGAGCTACTCCACTGCGCCATCTGTTTATTGGAACCGTCGTGCAGTGCAAAAGAAAAGCTGTAACTGTCCGCCTCTCAGAAGTCTAGATCCGGTCATATGCATTATCTCACAGCACTATGGAATGCGGAAGTTCTGGAGGAACTGTTGTTGAGTTATGGAGGTGCTGTAGCTACAAGACAGATCGCAGTGTAATGGTAAGCATTGCACACTGTAGCTAAGATGTTGCGAGTTTTAATATACTCGGTACTACATTTTTAAAAATGCAATTCTGCTATCTGCTGAAGTTATCAATTTAATGGAACTTTGAACATATTTCCCTTCACTTCTCAACGCAAAATAGTCGCTTGTGTAAAAAGGGCTAACTTCTGCGACATTTTGTTCTTTTCAGGTTTAATAGATGGCCAGGCAGCAGATGCATCTCGAAGTTTTTGTACTACATATGGGAGAGTGCATCGTGTCAAAATAGAAAAGTATTTTCTACATTAGTTTTCGTCTGGGAAGGGCATTTTATTCTTCTTCAAACCTTGTTTAAGAGCCTTAAATCAGAGCACGTTTTCTACATGCATGTAATCAATAAACTGCATGTGCATTGTCAGACTGTTACATATAACATAAGAGAATTCGCATATATCGTTGATGATTAATTTCTCTCTCATGTTTATTGATGTTTTAACAACACTAAAAGAAGCATTACGAAAATTGTCACTGTATTATAACAAATGAAATACGATAACCTTACGACGAAAGTCTGTTTTAATAAAACTGAGTATCTGTACACAAGCGTGCCTCTATCAGCCTCTTTATTTCATAAATAAAGATGTGTATTCCTAGAAACCCAAAATTTGCTTGTCAGCGGCGGAAAGAGGCGTTATCTGTTGTGCAGCATTGCAAGCTTTTCACCATTGCACTATGAACTGAAAGTATTTTCTTGCAATTTGGTTATCGATGTTTGATCTGACTGCTTGTAGCTTTATCAGAGAAGGAATAAAAACTTCAAAGTCAGCGAGACTAGAACCGCGATTCTTAACAGACAGGTCAGCACGTCACCACAAAGCTAGCGAAGATTCATGTGTTGTGCTTTCCTCTAATGAAGCCAATAGTGGCTAGAACTCGGAAACCGCTATTTGAAGTACGAGATTAGTTGCAATTTCCACGTGCAACGACTTTCCTGGGCTGAAAACCGTAAATTTACCATCTTTTGTTGCACCTCAAGTGATAACAACTCAGGTTGTTCAATGGAAATGACAGGAAAAGTCAAGTGAACTTTCAGGCTTAATTCCGTGCACACCAGGAAGTAACTCGTCGATCACAGAGTTGCCAGACATACCTTGCCTTGTTGCCAAATCTCAGTTACAGTACCAGCAGAAAGAAGGCGAACCGACGTGATCCTACAGCGGGCTGGGAAGTGGCCATAGCTGGCGTCTCCAAGACGCGACTGCTACGGCCTGGAATATGTAATGCGTCTGATTCGCATTTCTGTAACTAGGTTCAGGCACTGAAGCGTAGTTACTAATAATAGAACGGACTGCAAACTACGCATCATAAATCAGTAACTCTCATAGTTGTTTTTATATTTCTTTCGTAACTATACTCAAAACTAAGAAACTCATTCATGGACGTTTTCGTGCGCACCAAACAATTAAAAATAAAAAGAAGAGAATGTATGTGTGTGTGTGTGTGTGTGTGTGTGTGTGTGTGTGCATGTGAGAGAGAGAGAGGGAGAGAGGAAGAGATAGAAATAAAAAAGAATGAGAGAGAGGGTAACAAATTGTTGTAAATAAATTGAATACATTAAAATGACATGTTACACATCATTACGAAATGCCGTATTCATGATCCAAAAACAAGTATTAAACTAATCTAATCTAATCATATCATATTGCTGACTCGCCTTGTAGAGCCATGAATTACCGTCATTTTCGCCAATGTCAGTAACCAAATATAAACTTGAGAATAAAAGACGACAGTTTTTGTAATAAACCGGGACTCCTATCAAGACCCTTTCAGCCCTGTTAACTAACCACGAAAGATGTTTGGTATACCTCCATTCAGAAGTAACAAAGTGTGTATGCATTTAAAGATGAAGCGCATGATGTGAAGTTCTGTGACGGAGATACGAATACAACACGTAATTGGATTGTTAACTAAGTAAAATCAAATGTTACGTATCGGTTTTTCTTACCAGGTGCTAGGTGTTGGAATCTAAAATAAGGATTCAAATTTTTGTGCCTGAGCGACAATCGAACCGCACTCCTATCGTTCTTCTTTATCGTCCACGAATATAGCTTAAGTATCAATTGCTTACTCAGAAACAGTAAGATGTGTGCGGTTTTGACCAGAAATTATTGGCAACACATGAACAGACATTAAAAATGCACGTTAATTTTCAACAGACATTAAAAATGCACGTTAATTTTCACTAGCAGACCGGTGTGCACGTGATAGGGTTGAAATGAAATTATGAATGTTTTTGTACTGGATCAGGTTTCAGACCCACATACTTACCTATGGAGGAGACATAGAGAAGATTGCAGTCTTGGGAAAAGGAACGAAATGATTGAATTATACTGTTCCGAGAGATTTAGATCCTCGAAAGAGGTGATACGAATTCGAATCACAGTCCAGCACCAAATTTTTCAACGTCTCTAGTTAAATCAAGTACAAGTAAAATAAGAGCCTTGTTCCTTTAAATGGCTATCGGTTCATCAAATAAAATAAAATTTTCTAATGTAAGTAAGTTTACTGGCGACAGTATTTCTGTTTACCATGACCTCCACCTATGTCATTTCCCATCGTAAAGCGGCTCTGCCCAGTTGGGAATGAAGGAACGTGATGTTTAATGCGGATTCTGGATTATAACATTTTTCTCTTGAGGTTACTAGAGGTAAAGTAAATCTGTTTGTGCCTCTTAAAAGTAAATGCCTGAACCCACGCATTGCACTTGTGATAGTTCTTCCACCAGACCACTGAGGCCACATTTCCCAGCTCCAGGAGTGTGCTGTAACGAATGATGTGCTTAGCTTACAAAATTAGTCACGGTGGAAAAAATGAGAGTGTATCAAATTGTTAAGTAGAAGCAAGCTTCTGACGTGGAGATTATGCTATTTTCATGTTAGCAGGATACAAAGACTCTTCTAGGAACCATAGCCTCGATGTGAAGCCATTTTGAAATTTTCACTAATTCATGAAATGTCTCAGTTCGAGAAAAATCTACTGTGAAGTGTGATGTTACCGGATAATTCGATTATTACCGTCATTATTAGTAGCATTTTCTTCATACCGCTGTTGGAACACATGTGCTTGAAGATCACTTAAGGCCTTTTGCTCATTATAGAAGTAGTTGCCCAAGAACAGGTTCTTTCCCTCTTTATGGAATCTTTTTCATGTTAATATCAAACATCAGCAATTACTCGTGTATCACAGTAAAACTAAAGTAATTGATGAAGACGTTACTTGATAACAAAAGCGCGCTGCCTTTCTTCATTTACTTACGCCTAGAAATGGCTGTCGAATACTGCCAAACTAAAAGCCAAGGGATCTTACTGCCTTCCGATATACGTCGCTGTCGGTTCTTCCATATGATTTGATCGACGTGACCTGTTTCAAGTTGTGTATGACAGAGAATGTTTTAGAAAATCATTTGTTTTCCCTTGCAATAAATAGAAAGACTTTCATTCTGAGCTATCCAAGTCCTAAATTTTCGCAGTATCAGTTCAAATTCAATATTCGCTTCTACAATGTAGGAAAGTATTTCACAGTTGTAAAACCCGCATTGGACTCATTGACATTACACTTAGTCGGTGATGATAAATTCTAGCTCAGAGTGACACCAGTTTAAGTAACGTAATGTAGCGAAGACTGTTTGCTACTGCTGTTTCTCACCTGAAAATATGCAATTCACTCATTGGGCTCCATAAGTACACTTAACAGTAATTTCTGTGTGTATGCAATGCACACGGATTGTAGGATTTAGTGGTGCTCTCTCTTCCACTTCTGTATACAATTTACCTGACCTAAACGGGCCCTTTATCATTACAGGCCCGGGGCGGTGCAACATCATACTGACAACAGTAATGTGCTTATACTGACAGCCTCACTGTTCGTTTTACCTGATTTTGTACTCATTTAAAGGAAACAATATGACCTTCCAATGGGAGACATTTCGTACCCCTTTTCCTTCTGTGAAATTTGTCAGTAAGCTTTTTGCCTTCCAACCAGCGAAATGCGGCAGAGTTCGGCCGGTAAACGAGTCATAAACCACGACTTAGTGCTGTTAAGACGATTTATTTAAACATTGGCGTAGCTGAAGGAATTTAGTTCCTTCTTTAACCGTCTTAAGCTGCCACGGTCACAGATATCTCAAATAGGAAAAGCTCTTTTTCCAGGTACGAATGTTGTAAAACAAAATTTCCACATTTTGTGTCAGGTTGGTCTTTTCGTCTGATAGCACTGTGTAAGTATTTTGTCTAAGAGAAATCACAAGTAGTGTTCCTGTAGCTGTGCGAATCATTGGTTGTAAAAGAGTTTAACACCAATGGGTACAGCACAGCTAAATATTCAAAATTATTATCAACCTAAATCTGAGTTCATCCACAAACTGAGGCGTATTTATAATATTGAGGCTACACTGTGTATCCTTGTCTTCCTCGAGTGGGCATTGGAAGGTGTTTACACACACGTATAAGAGGGTAATCCCAAAGGTAAGGTCGCCTAAGGGACACGCAAGTGCTAACGCAAGCACAAACGAGAGATCCTTCATTTTAATGCCAACCAGAATGCACAGTGTTGGCTGCGTGGTGGGAAGGTGATAAAAAGCAAGACTACGGATATGCAGGTCTCAGGTTCCATCCCTCGTCAGTCTCACTATTTTTATGTGCCATTTTACACTTATTTCCCCTCGGGCAGTGTTTGTTGATGTGAAAAATGCCGAGTTGCACTGTGGTCCGAAAGCTACGTTAAAGTGTAGGAGGTTCCCCTTTTAACTGGCTAGGTAAGTCAACTCAAAGGCCGAAGGAAAGCAGCGGCATACCACCTCCAACAAGACCGTGCCTATTAAAGCACTGTGGTGTTCAAACACCTCTTCCGACTGATGACTGCTTTACTTTCTATGGGTTCTAAAATTAATGATCTTCGGGTTATTAATATTTTTGTGTTTTCATGCTGTAGGTTCAAAAAATGGCTCTGAGCACTATGGGACTCAACTGCTGTGGTCATAAGTCCCCTAGAACTTAGAACTACTTAAACCTAACTAACCTAAGGACAGCACACAACACCCAGCCATCACAATGCAGAGAAAATCCCTGACCCCGCCGGGACTCGAACCCGGGAACCCGGGCGTGGGAAGCGAGAACGCTACCGCACGACCACGAGATGCGGGCTTTCATGCTGTAGGTTTGACACCAGTAAACGTAAGTAACCGGCCGAGCACTGTCACTGTTCGAGTTGTCATGGTGGTAGACGACGATGCTGTCGACCCCAGTTACAATCTTGGTCATGGCTATGTTTCAGTCAAATACCTCCATGTGCCTTTCTGCGTATTTCAAGATATACTTTTATACGCTTGGTACGCATCCAAAATGATATCTGATAGAGCTGTATTTAGCAGCGTGAATCAGATATGTTTTCCGTGCAATATATCGAACAACACGTCAGTGCAGCGAGATTTCGTTTGTGTGTTGCACATGGTGCAAGAAATATTTGTGTTTTGCTTGCTTCTGTGACAGGTTTCACCCCACTGAATGCGAGCATGTTCACGAATAGACTGTCAATAACTGGAATTACGCAATAATACACTTAAAAGTTGTATTTTTGTATTATGTATCCTGATGAAAATAACTGTGCCGGCCGGGGTGGCCGACCGGTTCTAGGTACTTCAGTCTGGAACCGCTCGACCGCAACGGTCGCAGGTTCGAATCCTGCCTCGGGCATGGATGTGTGTGATATCCTTAGGTTAGTTAGGTTTAAGTAGTTCTTAGGGGACTGATGATCTCAGCAGTTAAGTCCCATAGTGCTCAGAGCTATTTTGGAAAATAACTGTAAGCAGGTTGTATGCCTAATTGCTTATTATTCGCGCTTCTCGATGCTTTCCTCAAAAAATAAAAATAAAATGAAAGAAAGAGACAGAGAGAGAAAACAGAAATGTATTTCAAATATCAGCTCAGTGACGCCATGTTCGTCTCGTGATGTAAAGCAAGGATAGTTGATAGGTAATATCTCGTTGTACTAGCGATATCTATGGCTACAGGGTTCCTTCTGCTCTCTCTGCAAACAACCAGAACAGAATTCAGTAAAACAGTGGTAAGAACACCTACACAATGCGCCAATTAAACACTCAGCCTTTCTTGGTTATTTTGTTAATCGTCTGTAATGCAGTAAACATCCTTGATTGTTGAGTTGTTATTACTACCACTGTTATATTTATTAGGAATCTCACAACAGCTTTCCTATCACTCATTACTGCCGATGCACGTAACGAATGGAGCAGGATGAATGGAATGTGGGATGTTTCGTCACGGAGAATATACACATTTATCTCGGCGTCTTGTGTTCAGGGTAATATGAAAATCTCAATAAGAGAAGACGACAACGGGATACCGGTGATGCACGCAATGACACCCAACTATTTCTGTCTACTTAACACCATGACGACAGACGAACTGGCGTCTCACTTTATTTTGATCATAATTCGTTAGCCTTCTTGAGACCTCGTTCTAATACATCGTGGGAGCAGGTATAATATTTTGCTTTTTGAACACCGAACAATAACACACAAAGATAGTAGATGGAAGCATACAAAGAAACAATCAGACTCATGAGTGTGGATCCAATTCATCATTAGAAGACTAAACAAGAGGGAAACATTACGAAAGCAATGAATACGCTGGTTAGTATACATTATTTGTATAGATCTGAAGATGAAAAAGCGCAGATCTGCACAGTGCCCGCATCTGCACTTTAGTTTCTGTCTTAATGAGCATAATTGTTAGTTTCTTCTCTTCTGAATTTTCAAGTGAACTGATTTTTACTTGGTACAGAATAATTAGTTAACTGTTTTTCTTACAGCTTCCATTCGCACCAACATTTTTCTACAGTCTCGTGAAATTCATGAAATTCTACTTGTATGATCACAAGACTGCACATAGATGCAATCGATTTCGAGGTTCAAAGTATTTGTTATCTTACTTTTCATGACAAGTGGGCACAGTTGATTGCCAAAGACATTTTATTGTACTGAAATAATCTTTTATCCCAAAGTAACAAGGTAAGTGTTATTCGTATATATTTTGTGGGAAACTGTAATCGTGATGTAAGATAACACACTCGAATGTCTGACACAACTGGTAGGAAAAAACGCTGAATATTAACCAAACCTCGCTCCTCTCCTCCGTTTCCTCCTATGACACGAGCACAGGATTCTCCTCCTATAACGCTACAGAGCTGTTCCTTGCACTGCTGAGAATTGGCAACATCGCCACAAAGATTTGGCAACACTGTGACAGTGCAATCACTTCCCCGTATGGTACTGAATTAACTCGCTACATTCACTTGATATTCCCTTTCCATTTGAATGACTCGTGCTATATAATCCTCATGTAAACTTAGACACTGAGACAGAAAATTCAATTTTTTGGCTAGAGAAATGCTCTCCTTGACATAAGTGACAACTTTTATTATCTTTCACGATGCGTAATTAGGCTGAGCCACCAATACCATGATGAGAATGATGTGCTAGCAGCAGTGTGTCCATAGCCCTGTGTTATTGCCCGTGTCTTGTATTGCAATGGTTCAAAGAATTATTAGATCTAACCCTAGTAGGGGCCAGCGTATTCGAGCTTTTGTGGTTTATTTTATGGAGCTGCGAATTTCCGGAAAAAATTCTGTAACGAAATCAGAAGAAAACTTTTACACAACAAATCCTCTTGGTAGCTCACCTCAGTAAGTTGTGTTAATGGTCATAGATCTCGGCTTTCTGAGTGCCAAGCTGATTCACAATACAAGCATCTCTGAAGAAATTCGAATCGACCGTCAATGATACGAAATTCAATATTGTTCTTCACTTAGAGACTCACATGCCGGGGTGATAAGTATGAGGGAAATGAAATGATAACCAAATCGCAAGAAAATACTTTTAGCTCATAGTGCAATGGTGAAAAACTTGCAATGCTGGACAACAGGTAACGCCTCTTTCCGCCGCCGACAAGCAAATTTTGGGTTTCTAGGAATGCATATCTTTATTTATGAAATAAAGAGGCTGATAGAGGCACGCTTGTGTACAGATACTCAGTTTTATTAAAACAGACTTTCGTTGCAAGGTTATCCTATTTCATTTCTTATAACACAGTGCACAATTTTCGTAAGGTTTCTTTTAGTGTTGTTAAAACAATACTAAACATGAGAGAGAAATTAATCATCAACGATATATGCGAATTCTCTTATGTTATATGTAACAGTCTGACAATGCACATGCAGTTTATTGATTATATGCATGTAGAAAACTTGTTCTGAGTTAAAGCTCTTAAACAAGGTTTGAAGAAGAATAAAATGCCCTTCCCAGACGAAAACTAATGTAGAAAATACTTTTCTATTTTGGCACGATGCGCTCTCCCATACGTAGTACAAAATCTTCGAGATACATCTGCTGCCTGGCCATCTATTAAACCTGAAAAGAACAAAATGTCGCAGAAGTTAGCCCTTTTTACACAAGCGACTATTTTGCGTTGAGAAGTGAAGGGAAATATGTTCAAAGTTCCATTAAATTGATAACTTCAGCAGATAGCAGAATTGCATTTTTAAAAATGTAGTACCGAGTATATTAAAACTCGCAACATCTTAGCTACAGTGTGCAATGCTTACCATTACACTGCGATCTGTCTTGTAGCTACAGCACCTCCATAACTCAACAACAGTTCCTCCAGAACTTCCGCATTCCATAGTGCTGTGAGATAATGCATATGACCGGATCTAGACTTCTGAGAGGCGGACAGTTACAGCTTTTCTTTTGCACTGCACGACGGTTCCAATAAACAGATGGCGCAGTGGAGTAGCTCAACTGGAAAGCAACACTTCCTATTTAAATTTCTGCATCGTAAACTGTTAGGGCAGCTAGTTCATGGCGATTCGGTCAACCAAGTAGATGTATGTACTGAACATACTGCAAACCACTACAGGGGGTCTGTGTGTCAGAATTCTCACTGAGTGTGCCGCAACGGTGTTATGATAGAAAAATAAGTCCCAGAGAAAAGGATTTGGTGGTCTGCTGGATTGATGAAAGGTTCATATACTGACGGTCTAGGTTCGTTTCCAACTTCTGATAATGATTTTTAATAGGGAGAGACAGATTCTATTCGCTTCTGGCTACACCAGGTGAAGAAGCTATAATGGCATTGTGGTCTGAAATTCACATTAAACATGATATTCCTTCTCTACCAAGTAGACGTTAGGTTGAACCACAGTACAGTCAGGAGTGGCGACATGTAGAAACTCTATCACCAGTAACCTTTCTTATACTAGATATTTATTTCTAGTGACGAAACAAACGCTATGTAGGGTCACAGGACACTTCATCCCTCTTTTATTTAAGTTTCTGTATGTCGATAAAATTGGTTCTTAACTCAGAATGCAACTCATACAGCTCTTCGTGACAATACATTTCGACTACAATTTGTAGATTGTTCAAAACCAGAGGTTCCTCAACATCTTCTCATATTGCACATGAGTGGGTTCGAATTCTGGCCTGGCACTAAAGGTTTCATTATGTATTATCAAGCTCTAGCATGAGAACACCTAACTGCTGGTGGATAATAATTCTTATTTTTAATGAATTTTCATTCGTTGTCAACACTAACGTTATCTGAGGTTTTTGACTTCCGGTGAGACATAGAACTATTTGCGAGAACACTGTAAGTTCAAGGAAGTTATTACGAGCTGCTGGTGGAGAAAAATTCGGTAGCCGACGTCTCGTTGTGTGCAGTCAACAACGATATGCGTGGGGTTCGATTCCCAGTCAGCACTGAACTCTTTATGATATTATTTCTAGTTCTCACATGTCGCTGCTCGTGAAACAAACCCATATTTAACGTTCGTCTTCTCTAGACAGTCTTATATGTGATAAGGTGTTCCCTCATATTTGAAGTATCGTGGTATTACTTAACATCTTGAGTTGTTGCGATACAGAACAGTGTTTTCTAGTGGTGAGTTGTTGGAACCATTTTCAATAGTCAAACGACTGTACCAAGGAGCGATTAGAGGACCTGGTAGACAGCTTCGTTATGTGGGTTGCATGCGAATCAGGCGAAATGCAATTCAGGTCGCTCGGATACTTTTGAGCATGACTGTACCTGTGAGTTGCGTACCATTCCTTACAGATCGTTCGACGTTCGGCGGTGATACATCCCAACTCGGACAACTTCATTCACAGTGCAGTCGCAGGCACGTCCAAACACGGAAGCTGCCACCTGCCATTCTGTCATGTTGTCACTGACACGCACAAGCACTTCATTGCCATCATTGGTTGTACACCATCTGCAACGTATGTAAAGTGACCAGCATGCTTATTAAAGTGGTTGACTGACATTTTTTTATCATTCCAGCGATGCGCTCTCCCATACGTAGTACAAAATCTTCGAGATACATCTGCTGCCTGGCCATCTATTAAACCTGAAAAGAACAAAATGTCGCAGAAGTTAGCCCTTTTTCCATATGCGACTATTTTGCATTGAGAAGTGAAGGGAAATATGTTCAAAGTTCCATTAAATTGATAACTTCAGCAGACAGCAGAATTGCGTTTTAAAAAATGTAGCACCGAGTGTAATACAACTCGCAACGTCTTAGCTACAGTGCGCGATGCTTACCATTAAGCTATGATCTGTCTTGTAGCTTCAGCACCTCCATAATTCAACAACAGTTCCTCCAGAACTTCCGCATTCCACAGTACTGTGAGATAATGCATATGACCGGATCTAGACTTCTGAGAGACAGACAGTTACAGTTTTTTTTTTTTTTTTGCACTGCACGACGGTTTCAACAAACAGATGGTGCAGTAGAGTAGCTCAATTGGAAAGGAACACTTCCTACTTAAATTTCTGTATCATAAACTGTTAGCAGTTCTGTGTAGGTGGCAGTTACGTTATTTTATTTCAGTGATTACAAAATAGGGTCGAATGTATGCACTGGGTAGCCGAGGCAGCTAGTTCATGGCGATTCGGTCAACCAAGTAGATGTATGTACTGAACATACTGCAAACCACTACAGGGCGCCTGTGTGTCAGAATTCTCATCGAATATGCCGCAACGGTGTTATGATAGAAAAATAAGTCCCAGAGAAAAGGATTTGGTGGTCTGCTGGATTGATGAAAGGTTCATATACTGACGGTCTAGGTTCGGTTCCAACTTCTGCCGATGATTTTTAATAGGGAGAGACAGATTCTATTCGCTTCTGGCTACACCAGGTGAAGAAGCTATAATGGAATTGTGGTCTGAAATTCGCATTAAACATGATATTCCTTCTCTACCAAGTAGGCGATAGGTTGAACCACAGTAAAGTCAGGAGTGGCGACATGTAGAAACTCTATCACCAGTAATCTTTCTTATACTACCGGGTGAAGAAGCTACAATGGCATTGTGGTCTGAAATTCACATTAAACATGATATTCCTTCTCTACCAAGTAGACGATAGGTTGAACCACAGTAAAGTCAGGAGTGGCGACATGTAGAAACTCTATCACCAGTAATCTTTCTTATACTAGTTATTTATTTCTAGTGACGAAACAAACGCTATGTAGGGTCACAGGACACTTATTACATCTTTGAGTTGAACTTGTGTCTGTCGATAAAACTGGTTCTGAACTGGAAATGCAACTCAGACCGCTCTTAACGCGGAATTTGATCCCTTCGTAACAATACAGGTCGACTACAATTTTTTGTTTGTTCAACACTGCCGATTCCTCAACATCTCCTCATGTTGCGCGTGAATGGGTTCGAATCCTGGCCCAGCACTAAGGTTTTCATTATGTATTATCAAACTCTAGCATGAGATCACCTATCTGCTGGTGGATAATAATTTTGATTTTTTATGAATTTTCATTCGTTGTCAACACTAACGATATCTGACGTTTTTCACTCCCAGTGAGATGTAGAACTATTTGCGAGATCACTGTAAGTTCAAGGATGTTATTCCGAGCTGCTGGTGGAGAAAAATTCGGAAGCTGACGTCTCTTTGTGTGTAGTTAACAACGATATGTGTGGAGTCCGATTCCCAGTCAGCACTGAACTCTTAGTCATATTATTTCTAGTTCAAACATTCTCACATGTCGCTGCTGGTGTAACAAACCTATATTTAACGTTCGTTTTCTCTAGAATATAACAGCGATAGGTGCCGAGTTGGAGTCCTGGGAAGGAAAAAAATTAACGTTTCGTCTCGTCATTTAAGTTAAAACATCTAGCTACTGCATGGAAAATCCGATATGTCACAGTTGATTGTGCTTCGATAACAATCCGATCAGGTTCTGGTTTCAAATCCCTGTCCAACGCAAAGCTTTACCTCACAGCATTTCAAGTAAGTTACTTGTGAAGAAGCAATATTATCATCTCTCGTAGTTCGTTAACAGGGACAATAGATGCTGTGTAGGAATTCGCGTCTGTTAAAAATGTTTACGTTATGTATTTTAAAGTTGATATTTACTAAATGATACTGTCTAAAATCGAGATATATCACTCTCTGTATGCTTAGTCAGGAATGACTGTTAGTTTCCGTCAGTCACGAAATCTAAGTCTGCATGACCTAGGTTTGAATCCATAAGCAGAACGAGGCGGTTAGTCGTGTCATTTGAAGCTCATACACATTCGCAACTAACTGCTCGTGAATAACGTCTTATCTGTGATAAGGTTTTTCCTAATATTTGTAGTAGCGTGGTATTACCATTTGAAACTGTCTAACGCATTTTCCAGGTCGACAAATCCTACGAATGTGTCTTGATTTTTCTTCAGTCTTGCTTCCGTTATCAACAGCAGCATCAGAACTGCATTTATGGTGCCTTTACCATTCCTAAAGCCAAACTGGTAGTCATCTACACAACTTTTTCTTTTCCATTCTTCTGGATATTATTCTTGTTAGCAACTTCGGCCCATAAGCCGTTAAGCTGTTTATGCGATGTTCCCACACTGGTTTTAGAAATTCTGATGGAATGTTGTTTACCCTTTGTGTCTTATTTGATCTTATGTCTTCCTATGCTCTTTTCAATTTTGACTGTAACATTGGGTCCTCTATCTCTCCCTGTTTCTTCTTGTATCATGTCATCATAAAAGTCTTTCCCCTCATACAGGGTTTCAATGTATTCTTCCCACCTATCCTTTCGCTCCTCTGAATTTAACAGTGCAAGTCCCATTTCATTCTTAATGTTACCATCCTTGCTTTTAATTTCACCGAAGGTTTTTTTTTTTACTTTTGTATACTCTGAATCGTTCCTTCCGACAATCACTTCTTTTCCGATTTCTTCACAATTTTCATGCAGCCATTTCGTCTTAGCTTTCTTGCACTTCCGATTTGTTTCATTCCTAACTGACATCTATTTCTGTATTTCTGAATTTCCCTGAACATTTTTGTACTTCCTTCCTTCATCGATCATGTTTTTCTTTCCAACTTCTGTGGTTGCCATTTTAGAGATAACCATTCCTCTTCACCTGAACTGCCTACTGAACTATTTCTTATCGCTGTATGTATCCTTAGGCAACTTGAAGCATTATCTTTATTCCTTATTACTTCCGTACCCAAATTTTTTGCTTAGTGATTCTTCCTGACTAGTCTCTTTAACTTCAGCCTACTCTTCATCACTACTAAATTGTGCTCTGAATATATAGCCATCATGGCGGCTGCAGTGTAACACGTGTTAAGTTCGGCTCGCGAAATTTAGTTGAATTCGAAGGTGTTCTCGCAGGTGGTGTTGTCTAGTACCAGTGGAAATTGTGTAACCAACAGTGTTCTGTGCAGTAGTGCTATTTTTTTCTGTGCTCCGCCAATATCTTCGAGAAAAACGGTAAACAAAAGAGTCAACAGGAGCGCGTCCAGCAGCGGGGAAGCAGCAGGTACGGCGGGCTCGCTCTTGGCCGAAGGTGTGGCCGCGGCTCCCGGTATAGCGGAGCTGGTCCGCTCTGAAGCAAACGCTGCGCTTCGCGGTAAAGACAATCTCGATCTGATAGCGGGCACTATATCAGATACAGTAACGGCAGCAGTATTGGCCAAAATGCGTGAAACTGTTGAGGCCAATACTGCCGAAATTACAGCACTAAAAAAGTTTGTGTCTGCATACGAGAAAAAGGCACGAGAGTTGAAAGTGAAACTATCTGCCGCAACAGACGAGCTAGAACATTACCAAAGGCGAAATAGTCTACGACTGTTTGGAGTAGCAGAAAATAAGGAAGAAGACACAGACAACCTGCTTATACAGGTTGCGCGAGAAATATTAGGCATTGAAGTGACTAAGGCAGACATTGACAGGAGCCATCGGGTGGGACGAAAACTACCAGGTGCTACCAAACCTCGTCAAATAATAATTAGATTTCTATCATACCGAAAAAGGGCAGAGATCTTTACCCAGAAGAAGAGGTTAGCAAGGACAGGGCTTACAATAAGGGAAGGTCTGACACACGAACGGCTGAAGATTTTAAACAGTGCCATATCCCATTTCGGTCTTCAGAATGTGTAGACTCAGGATGGCAGAGTAATCATTAAGACAGCAGCTGGAAAGAAGACAGTCACAAACATGACGGAACTGAATAGTATTAACTGAAGCTACTCGAGCCAAAAGTGCAAACTTAACACCATTTGCAAATTGTAACAGCCCTATACTCTGATATACTGTATTGTAATTCTATTAACTTTTTTATTATGCCCATATTTGTACCGTCAACTAATTGTTTTTGTAACTGTATTAACTTTTTACTATTTTTTGTACCTGTAGCTGTAACGTTTACTTAATTTTAGTTACTGCTATTACTTTTTTCATTTTCTCAGTTTATTCTCTTCCATTGTGTAATAGTGCCATTGCAATTATTACTCTCTCCTTTAGTTCATTAATCACCCATCTCTTCGGTTTAAATTGTTCATAACAAAAATCACTATCAGTATCACTTTAGCAAATTTCAATCTAATTGTGGCTTCCTACGATAATCACTACCAGTATCACTTTAGTACATTTCAATTTAATTCTAGCTTCCTACGATAACCTATTATTTATTAAGCTTACTTCTCTCTGCTGGCAGCATCAGCCTCTTAAATCACTCCCCTTTCCCTTATTTCCACCATAAGCTGTTTCAAATACGCTAATTACATTTCTCCTCTTACGACAGAGGATACACAGTGACACCCAGCCTTCACTATTTTGGTCATATTCTCCTTGCACCGAATACCACTAATCCATTTTCTATACCCCTGCAACCTCAGGAAATCTCTTGCAGTCGCCTTTGTTTCGGCACTCGAGGAGTCACAAACAGGGCGCTCAAAATCTCGGACACCCCTGCATTATGTCACTTGGCGGAAGCACCGGCCAGTGCCCCTCGCGGCAGGTAGTGCCTAACAAAGGGACAAACCAGTCTGCCACCCTACTCCAGGCTGCTCAGCGGAACGCGTCAGAGCTTTTAGTAGCTCACTGCAACATCCAGTCTTTACCTGCACATTACGAAGAACTTAGCCTCCTCTTCAACCAACTAAACTACCACGTAATCCTCTTATCCGAAACGTGGTTAAAACCACACATATCCTCTGCATCTATTCATCTCCCAGGGTACACATTTCTTAGGGCAGACACATCAAAAAAGCGAGGTGGCGGGGTCGGCGCGTATATACGAACAGATCTCAAAGCGAAAGTCTTTTGTACGTCAAGCCCTGCTGAAGAAAAAGAGGCTGAATTCATGTTCATTGAAATAAATATACAAAGTCGGAAGTTCTTGACTGGCGTAGTGTACAAGCCCCCAAAAATAAGCTCAATGAGTTCCTTTCAGTCGGAATTACATTCACTTCAGTGTCAATACGAAAATGTCATCGTAATGGGTGACTTGAACATAGACCTGCTAAGAGACACTCCCTCTGCAATAAACCTAAGAAGATTGTTTAGTTGCAATAGCATGAACAACTTTCCATTACAACCTACACACCATACTGCGTACAGTCATACTCTTATAGACATAATCGCAACGAAACGGACTGACAAAGCAGAGATGTTGGTCAAACATCGGCCCCTGGGCTCTCAGCACATGATGTAATATTCCTGGCCTACTCTGTGCAGCCCCCAAGGATCAAATCGCGTTACATAACTTGTAGGAACATGAAACGTATTGACCCTGACGCTCTAACAGCCATTTGCTCAGAAATCTCATGGCATCAAATAATCAGAGAACCTACAGTCGACGGCAAAATTAATGAACTTGGTGATGAACTCACTGCCCTCTATGACAAACATGCACCTGTACGCACAATCCATGTAAGAGAATCTCCTGTTCCATGGCTGACAGCTGAATTACGTCAAATGATGACTAATAGGGATGCTGCCCACAGGCGTTTCAAGGCAGATCCGAAACCCGAGCGTTTCGAAGAATGTAGAAAGCTACGGAACAGAGTGAAACAATGTATTCGCAATGCTAAAATCAGGCACGCTCGCTCCCTTGTATGCAGCGATCTGACACCCACGACTCTATGGAAGAATCTCCGTAGCTTGGGGGTCGGAAAGGCAAAATCGGAAACTACTTTTCATGTGTCAGCTAACGAATTAAATGAATTCTTCTCTGCCCCTCTGAATACCCACACGGCTGATAATTACTGTCCACAAGAATCCCCAAAAAGGATAACTAACGACGATACCTTCCATCTAACACATGTAACAATAAATACGGCAAGAAAAGCAATAATGAGAATCTCTTCTAATCTGTATAACCATGATTAAGAATGTTGCCGATATCTTAGTACCTTTCTTAACTGATATATTTAATTTTTCCCACGTGAACGGAATATAACCAACTGCATGAAAAAGAAGCATAATTCGAACCATCCCTAAGATCGAAAACCCGCAACTTCCTAGTGAATACCGACCAATTAGCATACTGCCTGCTGTTTCCAAAGTACTTGAATATATTGTTCATGATCAAATCACTGAACACCTGCATGAATTCAGTCTATATGACAAATTTCAATCCGGTTTCTGTAGACATTACAGCACATACACTGCTCTAATTAAAGTAACTGATGACCTGAAATATGCCATCGACAACCAAAAGGCGACAATATTGACGCTACTGGACTTTTGACACTGTTAACTTTCAAATATTGCTCAGAAAAGTGCAACAGCTTTATTTCTCAGCTAGTGCAATGAGATGGTATGAAAGCTACTTAAAAGAGAGACAGAAATGTGTTGTCTGCGTAAATGAAAAATCTTCCTGGAAACATGTTTCCTCAGGAGTGCCACAAGGATCAGTCTTTGGACCACTTTTGTTTTCTTTATATGTCAACGATATTTCGTCGGTTCTGTATTCCTGTAAATATCATATCTATGCCGACGATCTCCTGCTCTACCTAAGTGTCAGACCTGAAGATGTAAAAACTGCAATCGCTCAGATGAATGATGATCTGTCTTGAGTAGTGACATGGGCGAAAAACCTGGGGCTTAAACTAAATGCAAAAAAGACGCAAGTAATCTTAATAGCCCATCAGTAATTAATAAGTTCAGATTTCCGCGAACGGCTACCTCCTATTCTGCTCGACGGTACTTCAATACCATATCAGAAAACAGTTAAGAACTTGGGTGTAACTTTGGATGAGCATCTCACCTTGGCGGAGAATACAGTCGCAGTGTGCCGGAAGACGTCTGCTTATCTCTATGCTCTCAAAAAGTTTCGGAACGTATTTCCACAGGACTTGAAACGCCAGCTCGTGCAAGCACTCGTTCTACCGAACCTCCACTATTGTGATGTAATTCAACAAGGCATGAGCAGTGAAAACAAAAGACAGCTAGAACTAACCATGAATGCCTGTGTGCGTTACACCTGTAACATTCACCGATATGATCATGTTAGTGCTTCATATTCCGAGCTAGGGTGGCTGCGGCCGCACAAATTGCGTGACTACCACACTCTATGTCTACTTCACCGACTCCTCGTCGCGCAAGCACCCCAGTACCTTTCTGCAGAGATTAAAAACCTGTCATGCCATCATAATCGAAATACGAGGTCACTCTCATTTGGTATCCTAACTGTGCCTACTCACAAAACAAAAACTTCTGCAAACTCCTTCTCAGTTGCCGCTGACCGCCTCTGGAAGAAACTGCCCCTTAGCTTTCGCAAAATTCAATCCCCTGCTGCCGTTAAGAAGAAGTTGAAGCATTTACTACTATCATCCTCATAACGTTCTCCACAAAATTAATGTACAAGGCCAACCCCCTCATCTGTCAAATAGCAAAGTTAGCGTCTCCTATCTTGCTCCTGAGATATCTTCCTCTTCATCTATCTCTATTAGCCACGCAATCTTCTTTTCCTTTATATTTCCTTAATTATGTTTCATCATGTCTCTATTCTTCTCCTCCCTTCACCATCAGTCTCCCTCATACTCCCTAGTGCTAGCACTCCTATCTAAAATTCGTCTCTTCAATAATGTCTAATTATAATAGTACTTATGATCTACGAATATAAACTCTATATGTATGTAGGTTTCCAGGTGTGCCTTTGTAATTGTTTATTTCACTTTTTGTGCTGGATGTAGTTAACATGCCTACTAAAACATAGCCGGCCGGTGTGGCCGTGCGGTTAAAGGTGCTTCAGTCTGGAACCGCGTGACCGGTACGGTCGCAGGTTCGAATCCTGCCTCGGGTATGGATGTGTGTGATGTCCTTAGGTTAGTTAGGTTTAATTAGTTCTAAGTTCTAGGCGACTGATGACCTCAGAAGTTAAGTCGCATAGTGCTCAGAGCCATTTGAACTAAAACATATGAATGTAAATAAGTAGAATGCCTGATTAGATGTAAGAGAGGGCCTGATGGCCCTAATCTTGCCAGGTTAAATAAATCAATAAATAAAATAAAATATAACTGGTTCTTAATACGCCTTACAGTCCAGTATCTGCTTTCGGAATCTCTGTCTGACCGTGATGTAACCTAGCTGAAGTCTTCCAGTACCACCCGGCCTTTTCTAGGTATACCTTATCCTCTTGTGATTCCTGAGCATTGTATGCGCTGTTACTAGCTGAAATTTATTGGAGAACTCAGTTACAGTTTATCCTCTCTCATTCCTGGTACCAAGTTTTCTCTCGTAACCCTTTCTTTTACTCCTTCCCCTATAACCGCATTCCAGTGCCTCATGACTGTTAGAGTTCCTTTTCCCTTTACGAAATGTATTACCAGTTCTCTTCATTTTCATCTTGCGGAGTCGGCATAAATACCTGCACTATCGTAGTTGGTTTGCTGTCGATTCTGATGAGACCAATTCCGTCACTGAACTGTTCACAGTAACTCACTCGCTGCCCTATCTTCCTATTCATAACGAATCCTACTCCCTTTATACAATTTTATGCTGCTGTTGGTGTTACCGTATACTCATCTGACCTGAAATTCTTGTCTTATATCGATTTCACTTCACTAGCCCCCACAATATCTAGATTGAGCCTTAACATTTCTCTTTCTAGATTTTCTAGCTTCCCTAACACGGCCAAGCATCTGAAATTCCACCCTCCTGACTCATGGAAGATTGTCCTTCCGTTTATTATTGAATCTTTGTCTCATGGTCACCTCATTTTTGGGAGTCCTCTCCCAGAGATCCGACTGGGAGACTATTCCGTAATCTTTTTCCAGTGGAGAGATAAGCGTGACACTTTTTTCAATTACGGGCCGCATGTCATGTGGATACACATTATGTGTCTTTAATCCAGTAGTTTCCATTCCGTTCTGCATCCTCGTGCCGTCGATCACTGCTGATTCTCCCGCCTTTAGGGGCAGTTTCCCAAGCCAAGGGCAAGAGGTTCCCTGAACCTCTGACAGCTCCTCCGCCCTCTTTAATAACGCCGTTTCTTGAATGAGGGTGACTTCTTATGCCGGAAGCCTTCGGCCACTATTTCTGATGATTTTTATTCCAAATATAAGATTAGCGGGTTTTGAAACCAGGACTGAGAACGTTTCGATTAATAATCAAACACGCTACCCCTTGACTATGTGTGCTTTTCAGATAGGTACAGGTACAGGTAAAAACAACTTATTGGGAAGGAGCCGGATGACGTCATCGACAACCGCCGATGTTTCCACAGGTGACCACCCTATCATTTTCAAGACAAAACTGCAGCAAGTAAGCGCTGTGAAATGGAATTCAAAATTTCGATATGCAGAGAAATTCGGGAAATATAACACAGCACCACCACACGGCAAAGGCGAGCGACGCCAGAAGTTATCGATAATGACAATTTCCAAACAACGGGTGAGGTAGCATTAACTGTGTCCCTCTGTTCTTTGGACAAATGAGAGAGCAGGATTCCACGCAAAATTTTAGCAAAAACCTTCGTCTCTAACAACAAGGGTCCTTGCTAATTTAGTTTCAATTGCTTCCTTAACAGCAGTAACTCAATAGTTGTAAGTGCATCTCATAGTATGACCGGTGCCAAGACAATGTTCTGCTTGGCTGTTGTACGCGTGTGTGGCGCTTAGATTCCATACAGCTGTCGTCCACGGTCCCGATAGTCTGACCAATATATTGCGTGCCACAACTGCAAGGAAGTTTTAGCGTTTCCTATCCTCCAAGTCCAATACTTTATCTCTACGTTCTGTGATAAATCTCACAGAGGAATCTTTTTGTGATGCAGTTTTATCCGTGCGGGAGAAAGGTTTAAATTTTGCATCGTCGCCGAAGCGTTTGCCTGTGATTGATTTTATCAGTTGTGTTGGCCAGGCTGTTTTTAAATTTCCTCCTGTGGCTGAGAGGAGGCTAGGAAGAGGCGTATCGCCTGCTGATTGGAGCACGTCCATCCAAGAGTAATATCACAGCAGCTAAGAGGGCTGCTTTACATTCACTTAGACCAGATCCGAATATTGTTATTTTACCCGTGGACAAGGGCAATGCTGCAATTGTCCTGGACGACCAGGGTGCAAAAGATTCGATGTTTACTGTCTGATTTAGCTAGAGTTGGTTGTAATGTCTACGGACTTTCTGCCTTGCGCAAGTAGTAGTTCTAACAAGATTTGTCGTATTTTGCGGAAATATAGTGTCAGATGTATTTTCCGACCATCTAAGGTTACGATCCTTTTGGTTTCCGTTCAGGATGAGCTTGGTTTGTGTAAGGCGGCTGTCTAACGTACACTCCTGGAAATTGAAATAAGAACACCGTGAATTCATTGTCCCAGGAAGGGGAAACTTTATTGACACATTCCTGGGGTCAGATACATCACATGATCACACTGACAGAACCACAGGCACATAGACACAGGCAACAGAGCATGCACAATGTCGGCACTAGTACAGTGTATATCCACCTTTCGCAGCAATGCAGGCTGCTATTCTCCCATGGAGACGATCGTAGAGATGCTGGATGTAGTCCTGTGGAACAGCTTGCCATGCCATTTCCACCTGGCGCCTCAGTTGGACCAGCGTTCCTGCTGGACGTGCAGACCGCGTGAGACGACGCTTCATCCAGTCCCAAACATGCTCAATGGGGGACAGATCCGGAGATCTTGCTGGCCAGGGTAGTTGACTTACACCTTCTAGAGCACGTTGGGTGGCACGGGATACATGCGGACGTGCATTGTCCTGTTGGAACAGCAAGTTCCCTTGCCGGTCTAGGAATGGTAGAACGATGGGTTCGATGAGGGTTTGGATGTACCGTGCACTATTCAGTGTCCCCTCGACGATCACCAGTAGTGTACGGCCAGTGTAGGAGATCGCTCCCCACACCATGATGCCGGGTGTTGGCCCTGTGTGCCTCGGTCGTATGCAGTCCTGATTGTGGCGCTCACCTGCACGGCGCCAAACACGCATACGACCATCATTGGCACAAAGGCAGAAGCGACCCTCATCGCTGAAGACGACACGTCTCCATTCGTCTCTCCATTCACGCCTGTCGCGACACCACTGGAGGCGGGCTGCACGATGTTGGGGCGTGAGCGGAAGACGGCCTAACGGTGTGCGGGACCGTAGCCCAGCTTCATGGAGACGGTTGCGAATGGTCCTCGCCGATACCCCAGGAGCAACAGTGTCCCTAATTTGCTGGGAAGTGGCGGTGCGGTCCCCTACGGCACTGCGTAGGATCCTACGGTCTTGGCGTGCATCCGTGTCCGGTCCCAGGTCGACGGGCACGTGCACCTTCCGCCGACCACTGGCGACAACATCGATGTACTGTGGAGACCTCACGCCCCTCGTGTTGAGCAATTCGGCGGTACGTCCACCCGGCCTCCCGCATGCCCACTATACGCCCTCGCTCAAAGTCCGTCAACTGCACATACGGTTCACGTCCACGCTGTCGCGGCATGCTACCAGTGTTAAAGACTGCGATGGAGCTCCGTATGCCACGGCAAACTGGCTGACACTGACGGCGGCGGTGCACAAATGCTGCGCAGCTAGCGCCATTCGACGGCCAACACCGCGGTTCCTGGTGTGTCCGCTGTGCCGTGCGTGTGATCATTGCTTGTACAGCCCTCTCGCAGTGTCCGGAGCAAGTATGGTGGGTCTGACACACCGGTGTCAATGTGTTCTGTTTTCCATTTCCAGGAGTGTATTTCTTGCAGCAGTGGCATGTCATACAGTGATCAGGCTGTTAGGACCTTGGAAGACCTTAGTACTAAGCATAAGTGGCACACACACACACACACACACACACACACACACACACACACACACACACACACATACTGACAATTGACAAGCATTTCGGCTATTGTAAAACATATTCTTGGCACCGATTATCATACGGAATATAACAACACGGATATTCTTGCATGCAATTCCAGCTATTGGGCTAGTGTTATTAAGGAAGTAGCTGAACTTAAATTAACGAGTAACCTGGTAATGGAGGCTTTTGCTAAAATTCTCAGTGGAATCCTGTTCTCTCCCCAGTCAAAAAACAGAGAGACAGAGCTATTGGGCCGGCCGCGGTGGTCTAGCGGTTCTGGCGCTGCAGTCCGGAACCGCGGGATTGCTGCGGTCGCTGGTTCGAATCCTGCCTCGGGCATGGGTGTGTGTGGTGTCCTTAGGTTAGTTAGGTTTAAGTAGTTCTAAGTTCTAGGGGACTTATGACCTAAGATGTTAAGTCCCATAGTGTTCAGAGCCATTTTTTAGAGCTATTGGCACGTCACCCATTGTTTAGTAATTTTCAACATCGATAACTTCTGATGTCTCTCAAATTTGGTTGTGTTGTGGCGCTAGTGTTTACAGTGTGTGTCATATTTCCCGAATTTCTTTGCAAGTTCAAGTTTTAAATTCCCTTTTACTGTGATTGTTTGCTGTAGTTTCGCTTTGAAAATGACAGTGTGGTCACCTGTCGTAATATCTGCATTGTCGACGTCGTCATACGGTTGCATGCCCATAAATTATTTCAACACTGTTTACGGCGGGAGGGACTATGGCCTCACATAGAGACTGATAGTTCGAAAATCAGATGTCATGTGCTTCCATCTGGTAGGAGACTGGCAGCAATCCTCTGTCAAAACAAACTTTTATTCACCTCATAAAATGTGACACAGAATTTTGTAGACAGATGGCTCGGAATCTCCCGATCAGTCAGTGAAGTAACAATTGGGAATTCTATTTCTTACCGAATGTAAGAGTTCCTCAATTATTGACCTCAGTTCTTCGCTTAACTTTTTGTAATCTGTTTTGGAGTTCGTATGTTCCTCTTCTACGCTGTAGGCTTCTGATGTGTTATGTGGCGATCAAAACATGGATCGTCTGTTTGAGCTGTAGACATGGTTTTCCATGATATTCAAAAATATTCTCCAGGTTTAGCACTGTGAAGTTGTAGGCTTCAGATGGAGTGTACTGTCTTTGCAAATCCTCTGAAAGTGCACAACGAAATGTTGCACAGAACTCAGGTATCTTAACACGAGAACAGAACATGCCGATTATGGCGAAAAGCCACCTCAATTGCATTGGCACCTGGGGTCTGGCAGCCTCCTGCAAGCCTTCTTTCCATTCGTCGTCATTAATGACTAAATCTAATTTTTCTGCAGCTCGGAGACATGAGTTCTAAGTCTACAAGTGGTGCGTAGCGGAGCGCACTCTGTACCACTACTAGGCATTCCTTTTTCTGTTCCACTCGAAAATAGAGCAACGGAAAAATGACTGTTTATATGCCTCCATGCGAGCGCAAATCTTCATGGTACTTGCGTGAACTACACGTTGATAGCAATAGAATCATTCTGCATTGCGCCTAAAATGTCACTTCTCTCAATTTTCTCAACAGCGCTCCTTGAAGAGGATGTCGCCTTCCCTCCAGCGGTTCCCCTTTCAGTTTCGGAAGCATCTCCGCAATAGTTGCGGATGTTCTGACCTATCGGTAACAAAGCTAGCACCCCGTCTCTGAATTGCTTCGTTGTCTTCCTTTAATTCAATCTGGTGCGGATGCAAAACACTCGATCAACACTCAACAATGAGTCGCATTAGTGTGCTATATGCGGAACCCTTTACAGATGAACCACACTTTTCTAAAATTCTCCCAAGAAACCGAGGACGAGCATTTGCCTTCACTACCATAAACCCCACGTGCTCATTCGCTTTGCTCCTAGATATTTAATCAACGTCACAGTGACAACCAGAAAACGACTAATACTGTGTACGAATATCAACGGTTTGTTTTTCCTACTTACGTTTTCCCCACTTACTTTTTCTACGATTAGAGCTGCCATTCATCACACGAATCAGAAATATTGTCGAACTCATCTTATACCCTTCTACAGTCACTCAACAACGACACCTTCTCATACACCACAGAATAATCCGCGAACAGCCGCTGCCTGCTGCTGACCCTGTCCGCCAGATTATTTACTGGTATGTACACTGCTGGCCATTAAAATTGCTACACCACGAAGATGACGTGCTACAGACGCGACATTTAACCGACAGGAAGAAGATGCTGGGATATGCAAATGATTAGCTTTACAGAGCATTCACACAAGGATGGCGCCGGTGGCGACACCAACAACGTGCTGACAAGAGGAAAGTTTCCAACCGATTTCTCATACAGAAACAGCAGTTGACCGGCGTTGCCTGGTGAAACGTTGTTGTGATGCCTCGTCTAAGGAGGAGAAATGCGTACCATCACGTTTCAGACTTTGATAAAGGTCGGATTGTAGCCTATCGCGATTGCGGTTTATCGTATCGCGACATTGCTGCTCGCGTTGGTCGAGATCCAATGACTGTTAGCAAAATATGTAATCGGTGGGTTCAGGAGGGTAATACGGAACGCCGTGCTGGATCCCAACGGCTTCTTTCCATGAGTTAAAAGATGGGGACGTTTGCAAGACAACAACCATCTGCACGAATAGTTCGACGACGTTTGCAGCAGCATGGACTATCAGCTCGGAGACCACGGCTGCGGTTAGCCTTGATGCTGCATCACAGACACGAGCGCCTGCGATGGTGTACTCAACGACGAACCTGGGTGCACAAATGGCAAAACGTCATTTTTTCTGATGAATCCAGGTTCTGTTTACAGCATCATGATGGTCGCATCCATGTTTGGCGACATCGCGGTGAACGCACATTGGAAGGTTCTTTTCGTCATCGCCCTACTGGCTTATCATCGGGCGTGATGGTATGAGGTGCCATTGGTTACACGTCTCGGTCAGCTCTTGTTCGCATTAACGGCACTTTGAACAGTGCACGTTACATTTCAGATGTGTTACGACCCGTGGCTGTACCGTGCAAAAACCTACATTTCAGTAGGATAATGTACGACCGCATGTTGCAGGTCCTGTACGGGCCTTCCTGGATACAGAAAATGTTCGACTGCTGCCCTGGCCAGCACATTCTCCAGATCTCTCACCAACTGAAAACGTCAGGTCTATGGTGGCCGAGCACCTGGTTCGTCACAATACGCGAGTCACTACTCTTATGAACTGTGGTATCGTGTTGAACCTGCTTGGGCAGCTGTACCTGTACACGCCATCCAAGCTCTGTTTGATTCAATGCCTAAGCATATCAAGGCCGTTATTACAGCCAGAGGTGGTTGTTCTGGGTACTGATTTCTCAGGATCTGTGCACCCAAATTGCGTGAAAATGTAATCACATGTCAGATATGTGTCGAATGAATACCCTTTTATCATCTGCATCTCTTCTTGATGTAGCAATTTTAATGGCCAGTAATGTATATAAAAGATAACATCGGCCTTCTCACATTACCCTGGGGCACCCCTGACGGTACTCTCGTCTCTGATGGACACTCGCCATCGAGGACAACACAATGGGTTTCGTTACGTGAGAAGTCTTCAAGTCTCTCACATACTAGAGAACCTAATCTATATGCTTGTACGTTCGTTAAGAGTCGACAGTGTGTTACCATGTCAAATGCCAGTATTCCGCGTCAGTATTCCATCAACCGTGCTTTTATTGTGAAACGACCGCGGTCGTTTGACATGCAGAAGTAATACTAAGTGAAAATATCTTTTGATGTCAGCTGGATTTGCAGTATACATGCACCTAAAACACTTAGCGGTTTTCTAGTGAATAATCCATTATCTTTCCATCCATACAAACTGTTCTGGAATTTCGGGGTAAAGGTACTTGAGCGCGGTAATATAATCATAGCAGAATTTAAAAAAAGAGGAATGAGCTAAGAATTTCCAAGAAGGTTAGTAGCAGCTGCGTACTCCGCCCGTTCTTTCGGTAAGTGGACAGGCAGTCGCTCGACCGTGTCAGATCAGTGGAAAAGTCGGCGTTCATGTAGTCGCAATATAGGCTTTGGTGAACTCACATGTTGACAGCTAAAGTAAAGATCCACGTTGAGTTGTAGTTGACCGTCAGAATCTGAACGCAGTCGCAAAGACGCACAGTCATAGCTTTTACATAAGTATCTGTGCGAATATTTGACAGATTTGATTGAAGAACAATGCCTGAGATTGGTATGGTAGTGATGTATTCTACTGAGAAATCTACAGTAAGGTACATTCATCGACTATCATTGATGAAAGGGCGTGCCCTCAATGTAACGCCGTTATTGCATCGTTTATAAATTGAGTATCCATTCACATGTAAATTAGTTCTTTTGGACAATTTTTGCTACATTTTTGTTCTTGCGTTTATGAGCCGTTTGGACTGACAGGACCGCAAGGTCAGTGTACCATGCGTTTCTGAATAACTTATTTGGAATTTCTACTCAAACTGAGAAGTCTCCATCTTCAGCTGAATCCAATTTATCTTCATTTGACAGAATAGTAGCACGTGTGCATGACGGAGACCGCTCTTTTGAAATTCAATAGAACCAACCGCGCTATCATGTGCTATCGATACCATGCCGCGCCACGCCACGTCTAGAAGCTGGCAGTGACCCACGTGACTGCACCGGTAGTCCGCAGCTGCTCCGAGACACCGAGACAAACCCATTGCTCAACCGGCGAGGCCAGCTCCGCCCCGGAGCCGACCAGAGTACTTCATGTCTGTTTGCCTAGTAGAAGCTCTGTTGTTCAGTTTATGTTTTTATTGTGGATACCCAGCCATCTGGAATTCAAGAGTAGGAAAAGGGAGAGAAGGAAACATAGTAGGTGAATATGGATTGGGGCTAAGAAATGAAAGAGGAAGCCGCCTGGTAGAATTTTGTGCAGAGCATAACTTAATCATAGCTAACACTTGGTTTAAGAATCATGAAAGAAGGTTGCATACATGGAAGAACCCTGGAGATACTAGAAGGTATAAGATACGTTATATAATGGTAATACAGAGATTTTGGAAACAGGTTTTAAATTGTAAGACGTTTCCAGGGGCAGATGAGGACTCTGACCACAATCTACAAAACTGTAGGTTAAAACTGAAGAATCTACAAAAAGGTTGGAATTTAAGGAGATGTGACCTGCATAAACTGAAAGAACCAGAGGTTGTACAGAGTTTCAGGGAGAGCATAAGGGAACAACTGACAGGAATGGAGGAAAGAAATACAGTAGAAGAAGAATGGGTACCTACCAGGGATGAAATAATGAAGGCAGCAGAGTATCAAATAGGTAAAAAAGACGAGGGCTAGTAGAAACCCTTAGATAACAGAAGAAATACTGAATTTAATAGATTAAAGGAGAAAATACAAAAATGCAGTAAATGAAGCAGGCAAAAAGGAATAAAAACGTCTCAAAAATGATATCGACAGGAAGTGCAAAATGGCTAAGCAGGGATGGCTGGTGGACAAATGTAAGGATGTAGAGGCTTATCTCACTAGGGGTACGATAGATACTGCCTACAGGAAAATTAAAGAGATCTTTGAAGAAAAGAGAGCCACTTGTATGAATATCAAGAGCTCAGGTGGAAACCCAGTTCCAAGCAAAGAAGGGAAAGCAGAAAGGTGGAAGGAGCATATAGAGGGTCTATACAAGGGCGATGTACTTGAGTACAATATTATGGAAATGGAAGAGGATGTAGATGAAGATGAACTGGGAGATACGATACTGAGTGAAGAGTTTGACCGAGCACTGAAGGACCTGAGTCTAAACAAGGCCCCCGGAGTAGACGACATTCCATTAGAACTACTGACAGCCTTGGCAGAGCCAGTCGTGACAAAACTCTGCCATCTGGTGAGCAAGATGTATGAGACAGGCGGAATACCCTCAGACTTCAAGAAGAATTTAATAATTCCAATCCCAAAGAAATCAGGTGGTGACAGATGTGAAAATTATCTAACTATCAGTTTAATAAGTCACCGCTGCAAAATACTAACGCGAATTCTTTACAGACGAATGGAAAAACTGGTATAAGCCGACCTCGGGGATGATCAGTTTGGATTCCGTAGAAATGTTGGAACACGTGAGGCAATACTGACCCTACGACTTATCTTAGAAGCTACATTAAGGAAAGGCAAATCTACGTTTCTAGCATTTGTAGACTCAGAGAAAGCTTTTGACAGTGTTGACTGGAATACTCCCTTTCAAATTCTGAAGGTGGCATATGTGAAATATAAGGAGCGAAAGGCTATTTACAATTTGTACAGAAAGCAGATGGCAGTTATAAGAGTCGAGGGGTATGAAAGGGAAGCAGTGCTTGGGAAGGGAGTGAGACAGGGTTGTAGCCAATCCCCGATGTTATTCAATCTGTATATTGAGCAAGCAATAAAGGAAATAAAAGATAAGTTCGGAGTAGGTATTAAAATCCATGGAGAAGAAATAAAAACTTTGAGGTTTGCCGATGATATTGTAATTCCGTCAGAGACAGCAAAGGACTTGGAAGAGCAGTTGAACGGAATGGACAGTGTCTTGAAAAGAGGATATAAGATGAACATCAACAAAAGCGATACGAGGATAATGGAATGTAGTCGAATTAAGCCGGGCGATGCTGAGGGAATTAGATTAGGAAATGAGGCACTTAAAGTAGTAAAGGAATTTTGCTATTTGGGGAGCAAAATAACTGATGACGGTCGAAGTAGAGAGGATATAAAATGTAGGCTGGCAATGGCAAGGAAAGTATTTCTGAAGAAGAAAAATTTGTTAACATCGAGTATAGATTTAAGTGTCAGGAAGTCGTTTCTGAAAGTATTTGTATGGAGTGTAGCCATGTATGAAAGTGAAACGTGGACGATAAATAGTTTAGACAAGAAGAGAATAGAAGCTTTCGAAATGTGCTGCTACAGAAGAATGCTGAAAATTAGATGGGTAGATCACATTAATAATGAGGAGGTATTGAATAGAATTGGGGAGAAGAGGAGCTTGTGGCACAACTTGACTAGAAGAAGGGGTCGGTTGGTGGGACATGTTGTGTGACATCGAGGGATCACCAATTTAGTATTGGAGGGCAGCGTGAAGGGTAAAAATCGTAGAGGGAGACCAAGAGATGAATACACTAAGCAGATTCAGAAGGATGTAGGCTGCAGTAGGTACTGGGAGATGAAGAAGCTTGCACAGGATAGAGTAGCGTGGAGAGCTGCATCAAACCAGTCTCAGGACTGAAGACCACAACAACAACAACAACCAACAATCTCAAGCAATTAGTTTGGATTGTGCTTGCTGTAATACAAGTTAAGTAAACGAAGTTTCTTGAACACTACCTCTGCATCTCATTGTCGTGCTCTCAGAAACCACCCACTCCTTGCTATCCACCACCGAGACGACCAAACACAAACATAACCAATGATTACGCCCAGTAAATGTTGCCGGCCGAGTTGGCTGAGCGGTTCTAGGCGCTACAGTCTGGAACCGCGGAATCGGTACGGTCGCAGGTTCGAATCCTGCCTCGGGCATGAATGTGTGGTATGTCCTTAGGTTAGTTAGGTTTAAATATTTCTAAGTTCTAGGGGACTGATGATCTCAGATGTAAAGTCCCATAATGCGCAGAGGCATTTGAACCATTTGAACCCAGTACATGTTATCTTTTTATGTAATCATGTAATAACGCATTCAGTTTTAAATGGAAAACCGTAAAAAATAAGTAAGTTCTGTGTTTAATTCTTTCATATAGTTTCATCTGGGAGGTTACTTCAGTCCACTTGAGTTGGAAGTAATTGCGAAACACAGATGAGGCGTTTCTAAGAGCGCAGTAATAGCTGTTGCGTGTTGATAATTCTGAAGCATGTTGCGAGGGCTACCAACATAGCCGGTCGGGGTGGCCGAGCGATTCTAGGCGCTATAGTCTGGAGCCGCGCGACCGCTACGGTCGCAGATTCGAATCCTGCCTCGGGCATGGATGTGTGTGATGTCCTTAGGTTAGTTAGGTTTAAGTAATTCTAGGTTCTAGGGGACTGATGACCTCAGCAGTTAAGTCCCATAGTGCCATTTGAACCGTTTTGAGCTACCAACATAAGTCGAAGGAAGAACAACAGCAATTCCCACAACTGCTCCTCTTTGTTATGTATCAGTGTTAACAAAGTCCATCGAAATTTCGTAACTATCAGCTCTGTGTTCTTTTCAAGGGATCAAACGAACGCCAACCTCAAACCTTGTACTTTGACATAACTGTCAACAATATACTGTTGAAATAATTTACCTGCAGCATGAAGTATACCGAAACGATCTCTAACTGCTAAAATGTGGCTTACCGGAACCATCACATGGAAAAAGCAATGGATACATATTGGATCATAATGTGGTTCAAATAAGATATTTCAGTGACTTACCATCTCTTTTAGACTAGGTAACGAAATAAAATATATCTGGTGATGTTCCGTTATCAGTGATGAAAAACAACAGCCACCTCACTGAATATACGCGCATTGTATCTCCTAGGGTGACATGCAATAGTTGTAGTGATTTGTATTTGAGAACCAAGTCTACTGTGAGCTACACCTTTTATGAATGAACTGTGCAAAACGATTACGTGTGTCAAGCTTTGCATGCTGTGTAACGATTACTGTCCTCCAAAAAGGTTCTTTTGGTTTTATTCTCAGTATGATGCTCTGAAGCAGTACCAAAATCTATAATGAAGGGACCAGTGTACGTTCGTGCAGCTACTGCAGCAGTTCGGAAACTTAATAGCACATGATACGCCCGCTTATGGGTTTTAAAACAATATGGACAACTGCTAGGAATATCAACCGAGTTAAACTGAACTGAAGCAAATGTCAGACTATTTTTAAATCATCTAATATTTTCGAGGTAGGTCACAGTATAGTCATTATTCTGCTGTATTGTCTTCTGAAGCTTTTCGGAACTTTAAAGGGCTCAAATTAACCAATTGCCTGTGGCAACACATGGAAGCTGAATTGTCACTGAACTCCCCTGTAAACAAACTTGTAGAGTAATGTACGCGCATTTAGTCCACATTACCATACTGTGTGTTTGCACTTCATTGTCCTTAGGGAAGAGATTGGCAGTGCAATATGTTCTTGTAAGTTTATACATAACTGTCTTATTGCTCTGATATTTTGATGGAGGTGAAGTAAGTTGGTGACACTGAGTCGTTGTCTTGCACTGATTGTAGCCGTTGGGCATTGAATCTGTCTTGTCTGTGATTCCGATGATCT